>NC_135953.1:122119898-122799677 GCF_053455715.1 Rhinoraja longicauda
TCTTGTGGCATATTAAATCTGTACGTTAACATTGTTTGAAACGAAATACACTTTCCTGTGAAAGTTCCATATAATTTAGAATAAACCTTCATGTTGTGAATGGTCCAATAAAAATTACAGATGCTTATTTAGATGGAAGCCAAGTTATAATTGCATTGACATTTTTTAACATATGCCATTGCCCTTCTGCGCCCCCTGGTGGCTATTTCATGCAAATGATTACTTAAAGATAATGGGCAGTATTGTATCTTCAAACTAATAAAGTACGATTGGGGAAATTACTATAAAAAAATACCCGCAAGTTCAAGACCTGCATAAACATGATGTCCCAAACTCACAGGCTGTCAGTAATTTCTGAGCTGTGTTACATCACCAGACTCATTGTGAAATTACAATGAGAATTCCCATGCCTGTTAGACCAAGTGCAGAATCTACAAGCTGATTGGGGTATTTTTTGGGATGTTGTTTATAAAATTATGTGAGGGGACTTTTATATATATTTTAAATTTCTGAATGTAATGAGCATTCAGAAGCTTTAAAAAAAATCTTTGACTGTTTTCACAGCATAACTGGACTGGTACTTTCTCAATAGGCATGGCAGGAAGTGAAAAACCAAAAATATTTTCTGCTGGAATATAAAATATTGTCTGCTGGAATAAAAAAGCTGAGATCAAAACAGAAAATGCTGGAAGCATTCAGCGGGACAGGCAACTTTTATGGGGAGAGAAACATATTTAATGTTTTATGTCTACAACCTGGGTTCAGAACTGTTCTGATAAGATCTCTTTAATGACTTTCGTTTTCCAGGCCCCTGTTCCTCATCTTTACTATAGACATTCAGTCACTCTACACCTCCATCCCCCACCAAGGAGGCCTTAAAGCCCTCCGTTTATTCCTTGACCGCAGATCCAGCCAATTTCCCTCAAGGAACGCTCTTCTCCAGCTAGCGGAGTTTGTCCTCACTCTCAACAACTTCTCCTTCGACTCCTCCGACTTCTTCCAAATAAAAGGCGTATGGGCCCCAACTGTGCCTAGCTCTTTGTACAGTACGTCGAACAATCCCCGTTCCAGACTTATACTGGACCTATCCCTGAACTCTATCTCAGCTACATTGACGACTGCATTAGGCCTACCTCCTGCGCCCATGCAGAACTCATGGACTTCATTAACTTCACTACCAATTTCCTTCCTGCACTCAAATTCACTTGGACCATCTCCGACACCTCCTCTTTCTTGGTCTCACCCCCTCCATCACGGGAGATAGACTATCGACTGACATCTATTCCAAATCTACTTACTTCCACAGCTATCGAGATTACACTTCTTCCCACCCTGCTTCCTGTAAAGACTCTCTCCCCTACTCCCAATTCCTTTGTCTCCGCTGCATCTGCTCCCAAGATGAGGTGTTCTATACCAGGACATCCGAGATGTCCTCATTCGTTGGGGAATGGGGATTTCCCTCTTCCATCATACTTGAGGCCCTCAAACATGTCTTCTCGGTATCCCGTAGCTCCACTCTTGCTCCACCTTCCCCCAGGCACAACAGGGGCAGAGTCTCCACAGTCCTCACTTTTCACACCATCAGCTGTCGCATGGAATGATGCATCAGCCTTCGGCGATTTTTGCCACCTCCAACGGAATCCTACCACCAGCCACATTGTGGTTATAACCTCAGACTGAAACAAAAGCCTTTGTTTTTATTGTGACCCATTCTCCCACTAGTGTCATATTCTCTAATCTCAGACATCCTTGCTTTCTCCTAATCTCCCAATCTCCAGCATCGGGGGTAATGCTAGATCGACATTCACTACACCAACACTCCCAGTATGGTGAATTCACATAATATGGTTTAATTATAGTGACAAAAAGTTCAGGTCCGCGAGGGGATGCTTTCCCTTGATGTCAGTGTACATGTGAGGAGAAATATTGGTGATCTCCGGCTTGTCCCATCAGCTCGGTCCTGGTTGCGAAGGAGGAGGCACTGATCTCAGGCTTGTCCCTGCAGTTCACCCCTGCCTCGAGAGGAGGTGCTGGTGGTCTCAGGTTTGGCCTGGCAGCTCAGCTTTTGGCTTGAAAGTGAGGCACTGGCGATCTCAGGCTTATCTTGGCGGCTCAGTCTTTGCCTCACTGTGTGTAAGCACAGTCTCTCACTGTCTGTGGGGAGGTAAGAGGCACTGGCGCTCTCAGGTGTTTGGCCCAATGGCTCAGTCTTCCTACAGACCTGTGACAGGGGAACATAGCTAGCAGAGAGGCCTCTTCCTCTCCCTCTTTATTGATATATATATATATATTATATTCACACATACATCAAACACAATAATAGTAGAAAAAATGCCCCCAAGTCTATGTAGTTCTCAGCTTATTTGGAGTTTGTGGTGTTTAATAACCTGATAGTTGCTGGGAAGAAGCCGCTCCTGAACCTTGACGTTACAGTTTTCAGGATCCGATACCTCTCCCAGATGGCAGGAGTGAAATTAGAGTATGGCCAGTGCTGTGGCTGTTGGAGGATCCTGGCTGCCTTTTTAAGACTGTCTCCTGTAGATCCCGTCAACAATGGGGAGATCAGTACCCATAATGGACTGGACAGTCCAAAAAGTTCACCACTTTTTGTAATCTGCTATATTCCTGAACGTTCAAGTTGCCGACCAGGCCATGAAGCAACTAATCAGTATGCTCTACTGTACACCTATAGAAATTAAAGAGAATATTAGTCAACATCTCTTCAGTTTTCTAAAGAAGTAGAAGCATTAAAGCACTTTCTTTATGATTGCATCAATGAACTGGGCCCAGGACAGATCTTCAGAGATATGCACGGCCAGGAATTTGAAATTTTTGACTCTCTCCATCACTGCCCCATTGATGAAGGCAGGATTGTGGATCAGCAGCTTTTCTCTTCCAAAGTCAACAGTCAGTTCCTTGGTTTTACTGACATTGAGAGCAAGATTGTTGTTGTGGTACCATTCAGTCAGTCGATGGATCTCTTTCCTGTACTCTGCCTCGTCGTTATCTGTAATTCGTCCAACAAGGGTGAGAACAATACTCCAAGTGTGGCCTCATCCAATTATAACATAACGTTCCAACATCAGTACTCAATTCCCTGACTGACAATGGGCAGTATGCCAAAAGCCGCCTTCAACACCCTACCTACCTGTGATGCCACTTTCATTGGAACTACATACTTGTACCAATCTGTATCACTCCCTGATGTTCCAATGTTCACTTGAAGGTCCTGTCCTGGTTTGACTTCGCAAAATGCAACACCTCAGACTTATCCTTTTCACAATACTGCCAAATTCTGTGCTATCCACAATTTTAGAAGTTGTAACTTGCAAGCACCAGGTGTATGTCATGAATAGAGAATAAGAAAAGCAATGGCTCTAACAACAATATTTAGAGAACTCCAATATTCAATTTCCACCAGTCTGAGAAACAAACATCTACTAGATCTGGAGGAAAGTGAATGGCGGAATGGTATCCATTGGCCAACATCACATGCATGCTATTAATCTTGTTCTTATGTTCAACTTTGTTTATCAAATGCCTCCTGTAGGTCCACGTACACATTGAGTACATTATCCTGATTAACTTTAACATTTATTTTTATATTGGTTAAACACAATTGGTCTTTAATAAATCTTTGGTGACTTGCCTTAACTTTAGAGATGCAGCGCAGAAATAGACCCTTCGGCTCACCGAGTCCGTGCCGACCAGCGATCACCTTGTACACTAGCACTATCCGACACCACCAGGGACAATTTACAATTTTACCAAAGCCAACAAACCTACAAACCAGTACGTCTTTGGAGTGTAGGAGGATGCTGGAGCACCCGGAGAAAACCCACATGGTCACAGGGAAATCGTACAAACTCCGTACAGATAACACCAGTAGTCAGGATCGAACCTGAGACAGTGGCAACTGTGCCACTGCACAGCCCTAATTAATCAATTTTCCTCAATGTATCCATAATACATCCCTTGCCTTGATTAATCCACTATCCTCCACTTTTTGAAAATATATTTGATCACAAATAAAAGTATGGAATCACAGTTCTTGAGGTTCTTCACCTCAGACCATAAAGTGAAAGTAGCCAGTGTAAACAAAGAAAGCTCTCAATTGATTTCCAGGCATTCAGTTCCCATAGCCAATTTTAGGGACATTTTTTTTAGGATCCCAGTTTTTGGGATGACTACTAATCCCATTCAATGTTTTTTAAATCTTTACCATTGCTGAAGATAAACTGATGGGTCTGTAGTTGCAGAGCTTATTCTTACTTTTTATGCACAAATAATTAATATTCCACTCTCTAGTTTCTGGTACCTTATCCAAAAAGCATTGAAAGATAATAAACCATGGCATCATGAGAAAGAAAGAGTGGTCGAGGAATAGCGTGATATATGTTATTTATGCTCAGTATAAAATTATTTTGAAGGTATGCTCTGCTACTTGGGCACAGTAATATTTCCTCTTCTGACAAAAACAATTTTCTAGTCTAATAAAAAGAATAGATTACAAAGAAAACTTTTTTTGAATTGCGCACGTTGAGGCAATTCATTGCTGTTATTCACTATGACAAAATATCTGTTTTTCATAGACATAAAAGATCCCGTGGTCACTATTTTGAAGTGCAGGATAATTACTTCAATATTCTGTCTAATATTTATGCCACCTATGCAGAGATGATGTTTCCCCTGGTTGGTGCGTGTTCAACAAGGTGTAACAATCAATCACAAAATACAAATGTGGCCATCCTGCTCTACGATGGAGTGTATCTTTTTTTATTCATAGCCTAAGAGGACTATGTAAGCTTCCTTAAAATTACGCACTCCTGGTCATTCAAATCTGCTTTTGATCTGTAATAAATGTACATTAGTAAGTAAGTGAAACCCTTTTGTAAGTAGGATCACATTGAAAATATTTTCCATGGCATCCTGCATGTTTTCTGCATGGTTTTTAAAGATGCTATGATATGAATAAAATTTTCAGCTTGATTATATTTTACTCCAGATCAGTGGCCGTAGTACCTAATCTTGACACTGAATGGCACTGTAATAAACCTATTGCACATAATCCTTGCTGATATTGTATATGTATGAAGTTTCTAGATATCAGAGGAAATTTTGATTAAAGATTTTCTCCAGTATCATTATTCAACATCCAGTCCCTAAACAGTTGTTGAATAATGATGCTGGAGAATCACCACCTTCGCAACACCTCTGAAGAATAAAGAGACACAAGGAACTGCGGGTAAGGCAGCACCTCTGGATCTTTATCTGAAGAAAGGTTCCAACCCGAACCATCACCTATCCATGTCCTTCAGAGATGCTGTCTAGCCCGCTAAATTACTCCCACAATTTGTGTGTTATCTTTCCTCTGAATCAGGATATGTTTTGACTTACCAGGAAAATCTGTGTATTCCCCTCAAAGCTGTATATTACACTGCATTGGAACTGTATCACAATTCCTTCATGGTCATTGGGTCAAAATCCTGGAATTTTCCAAATAACGCAGTGTGTGCGTATCTTCATTAAAAGGACTGCAGCAGTTTAAACAGGTGGTATGCCATCAACTTCTTGAGAGCTATTGGTCACGGTATCAATTGTGGGCCTCTCCAACAATCCCCATATCCCAGGTGTGAGTTTAAAAAAACAAGTAAGGGCAGAGGAGTGGGAGCTCTGGTATAAGGCTTATACAGTATACATAAGGTACCTAAGGTGCACATAAAGTTGGTGGCCAAGGTATATATTAGTAAAATCATACAGCCTGTTCCAATACCAACCACATCTTTGAAAGGGCTGTCAAATCAATCCAACAAAAGTATTATCTTGCCCTCCAATGTATGTTAAAGCTGTTGCTGTTGGTAGAAGGCCCTAAAAGCTGTAATTAATGGACTGACCAACTGAGACATTCTGAACTTATTGGTAAAGGAGTGTCTGTTATGCCTTGTCTAGATGTTAATTGTTCAAAGTGAGGAAAGGAATCTCCAATTAAGAAATTTGCAAATGCATTTTGCATTTACATGGAGATTTCAACAACAGTGACATTTGGGGCCACTCATGTGCTGTTTGTAGCTCTACATGAAGTAAGTGGTTTAACTAACGATCCAAAGAAAGCATTCAACCATGTTTTAAAAATAAAATCAGCTTGTTGAAACAGATTCTCATCAAAATTCTGAGGTTGGAAATTTTAATCAAGCTGGTAACTGAATAAACCATGCCTCATTTATTCATCCAGAGTCATGACAAGATAGTTAGGAAAGCTTTTGCCTTAAAATGTGATTAGAGTGCAATTTTTACACATAACATAGTGCAAATACAACCTGTTCCAAAGACCAGACTGCGAAATTAAAATATTGTTTTAAGTGGTTAAAGAAATTTCAGATTAATATCCAAAGTGAATCTAATGAAGCTCCATATTTTTCTTTAATTTAATTTTGTTTAAAGGATAGTGATTGATCACAAAAATAAATTGTTAATCCTGGTATGGAATAAACTGCAGCAAGGTGATGGCATATTGCTTTTTGATTATTTTGAGCAGCACAGGGGATTTAACTGTCAACACACCTTCAGAATTCTAAACAAAACAAATGGAAACTTTTAATCCAGGCTCTGCCGTCTTTGTACTCGTGCAGTTATGTGCAAGCACTAGTTAAAGAGAAGATACACAAAATCTTAAGTTTTCAATTCGATCACCACAGAATCAACACTTTTGTTTGATAAAGGTTTGTATTTCCTACCAAGAGCAGGAAACCAGAAAGATATTGGATCAGGAGAGTTACCTATTTGAAAATGACAGCAGGCTGACACAGGTTTCAGGTCGTGTGGTGACTTAAATTTGAGTAGTCAATGTGCTTGGGACAGAATGGGAAGTTCTGTAATTCCAATGATTCTGCAGAGAGATTATCAGACCTTGTTGACGAACTCCAGGGAATAGTCGTGCAGACAGTTTCCAGCCCAGCCTTTATGGGCTTAATTCAGATGATCACTTCAAAGTGTCAGGAAGCTTCTACCTATTTATGATGTATTAGGTAGAGTCAAGATGGTTTATGTAAATTGTATTTGACAAATTTAAGTAATTTAAGCTCTTTAAGAGTGTAACCAGTAGTGTACAAAATGCAAAACAAGTGAAGGTAGTGTATTTCATTTCCCAAAAGACATTCTAACATTTCCTCAGAGGAGATAAAATAGAGGCTCATAGAATTTGAGTATTATCATAAATGACAAATTAGTTAACTAGAGAAAGCAGAAAATAAGGTTAAAGTGTCACTCCATGTTTGAAAACTATATCTGGTTGTATGCCGTGGGAAATGGTGCTTAGGCCTCAGATAAATTCCAGATTTCCACTGTCCAACTATTCAGAAATCATAAAGGTTCGACGTCGGGCTCACGGGTGATACTTGCTGTACACCCTCTCAACTCACGGGCTCCAATTCCAGTGCTCTCTTTCAACTCTCTGGGCCCCATTTCCTGTGTTCACTTTCTGCTTGTTTGTACTTACAGGGCACCCAGTTCCTGTAGTCCTTGCAACTCACCAGAGCTCTAGCTCTAGTTCCCATGCTCTCTTTAAACTGATCAGGGCTCCGTCCACATTGGAGACCCTCGGACTATCTTTAATCAGATTTCACTAAACGTTACTCCCTTTATCCTGCATCTGGCAGGAAAGTAGAGTTAAGGCCACAATCTGATAAATCACAATCTCATGTAAAGTTGGAACAGACTCAAGAGACAGAATAGTCTATTTATTTTAATTCTTATGGTATTAACTCCAGTAATTCAGATCTGTTTATTGGATTGCACTTTTTCATTCATCCATTATTGAGGATCCTGTGTTGACATTGTAGATTTTAAAATACATACGTTTGCTTGGAAGTGAAAGTGTAGAATATAAAAGAAAGAAATTGCGTTAAACTTTC
The DNA here is from genome assembly GCF_053455715.1 of Rhinoraja longicauda. Lineage (NCBI taxonomy): Eukaryota > Metazoa > Chordata > Chondrichthyes > Rajiformes > Arhynchobatidae > Rhinoraja > Rhinoraja longicauda. Next base: position 122,127,809 of record NC_135953.1, read on the forward strand.
AAAATCACTGATGTAATCTTAGTTTATGCATTATGTATAATTTTGGGCATCACATTTGAAGAAGAATTAACAGAACTGAGAGGGTAAAGGGCTTAACAGAATGATATAAATTATTGTTAGATACAACAGTGACAGAAGACTGAAAGCTGACTAATTTAAAAAGAGCTACAAAAAAATACCCAGGAACTATAGACCAGTAAGCTTAACATCTGTGATAAGGATGTTACTCGAGAGGATTCTGAAGGACAAGATATATATGCATCAGGCATCGTGAAAGACACGGATTGATGAGGGATAGTCAGCATGGTTTGTGCGTGGGAGATCAGGTCACACATATTTGATTGAGTTTTTTGAATAAGTAAACAAGAAGGGTGATGAGAGCAGAGCGGTATTCATAGTATATATGGACTTCAACAAGGTTCTACATTGTAGGCTGCTCTGGAAGGTTAGATCCTTGGGATCCAGGGAGAGTTAATTAATTAGACACAGAATTGGTAAGAAGCAGAAGATGGTGGTGGAAGGTTGTTTTTGGATTGGAGGCATGTGACTAGTGATGTGCCTCAGGATTGGTGCTGGACCAATTGCTGTTTGTGATCTATGTCAACAATTTACATGAGAATGTAAAAGGCATGCTTAGTAAGTCTACAGATTACATTAAAACAGATACATGTGAACCTCTATCTCACTTGAAAGAGCTGTGGGATGCCTGGTTGGAGTTGAGGAAGGAGGCAAAAGGACAGGTGTTGCATCCCCTGTGCTTGCAGGGGAAAGCACCTAGGGAGGCGGTTGTTTGGGTGGAAAGGGATGAGAGAACCAAGAAGTTGCCGAAGGAGTGGTATCTGCAGAAGGCAGAAAGACATGGTGATGGGATAATGTGATTCGTGGTAGGATCCCGTAAGAGGTGACGGAACTATTTCTAGGTACTGTTTCTACATAGTTTAATGGAGATTCCTCAAATTAACGTGCGTTTGATTTATTGGGCATCTTGATCGGTATGGACTAGTTAGACAATAGACAATAGGTGCAGGAGGAGGCCATTCGGCCCGTCGAGCCAGCACCGCCATTCAATGTGATCATGGCTGATCATTCTCAATCAGTACCCCGTTCCTGCCTTCTCCCCATACCCCCTGACTCTGCTATCCTTAAGAGCTCTATCTAGCTCTCTCTTGAATGCATTCAGAGAACTGGCCTCCACTGCCTTCTGAGGCAGAGAATTCCACAGATTTGCAACTCTGACTGAAAAGGTTTTTCCTCATCTCTGTTCTAAATGGCCTACCCCTTATTCTTAAACTGTGGCCCCTTGTTCTGGACTCCCCCAACATTGGGAACATGTTTCCTGCCTCTAACGTGTCCAACCCCTTAATAATACGTTTCGATAAGATCCCCCCTCATCCTTCTAAATTCCAGTGTATACAAGCCTAGTCGCTCCAGTCTTTCAACATATGACAGTCCCGCCATTACGGGAATTAACCTAGTAACCCTGCGCTGCATGCCCTCAATAGCACGGTAGCGCAGCGGTAGAGTTGCTGCTTTACAGCGAATGCAGCGCCGGAGACTCAGGTTCGATCCTGACTAGGGGTGCTGCACTGTAAGGAGTTTGTACGTTCTCCCCGTGACCTGCGTGGGTTTTCTCCGAGATCTTCGGTTTCCTCCCACACTCCAAAGACGTACAGGTATGTAGGTTAATTGGCTGGGTAAATGTAAAAATTGTCCCTAGTGGGTGTAGGATAGTGTTAATGTGCGGGGATCACTGGGCGGCACGGACTTGGAGGGCCGAAAAGGCCTGTTTCCGACTGTATATATATGATATGATATGATATGATAATAGCAAGAATATCCTTCCTCAAAGTTGGACTGAAGAGACTATTTCCAAGTTGCATGACTATGACTGCCATGATGCAATATTAGGGTAAAGGCCACACATGCACTGCCTCTGCTTGGTAGAGATCAGTTGACTAAATACTGATGTTCCTGTGTGCCTCCTACTACAATGCTCTATTTTGCATAAGTCGCTATTGGAAAGTATTGATAAATTGGTACGGCTACTGTGCAATTTTGGTGCAGAGAATGGCAGCCCAACTCAACCACTACCTTTAGTATTCAATCAAGTGGGCTCCTTTGTCCTGGATGGAATTGAGCTCCTTGAGTTATCAGAGCTGTACTCATGCAGCCCAGGGCATAATTGATGGAGAAAGTAGCTGAAATTTTGTTACAATTTGGATCATCTCCATCCTGCATGAAATTCCTCAGTAGGGATGTGTTTACTTGAAAATGTATTTTGGTGACAGGAATGAACAAGTTCAGTGAATAATGCTGTGGTTGCCTTTTGTTTTCCATTTCCATTTTTATTAACAAAGTTACCATTATGTGTTCTTTCAACTTTTTTTTTTAACTCATTGCCATCTGTAATGCTTTGAAGCAAGTGTAACATGGGCTAGTCTAGTAATTTGAATTGCTGTCAGCATTGCTTGTTTGTGTAGAATGATGATAAAATCACTGAATGGACTTCAAATCTTGTATGGAAGGAAAGGCAATCCACACACACTGAGGCATTAATTCATAGAATCACTAAATGGTTACAACATAAAAAGAATCAATTCGGTCTTTTGGGTTCAAATTTTCTCTCAATTAATCTTGTTCCATTATCCCGAGGTCTCCCGAAAGTCCTGCAAATTACCATTGCTAGATTTTTTTTAAACTACAAGAGTTTTCCTAATTGATGCCCTTTCCAAACCTGCCAAATGTGAATATGAAGCAAGCTTCCTCCACCATTTTGACGGGAAAAACTTATATTTAAACAGTATTGCCATCTATTTGGTAAATCCCCAAACCCAAACCAAAATTTGGTTAATCCATTTCAAACTGATGGATTCTTTCTACTTCAAACCTTTAGCTACATAAATGCAACAGTACTTGCATTGTTTCACAAATAGGGAATGAATGAAGTTGAAAATAATCTGAGTTCATGGATGTTGATTGTGACAATCATGTTCCAGATTTCTTGAGAACTAACTTTTCGATTACTGACACTATCTCTTATGTCCACTGTAGCCAGTTTAACTTCTCATACAAAACATGTCTCTGGTGCCATTTAAAAACATAGGGAAAATACAACTGTCATTTTGATTCAAAACTAGAGTTGTTAACTTATCTCAGCCAAGCTACATTTAAACCAAGGTTTTAATCCAACTAAAATGTTTAACTATATGAATCTCTGAACAAAAAATGTAATTGATCTATTTCAGAATGACTGTTATTCTTTATTATTTCAAAGTCCATTCTAATCATCCTAATCTATTAGTTTTATTATATTAGAATAGTTCCAAAATTTGACCACAGATCAATACTTATTTTTGTTGTTATATCTTTCCCTTTGTTTTCCTCCAAACTTTCTATTTTATACAAAGAAAAACTATAGTCAATTTTATTTTTTGTACTCTATTTCTTTTGCTGGCAGTTGGTTCTTGCTCAAAATAAATTGGCTTATTAAGTGAGGAAGGGTTTTCATCTGTTGGTTCTTTGGCACAAACCTATTGTAAATAAAGCTAAGTTTATCTTTAATCTTTGGTTTCATTAAGTCATCATGACGTGCTTAGATATTTTGGCATCTGAGTTTGGAAATAACATTAAATCTGCTGCTTTGTACCTATGTCTGAAGTTCTATTCATCTTTACCAATATTGCAAAAGAGACAGAAGGGTAGACACTACATCCACAGTTAATTTACCATAAATCTATATACCTGCTCCTTGTTGAATGGCAATGAGGTCAGACATGAGGAAAGACTGTCTGGAATGTTTTTTTATCATGTGTTCTTTAGCCTACGATATCCACAACTTGTCTTTGTTCTCCTTAATTCCCTTTCTCTTTTCTTTCTTGCACACTATTTTGTATTACCTTTTTAAAACTATTACTCTTTATTTAAATAATCTGTGAATATGCAGAATCTGCACCTATAGTATGTCATGTTGGACACTAATTATAAATCAAAATATAAAATTAAGTCTTTTAAAAATAAATTCCTGTATTCTAATTGTACTCTCAAGACTTTTGAGTGCCTTTTTATTTTTTGTAAATTTCTTACCTTTAACTTTTTAACATGTAAATGCAGCAATCTGTTGTACTTTTCCTAAATAGCTCTTAAGTTCATAACACTAAAGATCTGTTGAATGCAAGTATTATTCATATTGGGCTTATTGCTGTTCAGTGTTTCTCAGCTGTCCCTCCTCATTTCCATACAGCTGGCCTGTCGAGTAAAGAGGCAGGCAGTGGCTAAAGTTGTCCATCTGGATAAAAAGCATTTAGCAATGCTGGCTGTGACAGATGCAGCCTTCAGTTTAAAATGATTATACAGATAACAGACTGCATTAAGAATCATTCTTTTGACGTGAATATCTGCTGCATAGATTTTGTGAAGCACTTTTACAAAGTTCTATTTATCAGGATTTGAAGAAAGCAATTGTCGACATTCAAACGGAAAATGCCGTAAATAATCATCAGGTCGTAGCATTCGTATAGAGAGTTCTTGACAACTTGCATGTCTTTTTTCATTGCAGGGTTGTTTAATAAAACAATGCATGGCAGCTACTTATGCACTAGATAAAATCAGTCGAAACGTTTAATTGGAATTGAAATATTATTAAAAAGCAAACATATCTGAAAAGTCAGAAGGTAAAAGAATTCTAACGCTAAAAACAAGTAAAAATTGGAGTCTGCTTGACTTTTATTTATATTATAATTTAGGAAAATATGCATTTGACCAATGTCTCAGCTTTATCTATGACTGACTAGGAGAGAGTTGACATTTTGTAAGGATTTAGATTGGTTTATTGTTATATACACCAGGATGCAATTCTTGGTTCGCATGAAGTTCATAGAGGAAACAGTATACATACAGTAATGATAAATACAATAATGACTGGGAAACAACAGAATGATGCATGATTGTAGTGCAGCCTGAGGTAGTGTAGAAAAGTACTAAAATACAATAACGGAATAACCAACTCAGATCGAGTTGAGAGTAAGAGTAGCATTTCCGAGCATGGGGTATGAAAAAAGTGATTGATTTAGGAATCTGATAGCAGTAGCAAAGTTGTTCTTAAGTCTGGGCATTGAGGCTTTCAAACCCCTGTATCTACTCCTAGAAGAAAATGGCCCGGGTGACAGGCATCCTTGAAATTCATCCAGCCTTCCTGATACAAGGCACTGTGAAGATGCACTCGATGGAGGGAAGTAAATAGACAATAGACAATAGACAATAGGTGCAGGAGGAGGCCATTCGGCCCTTCGAGCCAGCACCGCCATTCAATGTGATCATGGCTGATCATTCTCAATCAGTACCCCGTTCCTGCCTTCTCCCCATACCCCCTGACTCCGATATCCTTAAGAGCTCTATCTAGCTCTCTCTTGAATGCATTCAGAGAATTGGCCTCCACTGCTTTCTGAGGCAGAGAATTCCACAGATTCACAACTCTTTGACTGAAAAGGTTTTTCCTCATCTCAGTTCTAAATGGCCTACCCCTTATTCTTAAACTGTAGCCCCTTGTTCTGGACTCCCCCAACATTGGGAACATGTTTCCTGCCTCCAACATGTCCAACCCCTTAATAATCTTATACGTTTCGATAAGATCTCCTCTCATCCTTCTAAATTCCAGTGTATACAAGCCTAGTCGCTCCAGTCTTTCAACATATGATAGTCCCGCCATTCCGGGAATTAACCTAGTAAACCTACGCTGCACGCCTTTGTTAAACTTTGCTGTGTTCACTGCTGTCTGCGGGCTTGCATGGTCAAGAGAGGATGAGATGCCATCCCAGGCAGAGAACATCCCATCAAAATACTTTCCATACCGCATGTCGAAGTTCAAGAGAATCTTCATGAACATGTGCTTTCTTGATGACCACATCAATGTGATGGAAGCAGCCTATGGATGGCAAGAAACTTGAGGTGTCGACCATCTTTACAACAGCTCCATGATAAGGAAGGGTTGTGTTCATCCCCTCCTCCCATCACCCCCTACATCCTTAGGTCAACAACCTTAATCCTTTAATCTTGTTAAAGGCTAGGTTGTTGTTCTGGCACCTTAGACGGAGTACCCAATCACTTTCCTGCACTCCATCTCATCATTGCAACTGATCCAGCTGATAAAAGTGGCATAATCGGCAAAATTAAAGATCATGATAACACTGTACTTAGCAATATGGGTTTTCAGAAAGTAAAGCAGGGGTCTGAACACACAACCCTAAGGAACAGTAAAGTTGAGGGTCACAAGGAAGAAAATATCACGATCAGTTCTAACTGACTGAGGTTTGCTTTCAGTAAGTCCAGACACCAGTCACAGATGGGGACCTCAAGCTCAAGGAGTTTAGAAATGATCTTATTCAGCATTGTGTTGAAGGCTGAGCTGTAGTTAATGAATTGCATCCTCAAATAGATGTTGTTATTGTCAAGGAGTCTTGAGCTTTGACACATTTAACCCATTTTATGATATTTTGGCACGGAGGCAGCAGCTCTACCAGCTGCACCACTGTCTGGGTTTGCCCTCCTAATTTCTCTCTCTCCTAACTTCTCTCCTATATCCCCTATAAACCTCAAATGACATATTCATTGCTAATCTTCAATACCTGACAAACCTTTCTTCCTTTTCCTTGATCAAACTTTGGTTCCTAAACTTGCCATCTTAGCTTTATGTAGCTACTCTGAATTCTTACTATGTTACATTTAAATGCCACCCACTTATCATTTGCTATTTCCCCCTCTAGCAGCTGCTCCCAGTTTATTTCCACCAGGTCCTGTCTCACACTATTGAAATCTGCCTTCCCCTAGTTTAAGTTCCTATCTTGAGGACCAACATTATATCTTTTCAATGATTACCTTGAAGCGTACCAAACAATGGTATTTTTCCGAAGGTAGACACAAAAAGCTGGAGTAACTCCGTTGGACAGGTGGCATCTCTGGAGAGAATGGCCTTTTTTTGCTTTTCTTTTCACTGCATTGTAGAATTTGTGTAATTTATGTTTGCTGTGTTGTCTGAGTCTATGTGCTCATGATGCTACCACAAATGAGATTTTCATGGTACCTGTACCTCACCATACTTATGCATATGACTTTACTTTAGAGATACAGCACAGAAACACGCCCTTTGGCCCACTAAGTCCGCACCAACCAGCGATCATCCCATACAGTAACACCATCCTACACACTAGGGACAACGTAGAATGTACAATTTTACCAAAATTCTGTAAGGTCAAGTGCAACCCCTTCACTAGTAAAGCTTTATGACTGTTGATAAAGGTCATACTGCTTCAAAAACCATCTGGATCATTTAATGAATGCCATCCCATCTAACCACTTGCATCTACTTCTTGTGTTCTATTTCTCTCTGAACTGTATTACTCCTGCTCCATGCCTTGAGCCTAACTCTGCCATAGAGGAAATTCTTCCTTGGATAGCTTATCTTAATTTCTTATCTTTATGAAGAGCTCCAGTGCATGGCTACCTAGAGATCTGCTATCAGTTCTCTCTCTTCTTGTTAAAAAAAGACACACAGTGCCGCATTAACTCAACGAGTCAGGCCCCATCTCTGGAGGACTGCGACAGGTGACCTTTTGGGTCAGGACCCTTCCAAGTCTGAAGAAGGGCCCTGACCCAAAATATCACCTATCCATGTACTCTAGAGATGCTGACTGAACTGATAAGTTACTCCAGTAATTTGTTTTTTTTTGGAAACCAGGATCTGCAGCTCCTTGTTTCCAGTTCTCTTTCCTTTCTTGTCTTGTGCCATTTTTTCTGAGTTCCTGGAAGCTGCTGCTGTGGTGTATATATATATATTGGCCCCTGTGACTTGTGTTCTGTAATATGCAATATGTAATACTGAAATATGTGGCTGTAAATGTTACTTTGAACTGGATGGGAGTCGGCTATTATCTTAAAGATTTGTGTTATGGGGAGGGAACATGATGTATTTACGATGCTTCAGTAAATTTTGGACAGTCAACTGCCACTATACAGACGTGCTCCCTTGATGCTTCAAGTTAAAATGTGTTTATGTTATTGTTACAAACAAAACCCAAAACATTGCACAGTGAATGGGTACTCACTGGAGTGTATCATTAGAGTAAGTCTGCAACTTAAGAGACGTGCAGCAAAACAGGAGGGCAGGTCATTTAATATTGAAGCAATAAACAGCAAGGTTGATCTTGTCCTGGTTAATCTAATATGCTGGTTAACTGAGTGTTGAACTGGGAGCTGAGCACTGCCTCGATGTTGGTCCTGGGAGCTGAGCACTGCCTCGATGTTGGTCCTGGGAGCTGAGCACTGCCTCGATGTTGGTCCTGGGAGCTGGGTGCTTCTTGATGTCAGACCAGGAGTATCCTGACACTACTGCTGATAGCCCAGGAGCTCCTTTGGCATAGTTCTACTGTCGGCCCAGAAGCTCCCTCATTGCTGCCATGATTCCAGTTCTAATGTGATAGTAACAGAGCATGCCGGTTATTAAAGAAGAAAGTGATTAAGATAAATTTATTCACAGTTTCATTATTATTTATTATACTTTACATACATGTCATATTTTGTTAATTACAAAGAACGAAAAACAGGACCCCTTGAGTGAAGGTAAAACATACTATTGCAGAAGGGCAAGGATACGGATGTGATACTGGCTAATGTTTGGCACCACCTAGTGCGTTTGAAGTTCTATTTGATGAAATGGCAAAATAAAATTCAAGTCACACTTCAACCCAGATCCATCTGTAATATTTCAAAGATACAAATCCTGCATATTTATTTGCCAAAAGAGGCAATTGCCGATTACATTGTGAGTTTCAGACATTGTGTTAGTGAAATATTCCAATTTCAGAATGTCCTTGGATTGAGCATGGAAAAACAAATAAGTGTGCAAATTAGCTGATTAGCTATTCAAGTCAAGTTTTTAACACTCCAGACCTTATATTTGAAAAGACTGTTGGTAAAGGTAGAGTTAAATGTCTTCATCTTTATGGTATGGTGTCATGAACGCATAAGGTAGTTTGGCCAGAAACTGGAAGCCACTTTTATCTGAAAGGCAGAAATCCTGCAGTTCACTTGTTTACAAAAGGAAGACGTTCCTGCTGTTGATGCCATAGAAATGATGCAGCTTTGGTTTGTCCATTCAATAGAGCCCATCGTGATATCTATATATTACTAAAACTCTTTGTTTGTTTGTGTGTACATTAATATATTTGCGGCTGGACACAGCCAAAACGGTACACGATAGCATGATAATTTTAGGCTCACCTCACTCACCATTGTCCTGGGGTTGGAATAAATGTTATATTTAAAAAATATTTCACTTTCTAAACTTTCAAAATCTCTTTTTAAAGTTTTAAAAAATCGGTTGATGCAGGCGCTGGTGGAGATGTGGGGGTGGGAGGACTGGGAGGACGGTGGGGGTGGGGGGGAGTGGGAGGGGGGTGGGGTGGGGGGAGTGGGAGGGGGGTGGGGGGGAGTGGGAGGGGGGAGTGGGAGGGGGTGGAGTGGGAGGGGGTGGGGTGGGGGGAGTGGGAGGGGGGAGGGGAGGTGAGGGGGAGGGGAGTGGGGGTGGGGGCAGGGGAATGGGGGTGGGGGGGAGTGGGAGGGGGGTGGGGGGGAGTGGGAGGGGGTGGGGTGGGAGGGGGTGGGGTGGGGGGAGTGGGAGGGGGTGGGGGGAGTGGGAGGGGGGTGAGGGGGAGGGGAGTGGGGGTGGGAGGGGAGGGGGGGTGGGGTTGGGGGGGAGGGGAGGGGAGTGGGGGTGGGAGGGGAGGGGGAGTGGTGGATGATTGTCAATGATTGTAGCAGGTTATGCCAGAAGCCAACAGCATTGGGCAGGATGTGTAGGAAGGAACTGCAGATGCTGGTTTAAACCAAAGATAGACACAAAATGCTGGAGTAACTCAGCAGGACAAGCAGCATCTCTGGAGAGAAGGAATGGGTGATGTTTCACGTCGAGACCCTTCTTCAGACTGAAAGTCATGGGAAAGCGAAATTAGATATAGATGATGTAGAGAGATATAGAAGAAATGAATGAAAGATATGCAAAAAAGTAACAATGTTACATGTTGGTGGCATGCCTAATTAACTTGGTCACTGATACTTCAGTTTAGTGTTGTAGTATGTAAATGTTTCCTTTGTGGTTCCAGTCTGTTAATATGTATTATTTCATAGTACAGCTCAAAAATAAGCATAAAATACAAAATTAGCATCTGGGTTTTTTCAATTACATGCAACTTGTCACAGCCAATGAGTTTCCTTGTCTAAAAGGGCAAGCTACCTACCAAGCATCTCATCAGTGGACTTCGACTTCCAGACCTAGAGTATTGCAATCATCCGGTTAGATTTTTTTAAATGCAGCATATTTTAATGTCTAGAATGAACGTTGAAGCATTATACTGGGATATGAGCACACAAACCTGGTTGACATTTGTGGCAGAAATGGGAAGTCACTTTATAGTTAGAAACAAAAAATAAACAGACCCCCTATGATCAGGTATTCCAGCTAATGCTTTAGCCAACATTGGTTCCTTAGCACAACGTTGAAGTTCCCCTGATCTTCACCTTTCATCCCACCAGGCTCCGCATCCAACACATCATTCTCTGACATTTTGCGCCACCTTCAACGTGATCCGACTATTAGTCACATCTTCCCAACCCCAATCCATTCTGCTTTCTGCAGAGATCACTCCCTCAGCAACTCCTTGGTTCACTCAATCCACTCACTCCCCAGCAACCACAGGAGATGGAACACCCGTCCCTGCACCTTCTCCCCAGACTCCATCCTGGGACCCCAGCCGCCTTTCCAGCTTAGACAGTAGAAGAGATGCATCTCGTCAAACCTTGTTTACTGTATTCAGTGCTCTTGATGTGTCCTTCATATCACCAAGACCAAACATAGACAATGCAAACGTTGCGCCAAACCCTTGCACTGTCCACCAAGGCCTGCTAGGTCTCCCAGTTGCTATTTTAACTCCCTCTTCCCATTCCCATACCGACCTTTCTGTCCTTGGCCTCCTCCATTGCAAGAGTGAGGCCACACATAAAGTGTAGGAACAGCACCTCTTAGTTAGCTTGAGTAGTTGCAACCCAAGCATATGAACATTCTCCAATTTCAAATGATACCCGTACCTCTTCTCTCTTTCCTGTGCGCACCCATTTCTCCCACAATCTTCCACACCTCCCCCAAGCCACCATGCTCCTTTCCCCTCCATCGTACATTTATTTCCCATCCAGAGTCCCTCTTTCCCTTTCATTCCCTCTCTTTCCCCTCCCACCTTCCCTTCCATCCATATCCCTTCCTCTGGCTTTACATTTCACTCCTTTTATTTATTTATCTGTCACTTTTCACCTCTAACATGTTACTTACTCCACCCATCTGCCAATGAAACCCCCTCATCCACCCATCACTTACCACTGTTCCCCCCACCTCTCTTGTCCAGCTTTCTCCCCTCTACTACAATCAGTCTGAAGAAGGGTTCTGTGCCAAAACATTGCCTGTCAGTTCCCCCCACAGAAGCTGCATGAGCAACTGATTTCTTCCAGCATTTTGTGTTTTGCTTAATTCCATAGTTAATAGTGCTAAAATAGATTTTCAGGTCACTATTCCATTTGCATTTTGTGTATGCAAATTGGAAGCCAGATTTATTGGGAAAACAGCAGAAACTATAATTCAATGTAAATAATTGCATGTGAATTGTTTTGTGACACCTAAAGTACTTAAAACATTATGGCTCAGCTTTTGAGATGAAAATAACGGAGTCTATCAATATTCATTTATATTAAGGTGTAAATAGAACAACAATTCTAGGTTTATGTATATGAAATTAAAAGCAGAAATAAAAAAATTGCTGTGCTCGTCTTCTCTACAAACTTTGCTATCTTGAGTAGAGACTACTCATTTATTTACACAGAGACCTTGACCTTGGAGAATTTATTTATTGCACATCCATCAGTAAATACGCTAAGAAACTTGGGACATCTTATTCAAGTATAAGTGATTTCTTATCGATATGATAAGTCATAATTAGTGCCAAACTATCCTTCCAGCGCTGAAAATTACACATGTGGCACCTCATTCCTTTAAAATATTTAACCATTTGATTTGTGCACAGAGCTAGTTTTTAATGTTTGTATTAAAATATTGTATAAATAACAAAAAAAGGCAACAATATGCTGGAGTAACTCAGCAGGCCTGTCACCATCTCTGGAGAACATGGATAGGTAACGTTTTGGGTCTTTAAACTGTGTGCATCTGAACAGGGTCCTGACCTGAAACAACCTTATCCAGGTTCTCCAGAGATGCTGCCTGACCTGCTGTTACTCCAGGATTATGTGTGTTTCTTTTTGTTAAACCAGCATTTGCAGTTCCTTGTAAGTAGCTCCATAAATGACATACATGCTTTGGTAATTTCTTGTTTCTCCAAACCTTGTTCCAATGATTTTTCTGCTTAACAACTTTTGTAACGTATGCGAAGAAAATTCACTAACTGCTCTTTAATAAAAAACAATCTGGTTATAAAATTGATGTGCCAATTGAAAGAAAAGTAGACAATTTGATTTAATTTGAATAACAGACTATCTGAATATGCAGCCCAAATATTTATCGATATTTATTTATTCGAAACAAGCTGTTATACCTGGCGTTGGCATTGGTTATTATGTTGGCAATCACGGTGTTGCATTTATTTTCATGCAATCAAGTTTTAAAACTCTCCTTTGTAAATGAAATAAAATCTATGTTAAATGCATAATTATTCCATAATTGGCGAATTAGAATGATATAATTTATAATAAAAAATACACGTTGAAAATATGTGCATAAAAATTACCTTTGATATCATTCTTAAGTAGGTGTACAATGTGCAAAATTATTTGATTTCAATCTTGAAGTGCTTCAGAAGATATTTTGAATCCAATATAAAAATATATTTCAATTTGTCTATTCGGTATAATGAAATTTACTGATGAAAATCACCAACTTACACTAAAGTAACAGCTCCCATTAATTTATTATTATGTCTCACATCATGCAATGTTCATTCTAGTGCTCCAACAACTAATTTGTGAGCCATTATATATACCCACAAAATTCTACCGCATAATTGTTGCCTTTGCAGTTCCCCAAACATTGTTACATGTTGGAGTCTCCACATTTGTCAAATTTTAAAAAAAATAAAAGCAAATATGCATTTGTCTCCCCCTCAAAAGCATTGAAGCAATGCCAAATGATGCCATGGCCAGGGCATTCAAGATTTGTCTTTCAATTTTAGCCAGAAGTGGATTTATAAGGGAGGTTTATTGTGTTTCTCCAGAAGTGTTATAAAAAAAATCCTTGATTATTGTGAACATCCTGAACAGACTCTGTAATAGTATCCAAGACATTTCTCTGTTATCTCACAAAACTTGGATCTTTTGGATATGTTAACCACCTGATTTAAATCATAGCTTGTCTGCCACAGTGCACAAATTTCTAGTTTGTATTTTTGGTTCAGAGAGATCAAATGTACTTAGGTCATGTCTCTCCATATATTTAATACCTCAAAACTAAGTATGAAAAATATGTCATGAATTTTTAATGAAAAAAATTAAAATTAGACCTTTTTTGCTCTATGAAAGACTTCCTATTGAGGTTTTGGAAAAACTAAACATTGTGCTGAATCAAACCTACATGCAACATTTCTAGGTTGTTTCATTACAGAGCAATGTGTAGAACACACAGACGTTCTATTTTATTATATATCTATAGATATATTTAAACTAGGGACCATTTATGTTTTCGTTTTTAATTTTAGAGATACAGAGTGGAAACGGGCCGTTAGACCCATCGAGTCCGTACCGACCAGCGATCACCCGTACACTAGTTCTATCCTACACACTATCACAATTCAAATCAGCAAAACACTGACTCGTGTCTTTTCAGGTGCAAAACTGTATTCACTTTTAAGAGATTTATTCAACAAGGTCTGTGCAGAGATAGGTTAGTTATTTTTTTATTACCTGACACCAACTTCTGCAAACCGGGAAGAAATGTTCCAACCACCCTAATCCCCACAACCTTCTGTGAGGGGAAATTGTTAAAAACACAGAAATTAAACATGAATCTTCAATCCAACATCAAAATATTAAAATAAAAACCTCTACCAATCACTACAACATATTAAAATAAAACCAGGCAATACTTATAATCCAGCAGATCTTTAGAATGGTCATCACACTTTCGATTCTGCTATCGGGGATTGTTGGGGACTGTATTTTTGGGGATTGTATTTTGCTTTTTTGAGATCAGTTTGTCTTTCAATAACTTATCGCAGAACACTGTCAATCTCAAAATGTACCAGCACAAACAATAGCCTTCATTGTCAAAACACTGACTCATGTCTTTTTCAGATGCGAAACTGTATTCACTTTTAAGAGATTTGTTCAACAAGGACTGTGCAGCCAAGTGCATAAAATATGAACTCAGTTGCCTTTGTCAGATTAGAATATTCCACAGCATTTCTGTCCATCTCAAAAATGTTGCAACATACAAGCCCCATTCCAGCTGTTCGGTGCACTGAAACGTCCAGTTTCCACATATTCACCTTACTCTGTGCTACTAAAAAAACACTATTTACTGCATTATCGAATTCCCTTTCACTAATTTACCCATCCTCAACCAAACACTGCAAGAAAATGTTTTCTGGTGTGGTATTACTTTCTCCAAGCCTCTCTGTTAAGTTTACTTGAGAAGCATAAATTTACAATACAACTTCATTTACTTCAGATTGATTTTTCACAGTAGTGGTTTTTATCTTCTGTGTTTGTTCACAAAGGAAGGACATTCTTTGGTGCAAAGATCTTTAAAGATGATTTTCAACGGCATCAGATTTTTTCTTGAAATAGAATAGATACCTTCAGTCCTAATTATGCATGGCTCTGCTGCGAAGGACAGGAACAATGTGCTGTCATGTTTCTGTAACTTTAAATACTCAAAGCTTACAAATCAAAAGTTGTAATTTTGCATGTGAACCATGTAAGTGAGAATGTTTTTTTAAACTTTCACATCAAAGCACTTTGTCAATTGAAAATCAGTCAGCTGCTGTTTGATGGCAGTTATGAATGATGTCAGTACTACAGTACCAAATATGTCCTTCCATAGTGTGATCTAGTATTGTTTTTTCCATATGGGCATACGGAACTGCAGATGCTGGTTTACAAAAAAGTCTCAGTGTTGGAGTAACTCAGCAGGTCAGGCTGCATCTCTGGAAGACATGCACAAGTGAGGTTTTGGGTTGTGACACTTCTTCAGACCAATTGTTGTAGGGGGGAGAAAGCTAGAAGAGAGGCGGGATCTGGACAAAGCCGGGCAAGTGATAGGTACATGGAGGTGAGGGGGGGGGGGGGGGGGAGGGATAGGTTGATTGGCATTATGCATCGATATGTGGCCAGAGATGAAAAAAAGACTGTAAAGTGGTGAGACTAGACAAGAGAGACAAAATGTTAAACCAGAGGAAGGAATATAGGTAGAAGGAGGTGGGGGGTGGGGGGGAAGACTTATTTAACTCCACTGGAACCTGTATTGTTTTTTTTTATTTAATGCACACAAGCTTTTCACTGAAAGATATTTCTCAATAAACTAATGATGAAATTCTCATTGCAAATCAGATGTTTCTGATGGAAAAGTTTTCAGCATGGTCATTGGAAGAAAACCAAACACCAGAATTAGAAGCAGCTTGCAAATAGATGCCTTACATTTTGTCCCATGCAGATGAAACTTCAACTGGTACAGATTTTTAATCAATTACAATGTGCAGTCACGAGATCTGAAACTGTGTCCATGGCACACAGAATAGTAAGTAAACAGTATTTCACTCACAAGAGTGTGATTATCTTCTGCATTTTGCTTTACAAAAGAAAGCAAAACATTTGTTGTAAACAGAATTAATTCAACATCTTGGTTTTCAAAACAGTGTCACTTAGACTATCATGAGAAATTGAAACATTTCCTTCATGTGCCTTACAAATTGCATTGTTGTTGTCAGCAACCAATATGTATTTTTACATAAATCTTCAAAGTCCACTACAAAGGAACAGCCACACTTTTGTGATATATCTGCATTTTTGTAACATCTAGGTTTGAAATGCCATATGTGGAGTATCTGTGTGTTTTTTTTTAATGTGGGTATCTGTTGCACACAAACAACTATGCAATCTTGGCAGAGCAAAGTTTTGATCCAGTGAACCAAGACAATTGGAGACCATATTTTGCTGCATGAATATTAATGCTCACACATTTGTGGGCATGCATCGTGATGTCACTTAATATGTGCATGCACACTTTCTCTTTGTCCCATGTGCACATCTCACACTAGTGGGCTCAAGTACTTGTACCCTTGCCCTCGGCTTATTCGACCCCTTCTCTTGCCCATCCACTTTACTCCATGATCCTTATGTCCTTTTTCCTCCCTATTCCTGAATCCCATCACTTTGACTATCCTCTATCAGCCTGGTCTCCAATCTCTTCCTTAAGCAAATGCATCCTGCTCCCTCTCCGTGTAAACTTGATCACTTGGCCGGCCGCATTACAATCCTGGCATCCAGTCATGTTCCATTTCCCAGCTTCCATTCATGGCAGCAAACCTGGCCTGACTTCCATAGTGCTCCGGCTACTCATCTACCCCTTTTCTCAGCCGTGTTCCTTGTACAAATCTGGTTCACTTCATCCACACACTTGTCACCTCCCAAATCTTGCTTCTTATGCTAATCTTGCCCCGCTTACATCTCCCTGCAACACTCCTGCCATATTCACTAGGTCAGAGGTCTAGGGATATTCCAAAACCGTGAACCACTGCAATGCTAATGCTGATGGTGGTCCTACAAACTGCTGAGTAGGGAGTTCCAGGATTTAGTGGTACTGATGAAGGAAGAAGGATGTATTTTTATACTAAGATCATGCGTGACCTGGTGGGAAATATACACGTGTCCCAATTCACCAGCTCCCCAATGGGAGCCTGTCATGTTCAGAGTTAGAGCTGTGCACCGTGCAGAATATTACATCATAAGCAAAAAACAAAGTGCTGGGGGATCTCTGCCTCTGGCAGCATTTGTGGAAAATATGGACAGACAATGCTCTGGGTCAGGACCTTTCATCAGACTTAATCATAAGCCTGATTTTGGCCTTGCAGATAATGGGTATGTTTTGATATTTGGGGAAGAAGTCACTTGCCACAGATTACACAACTTCTAAATTGCTCTTCTAGTCGAAATATGTGTGTTGCTGGCCTAGCTGAGCTTCTGATCATTGGGGACACCCAGCATATTGAAGACTGAAGATTCAGTGATGATGATTATTAATTCTCTCATGTTGGAGATAGTCCTGGTCCGGCACTTTTATGCCATAAATGTTACCTGTCACTATTCACTTGTCAGAATAAACAAGGAACTGCAGAAGCTGGTTTACAAAAAAAGCTGGAATAACTCTGCAGATCGGGCAGCATCTCTGGAGAACATGAATAGGTGACATATCGAGTTGAGACACTTCTTCAAATTAAATATTCAGAATATTGTCCAGGTTTTCACTGCACCCAGGCAATATGTTTCATTTTCTGAGGAATTAAGAAGAAAATTCATCATCCAAATTTCTACGCCTAAGGTAGAAAGAAACTACTGAAGACGCGGCTGAAAATGATTGCGCAGATAATGCTGTCCAAGACAATTTTGAGGTGACGTCCTAGGATTGAGCTAAATTACCTCCTAAATTATAGCTTTCTGCCTTTGGGTGAGTTATCACACTAAACTTTGGAGTGTTTTCCCCTTGACCTAGGTTTAGGTTTATTATTGTCATGTGTACCGAGGTACAGTGAAAAGCTTTGTTTTGCATGCTATCCAGTCAGATAAGATAATTCAATACATCAATACAATCAAGTCAAACTCAAGTACAATAGGTAGAACAAAGGGAATGATACAGAGTGCAGAATATAGTTCTCATCATTGTAGCGTAACAGTTCCATAGACAAATTCCAATGATCGCAATTGGGTAATGATGAATCGAGCAGTACCCTAGCTTATGGAACGACCGTTCAAGAGCCTGATAAAAGTGGAATAAGCTATTCCTGAGTTTGGTAGTGCACAGTTTCAACCTGCACCTTTTGCCCAATGAGACCCTGAAGATGAGGGAATGGGCCAATTTTAGCCAGTTTTGCCGGAGCTCCTGAATGCTACATTCAGATAAATGCTGCCTGGAATGTGTCATTCTTCATTCCTCCATCAACTAATACTAGATCCTTGGCCTCATTTTCATGGTGGAGCAGAAGATATGCTGGGTCATGAGCTTACAGATGGTTGTGGAATACATTACTTCTGCTAATAGCCTGAAGCACGTTTTGGATTAGTAGTTTTTAGCCACCAGATCCGATCTGAATTTATCCAGGTAATAGGAGAGCACAAAATAGCATTGTTGAAGGTGGGACTGTGACCCCGCAAGAGCTATATGATGATCACTACAACTACTGACTCAGATTGCAACAGATAGGTTGGTAAGGACAGGGCCAAGTACGCTTATCGCTTATGTTGATTCTTTCACTATCTGCTATAGATCCAGTCTGTCAATTTTTTCTTGATGATCTGGCCAGTGGAATCAGTGGTAATGCTACCAAGCTACCACTTTCTTCTGGATAATATTTTACATCTTTGCCACCACTGCTTCTTCCAAGTGTTGATAGTCTTGATCATCGCCTGAGGGCAGGTCAGTAATTAACAGGAGTTAGGTTTCCCTTTGTTTTACAGAATTCCATGAAACTCCCCAGGGACATTATTACCGGTGTGCCTGACTACCACTGCACTGCAAACTCTGGTGAATCTATCCTACCTGTTTGATGAAATATACCTAGGTATCATGCTAGATGAAGTTGGATGTTTGCTGTTAGATATTCTATGTACACAACAATGTCAGACTGTTCCAAAACCAATCTGTGGTGACTCTTCAATCTTAGAAACTGGTCCCCAAATGGTCCCAAGGAAGACTTTGCTAGTTTAATTGGGATACAACATTCAGTGACTGAGTGAATGCCAGCAGGTCGGCTCATTCTTAACATAGCAGATTTGATATAATCAAATGACATGCTCAACTGTCTCAATGCCTTGGATCTGGAGTTGCATGCAGGCCTAACGAGCGAAGATGAGCAGATTAAAATATCCGATTTTAAATGAAAATTAAAATCATTTTTGAGAGCCACACTTGCAAACACAAAAATCCTGAACTTTCTTGAGTAGTCCTGTGCCAAAGAGCCAGCTCCCTGCATTTTCAAACAGATATGGTAGGGAATCAAGGCATTAAACCAATGCCTAATTGAACCTAGCACATGTACAGCAAGTCAATTTGTTTCAGAGAAAGACACAACCTCTGGGAAGATTGACAAGTTTATAGTAATATACAGTTTTTTAATTGAATGAGCATTACAAATGTAATTAAGAATTGTTTGCTCTCTTAGCGTGTCTCAAACAGAACACATTAAAAAAAACATTATTTCTTTTAAATTCTTTTAAACTATATTTCTTTTAGTATTATTCTTAATTTTGCACAAGGTTTTGAGTATGTTTCAATGCCTAAAAACTATTTGTAAATATTTAGTATTTAACATTTTGGACAGCCAATATTCCTAGCATGAAATAGCTGTCAAGGCATTATTGAGATTGGGTCTTGAGATTGAGATTGGGTCTTGCATTTCTGGTAGGAAGGCCCCACTGAGTAGGAGCTGACATTAAGGGCCTGTGCCACTTAGACGATTTTTTAGGCGTCTACAGGCGACTAGGCTGTTTTCACAAGGTCGCCAGGGTGTCACCTGTATGGTCGTGAGTATTCTCCAAAGAGTCGTAGCGTTTTTCTGGATACCGCTGGATTTTGAGATGTTTAAAAAATTTCGGCGACAGTGGGTTTGATGCCAATGATCGTAGCTTGACATCTCCTGACGTATGTGCAGTCGTAGGCTGTCGCCAGGTGATATAGGTTGGTGCCGGTGCTGACTTCGGTGAATTCCATTGGAGACTACCTACGTCAACTGGCGTCAAAACCGGAGGCCAAAATGACGTGAATTGGCTTCAGTTGTCGCCGACAGGGTCGTAGCTTGTCGCGGGTAGATGTAGGTTGACTTCAGTTGTGGTAGGTTGGCGCCTGTGTGGTCGTAGGTTGTCGTAGGTGCGGTCGTAGGTGGACGTCCTAAGTCGCGACGATTGGGTCGCCAGTTGTCGGTAGCTTGCCGTCGCTTGACGTTGACTAGGTGGTAGATTGTTGTTAATTGTCGTAGACATTGTCGTAGGGGGGGTCCAGTCGCCGTTTTTTTGGCGACCTGCTACGACTATGACAGTCGCCGGCAGTCGCCTAAAAAATCGCCTAAGTGGGACAGGCCCTTTAGGAACCATGTTTCCACCACAGAAAATTGCAGATGTGAGAACTGCAAGCAGTGCGCAATTTGTCACTCACTGAGGTGAGCTAGATCAAACAACCCTTCAGGTCAGATGTTGTGGACCTCTGCTTTAAAACTTTTCTTTCATCAGCACTGTATTGGAATATTTTCCACTTGTCAGGATATGTGCAGCTCAACCATCTAGGACAAAGCAGCATGGTTGGCAGTCTATCCATCTCATTAAGTATTCACTTCCTTCACAATTGGCTAATATAGCTACAATGTGAATAGTCTAAAAGATGCACTGCACTAACTCAGCCAAGCTTATTTGACAGCAACTCAGTACCTAACATCACAGGAGTATTTTCAAAACTGGGACTGCAGCAGTTCAAATTGGCAGCACTTCATTGGTTTAACAGAATGATAGATAAACAATAAATGATGGGCATGCTGATAATAATCGCATCCCAAGGATGAATACAAAAATGCAAGCCTGATGACGTGATCTTGGGATATAAAAGTCACTTGACTATCAAAAAGGCTTGTGACCTTAGCACTGAAACTCAGAATGTGCATTGTTTACTACAAATCCATTTGATTAGTGCAGTTAAAATTCAAATATTAAACAGGTTATTATTTCTACTAAACACTCTTGACTTGAATGATCTTAATGTTTTATCAACAATGCTTGTTAAAAAATATAATTAGTGTTATCAGGACATATCTTTTGAATCTGTCAGTGACAATTTTTACTAGAAAACTCCTGGGAATTCAGAGCAGTTCAGTCAACATTTGTGCAGAAAAAGAGGTAACGTTTCAGGTCTATGACCTTTCAACTGATTCTGATGAAAGCACATTCGCCTAAAAATGTTAACTGAAAGGTATAATACTGGTACTTCTGGACACTTTTCAGAAAGCTGATTAATTAATATCATTTCATTCCCCCCCCTAAACTTGAAAAGTGTACAATATTTTCAAATGTTGACAACTTTCACAAAAGATTCTGGAAATACTCAGCAGTTTGTGGATAGAAAAACAAGTTAATATTTCAGGTCAAAAACCCTTTGTCAGAAGTGGGAAAGAGAAAAAAAAGTCAATTTTAAGTTGCGTAGGGGAGGAATGGGTTCATCAAAGGGAATATTTATGACAGATTATGGCCAAGGATGCTGTGGGGATAAGTTGTTAATGTGTGCAGTTGGAGGATGACAAAGAAGTTTGCAAATAGCAGGTTGGGGGTTGCTAATAGACAATAGGTGCAGGAGGAGGCCATTCGGCCCATTGAGCCAGCACCGCCATTCAATGTGATCATGGCTGATCATTGTCAATCAGTACCCCGTTCCTGCCTTCTCCCCATACCCCCTGACTCTGCTATCCTTACGAGCTCTATCTAGCTCTCTCTTGAATGCATTCAGAGTATTGGCCTCCACTGCCTTCTGAGGCAGAGAATTCCACAGATTCACAACTCTCTGACTGAAAAAGTTTTTCCTCATCTCAGTTCTAAATGGCCTACCCCATTATTCTTAAACTGTGGCCCCTTGTTCTGGACTCCCCCAACATTGGGAACATGTTTCCTGCCTCTCACGTGTCTAACTCCTTAATAATCTTATACGTTTCAATAAGATAATGAAGGGTTAAAAAAAGCTGAGCCAGTAACTCAGAACACAGCAACAGCATTTACCTATGCAACCTCAGCAGAAGCAACACCTACCCTTTCACTTCTTTCCGTCTCACCATCCAGTGGCCTAAACAAACTTTCCAGGTTACTTATACTTAGAATCATACAGCACAGAAACAGGCCTTTTGGCCCATGACAATCTTTTTGTCCATCTACACCAATACCATTTGCCTCTAGTAGAATTGCATCCTTCTATGCATTGTCTATTTAATTATCTGTCAAAATATCCGGAGTCATGATACCTGATTCCGCCACCTCTTTTGTTGGTACATTCCAGATATCAATTACTTTCTGTGTAAAAAAAAAATTGTCTCTCAGATCACCTTTGAAACTCCTATCTTTCACCTTAAGAACAATGCTGTCTTTGTTTTGATACTCCCTGCCATGGGAAAAAGATTTGACTGACTTATCTCTGCCTCTCATAACGTTACATACTTCCATCAGCCTCCTTCACTCCAGGGAAATGAAGTCCAGCCTGTCCAATCTCTCCCCATTATTTTGAGTGTGAATCCGTAGTACTGCTTTCAATGTCCACATTGTGGCCTTCCCTGCAATTAATAAACCAGTTGCAGATTGGCTGATCACTTTGCAAAGCACCTGCCTTCAGTCCACAATTGTATTTGGACAGGTAACTAGAAAAAATGGCGTTTAAGGTTATGAATCCTAATGCAGCAAATAGATGCATATGCATCATGGTCAGCATGAACAAAGTTGATCCTATGTTATAAAATAAGAAAATAACTGCAGATGCTGGTACAAATCGAAGGTATTTATTCACAAAATGCTGGAGTAACTCAGCAGGTCAGGCAGCATCTCGGGAGAGAAGGAATGGGTGACATTATAAAATACTATAATTCTATAATCATATCTATTGGGGCGGCACAGTGGTGCCGCGGTAGAGCAGCTGCCTTCCAGTGCCAGAGACAATGGGTTTGATCCTGACTACGGGTGCTAACAGTATGAAGTTTGTACTGTGATCACATGGGTTTTCTCTGTATTCTCCGGTTTTCTCCCACATTCCAAAGAAGCGCAGGCTTGTAGGTTAATTAGCTTCTGTAACTTACCCATAGTGCGTAGGATAGCGTATGGATGATTGTTGGTTGGCGTGGGTCCGCACAATAGTAAAAATTTATCTTTCCCATGGACACACACATTTCATACCAACACATTAAGATCTTTATGTGTAATTATGTGTAATTCATCTATAATTAAAGATTCTCTGAATGCAAAAACATAATGATTATTTTCTTCAAAAATTTACAAATGGCCATACAATTTCAAACACTACCAGGCCATTTAATCCCTAGAGTCACCTCCATAGTTACGTATGATCAAAGCTGGTCTGAATATAACCTTGACTCTACAATAACATTTGACCCCGTTCTTTTCAAAAATGTATCCACCTCTGGCTTAAAAATATTCAAGTCTCAGCCTTTTGAAGAAGAAAGTTCCAAAGACCCATGGCCCCCTGAGAGAGAAATGTTTGCCTTATCTCTGGTTTAAACATATTTTTAATATTATGTTATACTATTTTGGACAATGGACAGTATCACATATTGTCACTTTGCACTCCCCTTCAAAACATACTTTTCTACCTAACTTTGTAGCATGAGCAAATTTTACACGTATCCCTTTGGTCCTTTCATCAAAGTAATTTATATAAATTGTAAATGTCAAGGCCCCAACATCAATCCCCATGGCACATCACTTGTTACATCTTGCCAAAAAGATCCATTTATTCTTACTCTGTTTACTGTTAGTCGGCCAATCTTCCATCTTGGCCAATATGTTACCTGCTACACCATGAGAAGTTATGTTTAAAAATAACTTTTGACACATCACCCTGGGAAATGCCTTCCGGATATCTAAGATTATTACAGCTACTTGTTCTCTTTTATCCACAGCTCATGTCACTTTTTCAAGGAACTCCAGTAAATAACTCAAACATGATTTCCCTTTCACAAAATTATGTTTACTTGATTCTTTCTAACTGCTGTGATATAATGTCTTTAAAAATAGTTTCTAACATTTTCCTGTAGCAGATTTTAGGCTAACTGGTCTTAAAAACGATGTCATCTTGCTTTTGATGTCCCTGTGATGGGAAAATTCAAAGATGGCGTAGGAGCTGTGTCTCGCTGAACTGTCATGATATAGAGAAAGTAAAGCAGGGCACTGAACATGTGGCCTTGAGGTAGCCTTTTGGCGATAGTCAGTGAGGAGGAGATGTTGTTACTAATTCGTATTGATTGAGATCTGCTGATGAGGAAGTCGAGGATCCATTTGCATTGGAACAAGCAGAGACCCTGAATTCCCTGAATTTAAAACATAGAACATAAAACAGTACAGCACAATCACTGTGCCGGACATGAGGCCTAGTTAAACTGATCTCATCTGCCTGACATCATCCATATCCCTCGATTCCCTGCACTTTCATGCGCCTATCTAAAAGCCTCTTAAACACCACAATCGTATCTGTTTTCACCACTACCCTGGTAATGCGTTCCAGGCCCCCACCACTCTCTGTGTAAAAAAACTTGCCCCTCACATCTCTATTAAACTTTCCCCCTCTCACCTTATAGCTATGCCCTCTAGTGTTGGACATGTCTGTCCTGGGGGAAAGGTTCTGACTGTCTGCCATATTTATGCCGCTCATAATTTTATGTACTTCTATTGTCTCCCCTCAACCTCTGACGTTCCAGAGAAAACAATCCAAGTTTATCCAACCTCTCCCTGTAGCTGAAACCCTCTAATTCAGGCAGCATTCTGATAAAGTTTTGAAGAGTTTGAAAGCGATGATGCTGTCAAACACCAAGTTGTAGTCAATGCCTGACGTACATGTTTCCTGTTGTCTAAGTGGTCCAGTTCAGAGAGCCAGTGAGATCGAATTTGCTGCTGACCTGTTGTGGCGGTAGGCAAATTGAAGTGGTCCAGGCAGGCAAGAACAGATTTGTGTTATAACCAATATCTCGAAGCACTTCACCACAACAGACATGAGTGTCGTTGGTTGGCAATCAAAAAAGCATGTTACCTTGCTCTTCTTGGGCACCAGAATAAGGATGAAACCAGGGCACTCAGAGGGTGAAGATGCGCGAGAAAACACCAGCCACTTGGTTTGCATTGGTTTTAACAACATGGCCAGGTTTCCGAGTGTTCACCTCATGAAGGATCTTCTGACATCAGCCTTGGATAATAAGATCACAGTGTTGTCGGGGGATGTAGGTGCACATGAAAGTACATAGATTCGGGGATGGTATCATTTGATTGAAAAATGGAACAAAGGAATTTTAGAAAATTAATACCAATGTAACAATCGGCTCATTAGACAGTTCGTTTAAGACCCGACAATGGTCCATCAGAACCAGAATTTTTAAATCTATTGCTAAAACAGTTTGTTAAAATATATTTCCCTGGTGATTGTATCTGCAGTATTTATACAAAAATCATCGACTATTCCAAAAACAAATTAATTGCTTTGATTATTTTTAGACAAAACTGTCTTTGATAAACTAAAGAAATGATCTCAAATTTAATCAAATGTGACGTTGAATAAGAATCCAAAAGATGAAACCAGTTATGGGCCTTGAAGTATTTCAAGCCTGCTCTGCCTTTCAATTAAATCATGACTGATCATGGAATAAATCTGTTTGCAAAACTTAGTGTGGGAATTATATTAACATTGGTACAGTTCTTAAAGAAGATGTTTAACACAGTTTCTTGTAGCTGCAGCATTGAGCAACAACTATAATTTAGTACAGTATTTTAATATTGAAACCAGATCATTGCATCTGGGGTGGTGAAGTGTATCAGCTAAATGTGCTAAATAATGGTTACTAACGACTCGCAAATTTATCTCATTTTTTTCTTTTGCAAATGGATCCTACACTTGAGGGTGTTTGCTAGCAAACTGTATCTGCTAGCTAAACACTGAATCACCTGAAACAAATGTATCTACAAATAGCACTGTTATTGTCTTTATGATAATGTTCGGCATATTGAAAAACAATGTTTTTTTGTGGTTATTCATACTTTAAAAAGCCTTACTATTAAGACTGAAAAAGGGGAGTCTACAATTTATCGAAGAGGCATTCAAAATAACAGATGAATTATGATATTTTTCTAAGTAATCATTACTCTTGGACATAGTGCAGGACATCATCTATATACTAAAACTCTCATTTGTTTGTTTGTTTGTTCCTGAACTACAGCCAAAACGGTACACGGATAGCGCGACAATTTTAGGCCCACCTTACTCACTGTCGTCCCTTTGGTGCTAATGGAAGAAGTTTCATTGAAATCGGTGTTATATTTTTTAAGTTATTCACATTTTAAAGTTTAAATCTATCTCCTAGGGAAGGAGGAGGGAGGGGGTGGAGGGGGTAGAGAGGGATAGGGGGAGGAGGATAAGGGGGGATGGGGTGGGGGAGGGGAAGGAGGGGAGGGGGAGGGGAGGGGGAGGGGGGAGAGAGGGAGGAGAGGAGAGGCTGCTGCACCAATGCAGGAGAGGTTTGGGCCCAACGGGTCCACTTGGTCTAATAAGTTATATAACTTTGAACCTTTAATACACTTGCAATTGACTATGATTGTGACAGAAAAGTGTGAATTTACTCCTCACAAAAAAAGCTTTACTGGATTTTATCATATAAATATTTAGTTTTGGATCCATGCACTTTTTACCCACCCTGATAGGTTTGCCAACTTTCTGAAGTCACTGTGAACTGCTTATATCTTTCACTCCTTGCTTTCTCATGATTCCACGTGTTATTAAAACATATAAATCATCATCAAAGTTAATGTGATATATCCCAATTATTGTGGTTACTTATAAGGTTACTTAAGGGATAAAATCCCAGGTTGATTCAACCTTCAAATGAATATTTGGACTAAGGTGTTCAAAAATATGACATTTTAAATAAAATTACCCTTCTATAATACCTATGTGTGCCACAATATTCAAAAATTAGATTTAAAAATAATCCATCTGTAAACCACTTTAAACCCACTCTGAATCCAGTTTTCCTGTTCAAAATCAACCAACGCAGTAAAGAGTAGGAGTGAATGATAATCAGAAAAGGTCACTGGATAATTATTAGTCAATTCTCTCTCACCATCCCCCGCCTCACTGAAGTAAGATTACCTTTGTCCCTGTGGCATCAGCTGATGTGGCACAGATTGGGAGTTGTAACTGGTCCTTATCACAGCAACTCACAGAATAAAGTTAGTGTAAGAAAATAACTGCAGATGCTGGTACAAATTGAAGGTATTTATTTCACAAAATGCTGGAGTAACTCAGCAGGTCAGGCAGCATCTCAGGAGAGAAGGAATGGGTGACGTTTCGGGTCGAGACCCTTCTTCAGTCTGAGTTACTCCAGCATTTTGTGAAATAAATACCTTCAAAGAATAAAGTTGGTAATCAGAGCACAATGTACTTTTGCAGGCAAACCAGGTGCGCCAACCATTATCTGAATTGCTTGGCAAATACAATTGCTGCAAAATAAATGACAGTAAATATTATTTCATATTGGTGAACTTCTATGCCATGGAGCAATGAGGCATAATTCATAATTGTTTAAAAGTATGCTTCACCAGTCAGACTCTATCGTGACCTAACGGCATATAAACCTACATACAATTATGAACTTAATCAGAGAAAGATGAAAAATTATTAAGCGCCACCACAGTTATTGTGCTCAGAGTGAAAGGTTTAAATTGACATAATTAGTTAACACATATTACCATCAAATCTGTAGCACTGTAATCAAGAAGTCCATCATTTAGCTATGAGATCTGTAAAACAATGAACACTATCGGTGACCATCAGTCACCAATGAATGCAGTTCTGTTAGTAAATGATTGTTGTCAAGATATGAGTAGTAAACTGAATTCATTCCATGTCTGTGCATTAAAATTCCTATCTCTTTCCATTTGGGATGTTAACTTCCTTCTAATATGGGTCTCAAATTCCTTGGCCAGTATTAGAGTAGTATACCTCTGAAGATTATATGGGTTTGAAAAAGAGTAATTTCCAGTCAGACAATATTTATTAGAATTGACAGTAATTTAAAAGTTTTAACAGAAATTTAGTACAGGCCAGATCTGATTTTAATGGACTCAAATGACATTCACATGATCACTTTGGTAATGAGCTCAAAATTCCCCTCTCACTCTTCCTGTAGAAGCGTGAGAGCCAGACATGAATCACCTCTTTATTCCCAGAAATACTTTACTTCTTTGTGGCCAGTCTAATGGTCCCAGATGCATCTGTCCATATTTGCATTGGTAGGAATGATCCCAGCCCAAACTTTGTGGAGACAAAGTTCCATCTTCATAATGAGAAATGGCTCCATTGTGTTGTGTGGAACCATAATTGGGCTAGAAGGGTTGGATTCAGAACACATCTGACAGCTCAAAAACCTGGGAACCCTTAAGGTGAACAAAGGAAGAAGACAATTAGGTAGACGGATGAGAGTGTGTGGGAGGAGAACACAGGGCCAGAGGACATAGGTTTAAGGTGAAGGAGAAAAGATTTCATAGGAATCAGAGGGGTAACTTTTTCACACAAAGGGTGGTGGGTGTATGGAGCAAGCTGCCAGAGGAGGTAGTTGAGGCAGGGACTATCCCAACATTTAAGAAACAGTTAGACAGGTACATGGATAGGACAGGTTTGGAGGAATATAGACCAAACACATGCAGGTGGAACTAGTGTAGCTGGGACATAGAAACAAAGAAAGTAGGTGCAGGAGTAGGCTATACGGCCCTTCGAGCCAGCACCTACTTTCTTTGTTTCTATGTCCCAGCTACACTAGTTCCACCTGTTGGGAACAATTTTTACCAAAGCCAAATTAACCTACAAACCTGTATGTCTTTGGAGTGCGGGAGGAAACCGGAGCCCCCGGAGAAAATTCCCGTGGTGACAGGGAGAACGTACAAACTCTGTACAGACAGCATCCGTAGTCATGTTCAAACCTGGGTCTCTGGCGCTGTAAGGCATCAACTCTGCTGCTGCGCCACCGTGCTGTCCCATCTAGTTGTGAATGGTGGTGAACAAATAAACAGTTAATGGAAGGAGTGAGAAGCACCAAGAATATCCATAATCACATTCTCAGCATTGGTCTGACCTAGTGTGAAGTCATAAAAGTCCTGGCTAAAATGTTTGAAATCATATTTGGGCAGAAATTCCAAGTTAGTTATCCGGTTCACAAAATGCAAGTTAAAGTCAATTAGCTAATTACAGCCCAATCAGTGTACGTACAAAGTGATGGAAGGTGTCACTGAAAGTGCTCTCAAGCAACACTTACTCATAAGTAAACTGGTTATCATGTAAGACATTAAGTATCTCTGGGAAACATACAGTAATGAGCAACCCTTTAAAACAACAGTACAGTCATACATTGCACAAAAGAAGATGCATTTGTTGTGGTTGAAAGTCATTAGCAAATTTGCAGATGACACAAAGTTGGGTGGCAGTGTGAACTGTGAGGAAGATACTATGAGGTTGCAGGGTGACTTGGACAAATTGTGTGAGTGGGCAGATGCATGGCAGTTGCAGTTTAATGTGGATAAATGTGAGGTTATCCACTTTGGTGGTGAGAATAGGAAGGCAGATTATTATCTGAATGGTGTCAAGTTAGGAAAAGGGGACGTACAAAGAGATCTGGGTGTCCTAGTGCATCAGTCACTGAAAGGAAGCATGCAGGTATAGCAGGCAGTGAAGAAAGCCTGCTATAAGGGGCGTGGCTGTGTTCTGCAGCTGCGGCTCACCGGCAGTCTCTCTGTCTTTTTTTTTTGTCTGTCATCGTTTAATTGTACGTTTTATTTTATTTTTAACTCTGTATATGTGGGGGGTGGTGGGGGGGTTGGGGGAAACCTTTTTTCAAATCTCCTCCTCAACGGAGATGCGACCTTTACCGTGTAGTATCTCCGTTCGCGCTACGGCCTAACATCGTGGAGTCGGCGGCCTCCAGCTGGGATCGACCTTGAAAACTCCGGTCGCAGGGCCTGGACTTACCATCTCGGAGGCTTCGGCCGTGGGCCCTGCAGACCGCAACATCGGGAGTTCGCAGGTCCCTGGCTGGCGACCGGCTTTTGGGAGCTCCAGCCGTAGCAGCTTCGACCGCCCCGAAGTGCGAGATATGATCAACCCGCTCGCAGGCCCTTCATCGCCCTGCGTGGCTCGGCCGCAGCACTTTCCATCGCCCGGTGGGGGCTCAGGACCTTCATCGGCCTTCATCGACCTTCATCGGCCTGCTCGGCTCGGCCCTGGGACTTTCCATCGCCCGGTGGGGGCTCAGGACCTTCATCGGCCTGCTTGGCTCGGCCCTGGGACTTTCCATCGCCCGGTGGGGGCTCAGGACCTTCATCGGCCTGCTCGGCTCGGCCCTGGGACTTTCCATCGCCCAGTGGGGGCTTCACCTCGTGGCACCACGGGAGAAGAAATCAGGAGGAGATAAGACTTTGCCTTCCATCACAGTGAGGGTATGCCTAGAGCAATCACTGTGATGGCTGTTTGTGTAAAAAATTGTGTAAAAATTGTATCTGTGTGTCCTGTGCTTTTTGTTCTCTACTGCCGGACCCTGACGTGAGAGGACGCTGGCGTTGTTTATTCGCCGCTTCTCCGTTAGGATAGTTTGTCTGTTTGTTTTTATGTTGATTGTTTATGTAAAGCGCTTTGAGCACCTGATAAGGCGCTATATAAAATAAATGATTATTATTATTATTATAAGAAAGCCAATGGAATGTTGGCCTTCAAAACACGAGGAGTTGAGTATAGGAGCAAAGAGGTCCTTCTGCAGTTGTACAGGGCCCTGGTGAGACCGCGCCTGGAGTACTGTGTGCAGTTTTGGTCTCCAAATTTGAGGAAGGATATTCTTGCTATTGAGGGCGTGCAGCGTAGGTTTACTAGGTTAATTCCCGGAATGGCGGGACTGTCAGATGTTGAAAGACTGGAGCGACTAGGCTTGTATACACTGGAATTTAGAAGGATGAGAGGGGATCTTATCGAAACGTATAAGATTATTAAGGGATTGGACACGTTAGAGGCAGGAAACATGTTCCCAATGTTGGGGGTCCAGAACCAGGGGCCTCAGTTTAAGAATAAGGGGTAGGCCATTTAGAACGGAGATGAGGAAAAACTTTTTCAGTCAGAGAGTTGTAAATCTGTGCCTGGGAAGGCAATGGAGGCCAATTCTCTCAAGAGAGAGCTAGATAGAGCTCTTAAGGATAGCGGAGTCAGGGGGTATGGGGAGAAGGCAGGAACGGGGTACTGATTGAGAATGATCAGCCATGATCACATTGAATGGTGGTGCTGGCTCGAATTGTCTATTGTCAATCATTCCAGCTCTAGGACAGCATTGCAGAGGTTCTTTGGGACACAATCGCAGGAACAATCATCTTCAGGTGCTTCATCGATTTTTCATCCATCATAAGATGAGAATAATGATGTATGTGTGTTGTTCAATTTCATTTGCAATTACTCATGAAATAAAGCAGTCCATGTCTGCTTGTTTAGTTTAGTTTAGTTTAGAGATTAGTTTAGTTTAGAGTCCTGTAGCAAGACTAAGGCAACATTCAGGCGTGGGTAAATGCGTTTTTTGTTAGTGGCTAATGGGCATACACTATACTACTTCCTCCTTTAAAAAAATAACATATTCACAGGCAGTTTTATCTGAACATTTCTAGAGAGCCCTACACCCAGTGCATTTGTTACACTCTCTCAGTCTCATAGACTTGACATCTGGCTCTTGCCTCAAATCCTCCCATTTCTGTACTGCTCTTCTTCATAAATACATTCTCAGATATTGTCGCGTTCCTCTTATGCTTCCCTCTTAGCTTTTGATTTACAGACGACATCTCTGCTACTCCTTTGGCTTCCCTCTGCCCAAGCCCCTAATTTTCCATTGCCCATTCTTTAGTGCTTGCAATTCTACAGCATTTACGAAATCAAACACTGGTGTATGAAGCAGCTTAATTTGCATTAGTTGATTTGTGAGGCCACTGGCAACATGATTCACTGACACGTCCATAAACATCCCAAAGAGACAATTGAACAAAAAAAAATTTGTTACCCCAGGTCACTAGGTATACACAGGAGATATCAAGATCTGGAGACTGCCAAAGGCGTGGACTAAAATAGATTAATAAAGGTTTTTGATCTCATTAAACAGTAGATTGAGTCTGTGATAATAGCAGCTCGATTGCACTGCACGTTTAAAGAGCCCAATTGCACAAAATTATAACAATCTTTGCTCACAGATTTCAACGCTGTGATTTTCAGCATTCATAACCTCTATAATGTTGTTTGTCATGAAGAACATACGCAAATTATGTAAATAAATGTTAAATGCACTTAAAAAAGTTTTCTAATATATCCCTTTTCTGCCAATTCTGCTATCTTGGCTTGAGAGCTCCCATTTTACATCCCCTAATTTTCGGAAAAGCCTTTCCTTTTGCAAACTTGAAAAAAACACCTTTCTTTCTACGGCCTAGGATTTCTCGATGTCCCATCTTTGTCCCCAGTGGAGTGCAAAAGAATAAAGCAGGACAACCCACTCAACATCCACATGAATGCAAAATTCAAACATGGCAAAGTCACTCCCAGCTTTGCCCACTTTGTAAAGTGTTCCTCACAAACACCTGGGCTCAGGTAGCTAAGATGGGAGGGCTGAATCTGAAGATGATAACAACAACTGGATGTAATCAAACGTAGACTCATCTATCACAATCCCTGAGTACATCCTATAACACCAGCTGGACAGACCCACCAAACCTGGAATTACAGTGAGGTGCAGATTCCTCAATAAACTTTTTTCCTCCACACTGAATTGGGAATGTTCGTTGATGATTGCACAATAGTCAGTTCTGTTCACAACGCATCAGCAAATGTCGTGGACCACGCCTGAATGCAGCAAATGTAGACACATTCAGATGTGTATTGATGTGGCAAGTAATGTTCACACCCACAGAATTGCTTGACAATAACTATCTCCAACAAGAGAAATTCCAAGCAACTACCCTTGATAATCAATGGAATTACCATTGCCAACTCCCGCACCATCAATATCTTGAATATAACCATTGACTGGAAACTCACTGGATCCGCCACAGAAATATAATGCTACAGATGCAGGTCAGAGGCTGAGTATCTTGCAATGAGTGACACCTCTCCTGATACCCCAAAACCATTTCACTTTCTAAAAGAATAAATAAGGAATATTATGGATGCATATGTGTGGGTCCATCAACACTCAAGAAGTTTTACATCAAGCAAGAGTCCACCATGCTAATATTCTTTCCACCACTGTGTGTGCCAAATACAAAATGTGCTAAATTACTTGCATAGGCCACTCCAACAGCACCCTGTAAACCCATAGGCTTTAGCACCAAGAAAGACAGAGGCATGAATCCCATTCAATCCCATGCATGAATGCTTATGCTCTTGAGGAGGGTACAGGGAGGTTATATTTCTTGGTTTCCCTCTATATCTGCAGCTAAAAACATTGTCTTTCTGACTCACTTGTTGAATTGGCATAATGGTGCTCGTTTTAAAAATATTTTAATAGCACCTTGTACGCAGGTCACCAACGGTAAAATGTGTTTAATCACGGCACTGTCAAGGGACTTTTCTTTGTGCTTCTATTGGATCTGTGAATCTCTGAAGCACTACCTTGTTGTATTAGATTAAGATTTTGCTTCTATAACTATACCTGTGCAATTCTGTTCATTTGTATATTTTCAAATATCAAGTATGAAGTAATATGAAAGTGTGAAACATACTGTAATAATAATAATATCTATTAGTTAGTAAAATATTAATTGCAATGATTTTGTTTAAAATTAACAAACACAAAATGGTAGGAATTGTAATTAAATAATTTTCCTGCCCCAAAAATGCCTTGTAACCTGAGGTCAGTTTGAATGTTTGACATCCCTATTAAATAGAAGATTCCTTTATATTTTACGCACATTCTCAGTCCTTTGAACTTTGTGTGTCACAATGGACAACAGTCAGAACAATTAAATCACTTGAATTCACAAATTGTAATATTTTATTCAATTGATGTAACTAATTAAAATAGTTTGACAAATTGAAATATCAGCACTTCCTAATTCCCATTAATTACTACATTTGTTTTCATATCTTATAGTGAACTACTTTTATTTATTTGGGATCTTTACACTGCAGAATTCCCTAAGGTGTTCAGAGAGGGTGATGTCAACCAAAATTTGACACACTGCAATTTAACCTCCCATTTTTTTAAAGCTTGGTTGGCATTGGTTTACGGTACTAGTCGGGTATTGTGTAGCAGCGCTTCATGTTGAAATAAGTCGTATATGAGTATTTTCCATGGATCATCAACTCCCTGCATATTCTTCTTTTGGTTCTTCATGCCCTTTAATAATAACTTGTTGATGCTGGATCAAGACTGTGAATTCCAAAAGCTCTTTGTCAAAATAGCATGAAGTTCATAGTGTCAATAAGTTTGCCTAACACTTCAATGAGAATTGAGTGATGAATGATAGTTGTAATTGTGAATGATCAGTTCACTTTTGGGTTCATGCTGCTCACACAACATGGGGAGAGGATTATAAAAGATGTACTAAATATTTCATAAAGTCATAGAAGGAAGGTTGGCCCAATGAGCAATCTCAACTCTCACAAATTTTACCTGTAATTAATTCCCTCATAAAGTTCCTTCCAGATTTTACCATTCATGTACTCACCAGGTGCAATTTACAGTGGCCAATTTACCAAAGCATTCAGGGGGAAAACACATGGTTACATGGAGAATATGGAAAGTCCACACAGACAGCAGCCAGGCTCAGTAACAACCCCAGGTCCCTGAGCTGTGCGGCAGCAGTTCTTTGCCACAAGTATATAGTCTTTATCAGCATCCTCTGACTGGACAACTGGACCTTGTTATGAATTTTAGTGAACACTTAAATAATGAACAGGAGGAAGAGGCTACAAGAATATGCACAAACTCAACATGGTGAGGCCCTATATACGCCCACTGAAGACAAGAATGAAGCCAGTTCATCTCTGTACAGCCAGATGTGCTGCCACCAAACAAAAATAGTTGAAAGTCCTGGCTGCAGGGGTCAAGTAAAATCTGTCTGTAGTAGTAAGCTTTACTCACAAATTATCTAAGCTCTTCCAGTGCAGTTTCAATGTTGATATTTATCAGATTCACAAAGAGTAAAAGAAATCCAATCCAACTAATTACAAAAAATATTAGTTTACACTCAGGAAGAAGTAGTAATATTATTGATCACGAGTTAATGCAACTATAGTACACAGATTTTCCTAATATGCGCATCCAAACCCACGCACCATGTTTTTGTAACAGGCCAGGCTATATATGTTGTCAAATTATGAAGCTTGTTAATTAAATTAAGGGACACGGTGGTAAAGCAACTGTGTTAGGATGAATAGTAAATTGGTTGAAGTATTGAAAATGGAGCAGTAATTTATACCCCCACATAAGAGTGACGTAAATAGAATTCAGGGGTTATATGGCCCATTGTGTCTAAAATAGGGCTATCAAGCCTAATCAAACCCACTTACTAGCACTTAGTCCCTAGACCTGCAGGTCATGGCTCTTCAGAAACACATCTAAGTTATTTTTGGATGTAACAGGGAATTCTACCTCTAATTCCTTGGCCGTGGAATTTTATACACCACAGTTAGGTATCTCATCTTCCTTTGTTCCAAATAATTAACTCTAGCTTATCCAATCTTTCCTCATAACTAAAGTTTTCTAGTCCTGAAAACAAACTTGTAAATCTCCTCTGTAAGCACTTCAGCGCAATTATTTTTTTCCTGCTCTGTATACAGTAATCAAGTTGTGTCTGCCTGGCATTGACGCATTGTACACTATTCTAGCCTAACTTCCTGTTGTAATATTCTGTGCCACAGCTGATAAAGGAAGAAATCCCATATGCCATTCTAATCATTTTATTGATCTGTCCAGTTACCTCTTAAGGATCTGTGGACATACATTCCAAGGTTCGCATGTTCCTCCACACCCCGTCAAGATTTCCCATTTACACTGGGGTCTTGCTTAGTTCTACCCTGTAGAGAGCTAATTCATTAGATTTCTCTTGGCACTCAGAGATTTGGTAATTTCATCACTGCATTATTCATTGTGGAGTGAACCATCAAGACATATCGCAGAGAGTATTGACGAGGACTGGGGTGAGCAGGGCAAGCCCTCAGTGCTGTGATGTAGTACTCAGGGCTGCAACCTGCCCAGCAAAGTGAGTGTGGTTTATGCTACAGACACGCAGCAGCTGCTTCACAAGTTGACGGCTCACCGTGATCCTATGCTCTCCCTCGTCACCTCCTATTGGATGTTATGGAAGCTGGGGGAGCTGCTGTGCCACCCAAGTACTGAACCCTGAAGAGCTCCACTTTCTGCCATTCATAAAAAACATTACCTTTTGTATCCTGTCACTGAGCCAATTTTAAATTGACTTTGAATGTTTCTGGGCTTTTAGCTTTTACCATATAGTAAGCTGATGGACAGCTTACTATATGGGATCATCGAAAGACTTGATAATGTTCATGTCGACTACAACAAAAGCCCTAACTATTATGTTACCTCCTCAAAGAAAATTCAATTAAATCTGTCAGAAACTTCCCTTCACAAATCCATACTGACTGTCCTTGATTAACATATGCCTTTTAAAATTAAGTTTTATACTGTTCATTAATATTGATTCCAATGGTTTTCTCAGCACCAAAGTTTAACTAACGGACCTTTTAATCCCTTTCTCCATTTTATTTTATTATTAGTCCCATTTAGAACCCTCACTTCTATTTTCTCATTTGTCATTTTCCAGAGCTATACTGAATTTAAGTGAATTACAATCGCTTCCATTAATTGTGTTTCTGACATGCCAGCTTCAATCCCTAAAACTAAATCTTGAATTACACACCACTTCTTACATACTTTTCTTTGGTAGCTTTGCTACATACTTGCTAGAATCATTGTCCTGAATGCAATTCAGAAATTCTGTGCCCTCTATACTTTTTACATTGACTGTTCACACCAGTTAATATTAGGTTAATTGAATTCCCCACATTTAGTTCAATTTTTGCAATCTTCATGTACTACCCCTGCAATTTACTTCAACTGAATTCTGTTAGAATTATTGCTACTTAATTTAAATATGACAGTCGTACTTCATTTAACATGCAGAATGCATCCCCAGGAATGAAAGTACCAATTGAATTATTGCTAAAAGAGAACATTATGGCTTTATATGTAAGGAGATGTGTCACTGACAACACTACTCTGCCAGAAATCTTGCATGAACTCTAGTATTCCTGCTGCTCTACTGGGAACCAGGGTGTCAGGAAATTTGTACAGATGTGGAGATTATGCACAGTGAGTGAAGCCGATTGTGGGAGACTGACCACACCTGCTCCATTGTTGACAGACTGTCAGGATCATACCGTCTCCCTCATCACCACCTGTTGGAAGTGATGAAAGCCTGTTTTCCCGTACCAACCCAAAGATTTCTCTCAGGTAGCAAGTGCAACAGTGGTCATCTGTGGAACCCAGAAAACAAGGAGAGCAGCAGGGAGGCCAGGGGTTCACACCAGGCTCACAGCACAACAGTCAAGTGTCAAGAGTGTTTTATTGTCATATGTCCCGGATAGAACAATGAAATTCTTACTTGCAACACCACAAAAGAATATGTAAACATAGTACACTGTACACAATATAATAAACAAGAAAAAAAAGTTCAGTGTGTGTATATTCACGTATACATGCACACATACGTACACATAAAAAACAAACAATAATAGTGCAATAATAACAATAATAGTCAATGTGGTTCAGAGCTTAATAATAAGAGCTAGATAATAAGAGCTTAGTTCAGAGTGCATGTGGATAGGGTGGTGAAGAAGGCGTTTGGTATGCTTGCCTTTATAAATCAGAGCATCGAATATAGAAGTTGGGATGTAATGTTAAAATTGTACAGGGCATTGGTGAGGCCGAATCTGGAGTATGGTGTGCAGTTCTGGTCGCCAAATTATAGGAAGGATGTCGACAAAATGGAGAGGGTACAGAGGAGATTTACTAGAATGTTGCCTGGGTTTCAGCACTTAAGCTACAGAGAGAGGTTGAACAGGTTGGGTCTTTATTCTTTGGAGCGTAGAAGGTTGAGGGGGGACTTGATAGAGGTTTTTAAAATTTTAAGAGGGACGGACAGAGTTGACGTGGGTAGGCTTTTCCCCTTGAGAGTGGGGAAGATTCCAACAAGGGGACATAACTTTAGAATTGAGGGACAAAAGTTTAGGGGTAACATGAGGGGTAATTTCTTTACTCAGAAGGTGGTGGCTGTATGGAATGGGCTTCCGGTGGAAGTGGTGGAGGCAGGCTCGATTTTATTATTTAAGAGTAAATTGGATAGGTATATGGATGAGAGGGGAATGGAGGGTTATGATCTGAGAGCAGGTAGATGAGACTAGGTCAGAGAGAGTGGTCGGCGTGGACTGGTAGGGCCGAATGGGCCTGTTTCCGTGCTGTAGTTGTTATATGGTTATATGTTATATGGTTATATGCAGTGCTTATCCCTTGCAAGTGCCCTTTGGCTAGCACTAAGTGGGCTATCAGTGTTTAAGGTTTTCATAGTGGATCTTCTCAGTCCACAAACCTCACACTAGTCACAATTTTGATTGTGTTTTCTGAAAATATATTTGTGAATAGTGATTTGATTTGTTGGCTGTCAGTGGGAAAAGGAGAGGCAAAAAGCAGGTTCTAAAGAGTCGACCTTGGATATCTAACTACCTAACTACCCACCATCTTGTTGGATCACAGTCAAAATGTAGGTGTTTCTGAGGCCACCAAATGGGTTTTGGACACATCTTTGGTGAATGGATAGCGTGTGCCTTCCCGGTGTATTCCTTCATAGATCATCTTCTTCTCTGGAGAGGAAATTCAGTAATATGCACGTATTAGCAATCGTTGCCCTTAATTTCCCTGAAGCCTTCCCATTCAGTATTCCTTCTCTGTGCAACTACCTCCAGTCCAGTAACCACATCTTCTATCCCACTCTTCCCCTGACACCACGTGCCTCCAATTCTTGTTACTTATGTATTTCAACTTTGTCTATTTACGTAGAAGGTAGACACAAAATGCTGGAGTAACTCAGTGGGATCGGCAGCATCTCAGTCTAAAGAAGGGTCTCGACCCGAAACATCACCCATTCCTTCTCTCCCGAGATGCTGCCTGACCTGCTGAGTTACTCCAGCATTTTATGAATAAATCTCTTTACTTCAGTAGGTTTATAGAATATTTTCACATCGAGGAACCTCAATCAGCTCAACATGTACATGCCAGCCAAAACTGGACATCTAGCCTTCAGATTCTTCTTCACAGAAAGTCTCCACTAGCTTGAGGGGAAGTGGAGAATAACTGTAATTTTCCTCACAAATATGCAGAATTCTTTATTATTTCAGTCTGGTTACAGACATTTAAAATGTTTAAATCTTTCTTGATGATGCTTACATAAGTGCCATCGGGTACACAAGCATTGTGGTAAGATGGATGACAATGCAGTGGCCAGTACAATGTTTCCAGAAATAAGAGTTCAAATCCCATCATCACAACTGGAGTTTAAATCCAAATAATTACATTTGTGGAATAAAAAGCTGCTATCACTAATGGTCACCTTGAAACTATAGAAAATAAGGAAATAAAATAAGCCCTCCTTTCCCAGTTTGGTGTAAGTGTGACTCCAGCATGATTTACTCTTAACAATCATCTGAAATTAATACTTTGTACTGATGATGCAAGTTTATAGTGCTGGTGAGACCATACCTAGAGTACTGTGTCCAGTTTTTGTCTCAAATTTTAAGGAATGGTATACTGTACTTGCATTGGAAGTGTTATGGGGAGGTTCACCTGGAGGAAGAGGTTGATGTATGAAGAAGGATTGAGCAGTGTGGGCATTGCATTTTAAATAAATGAGAATTACCTAATTGAAATAAATAAGATTCTGAAGGGGATTGATGGAGTAAATGCTGAGAGGACTGTGATAGGGCAATCTAGAACTCAGAATAAGGGAAAGCCTATTTAAGGCAATAATGAGGAATTTCACATAGAGTCATGAATTATTGGAATGACATCCTAGACGGGAAGAGTCATCGGATATATTCAAGGTGAAAATTTTTATGAAGTCAGAAGATGTGAAAGGGAATGAGAAAGTCATGCTGAATCTAAGGTTGGATCAGCCAAAACCTATTGAGTAAAAGAGCAGACTTGCAGTGCAATGGAGACACAAGGAACTGCAGATGTTCATTTACATAAAAGACACAAAATGGTGAAGGAACTCAGCGGGTCAGGAAACATGACTATGTTATCAGAGTGCTGGATTAGTTCAATGGGTCAGGCAGTGTCTCTGGAGAACATGGATAGATGTTGTTACAGGTGGGGACCCTTCTTCAGATAGATTGGTCTGCTTCTGCTGCTATTTTTTATGTTCTTAAAGGGTAACACCACCTTTGTACAATACAAGTTAAGTTTTCTGTTTATGCTAATTCAGTTTCTGACCAGACCCTATGCAATGTCAATGTACAGTCACATTTCTTAGTGTTAGAAAATGAAAAGTATGTATGTGATTGACACTTTAGAAGGGCTATCACTGGTCTATTTATTGGAGGGCAGAAAGTAATTGGGTGTGAAACTGATTTTGAATAGTTAAAGTTCAAGTCGGCACCTGTTTTGCAAAGGTTCTTGTCTGGCTCTGAAAATCTGAAAATCTCAAATCTTGGCGCGGTTGATCAGGAATTGCACACCAGAAGGTTAACGTCAAAGGGTTACAGATGCTTCAAAGAATTAACGTGACCTCTGCATGCTTGGCATTCCACGCATTTCTGTAGAGGTTGGGAGTTACCTCTCAGGGGTTCCAAGAGCGCACTTGAAGCAAAACTGACTCCAAAGTAGGTGGCCGACCTCTGCCACCTCGGCTTCAATTGCTATGGCAATGAATGATCATTGGCAGATGGAAAACCTTGAGCCCTGGCCCACATACCACCTGCATGATGTTTGTTATGAGGAAAGGCAGGTGAAATTATTCAAACACGATGAAGGACAAGAGGGTGGGTGCCGGAGAGGCTTGGTCTGTGTGTGAGCACACCGACAAAGTAAATGGTGAGAGGAAAGTCCCTTTCCAAAATAAAAGTAATGGGATTCATTGAGCACCGGAGACAGAATCTTCGGATCTATCAGTAATTCCACTTGCCCGCAGAATGCAAATCGGGAGGGGTGGGGGGAGGGAGGGAAATGAGTTGAATTTAATCATGTGAAGCCGGCTGCATTTCTCCTTCCGTTTCGCTCGCCCTCAGCTTGCAGGCTCCCTGGGGCTTTGTTCATCTAATTGACGTGCAGCTCACATTGTGTCGCTGGGCTGTGCCACTTCTTTCTTACAAGGCAGGGGGTGGAACAGAGTGCAGGTTTCGTCCATCTGTTCGGCACAGCAGAATCTGGGTTGGTTTTTTTTGGACAGACGATTCTCCAAGGCTATCTTCCCTTGCACCAGCTTTCCCCACCCCCCTTATTTTTTTATTTTTTTGTGTGTTTTGCCCTCCGAAGCCCAAGTACAGCTTGTCGTGTGAGAATTGCCGGCTAACTGCATTGGCTGTGGAGGCGGGCGGCTTTTCTCAGTTGTAGTGTAAGCTCGCCCATTCTTTGACGTGCCTGAGCATGTCCATGTTGGGGACATCGCACCATCTACCTGAAGGAGCACTGTATCCGCAACCATCAGCCGATCTCGCAAGGATCTGAACCGACAGTCACCATGGGTTTCTACGGCACTTTAAAAATGATCTTTTTTAAAGTAAGTTGATGCGATTGCAATGTTGTGCTGAATACGGTAATTTTAAGTGTCATCAGATTATTGCAATTTTAATCTGTTCTTTGGAAATCACTGGCAATAACTTACCGGCACAAAATAAATGTCAGTCGATTGAAGGAAAGGCATCTTTCCTTCACTTCAATAATATGAAGTCTCCTGTAATAGCGTCCTGTAATTCTCTGTAAAGCGTCTTTGAGTATATGAAAAGCGCTATATAAATAAAATGCATTATTATTATTAATAATTATTTTGTAATCAGTGGAAATCGTCCACTAGAAATTATTGAAATCTTACTACCTGTTACCCAACAACTGCAGTTCATTCTTTTTAAAACGGAATAAGGCTTAGAGTATTGCCATTATAATCCTGCGAGTGAGTTGAATTGATTTTGGGGTTTTATGACAGCACCATTTGTTGCCTTCCTCCTGCACCCTACCCCTACCCCCCTACCCTACCCTTACCCCCCCCCCCCCCCCCCCCCATCACAGAGGCATCATCTTAATTTGTAAGTGAATTTTAGCATTGAATAGGTTTACGAAAATGTTTACTGTCAAGATAGTGTCTAATATTCTGTGACTTTGATATGTGTTTAAATAGTTGGTCGACCTATGACTTTACAGCAGCTCAAAAAAAACTGTCGCAGCTTCGCAAATAACTGCAAATATTCACGTCATTGGATGTAAGGTGGCGAAGTCGCAGTGATAATTATCATGCTAGGAAATGTAGATCATGGTTTGTTTTATGTAAGACAAGCAATAAATTACCAATTAGATTTTGCTCTGATCATGAAGAATTTATGGATTATAATTGTCCTGTACAATGTTAGGTTTTCTGCTGCACTGTGTAGGAAGAAAAGTAAGCAAGAATAAGGTGTAGCAAATCTTAAATTCTTTCACATTAGAGTTATGGATGACTAACACTTTCTGTTGCAGTCTTTTTCACATTTCGAGATTGGACCATCATGACATATACCAATGTAATTTAATACTAAAACCGCAAACCATGTTAGTAATTTTATTTTCCATTGTACTAGTTAAACCAGTATATGGTTGAAGAAGTATAGATGCCTATTTCTTGGGGGGAAAAAATCAACCAAGTAAACAGGATATTTATTTTAACAGGGAAAAATGCAATTGGATGGTTGGCATCCTCCTGTGTCTACGTATTTTAGCCGACTGAATGACTCATTCCAATGCTGTATTTTGTGCACACTGCCGACTCTATGCCACACGAT
The DNA here is from genome assembly GCF_053455715.1 of Rhinoraja longicauda. NCBI lineage: Eukaryota > Metazoa > Chordata > Chondrichthyes > Rajiformes > Arhynchobatidae > Rhinoraja > Rhinoraja longicauda. The sequence goes on from NC_135953.1 coordinate 122,170,965, forward strand.
TTGGATCTGAGGTCAGGCGTAACCATGCAATGATTGAATAATCTGGTTTAAAAATATTAACAATAGCACCTATTTCAATTTATTTCCTTGGCAAGGTCACAGTTCTATTTCGTGATCATTTACTCAGAATAATTTGCCTAATTCAATAAATAATTTTTTAGAAGGCCAAAGATCCATGCAATAAATTTAACCCATGTTAAATACTGTGAAGCATTTAACAAACCATAGTTCCTGATGCCCGTTGACAAGGATTCCCCCTGCCTTTCTGAATATTTTGATTAAAAATGAATTGCTATTCTGTAGTTGTTTTGTGGAAGCTTGGTGTGCACCGAAATATTTTTTCCCCACTATCCTAGATTACATATGCAAAATCATTCCCAAAACAATACCGAACAGCATATTTAAAACTGCCTTGTTTTATATTTCCATTAGATTTTTTAAAAGTCTATAGAACTCGAGCAAAGCTAAATTTCTCATGCCCTGCAAAATACCAGTGAGCATCATTTATTCTCTTCTTTATGCTTAACTTCTTTCTGATTCAGTCTTTTATACATAAATTTGTGTAAAAGGCACAAATCTACTTTGAAAACATTGAAAAGTTTAACAAAAGGAACTGAAAGCAGTACATCAAACAGCATCAGATATTTTAGCAGTGATAAGCATTTGCAACCTTTATCATTAATTCAATGTTCAACGCTGAGCTACCTGACCTGTATTAAGTCCACGATGAAGATTATTAAACTATTATATGATTGTTATTCCCTATAAACCAGATAACATTATACCAGGTTTCTTTATTATTGTAATTGTTTATTTGTGCTCGTACATAATTGACTTAAATGAATCAAAATATAGTTTTCAATATTTTTAAAAATCTCTTCTATTTCTTGTTTCAGATGAAGAGAAAATTGGACCCTGGCCCTGAGGTCCGGTCTTTCTCTTCAGGAAAGAAACCTTGCAAAGGCTCAGACTACAAAAGGTATTTTAGATGTCTTTGTTTTCAAGGCTTACAAGCAGGAATTGCATACTGCATACTTCAATGTTTCCTGTTTATAGAAATAACTGACCTCAGCTAATACTGATAGATGTGAGTTTTAAAAAGGAATGTGCATTAAATGCATAACCCAAACATATGGTGTATTATGCCAAGACTATTGCATGTTATCTAGTTGCCGTATAAAGAGAGGCTGTGATGAGACAAGTTCTTGGCATAAAATCCAAAGCATTAAAATTGGACTAATTTTTGCCCAATGAAAACTGGCAGTATAGGGCCACAGGGTAGAATCATCATGTCCATTAACAAACAACTACTACTGACATGGCAACAAATTCTATTCCATAGATACAAGACCCAGCCTTGCGGGAGATGGTTTCCATCATTTGATTTTCAGATCCATAGTAATGTTTTCATTATTGGCAAATAAAATAATTTGTTAATGTGTTAACATTTTAACCTGCCATGTTCTCAAGTGTCAAGCTCTTAAAAATACTTAACTGTGAAGCTTTGATTAAATATATATGATATATGTATTGCATAAAAATGATGATTTTTTGTTTGAATTGTGTAAGCTTATTTGTTCTTTATTAACAGTTAAATTGGGATTTTCAAAATTATTTTAGATTTTATTTTAATTATTAACTTCCTGTACTGTGACAAAAATCCCTATAGTGACAAAATTCAGTGATCATGACACAGACACTTCAGTGTGATAAAATTTTAATGAATTATAATATAATTCTGAGGTATTAAAGAGATTTAATATAAAATGAGTGAAGCAGTGTTTGTTACTTTCAAAAATACCAGTCACTTCCTTCTGCTTCAATACACGTTAAAATAATGGGGTTTTTTAATCAAAGGGTATATTGCAGTTATGGTCTGAAAATAACAAACCAAGTTTATTTGAATTGGTTGCGACTCAAGGGACAATATTAATCACCACTGGAAATACTGGATATAATTCAAAAGAATAAGTATTTAATATCCATTGGATCAACTTAAAATAGGAAAGGTTTAAAGAGATATAGGACAAATACAGGCAAACAGGACTAGTTTAGATGGGCATCTTAGTTGGCATGGGCAAGTTGTTTCCGTGCTGTACGACTCTGAATCTATCTTGCCCCTTGTGCTGGGCAGCATAAACTTAGAATTGGTGCTGCTGCTTATGTGAGCATTTAGTGTGATCACAGGTGCCTCTGCAATGATTTAATTTTCAGATTTTCCACTCTTAATTAGGGCTATTTATTTATTTGCGTTACTTCCCCATCCCCTCTCAAAAACGTTTTTGTCATGGGCCAGTCAAACAGGTAATTAAACTGAGTGGAGCCCTGACCAGTTAAGCTCTGAATAGGTGCGGCAAAGAGAACAAAATAATTTATATTTGTGTTTATCATAACTGAGATTAAAGCCCATTAGAGTTTGGTTTTAAACTATATTCCAGCATTCTTGGGTGCTGCATTTTGATGATCCAGTTTAAACGCTCTCAATCTCACCAACCATTTGCACAAATAATACTACGTCTTATGTTCCAGTATGACTGAGTGGTACTGCAGCTGAGTCAAAGTCATGTGGTCAAACCCCAATACTTCATAATCTAGTCTCGCATAAGACTGGGAATTGCATATTATCAGCAGTACCATGCTTTGAAGAATGCATTATATTGTGACCTTATCTCCTGCCTCCAGTAGTAGGTGGGCATTAAAATTCCTGTGGTACTCCAATAAACAGTAGTTTTTCTGGTGGCCCGGCTAATATTCATCCTCAAGTAATGAGCATATTAACTGTTAATCTCACTTTTTTTTAAGGGAACCGTGGTGCATGAAAATTGACTGTTATACTTGCTGCATACTAACAATTCCAGCATTTTAAACAAAACTTACTGGTATTAGGACGCCTTCTGATATCTTGGGAAAATGAAAGACACTACACAAATGCAAGTTATTCCTGGTCCATCCCTTTGCCAATCAACCCCCACGTCATCTGTATCCAGTCAAACCCCTCTCGCCTGTATCCAGGACCCTTCTGTCTGAAGAAGGGCTCCATCCTGAAATGTCACCTATCCATTCCCTGCACAGATGCTGCCTGACTGCTGTTTTACTCATGATTCCAGTTTCTGCAGTTCCTTGTGTCTCCACCTATCACTTGCCAGGCTTTGTCCAACTCCCACCTCTTTTTCAGCTCTATCCCCCTTTACTGCAATCAGCCTGAAGAAAAAGCACCGGTATCCTGGACCCTTCTGCCTGAAGAAGGGCTCCATCCTGAAACGTCACCTGTCCATTCCCTCCCTGATGCTGCCTGACCCACTGAGTAACTCCAGTGCTTTGTGTTTTAGACAAAATAAGTCTGGTCTGAAAGTTTCCTTCATCTCTATCACCTCTATGGTGTGAAGTAACAAACTGAAGATTTCTGGTTTGATGTAGGTCAATTAACACGCAGTTGTCTTTGTAGACAGTGTCTATAATTACAAAGCTGTCCGTTTAATTTTAAGCTAATTATTGTTTTCAATATACATTAGAATCGATATTCTGAGGACTCGTTCTTGTTTTGAATTAATGGCTGCTACTTCCATGTTATTTTATAACATCTGATTAATCCTATACATCCCCTTGCATTGCAATCCATAACATTGTTTTTAATTATGGTTTGCTTGAATGGTCTACTTTTGCCGGCAGCACCGCTGGGCTGGTTCCATGTTCGGCAACACCCACCACCTTCGGTGATCTGAGAGCAGCAAATGGGCAAGGGCAACAGCGACGCCGGATCACATCTATCCAGCCCCCTCCAGAACTTCAGGATTGGTTGAAAACTTTTCAGGTTAGCATGTGTTAAAGAAGCAGTGGGATATTTAATCATGAAAAATTATTGAAATCAAAATAAATTAGGCTACTTGCATAAAAAGCCGGTAAGTAGAATGGAAACTTGGGGAATCAAAGGGTTAGTAGCAGCATGAATAACGATACGATAGAACTTTATCAGATGAGGGAAATTGATCTGCCAACAGAATCAAAATAATTGACTCTTGGACTGAAAGTATTTTAGACTGGAGAATGGTAATCACCTGGGGTCAGTGCATGGGTCACTACTTTTTGATCTATATTAATGACTCGGATATAGAAGTGCAGATTTAAATTTCAAGGTTCTCGACTCGACCAAACCTAATGTATGGCAAATGGTGAGGGGAATAGAAATAGACTCAAAGTACAAAGATTGGTGGAATGCACAGACAAATGGTGGAATAAAATGATACATTTTGAAACAAGAGATATTCGACTAAATAGAACAACTGTAAAGGCTATGCAGAAATAGAGGGGAATGAAGTTGCATGGCATATTGAGGGAGTCTTTACTAAAGATACAAGATCTGAGACATTATACTGAGAGTACTGTTGTTCCAAGCAAGTAGACTCTGTTCAACCCTTAAAACACTAGTTAGGCTGCAACTGAACTATTGTGTCCATCACATTTTAGAATAAATGGTCCTAAAAATAGGTACAAATGAGATTTACTAGATTATTTCCATGAACTACTCCATGGATTAAAGAGCATATGGGGAATATAGGCCCAAAAAAAAACCACTATTCTCTTCGCCAGATGGTACAAGAACCAAGGGGGACAAATTCATGGGGATGTGGGGAATTTTATTTATGTGGGGAAGAGTTATGATTTAAATTTATTGCTTGCAAAAGCAGGAGAAACTATCTTTCAAAAGAGAAATGGATAGACATCCAAGTAAAAATATTTAGAGTTGCAATGAAAGAGCTGAATGAGACTGAATAGCTTGCTCCACAAGGAGCCAACATGAATCTGATGGGCTGAATGGCTTCCATTGCTGTTACAATTCGGTTTATGCTTTTATGTAGTATATATATTTTAGATTCTTTAGCTTGTGTACTATTTTCAAATATTGGACAAATAAATATTTGCCTTGAGTAAATATATTCTGATAAATGTTGAATTTGCGTCTATATTTTACAGAATAATGGGAACTTTATTTACATTTTGATTTGTTTTCATATTGTATAAACAATTTATATCAGAGATAAAACATTCTAACCACGTCTGTTGATTCACATGTGGAGTCAGACGTAACAGAATTGCAAAACAATAATGATACTAGAAAGGATTTGGTATATCTATCGTCTTCACACCCTGCCTTTAATATGGAACTATTTTTTCTAGTAATTAGCATACATACACAGCTCAGTAACTTTGTTTGTTACATACAAATTGCAAATATGGAGATAGTTTCATTCCGCATGCAATTTGTGTGGTGATCGACAGTATTACATGTAATTTGCTTAAACTGTTTAGCTGAAAATTTGTTATTTGCACATAGAAATAACCTACATACAAATGCTCAATTGAATTTGTTTGTGGCAGAGAAAGCAAAATCTTATTTTGACAATGCATCAGTCCACTAAGCATGTTTTAGCACTAATACAAATGCATTACTGATGGGACTTCATAAATCTCTGGTGTATAAATGGGTTTCATGTGTAATACTGAACATTGCAAGTGAAGAAGCTCACTGCAGCAACCCCTTATCAAAGTAATCCAAAAAGACCAAGTCAGTGTTTCCCCAAGGCTCCCTCCATAGCCCCCTTCCTGTTTATTTGCATATAGTCCTTCAGTCACATCATCCAAAGACGCAATGTCAGTTTTCACATACACATTAACAGTTCTCAGTGCTATCTCGCCCATCTTTCCCAACTTCCTCTGCTATCTTTTATTTACTATCAAACATTTAAAAAAATGCAGATCCCTGAAATCTGAAATGAAAACAGTCAGTGCTGGAAAAAGAGCAAATCAGAGAATATCCATGGAAAGGGAAACAGTTAAATTTTTCGGTCTATGACCCATTGTCAAAAATGGAAACAAAACAAAGGCAAATTAGTTTTCAGAAGAAGATGAGAAGGGATGAATTTAAAAAAAAAAGAGAATGTCATTTGAGAGGAAATGCGTCATGGTGGCAGTTATCATCTTGTTGAATGTTTTGGTCTGTACATTATGGTGGTAATGATAAGATGGTGGGACCTATTTGGCAAGCTAGTCTCGTACATGACCTAATGTCATAATAAGAACAGGAAATGGAAAATGGTGTAAAAACCAAGCAGGACAGGTAGCATCTGGGGAAAGAAAAGCTGAACATTTCCAATGAGGGATCCTTCATTAGATCTGAGAAAGAGAGAAGCAAATTAGTCTACGGTAGACACAAGGATCAGATGCTGGAATCTTGAGCAAAAAACACAAGGTGCTGGAGGAACTCAACGGGTTAGGCCGCGTTTTGGGAGAACGTGGAAAGGCGATGTTTTGGGTCGGGACCCTTTAAACTGTCTTTTTTGAGCAAGTTAGTCAGGGCAGCACCAAAGTATATCAAACAAAGGGAATATCTCTGATAAAATGTCATACGGCAAGTGGGATCAGATAAGCTGTTATATCTGGATATTGCATTGCTGATGTGGATCTGGAGTATAGGGACAAAGCCAGACTATATGGACTGAGAAAAAGAAAGTGGGATAGCCAACAGAAATGGTTCTAATGGAGTCACAAGAAACTGCAGATGCTGGATTCTTGAGCTAAAAAAGACTGCTGGAGGAACTGTCTGTGGCAACATCCGCAGAGGGAATGGACAGATGTTATTTCTATAAAGTATCTACATCTGCCGTAAAAATATTCAAAGACTGCTTGCTCTACTCTGAGAAGAAAAGTTGTTGCATTCCTGCCTTGGCTGAGCAGATACCCACATCTAAACAATTACCCCTCTATAACTCTCCACATCTCCCTCGCGATCTTGTATTTGAAGACATTTGTTTTTAGTGATAATATACGAACAGCCAGATTAACAAGTTTGTTTGAGACATACTCAAATGTTTGCGAAGCAATATTCCAGAGTTTATCAATGAAGTTGCTATTCAAAACTAGAGCCCGCAGAAAATAGAGTAACACTTGGTTTGGCTCAAGGTAATATAGAAACATTAAAACTGAGGAAAGGTAACATTTAAAATCAAAAGCAAGGAAAACAGCTGGAAAAATAGCAATGGAAAACTTGAAATTTGTGCTGTCTATAAGAGCTTTAAATTGAACAAAACTGAAGAATTTGTAATGCTGTCAGAAAGCAGGTCTGCAAATGCCATCGACCATCCCTCTCTTTTCATTTTTCGCTCTCCACACCCCCACCTTCATGATCTGTTGAGCATTAACAGATGACGAGACAACCACGGCTGCAGATAAATCAGTGAACTTGAGGATGCTGTTTGCAGATTAAAATGTGGTCTGTCTGCCAAGGTTCACGCATGGAATAATAAATTTGATAGATCAAAGTTTTTCTTTACAATAATTACATTCTATCCCTAAAAGGAATTCTTACCAATTAGGTAGAATAACATGTTGTGCTTAGATGATTTAACCCCTGTTGTCATTTCAGGAGTTCCTTGAGGCCAAGAGAGGCATAGATAGGGTAGAGAAAGAATTGTTTTTTCCCAGGGTGAAAATGTCAAATACTGTGGCATAGCTTTGAGAGAGGGGGAAGTTTACAGGGGATGTGCAATGCAAACTTTTTTACACAGGGTGGTGGGTGCCTGGAACGGGCTGCCATGGGGTAATGGTGGAAGCAGTTTCAATAGTGACATTTATGAGACTTTTAGACAGGTACATGCATGGAGTGGAGGGATACGGAATATGTGCAGGCAGAAGGGATTAGTTTAGTTTGACATCATATTCCACACAAATATTGTGGGCCGAAGGGCTTGTCCCTGTACTGTACTGTTCTATGTTCTTTAAGTCCCAGGTCCAATCATCATGGCTCTTTCATCAATAAGCATCTCTTCACAATTTGATCGTAAATAGTAATATTTTCAGATAGTTCTACAATGGGTATCCACTGAGGCAAAAGAAGACAAGAGTACTGGAGTAACTCAGTGGGTCAGGCATCATCTCTGGAGAACATGGAAAGGTGATGTTTTGGGTCCGGACCCTTCCTCAAGCTGATTGTAGGGGCGGGGGAATGAAAGCTGGAAGGGGGGGGGGAGAAGCCTGGCAGGTAATGGGATGATTTGGGTGAGGAGGGCTTTTTTTAATAGGCTGATAGTTGGACAAAGGCCAGAGATGAAAAGACAGAAGGTATCAGACAAAAGAATTGAAGAGTTTGGAATTGTGAAGCCAGTGGAAGGAATGTTGGTGGGCGTGGAGGGGGAGGGGTGTAAGTCCAGGTGGGGAAGAGGGGAAGAAGGGAGAGGGGAAGGATTATGTAGTTACCTAAAATTTAAGAATTCAATGTTTATACCATTTGGGTTGTAAGCTACCCAAGCGAAATATAAGGAGTTCCTTGAGTTTGTGTGTGACACCACTTGGGCATTGGAGGAGGTTGTGGACAGAGAAGTCAGTATGGGAAGTGGAGTTAAAATAGCTAGCAACCGGGAGATCCAGCAGGCCTTGGTGGACCGAGGTTGCCATGTCTGCGCTTGGTCATGCCGATGTATAGGAGGCCATATGGGGAACACTGGGCACAGTAGATAAGGTTAGACGAACGTACACGTGAACCTCTGTCTAACTTGGAAGGACCTTGGGTCTGAATGGAGGTGAGGGAGGAGGTATAGAGACAAATATTACATCTCCTGTATTTGCAGGGGAGGGGGTGGTTTGGGTCGGAATCCACCAGGGGCCGTATGGGAGAAGCTCAAAAATAAGGAAGGTGCAATCACTCCAATGGAATTGTACTATAGGCTTCCCAAAGCTAGTGGGAAATAAAGGAACAAATCACGAGATTATAGAATTTGCCAAAGCAACAATGTTGGCATTGTAGACATCTTTAACTTCCCCAATATTGACTGGGACATACTTGGTGCAAAAAAGGCTTGGATAGATCAGAATTTGTTGGGTGTATATAGTTTCAAAGTTTTTTGAAGCATTGATGTTGTAAACTGCCCAGGTATGTCAAGAAGCAAAAGAGAGGACAAATTCAATCTGACAAATTTCTGTCATGTTTGTTCCCTTTCAATCTTTAGTCCAGTGACATACTCAACTTAGGTTTTGGCTCGGTTCACCATAAGGCCAATGGGCCAAACAGAAATCAAACAGTAAATTTCAAATGTGAGATGAGCATGGCAGCAGGTGACATTTGATTGAATATATCATCAAAGACCCCGAACAAAACTAAAGTCACTAGATATTCAGGAGAAAACTCTCTGCTAATTAGGGAAGCAAGTTGCCCATTGGAATTTGGCTGTGCTTGTTGATAGTGAATTATCCTTGTCTCTCGACATCACTGCGTGGAACATTTTGGACATAACAGGGTCTAATTACCTCTTTCACTCAAATTACGTGGAAAGAGGCCTTCGGCCCAACTCGTCCATGCCCACAAAGATGCCCATTAATCTAATCTCATTTGCAATTGGCCCATATGCCTCTAAACCTTTCCTATTCATATACCTGTCCAAATGTCTTTAAATGTTATTGTTCCTGTCTCTTCTGCAGCCAGTTCCATCGTTTCTCTCCCTATAAAAAAAGCTGCCTCTCAGGTTTCCATTAAATCTTTCTAAATTTAACAAATCTCTACTCTCGTTCTTGATTCTCCCTATCTATTCCCCTTATGATTTTATACACCTTTATAAGATCACCCTTGGAGCCTTCTGTGCTCCAAGTAATAAAGTCCTAGTCTGCCCAACTTTTTTCTTCAGCTCAGGCCCTTCACTCATGGTAACAACCTCCTAGATCGGCACACTCTCCAGTTTAATAGCTTCTTTCCTGTAGCATAATTACTAAAACCGAACATAATATCCTGATTACTTTGATTTGTTTACTTAGATTTTTAGAAAGCCTTTGATAAGGTGCCACATTTGAGGCTGCTAAGGAAGATGAGAGCCCACGGTATCAAAGGGCAGATACCAGCATGGATAGCAGGTTGGCTGGATGGTAGAAGACAAAGAGTGGCAATAAAGGGGCCTTTTTCTGGTTTGCTGCCAGTGACTAGCGGAGTTCTGCCGCTACTCTTCATGTTGGGAGTGTGGGCAGAGAAGTGGAAGTGGAATATAGTGTAGCAAAGTGTGGAGTCATGCATTTTGGTAGTAGGAATAAAGGCATAGACTATTTTCTAAATGGGTAGAGAATCTAGAAATCGAAGGTGCAAAGGGACTTGGGAGTGCTGGTGCAGGATTCCCAAAAAGTTCATCTGCAAGTCGAATCGGTAGTAAAGAAAGCAAACTCAATGTAGCATTTATTTCAAGAGGGCTTGTATACAAAAACAGGGATGTAACGCTGAGGCTCTATAAGGCGCTGGTAAGACTGCATTTGGAATATTGTGAGCAATTTTGGACACCATATCTGGGGAAGGATATGCTGGCTCTGGAAAGGGTCCAGAGGAGGTTTACAAGAATGGTCCCAGGAATGACTATGTTAACCTATGATGAGCGTTTGTTCGCTCTGGGCCTGTACTCGCTGGAGTTTAGAAGAATGAGGGGGACCTCATTGAAACATACAGAATAGTGAAAGGCTTGGATAGAGTGGATGTGGAGAGGATGTTCTCATTAGTGTGAGAATCTCGGACTAGAGGTCATAGCCTCAAAATTATAGGATGTTCTTTTAGGAAGGAGATGAGGAGAAATTACTTTAGTCAGAGGGTGGTGAATCTGTGGAATTCTTTGCCACAGAAGGGTGTGGATGCCATCAATGGATAATTTTAAGGAAGAGATAGATAGATTTCTGATTAGTACAGTTGTCAAAGGTTATGGGAGAAGGCAGGAGAATGGGGTCAGGAGGGAGAAATAGATCAGCCATGATTGAACGGCAGAGTAGACTTGATGGGCCAAATGGTCTAATACTATTCCTATCACTTATGACATGAATGTAGCCTCATCAACATCTTGTACAACTGTAACATATCGTCCCAGCTTTTGTATTCAGTTCCCTGACTGATAAATGGCAACATGCCAATTGCCTTCTCCACCACCCTATCTACCTGTGACACCAGTTTCAGGGAATGGTGTGCTTATACTCCTAGATCCCTCTGCTCTACAGCACTCTTGTAGGGCCCTACCATTAATTGTGAAGATTGACTTCCAAATATGAAACACCCCACACTTATCTGAATTAAACTCAATTTGCCTTTTGCTCAGACCAATTGCCCAGTTAATCAAGATGCTGGTGTAATTCTTGATAACCATCTTCCCCATCTATGATACCACTTATGTTAGTATCATGTACAAAATTTCAAGTCATGCTTTGTATATTCTGATCCAAATCGTTCATCTCGATGAATAACAGCAATGATCCCTGAATCACACTACTGCAATGTATCCAGTTATCTAGCCCTCCCTCGATCCTGTGCAAACCAACCTTCCAGAGCAGCCTACCATGCAGAACCTATCAAAGACAATGCTAAAGTCCATATTTCCAATTTTGTATATGGCCCTGCTTTTGACAACCTTAGTTACTTTTTCAAAAAACTCCAAATCACATTTGTGAGATCGCTCACACAATACCATGCTGACTATCCCTAATCGACCTCTGTCTTTTGAAGCACGTATATCTATCCATCAAAATCCCCTCCAGTAACTTTCCTACTACAGATGTTAGGCTTACTGGTCTATAATTGCCATGTTTTTCTTTGCAGCCCTTCTTAAATAGTGGCACAACATTAGTCGTCTTCCAGTCTTCAGGCATCTCACCTGTATCTAATGATGATTTGTATATCTCAGCCAGGACTTATGCAATTTCTTCTCTAGGTTCCCACAGTGTCCTTGAATTTATCTGATCAGGCCCTGATTTATCTATCTCCATTCATCTTCAAATGTCCAGCACCACGTCAACTGCAATATGGACTGTCCACAAGACATCTCTATTAACTTTCCCAAGTTCCCTCATCTTCATTTCTTTCTCCATTGATGCTCAGTGGCATTATTGATGCCAGGTCCTCATTGTTCACCAGTGACTAAAAAGTTAAGTGTGCTAGCCATATAAATACTGTAGCTATAAGAGCGGGTCTGGGGGCTGATTATTCTGACTCCCCCCATACCTTTCCAACATCTACAAGGCTCAAAGTGTGACGGAATACCCTTCATATGCCTAGGTGAATACACCTCCCACAACTTTCAAGATGCCCTGTGGCCAAGGCAACCACATAACTAACACTCCATTCAACTCTTTAAAGATATCCTCCCTCCACTTCTGACTCATGGGTGGCTGCAGTATGTACTATCTACAAAATGCACAACAATTATTCAACACTGGCATCAACCATATGGTGAACAAATGGAAACACTAGTAGCAGCAGGTTCTCCTCCAAAACACCATTTTGAATTGCAAACATTTTAAGCCTTTCATTGTTGTTGGATTCAGGAACTCCCTTTCAAATAGTACTCTGGGAATAATGTCAAAAAATTATTGATTACCAATGAAGTCTGGGGTTCAAGTGCTATGCATAGTAGGCTATGTCTGAGTTATTGCTTTGGATGTCCCATTTTCTTTGAGAAAATGCTATTGTTTGTAAAATCAATGATTGGTAGATATTAAGGTGGACCAGAGTATGATGCTTAATGTGAGGTAGTGTAAGAAACCAGATAAGCTGGATTGATCTTAGTTTTCCCAAAATTGTTCTCTTGGTTCGCGTTATTGTTGTGGATAATAATGGACAAATAATATTACTTGCAGAGTTCCAATAGAGTAATCCTTTCATCTTGCCCAACATCTATTAAGCAGATGGAGAGAGATTGAAGCACAGTAATGGTTAGGATAATACTCTATTTTCTCATGATATATTAAGAAAATAGTTGTAGGAGTAGTGGAATGCTACTTGGAGAAAATTTTGGATAACATTTAATTCCAAATCAGGAATATAGACCTACAAGTATCAAGAAAGCTTTGCATTGCCAGTTTCTATTCCTTGTTTTTCTTTCTAGCTGTGCTTTAGCTGGCCCCTTACTTTTTTCACTTTCATCATTCTGTAACTTTTGCTGCTGCTTTTCTTCACATTGATTAAAGGTAAATATGCACTTAACTTTGTACTTTGATTTTCAGGTTTTATTGCTTTCATTTCCTGTTTCCATGCATTAATGCAAGCAATTAATGCAATTAACCAATGTAAATAATATCCTTTTGAATTAATTGCTGTCAAAACAATGGTGAAGCTAATAGCACTCGCTATTACTTATGAGCAAATGCTACAACAAGAGGGGAGGTGCAAGGTTATAATCAGAAATCTGAAAATGTAGGGATGTGCTGCTCTGTCATTGTAATGGCTGTATTTGCAGGGTACACTTGCAATAAAAATCTGTCTACTTTAATCTAAGCACTTTTTAAATAATGCAATAAATGTTGGTTACTGCCAGTCAACAACTCTCTAACATTGAAGATTAATCTGTCTCTACTTCTGCATTATCAATTTGTATATTCAATAAATTAACTACCCCATATTATTTCCATATATTAAAATTACGCTTTTGTCATACCATTTTTTTCACTAAATGTAGTTATTTTATTTCTTTAGAGTTGGAGTGGACCAGAAAGGTTGCTTGCATTAGATGAATTAATTGACAGCTGTGAACCCACTCAAGTAAAGCACATGATGCAGGTTATAGAACCTCAGTTTCAACGAGATTTCATATCACTCCTACCAAAAGAGGTGCGTTTTTCAGAAAAAGCTACATTTGGCTAGTTTTCTTACTGGTAGCTATTGCACCATTGACAGTGCAATGCTTCAAGTTGAATACGTAATACTAACCAAAACTGTATTTTTTTCAGTTTCTCAAATGTGTTGATATAGTATAGAAATGACAAAAATTCTGTTAAAAAATCCAATGATTACACAAGTGAAAACCACTGTCTTGAGATTAAATTGTTGATCTCATTTCTGTGTCCTGTTAAAGACAATAAATACTGTTTGCACATTCCTATTGTGTAAGGGGGGCATTATCCTGTCAGTTTAACTGCTTTTGAATTTACTTTGTGCTTTATTTTTTCAACTACCAATTTCAATGAAGGACCTTAACCATTGCAGAAAGATAGTAACTAGATTTTTTTTCAACTTAATTTCATTATAGCTGGCATTATATGTTCTTTCATTCCTGGATCCCAAGGACTTGCTACAGGCAGCACAAACCTGCCGCTATTGGAGAATATTGGCTGAAGATAACTTGCTTTGGAGAGAGAAATGTAAAGAGGAAGGTTAGTGATGGAAATATATTTTAATGCAGGTATTTGCAGCTTTAGAACAAAGCAGTATTTTTACTCCAGTTGGGTTCCTTAATCCTGGAAGATAAATGGAATTACAAATGATAATGTAACAGTGATCGTATTAATAGGTGCGAAAATCATTAGTACCTATTATATATCACTTTTATAAAGTTAATATTTTTCTATCTTTTATGAGAGTCTTTAGCAAATCAGTTCACAAAAGTAAATTCCTTCTTATCTAGGAATAAATGAACCTGTATACATCAAAAGAAGAAAAGTGATCAAACCAGGCTTTGCTCACAGCCCTTGGAAAAGTGCCTACATCAGACAACACAGAATAGACACTAACTGGCGCAGTGGAGATCTAAAAATCCCAAAGGTACTGTCCAAAGAGAATTAAGGAGCTGGTTTTGGGAATGATTTCATATTCTATGCTGTTTTGTGGGGCAAACGGGTTGGATCATTCATTCGTAGTCCCTCATCAGTCCCTTAGTGTGCCTTCTCTTGCCTTCTCTTTCCACGCATCAGCTGGCAGTCTTCTCTTCCATTCAGCAGTCCAAGCTCAGTCACAGATTTTCAGTGCATCTTGCCTTCTGACTAGCAGAATGTCTCGGGGTGAGTGAGACTATGGGAAGGAACAGTGACTGGCTTAGTCTAATATTTATTTAGAAGTAGGGGTGGTTGTGGAGCTTTGGTGATCAGTATAAAATAAGGGAAAAAAAAGTGATTTTTTTGCCTACTTTTTACAGCAAAATTGATAAAAATAGGTTTCTTAAAAAAAATTAAAATAAATGGTAACACCATTCAACTGCAGAATAAAAGTTTGGTGATTGGTACTCAAAAAGCTAGTACTGATAGTGATTCTCCAAATATTGCAACAAAAAAAAAACATTAGCCAGTCTGCATTGGAAAACCTCCTCGCCCACTTTGTGCTGAGACAGATTTCTTCAGAGCAGGGCAAGAAAGAAGAGCTATACTGCAACACCCAGTTGCAAAGTCATATTTTCTGGCTTTGTTTCTGCTTGTGAGATGATATAAACCAACCCATCTATTGTTTATTAACCTCTGTGGAAGCTCTTCATTAAATCTTGTACTTTATTACAAATAAATGTTATGTGAATAATTTCCATTAACATATTAATGCTGCTGCAGTTTGTATTAATTTATTTAAACATTCCAAAACGACATTATTTGATAATCATAAGCAAAGATAAAAAGAGAGTAAAATGAAATTTCACTGGGATAAGAACACAATCATAGTACTCCATTTACAATGATACTTCTTCAATAAGTAACCTGAATCTCAAGACTTTTGTTTTGCTTTGCCTTGTTCACCTTGAAAGAGGTCTAGTTTGGGAATTATTAGTTAACACATAAATGTCAAAAACAGGAATATTGTATTCAAGCCAGAGCATCATCATCTTCTGCACTGAGCAGCAAACACTGCTTGTGATGTTTTCTCTATATCTATTGATTATATCTTGGGTGAGATTTTCAGTTACATTCCTACTATTAGAAATTATTTCAACATAATTACATTTTTGCTGCATGTCATACACTGTAAATTATCTACAAATCTTTCCCAACATTATGTAGCAGTCCCCTTATAATTAGCTGACAACGTAATTTAGTAAAATAATACAGTATCAGCTGCAAGGATAAGCAAATGGCCTAAAATAATTAATTTCTCCTACTGTGAGAGAGATGAACCCATCACTCCTTGTGTCTCAACGTGACTCAATGACTCGCCCCTTCAGCTTTAATTTTACTGTGTATATTGGGACTTTGGTGTTTGGGAATCAGAGGAATACTCATTGACAAAATTTCTTTGTTATTTGATTGAAAACCAAGTCTTTTCCGTTTGTGCTGATTTTAATAGGAGTCTTAATCAGAATTTTATCAGTATGTGTTGGGGAATGGTGCAAGAGAGCAAATAAATTTAGCCCGGATTGCCAAAACTGATTGTAGTGCAGTGATTTATGTGTCATGATCACATTAATGGCAGGGCAGGGAGTTGGTGAAAATTGAATAGAACATGATTTTGATCAGCTAGTTTACAAAAGTGCAGCAAACCAACTCTGATATGAAGAGTTTGACTGGATTTAGATCAGCGGCTGGTGTAGCCAGCACTACTCCTTGGGCATGAAAAATGAATGTGATGGATGCATATTTTTGTAATGAATTACAGTTAAGCTCCTGATTGTGAACATTGCAATATTCTTTCTCAGCAGGTGCTGAAAGGTCACGATGATCATGTAATCACATGCCTACAGTTTTGCGGGAACCGAATTGTCAGTGGCTCTGACGACAACACACTGAAAGTATGGTCAGCTGTTACAGGAAAGGTAAATCTCTTCAGTTCCACATATTTCCTGATCACTTCTTAAGCCAAATGCCAAATTTTGCCAGTGCTGGAAATCTATTTTGATGAATTAGAATCGGTTCCATGTAAATCATTTTAACTGAGATGATAACTCCATTTTGCTGCTTTGTTTTATTTTGATTCCTACTATGCCTGTAAGTTTTAGTAATTGGAAAAAAATAAAAATTTGAATTAGAACAATGCACAAACTTATCTAGTTTAAAAAAAAAAAAATCTTGTTAATCTTAACTCGGGAAGTAAAGTTTGGCTGTCAAGAAAAAAAGATAAATCAAAAAGAGTTTGTGTTTCTGCATTTTCCAACCTGATGATTGTTAGTACAATTTCCTTTTTGTTTTGATGCCTAAGAGACATCATTTTAAAAATCCAGTCTGAATGAAGTCAGTAGAGCTAAATTTTGATTGTTGAATGCATTTTGCAGCTGCTACCATAAATGCAAACGTCACGCAAATGATAGACAACAAATTTCAACCGTTTTTTTTTAATGGACTCTTTATTTGTCTCAAGTAAAATTCAGAGCATGTATTCACCACTTCCTACCGTGTCATTTTCCAAATGCGTAACCAATAAAATATTGTAATAATTACAGAAAAGCAAATGAATTATTTTAAATAAATTTACTGCAGATTTCAACTTTGAACTTTCAGATTTCAGCTATGTTGGTACTTGAGAAGAATTTATTTTCATTAACAACTTAATTACTTTGGTTATTTCCCATTTACTTAGTGTTTAAGAACATTAGTGGGGCACACTGGTGGTGTCTGGTCATCACAAATGAGAGGCAATATCATAATTAGTGGATCCACTGACCGCACATTGAAAGTATGGAATGCAGATTCTGGAGAATGTATTCATACACTATATGGTCACACCTCTACTGTGCGTTGTATGCACCTCCATGAAAACAGGTAAGATTATACTTCTAATTACAGAGATGACAATGTTCCTTGACATACCAAATTGTATCAGTAAACAGCAGGAAAGTTCTGGAATATATTGGTTATAATTTGAAACAAACTGGCATCTCTATTTGGTTTGATATTTCATATTTTGCTTGGGCAGCTTACAGCCAGGAGTATGAATATTGATTTCTCTAACTTCAAGCAACTCCTGCATTCCCTCTCTCTCCATCCCTCCCCCATCCAAGTCACACCATCTTTTGTTCTCACCTAGCTACAGCTAACAATGGCCTGTTTCCTTTATCATTCTTACTTTTTTGCATATCTTTCATTCATTTGTTCTATATCTCTCAACGTCATCATCTACACCTCTCGTTTCCCTTTCCCATGACTTTCTGTCTGAAGAAGGGCCTCGACCCAAAACGTCACTCATTCCTTCTCTCCAGGGATGCTGACTGTTCCACTGAGTTACTCCAGCATTTTGTGTCTATCTTCAATTTACAGCAGCATCTGCAGTTGCTTCCCTACACACCTCTTATTTGGTTAACAACTTGATCTATAACACCCTAACACTGTGGCTTTTGTTTAATATTGCAGAGTTGTGAGTGGATCTCGAGATGCCACTCTTCGTGTCTGGGATATTGAAACAGGACAGTGCTTGCATGTGTTGATGGGACATGTGGCAGCAGTGCGATGTGTGCAGTATGATGGACGAAGAGTTGTTAGTGGGGCATATGATTTCATGGTTAAAGTATGGGATCCTGAAACAGAAACTTGTCTGCATACATTACAGGGACACACCAACAGAGTCTATTCATTACAGGTAAGAAACTGGAGTAATCATTTTAATATTTTTCCTTTTGAAACATTTTCATTTTTGTGTACTGCAGAAAAAGATGTATTAAATTGTTGGGGGCACAAGGAACTACAGATGCTGAAATTTTGAGCAAATCTCAAAGTGCTGGAGGAACTCAGCGGGTCAGGCAACATTTGTGGAGGGAATGGATAGGCGACGTTGCGGGTCTGAAGTAGGATGCCGACCCAAAGAGCACCTGTCCATTCCCTCCACTGATGCTGCTTGACTCGTGAGTTCCTCTAGCACTTGTTTCTTTACCCAAAGTTCCAGCCTTCTCTTGTATCTACATATGGTGCATCGTTTACAAATAAGTAGACTGCTTGACACATGGATACTTTATTGTTCCATGTAAGACCTTCGTAATAGACCCCAGTGGAGCATTGTTCTGTAATGCCAGATGCAGGAGATTGGCTACCAAACCAGTCAGAGTTCAGGGCTGGAGTGCAGCTTGTGAGTGAGTGGGTGAGTTGAGATCCAATTTGGCAATGGAGTTTAGGAGCTGGAAATGGCTGATCTCCCCAGGATCGAAGAGGCTAGCCAATTAGCTCTGCGGTGTTTTGCAAGTTTAGGGGATGTTGGAAATGCACAAGGCTAGTCAGGTAGCGCATCATGATGATGCTCCATATTTAAATAGAGGAAAGAGTTGGGGTGATTGTAGAGGTTCCAATTAGTTTTTGGAAAGGAGAAGATTCAAATTTCTCAATAACTTGATAGTTGGCACTGCTAAAGTGTCGATGAAATATTTTGGGAGTAGCCTTCAGCAGACAGCGCCAAGATATCACAATCCAAATTTCCACAAAGTGCTGTAGATGGGACTTTGCATGAGGAATTACATCATCATGTATGCCATTTGAAACGGAAATTTAACTCGGCTTTAGGAGCGCACAAATGAGTTGGTGTGATTTGACCCGGAATTGGTTGCAAATGCGATTTACCGATCTGAATTGATTTTCAATTACTTAAAAAAGCAAAATGTCAGTGTATTTCTTGTCAGGAGCCTTTTAACAATGCTTGTCTGATCGCACTGAAGAGCACTGGGAGATCATTTTATAGGCTCTGGAAATATGTTCTATTTACGAGCACAATCTTTGTGAATTAGAATTATAATAAAATTACTTTCAATTTAATAATTGCTGTTGCTAATCTATCAGCCCTCTCATATATGGTAGCATTAGCGCTGGATCAATGGTGTTTTGTGGCAACAGATTATGCAACACCTAATAGAAATTTATATTCCAAGTTAGTTGGGAGACAGAAATAGTGGTATCTTGATGAATGCAGCCAATTAATTTTGTCTCAGAGAATTCTCTCTAAACGTTTCACTACCTTCATCCATTTTATCTGATGTTGTATTGACTATGGAGCAATATAAAAAATAATTGTGATTCATCAAGCTTTTGGGAGAAATAATTATTTAATCATTGTTCTAATTGTACTGTTAAATAATAAAGTCCCAATTTTGAATGATTCAAAGGAAAACACTTTGGCTCCTTCAGCACTAATGATACAATTTAAATTCTGATAATTTTCAAATCTTTCTGTGGACTTTCTCTATCTCTGTAACTACCTCCTCAACATAATCCTTAATATTTTGCATTATTCCAATTTGGGCCTCTTATGCATATCATGGTGATGGTGTGCTAATCATCAAATAGGTTGTTATACACACTGCTAAGCATATACAATAGTTTTCTTTCTCAATGAGATACTGCAAGGGGAGGGATGGACAAGAAGGGAGAGCATAAATGATGGGGAGAGATTCCCATAGGTGCTGCAGCCAGGCTAATTGCTCCAAATTCACTCCCAGCACAATTCACCAGACGGTGAATCTCCCTATGTCAAAGTGCATGAAACTGGTTATCTGATCTGTACACCAGGAGAGGTTGGTGTTTTCCTTCTGCAAATTCCTTTGGTTCTCTATCATCTCTATCACTTTTCTCTGACCTAGCCCCCTCTACCTCTCTGATCCCCTTGCTCTTCAATGCTGTGCATCACAGTCATGTAACCTGCCCACTTGTTTGCCCTCTCATCACTCCCCCATCATTTTGTTCCCCCTCGCTCTGTCCCCTGCCCCTGTTGCTTTTTCACATATTTTGTTTCTGACTCTGCCACTCCCTTTGCTCCTGCCACCCAATAACATTGTCGATTGAGGTTGAGTTGGTGAAATAGCTGGGTTGTAGGAAAATTCTAATGTAGTTTGTGAGGAGTTGATTCAACATTGGGATGGTTGACTTTGGCTATGTGGTGGAGGACTGGGTGACCAATTCACGAGATAACATAGCTGTTCTTGTTGGGCCCATGGAAGTTATTGTGCAATCGTTTTCCTTGAAATGGACTAATTCACTTTTAAACATGTTCATGACTTAATTAACAGCCTTAATGTTTGAGCTGTACAATATCACTACTGCCTTGTCCAAAGTTACATTGTCAGCATGCGCTTTATTTATCTCGTTATGCTTTCTGGAATCTCATCAACCCCATACTCTTGACTATTCTTTTACTTTCTAAAACAGACCACGAAAGTTGCATTTTCTTTGCGACTAGAACTGTATTTGTAATCCGAACCACTTCTGAGGGTCACTCCCGATAAACAGCTTTTAATTTAACTCTCCATAATTGGATACAGATATTTCTAGTAGTAACAACAGAGAGAGCAGCAGGTAGAGTTTCTCCATCATAGACATGCCAATTGTTCTCTCTATGCCTCCCTGCATCTTAAAGCATGTGTTTTTCTCACTTTTTCACTTCTAGTGATGGGTCATTGATGTGAAATGTTGTAACTGTTGCTCTCTCTGCAGAGTGCTTAATATTTCTATCTGCAGATTTGCTTTTTAATCACTAATATTTTTTGTCACGTTTAAGAACACAAAGCCTTGGTTCCTGCTGCTCTTTTACCGGTACTCTTGTCACCAAACCACAGCATCTTCTGCCTTCATACTATCCAACTTGAAACAGTTAGACAGGTACATGCATGGGACAGGTTTGGAGGGATATGGACCAAATGCAGGCAGGTGGGACTAGTGTAGCTGGGACATGTGGGCCGGTGTGGGCAAGTTGGGCCGAAGGGCCTGTTTCCACACTATCACTCTATGACCCACTTACTGCTCCATTTGCTGCCCCCACAACGGTCCACTCAAAATATCTCTGCTGCTCCTTGCACTTGCCAGATCTTTGAACGTCCATACTGTGCCCTCGTATTATACAGTGAGAGACCTGTGCCCACCACAATTTAAACCCCTGCTATGTAATAAGATATGTGTTCCTACATGTACTATAACTACTTTACAATGGCATGAATATGCCCACTAGTATAGTACTGGATTTTGACTCTGGGCCAGAAGATTAAACCAGGCCAAATGGTCCCTTAGTGTCTCATCCCTGAACCCAAGAGATTCTGGCATTGGGCGAGTCGTGGGGATAGGACAGACAGTGGAACAGTGGAATCCAATATTTCCGTCTTCAGCTGCTTCTTTTATACTATTCCTCCTGCAGTCCACATCCTCACCCTCGGTCTCTTTTTAAGAGGCTGGGCCCATCAAAAGGACTTTTGGCAAGCTCCCAGTGAGAGCAGCTTGTGTGGTGAGGGGCCAGAAGGCACAGAAGCAGGGCTGGGGAGATAGCAAGTGCACACCAGATGGATCCATCCTGAGGGTCTGGTGTGGCCTGCAGATTGCATATTGTGCACCACAATGTTGGGTGCTAATCTATTCTCATTTACTTTGCTTCTATTATTCCCTTTTTAAAATGTCCTATGTACTTGCAATATTCAAAAGCAAACCATTGCAAATGTCAACTCCAGATATCTAGAACAAAATAGTAGAAATAACAAGTCAGACAGCATCCACGGAGAGAGAAACTGAGTTAACAGTTCAGGTTGACGACTTTCCATAGATTTATAACGTACTAGACAAAGTGGACCCGTTGGGCCCAAACCTCTCCTGCATTGGTGCAGCACCCTATCCTTCCCCCCCCCCCCCTCTCTCCTCAATCCCTTCTCCCCCACTCTCCCTCCTCCCCTCCCCCTCCCCTCCTTTTAAACTTTAAAATGTGAATAACTTAAAAAATATAAGACTGATTTCAATACTACTACTTGCATTATCACTAAAGTGACAATGGTGAGTAAGGTGGGCTTAAAATTGCCGCGCTATCGTGTACCGTTTTGGCTGAAGTTCAGTCACAAACAAGATAACAAACAAGAGTTTTAGTGTATAGATATTATGAACCTTATTAATGTCATAACCCTTCCTTTTCTGTCGTCTTTTAGATTTTATATCTTTTAGTTTTATTTGGAGCTCTAACTGCATAGCCTTCCTTTCCCTGCAATGTAAATCTGAGTATTCAAACTATCACCTCTTTAAATGCCTCCCATTCTTCTTTTATTTTATTCCAGTTCATTCTAGGTTGGTTCCCTTACTAAAGTTAGCCAGTTAAGTGCTTTTATACCAATGATATTCTGATCATTGTTTACCAAAGCAAGCTCCAATTATCTATTTCCCAGAATCTGGCTATGCTTCATTTCTCACTGATCTAAAACAGACCAATTATAAAGTTATCTTGTACATATATTGCAGGTCCTTCTCTCTTTGACATTGACATTGGTTCAATGTATGGTGTAATATTATATAAAATGTCATGACAAGACAGCACAGGGTGCAGTTAAAAATACATTGCAAACTATTTGGTATTTTCTTCAATTCGCCTTGTTACTCTAACAGAAGATGTTGTGCTTCTTCCCCTAAATATTGCAGTTTGACGGCATCCATGTAGTAAGTGGTTCGCTTGATACCTCTATTCGTGTATGGGACGTGGAGACTGGGAATTGTATTCACACGTTAACAGGACACCAGTCATTAACAAGTGGAATGGAACTGAAGGACAACACTCTAGTGTCTGGTAATGCAGATTCCACTGTAAAAATCTGGGACATCAAAACCGGACAGTGTTTACAGACATTGCAAGGTGAGAATCAAAATCACATTTCTGCAACAAATCATGTTGCATTGAAATCTCTTAACATTTAAAGCTCTCTTTCCATTGGTGAATACCCAATACAATTCTGCTTTCATCAGTATAGTTCATCTTCCAAGTGCCTTTTATATAGATCATCAGGGGGATAATCCTTGGTGTCCAGGAATTAACACTCAGTTAGCATTATTTTAAAAATAGATTATTTAGGCCAGGTGATTACTCCGTGCACATTGCATCTGCACCTGATTACAGCAGTGACTTCAATCCAAAAATATTTATTTGGTACATGCCACAGTCACATAAAGTGCTTAAAACTTCAAATCCTATTATCATGTTTGATTATTAACACATGAGAAATGATAAAGAAACTAAGAGCCTTTCGTATTACTGAATTGGATGATAAAAATAGAAGCTCAGCAATACACAGTTCCTATCAGTTTTGAAAGTTACACTGTTAATATTTTCCCTTTTCAAGCTTTATTTAACTTTTTATTAGGCTTCAATTTTTTTAATTCAATTTGTGAACCAAGTGACTTTGGGTTGGCTGGCACTTTTATATTAGATTAAAACTGAGTTGCACAACTAATTACAAACAATTTTAAGTAGGAGATTTGGATGTGCTTGTAGATATTGCTGTTAACTGTCTTTGTGGTGCCTGAGAGAGTAAATGGATTGAAAGGTGGTTTACTGAACCATAGAGAAATGGAGATTCCAGATTTGATATTTGATCCAAAGTAAAACATCAGTGGGATTACGCCAGTTGTTTTATCCTCCAAATCTGGGCCAACACAGATTGAGTGAAAAATTAGTAATTGGTCATAATATTAGTGTCTATGCTGTGATGTAAACAGGTTGCTGTGCAAAAGCAAGGTTTGGAAATCATACTTTAACTCCTTCCTGCCCTGTGCCTATGGAAGCACCAAGGCACTTTCCTTGTATATGCACATACTTGGCCAATAAACTTATTCATTCATTCATTCATAGGTATGCTTTAATGCACTGAAACCCATTGCTTCCATCCAAGTTGAATGTTAACTTTGTAAAGTAAGCCCATACCATAGCAGACTGCCCATAGTGGAGCTGATGTTGCCACTTCCCACTAATTGTTTCTGCTAAAATGTACCAGCCAGGGTGTACATTTTTGTTCTGAACAGCCGCACCACTCACCCTGACCCACCTAACACCAACCCACATGTAGAGCCACGGGGCAAGTCATTGCTGTATGATTTCTGAACTACAGGTGCAGCAACTGGGAGGACAGGGGTTCACACTAGGTTCCAAGCACAGCAGCACTGTCAGAATTACTTTGTAAGGCCCCTTTCAGTGATGATTCCATTACTGCTCTTATTGCTGTAAATGCACCCCAAGGACTCTGAATTACCAGTGTATGCCTCAAAATTATCCTCCAATTGTTTAGCAGGTAATTTTTTACCATCTGATTCTAGATTATTTTTTAACGTAGGAGACAATGGCATCATTTGTTTGTGATCATGAAATGCCTCTTTTTAATTAGTTTTAGTTGCTTTATCGGCTTAAACACTACAGGAAATGCAGGTTGCACTTGCATTGCATTTCCAATGTATTAACATGTGGAACATAACTTATGGTGAAGTATTTTGTGGAAAAGGGTGAACAATTGTAGGAATTATTCCCTTTTGGCAGGGGGAAAAAAGAGTCATTGATTCTTTCAGGGTTAAAGACTTGCTGGAGGGTCAGGATATTCGGTATAAATTGACTGATTAGACTTTGCAGAAATCTGTACAGTCATCATTTATGAGGGAATTACGATAAAGTAAATTTTACAAATCATGACAAATCGTACAGATATTTTCAACAACAGAAAAAATTAAATCCTAACATTAATTCATTTTGTCCCAATAGTTAGAAAATGGTGGTAATTTTCTCTGTCCATCATCCAAAGTTTTCTGGTAATTTTTAGTATTAGGTAATTCAGGTTTCTATATTAATACATAAGAAATTAATTTTGGATCACAAAGGTGAACCTATATTCCTATCACTAAAGTGCTGAGATTTTGCTGTTATTGTGTCTGTTGTATCTATTTTTTTATTAATAATTTTCTTGTTTATTTACTTTGTTTTCCTCATTAGGGCCAAGCAAACATCAGAGTGCTGTGACATGCCTCCAATTCAACAAGAACTTTGTGGTAACTAGCTCAGATGATGGCACTGTAAAACTATGGGACCTGAAAACAGGAGAGTTCATTCGAAATTTGGTGACACTGGAAAGTGGAGGCAGTGGAGGTGTTGTTTGGAGAATCAGAGCATCGAATACAAAGCTAGTGTGTGCAGTGGGAAGCAGAAATGGGACTGAGGAAACAAAGCTGCTTGTGTTGGACTTTGACGTGGACATGAAGTGAAGAAGTGGAATAGGAATTTGTCTACCTGTTAAGTCAGTGTACATCACCCTGCTGTTGGTGGGTACAGGATGTTGGCTTGGGTCAACATGATGCCATGATGAAGACACAAAGACCTATGGATCGCTGGGAAAGGGAGGAAGGGAGGACATAATATAACTGACAGAGTCTGACTTGGTCAGATGCACAGATTGTCTTGTTATATCTGACTTCCCTTTGCCCTTGGGCAGTTCTGTCCAGAAAGACTTGATACAAAGCCTAGTGCAATTATTATTTTTTTATTGATTATCAGCACCCAGGTCACAGCAGCAAGGCATAAAAAAATTATTTGAGAAGTTGTGTTTTAAACAAGCTGCTTATCAGGCCAGGAGCTGGTTTTCTTAAAGACTTGGGTTATGTCTGCCTCAGTTTGTCCTTTCAGGTTTCAACATTTGAAACCTTACTGTGAATTTTGTACAATTTTTTATATATATATTAAAATGAATAAATATATATATATATAAAAAGCCTAATGTTGCCAACAATCGGTCACAGTATTAACATGTATTTCTCTATTTATTCACCACTGCTTCCAGATTATTTTAATGAGGGTTATATAGTTCTTCGGAGGCAAATTATCCTGAGTGATTAAAGAACTCAAAAACTTGTGGAGTTCTTGGGATTATTCAAATAGGTCTTGCTAAAGTTGTCCCATCCCTGTACTGTAATCCCAGTGGCCAAATAATTTGCTGCTATGTCTTCTATTGTGACATTTCACATCCAGATTCTAGTTCTAAATTTGATCTGGTATGAATAATTTTTGACTTTTAAAAAAG
Source organism: Rhinoraja longicauda (assembly GCF_053455715.1). Lineage (NCBI taxonomy): Eukaryota > Metazoa > Chordata > Chondrichthyes > Rajiformes > Arhynchobatidae > Rhinoraja > Rhinoraja longicauda. Next base: position 122,197,418 of record NC_135953.1, read on the forward strand.
GCAATTGCCACAGAAACTTGAGCCAACTGTGCCTCTAGGAGGCTGAAAGAAAGAAGGAGATGCAAAATGGCATAGTGTGATTTGCTTGCAAGAAGGAAATTGAGAAGAGTTAAGTGCTATATCGGAATGTTTTTTGTTTCCGGACTACGTTGAACACATTCCTTCGGATGGGAACTCTTTCAGCCTGTATTATAGAGAATTTTATTGTGAGGACTATAGTGGAACAGACAAAAGAATTAAAGTTACTGACATAATGCAAAAAGAACACAGGATTTAAGTGAGATGTGCATATAAAATAAAATATGTCATTGCTGGTCAGTCTTAGTGTAAACAGTATTGAAATATCCAACTGCTACCATTATTGCTGTGAATCACTGACAAAACAAAACTGAATGTTTTGTCCTGAAACACAGCACCGGCAAAATAGCTAAATTGTTTGTCTCATTATAATTCAAAATCCACAAGTCAACATGAACTGTGAAAGTGGTTTAACACTGTATACTAAACAACCTTGAGTGAGATGCTTTGTTTTTCTTTTTATTTTCCTGTTAATTTATCGTCTGGTTTTTAAAGCGAAAAAAAAATCAGATTTCAGGTATTTTACTTTACAGTATGTAACTGCCTGATGTAATGGTGAAACCTAAAAGGGATTGTGTCTATGGTTTGATTCACTTAGAATTTTTATTTTCTTATAACTTAAGTGCAATAAAATGTGCTTTTTCATTTGAAATCGTTGTGCATGTTTAGTTTCCCCATTGGAGTGTGTGGTTTGTATTGAATAATATTTTCCTTGTTATTCAAATGACCTCTGCCTCACCCAGGCCTGCTGCGTCTCATGATCTCTAGCACAGTGATCAGCTAAAGTCATCAGTTTCCATATGCTCGTTTGATTTTTAATGCAGTTGTATATAAAACACAACTGTTTTTGCAGTGCCTTACCGGGATGGATATGAGAAAAATAAGACCACATTATAGTTATGCCAGTTTTGCCAATAATTGCTCAAAAAGGTTAAAAAAGGATGCCAATTAAGTTTTATATGGCAAGGATCAAATAAACTTCTTTTACTTTTACTGGCACCATATTTATATGGGCTTTCCTCTTTCCTCTTCTGTAAGTTATGTGATTACATGGGTCAGGACCTTCACATTTTGTGTCAGTATTATTTCAAGTCAAACAGTAGTGGAGGTAACTCAGTGAATTCATCCAATAAAGACCTGAGCTACATGGATCCATGAAAGTATTGAACTTGATGTTCAGCTAATTCTAGGTATTTATTTATTTTGTCTACTTAATAGGGTGCAACAATCACTGCCTCACGTTTCTGTGCTGGGACTTCTTCCATACAACATGCATAATAAGGCTGCAATATTTGGACTTTGCAGAATCAAAATCCTACTGCAATTGGCCAGATTATCTGACCCCTGCTCTCAGTTTCTCTGGTACTGCTCTCATCCACCTTACCATCTCTGATCTCTGTCACAGTTGAGGCCAGGGTCCCTTCCCTCCATTCAGCTAATCTTGGGGTTTATGACCTCTCATTTGGCCACTCTGGAGCTTGCAAATGCAGATCCCAGACTGGAGTCTCTCTGCAGCAGACCTGCACATCAAACCAGTCATTCCTCCAGATTGGAGCAATGGACTGCAGTCTGGGGGTGGGGAGGGGGGGGGGGGAAGCTGAGGTTATTGGAAAAATACTCCACAGACATGATTTAATGGCATGATTTAAGTGTTTCTAAAAATGTATTAAATGCGCTTACATGTTTTACCCCAGAAACAGACACTGTACTTCCACTGATCTTACAAATTACTGCAATTAATAAAAGCCAAGATTATGTTCATCTTGTTTGCAACTCAGCCACAATTTTTTAAGTTCCTTATCAGTTTAGGTAGAGCTGTTCAAGGAATAGCAATGCTTGCTGATATCAAATTAGGACTGAAAATCAGCAGGAAAGCATAAACAATTTAATGAGCTAGGGTATAGTTTTGTGCCCTCCTCACAATATCTGTACCGTCCCAGTAGAGGGAGAACACATTGTACAATGACATCATTTGTTTCCGTTTCAGTCTATTATGTGAATAATGTGTGCACTGCATTCCAGTTGAAATTCCATTCGTAAAGACAGAATTTCTTTTAAGGTCTTTCTGCTCATAATTTTCTTTTGCTGGTATTTTCCAGGCATGTTTGAATAAAAACTTATTTGTGGGGTAATGAGAATGCTCCATTGTTAAACGAATTGAGTATTGTTTCATTGGCTCGGAACAGAGTTTTTTTGGATTACAAAAGACTTTCCAATGAGTTAGTCTAATGATTTTGGGGTATCTGTGGAGATTATGGAACACTTAAAGTTGAGGTGAAGTATTTTTTTTAAAAAATGGAATAGAGGCCCCCAACCCAAAATTACTCTTATGTAATGTTAAATCATCATCTTCTCGGATAATTCCTCAGGATCTAGGGTAACTTACTTCCACTCCAGTTCTATGCATTATGAAGTAACTACTAAGATCAATGAGGAAACCGCAGACAGATGATCACAGGTGATCACAGGTGGTTAATTTGTGAGACGTTTACTCCTCCCCCCATTTACGCAGGTCTTCTATGCCCTCATTGTACATGGATTTGAGATTCTCAATTTCATCGTGAAAGCTAATTCGCCCCTTCAATCAGCATGTGGTCAGGTATTCTGAAGAATCAGTGGGAATATTGCTTTGAGCATATTCATAAATCTTTTCCTCTGTTTACCTGATAATCTCATCCAAGGAAATAAAACTTGGAATAGAGAGTCTGTTTATGGAGTCTGGTATCGAGTATGCAAATAATGAACGTATATAAACAGCTGGAAACTAAAGAGATTGCAGATGCTGACATTTTGAGCAAAAACACAAACTTCTATAGACAATAGAGTGCTGGAGGCACTCGGTGCATCAGGCAGCATCTGTGGAGGGAAATGGACAAATTACATCAGTACCATTCTTTAGACTGAAGGTGTAGGGGGAGGTGGCTGGTAGAAAAAGCTCTGGGGTATTTTCAGATCATATCCCTGCTTGCGTTTAGTCATATACATAGTTAATACAGTAAATCACCCAAAGAAAATTAAACTGTTTCAATTCAGAACTACAGAATGTAAACTGGCCATTTGGCCCACCAGGTCTTTGTTGACCATGAAATGCCTATTTACTCAATCCCATTTTATTCTCCAAGTATTCCCTTCAACTCTCCTCTACTTCTACCACTTACCTAAGCACTAGGGGCAACTTGCTGCAGCCCATTACCCTACTAACCCATCTTTGGGATGTGGATAGAAACTATAGTATTCGGGGGAAATGCATGCAGTTTACAGGAAGGACGTGCAAACTCAACAGAACACCAGAGGTGTTACTGGAGCTAATTCTGTTTACCTGTCCAAAGATGCTACTGACCTGCTGAATATTACTTTGTTTCAATTACTCCAGGAAATAGTTCACTTAAAATTAGTTAAGGGTCTTTTCATAAATTAATCATGAGTGATGGTTCAATTACTCGTCAATCTATTTTTTTGGTCAAAAAATTTCAAATCTCATTTTAGAGGCCTATGTATTTTTAAGCCAATGAAGAAGAGATGTCACTGTAACCTGGCCACAATGATTCAACAGATTCTGTAACACACATTTCCCCTTTGCTAATGAGAATTGTCAGATGTAAAGTATTTGTGGTGGCCAGCAATGGGGTTTTGCCAAGGTGAGCAGCAAGTCAGATGAAAGAACTTATCTTTTTAAGTATTTAATCATCTTATGGAGAATTAAATAAAGATCGGGAAATAAATGTAATATTAAGCTTGCAAATAACTGGTCCTGCATATCTCCTTTAAACTTTGCCCCTCTTACCTGAAAGCTATGCCATCTTTGTCTTTGACATTTCCAAACCATTTATCTAGTTCTGTCTACCCTGTCTTTGCCTCTCCAAATATTGTATACTTCTATCAGGTCTCCCCTCGGCCTCATCAATTTAAAGAAAACAATCAGTTTGTCCAAACTATTATCTCTAATATACTCTACAATCCAGACAGCATCCTAGTAAACCTCTTCTGTACCCTGTCCAAAGTCTCCACATCCTGTAAATGGGTGACAAGAACTGCACACAATACTCCAAATCCAGTCCATCCAAAGTTTTATAAAACAGCGACATGGCACCCTGACTCTGATACTCAATGCCCTGACCGATGAAGGCAAGCATTTCATAAGTCTTTATCACTCTATCAACATGTGTTGCCACTCACAGTGAGCTATGCAGTTGCACCCAAAGATCCCTCTGTGCATCAATGCTGTTAAGGGTCCTACCATTAACTGTATATTCCCAAAGATAGGCACAAAAAGCTGGAGTAACTCAGCGGCTCTACTTTCCCTTTATATTTTACCTTGCAAAGTGACACACCTCACATTTGCTTAGATTAAATTCTATTTATTATTTCCCTGTGCATATATGCAATTGATTTATATTTGCGGTATCCTTGAGCAGCTTTCTTCACTCTCCATAACTTCACTAATTTCTGGGTCATCTGCAAACTTACTAACCAAGTAATCTACATTTATATCCAAGTCATATATATATCACAAACAACAAGTCCTAGCACTGATCCCTGCAGGAATACCACCGGTAATAGACCTCCAGCCATTCCCTTCTGTCTTCTATGGGTAAGCTAGGTTGAATCCGGATGACCAATCCCATGCATTTGAATCTTCAGGATCAGCCTTCCAAAGGCCTTTTTAAAATCCATGTTGACAACATCTACTGCTCTGCGCTCATCAATCACCTTTGTCATCTCTCAAGAAACACTATCCCATTCTCTTCCAAAGGCACATAATTCCTATCCCTAAGGATCCTCTCCAATATCTTCCTTACCACTGATGTGAGGCTCACTGCCCTATAAGTTCCCTGATTAGCCCTCTTTTCCAATAAATAGAAGAACAGCATTGGCTACTCTCCAGTCCCCCAGGACCTTATCTGTGGCTAGAGAGGATACAAAGATCTTCATCTAGGCCCCAGCAATCTCCTTTCTTGCCTCTCTCAATAACCTGGGATAGATCCCGTCGGGCCCTGGGGACTTAACACCTTAATGCTCTTCAAGAGACCCAACGACATTTCTTTCTTGATCTCAAAATGCCCAAACTTATTGGTATACCCCACACTAATCTCGCTATTCTTCATGTCCTTCTCCTTGTGAAGTACTTGTTTAGTACCTTGGCTACATCCTCTGACTTCATAAATTGCCTTCTTTATCCTTAAGTGTGCCTGTTCTCCCACATTATCATCCTGTTCTGATGGACGTATAAAATACCTTGGAATTCTCTTTAATCGTTCTTGCAAAGGAATTTCATTGCCCCTTTAGCCCCTATAATTCCCTGCTTGAGTTCTTTCCTGCTTTCTTTATATTCCTCAAAACTCCTGACTTGTGTCATCTTTCTAAATGTATCATCTGCTTTTTTTATTTCTTTCTGACCTAATTTACAACCTGTCTCGTCATCTAAAGCTCCCTTATTTTACCATCTTTGTCCTTCCTCCTTGTTGGAACATGCTGGACCTATTTTCTAATAAGCTTGTCCTTAAATGATTCCAACATGTCGGATGTGGAGTCACTTAATAACAGATGCTCCCAATTTACTCTCCCTAACTCCTACCCAACAATGTTGTGATTTTCTTTACCCCTTATTCATAACTACCTTAAAACTTGTGCTCACTGTTCCCAAAATGCTGTCCTCCCCAAATGCCAGTCAGCTGGCCAGGTTTGGCACAAAGTGCTGGACTAAGCCTGAAGAAGGATTCCAACCTGAAAGGTCACCTATCCATTTTCTCCAGAGATGTTGCCTGACCTGCTGTTACTCCAGCATTTTGTGTCTAGCTGTTGCTGGAATGATTCTGTAGGTCGGGCAGCATCTCTGGAGAACATGGATAGCCAATGGTTCTGTACTACAGAGATGCTGCCTAACATGAGTTAATCCAGCACTTTGTGTCTTTTTTGGCAAACCATCTTCTGCACTTCTTTGTGTCTACTTAGTCAGTTTGTTTCCCAATACAATATTCCATATGGTCCTTTCTCCAGTTGAACTCCCCACATATTATTTTTTTAAACCCTTTTGGATGCATCTAATAAATTCTGCCCCATCTAAAAGGAGGTCCCAGTCAATATTGGGGAACTAAAAGTCATTCCTAGACAATTCTGTTGCTTTTATAACTTTCCATAATCTGTCTACATATCTGTTTCTCTTTTTCCCACTGGTTTATTGAGAGACCTACAGTACAATCCCATTCGAGTAATTGTGCCTTTCTTATTTTTGAGCTTCAGTGGATGATCCCTTCAGTATGTCCTTGTTGAGTGCAGCTGTGACATTCTCCATAATTAGTAATGTATACACTCCACCTCATTTTCCTCCCTCTCTATCAGAAACATCAAAACCCAGGACAGAACAAAACCCTGCCAGATATGTCCCGCTTGAAACAATGTCTCTGAAATGGTCATAACATCATTTTGCCGTGTAAAAACCCCCCATAAAGTAACTCAAATTGAATACATCCAAAATGTCACCTATCCATATTCTGCAGAGATATACCATCTGTCTATTTTTTGCCTCACTAGCACATGGCATGGGTGGTATATCTGAGATTTCAACTCTGGAGGCCCAGTTTTGTAACCTATTACCCAACTCCGTAACTTCTCTTTACAATACCTCATCCCCCTTCGTACCTATGTCACTGGTACCAATGTGGACCACAGTCTCTCCTCCTCTCAGAATTGCCATTTAGAGACATCCTTAACCCTGTCATAATTTGTTTGAAACCCATAACATTTTAAATAATTGTTCTGGGGGAATTGGACCACATGCAAAATTAGTGTTTCAGAGATTTTTCATTAATTATGGCTTTATACATGCCTTTACAAAAGAGGAGTATGATGTAGTTGTTGCCATTAAACAGGCAAAGTGTGAAATATTCAATTCAATAAATGTGATCAAAGAGGAAATATGTAGAGTTTTAGAATCTTTGAAAGTGGTATGGAATAAGGCCCAGATAAAATATATACCAGGCTTGTACAGAAAGCAAGTGAGAAAATTGCAAAGGTTCTGACAATTATTCAATCTTTCATGCTCCAGGACCTATGCTAGAAAACTAGAGGACTGCTGAAATTGTAACATTGTTTACAAAATGAGCATGGGATGAACAATGCAAATAACGATCATTCATTTAACCTTAAAATGAGTTAAGTTATCGGAATCGGTCTGATCGACAATATAAGCCATCATTTAGAAAGGCACAGATTAATCAAAGACATGGATTTGATACTAGAAGATCATCTCTGACTAACTTAATTAAATTTCGCGAGGAGGTGAGACAAAGGGTTGATGTGGGCAGCGTTTTTGATGTAGTCTATATGAATATTAGCTTGGCTTTTCAGAAGATCCCACAGGGTAAGCTGGTCAAAAAGGTATATGTCCATGAGTTCCAAATAAACGTTAGGAATTGACTCCAAAACTAGCTCTGTGGTGGGAAACAAAGGGTAATGATTAGTGAGTGCTTTTTTGTGACTCAAATATCAGTGGGATCCTAAAGGGGTCAGTACTCGGTAGTAATTGTTTGAAATATTTTAAATAAACAAGATTTATACCACCTCACATGCTATATCAATCTATACTATTGATTTATTCTTAAATGTAGGAGTTATAATAAATGTTTGCAAATTGTCCAAACGCTAGCCAAGCAGTTGACAGCAAGGAGGAACAAAAGAACCCTGGAGTTTATATCCGCAGATTCTTAAAGGTAGCAGGACGTGTCCACAAGGTGGTTGAAAAAGCATTCAGGATCCAGTCCATGATTAGCGTAAGCGTACAATCTAAGAGGAGGGAGGTGAGATGAGATAATTATACAATGGTTGGTGGACTGCAGCTTAAGTACTGTGGATAGTCTGGTCACCTCATTGCATGAAGATGAGTTTGCATTGAAGAGGTAGCAGAGGAGATTTATGAGGGCTGGAAAATTAAGATTGTTAAGAAAGATTGAATAAGTTAGAATAAAAACAGAAAGTACTGGAAATACACAACAGCTCAGGCAGCCTCAGTAGAGGAAGAAAGGAATGCCAGATGTTATCACCAATTGCATAGAGCATCAGCAGACCTTGACAATATTGCTGTTATCATGGCAGCAATTTCTAACTCATAGGTCTTCATATTTTTGATGAACCATGTGTCCTCATTAAGATATTACATTCCAACCCCGTCTTTCCCTGCTGATTTGAGAGTAGGAGATCGAACGTAAAGGCATCTCTATGGTGCACTGAATACATCTTACTTGGCCAATGTGAGAAATTATACAACGATTCTGTTTCCTTAGCAACAATGATGCCGGTGAATGTTGTTGACCGAAAGGTTTACATTGTGAAAGCCATCATGACTTTCCAGCAACACAAATGATTCCACAAAAAGTATTTTATTGCATTTATCAGCTCATGTGAAGCTGTTTCTTGAGCATGCTCTAATCATAAAGTCATACAGCATGGAAACAGGCACTTCAGCCCAATTTGCCCACGCCGACCAAGATGCCCCATCTACACGTGTCCCACCTACCCACATTTGGCCCATATCCCTCCAAACCTTTCCTATCCAGGTACCTGTCCAAATGTCTCAACCACCTCTGGTAGCTCGTTCCATATACCCACCACCCTCTGTGTGAATCACCACCCTCTGTGCGAATTAGATGAGCAAATTGTCACCGTTGGATTCATCTAATTGTGGTCATTACAGAGACGTCGCTGTTGGGGACCTGATGATGTTGGTTAGAGTTTTCATTTTGCTCCGTGGATAGTTACATTTCTCAATTTTTTAAAATTAAAAACTGATTTTAAAATCACAGCAAAACTACAGTAAAATGACTGAATATCGAGAGACATTGGTGCAAACTAAGCCTGAGAAGCCTTCGACATATTTAATGTTCCAGTGTTTGATGAAATATTTTTTTCCAATGAAAATACCCAGGCAGCTCCATGTTAAAGAACCAGTTAGATAATCATCCAGTTATCACGTGTATGATCAATTCACATTTCTTTCCTTGCTGATATTTTTCCTTTTGTCTCCTTAGATTTCGATTCCTTTCTGAGGTACATTTCCGTGAATGCTTCTTGCTTTCTAGTGGCTTGATCAATTGGCAACTTTTCACTTTCGGCCACTGAATGTGAGTTGCATGGGGATCTGAGACAATCCCATGAAGATCTACGACAAGTTTAAGGATCTCAGAGCATTCACTGAGTTTGATTATTAGCAAATAATACACAATATTCACAACATTAACCTTCTAACCTTGGTCTGGAAAATTCACTGAACTAAGATAACATTGACAGTTGGTATAAGTTATTTGAAGTAGCACATAAGCGGAAACTTATGGCAATTGATTCTTTGTGTTTAAGAATGTGTGCAGGTTGCTTTAATTAAACTGACCTTTATTAACAGTGTCTTAAACTTACAGCATTCATTCAAAATGCCTGCAACTTGCATTAATCATTTGAGCAAATTTTACTTTTGTATCAATTTGAGGAGATCGCCAAGATTTCACTGCCAATGATGAATTTCAACACCAGTAGTGTCATCTGTTATGATTGTGAACCTCTGCAGCAAATGCCCTTCCCTTTCTGAGATCTTTATTCATAAAGTTATTAACAGCTTTTAAACACTGATAGAAATATTTTTTAAAAATTGCAGATGCTGGAAGACTGAAAAAAAAGCAGAAAATGTTTGAAATGTTCATTGGTGATTATCGGAGAAAGCAACACAATTCGACTGCCTGTTGTAAAGTATCTGTTGCGTTAGAACTGTCCAGTAATGCTATGCTTATCCACCTGTAGCATTGGCTGGAATTTCCTCTCTCCACTGGCGGTGTCTGGCTTACTGGCCGCTCCTTACAGCTCTGCATCTCAGATCTCTGTATTCAAGAGAGAGCTAGATCGAGCTCTTAAGGATAGCGGAGTCAGGGGATATGGGTAGAAGGCAGAAACGGGGTACTGGTTGAGAATGATTAGCCATGATCACAATGAATGGGGGTGCTGGCTCGAAGTGCCGAATGGCCTACTCCTGCACCTATTGTCTATTGTCTATTGTCTATCTTTACGTCCCTTAGTTTGCCCTCAGTCTCTCAAACTGCTGTCATTAACCAAGAAACTAAATGGCTTCTTCATTAATTTATCAGGAAGGTTACCACAACAGAGATATTTTCCTTGTCCTATCTATCCCTCACCCACCCGCTCTCAATAGTCAATAGTCAATAGTCGTTTATTTGTCACATACACATAAATGTGTAGTGAAATGAAACATTACCCGCAGTACTCTACAACTTAAACTAACTTGTTTTCTTACTTTGCTCTTTTTCTGTTCCTTTCCCTAACGTTCTACAGATGATGATCTGCACATTGATACAGAATGTTCCCAGAGAACGCACGGGGACTCAATGCGTGTGTGGGCACACATTTGATTTTCTGTACTTATAGTGTCAAAAAATATTGTTGATTTATGTTGGTCTGCCAAAGAAGAGACCTCACACTTAACAATTTGTTTCTGCGAATCTGCTATCTTCACATATCTTACAAAATCTAAATAGGCATAGATTTTCTCAACAAAAGACTACTATTAAACGTGTGGTGTAAGTTGGATTTTTAGAAATGTTTGCTTAGTGATTAAGTTCAATGTGCTAAAACTATATTAAGCTTTCCTGGTTAGCTGGCAGGATTGTAGACTCAGCTGTTTGTAGTTTATGATCATCAGTCATGACTCAGCAATTTGATCACAATCCAACTACCATCCGCAGAACACATTTGGGCCATTATATTCAATGGTAGAAGTCCATGTGCGATGTTTTCAAAGGGTTAGCCAATGTACTACTAGTACGACAAGTGGGAGACCAAGGAAAATCCAAGGCAAATAGAATTCCTCATCTTGTTGAATGTCATCTTTTGTCTGTTCTGCCATTGAGTGCATTGGAGATTGCACTACAATTAGTCTGAAATCTCACCTCTCATCTGTTTGCCATGTGACACAAGGTGACATTAAAACTCATAGACCATATACGATAAGGTTTCTGCCCATGAGACCTTACAGACCACAGTAGTATAACTGCAATTCGGGAGCATCATTTAAAAGCATAAACAAGAATCTCACCAAAACAATAATCTGTATAAATTAAATTAAATTTGAATCACTTGCAAAACAGATCCTCCAAAGTATCACAATAACACCTCAAAGTTTTATTTAACTATTTAGTAACCAATTAGTCATATCTTAAACAAAATGACTGCCATATTTGTCTATACAAGTCACTCCACTTCAATGCAGTGCATTATGCAGAAGTGTCTTGGGGCATTTCTGAAACAAGAGAAGTACTATGTAATCTTGCTTTCAAGCCAGAGCAAGCACACATGTGTCATAGATAATGTGATCCACTCTGAGTGAAACCTGTTCTGTTGACTATTTACTACAGTTGTTGAGATGAATTTGGCTATGAGCCATGACTTACGAATTTGTCACAGTGCAATTTAATTTTAAAGCAATTCAATACTTCTTTATGCTATTACATTGAGTCAAATTTTAATATGATATCAAAATAGGCAATCCTAAATTATTAAGAAATAGAGAATTATACTATAATGACCCTATTTTGGGGAGGAATGTCAATTGATTTTCATTTTTATGTGGTTGTTGCAGTTAATTTTACTATAACTACGACAAAATAAATAATAATAACAAGAAAAAGACGAATCATTCAAGAGATGTAGAAAGGATCATTATAAAGGATTATCTGCTTTTATTATCTGCTTGTACTGAGCATGAACCTTATTGGGCCTTTAAATTAAAAAACATGAATTCATCTGAAAAACAATGTGTTCAATGTTATTACATTTGCATATTGTTATTCTTTTATTAAACCTCATACTGTATTTGTCTAGCTGCAAAGAGCAAATATACCCATGGTACCAAATATTAATAATTGCAGAGTTCACCTGTAGGACGAGACAATAGGACTCTCATATTGCAATCTTTCCAGTTGCAGCTGCTGGCTCATGGATAGTGACAATTATATACCATCATCTTATGAACTTATGAACTTATTCCCCCTTGGCTTACAAATACTTCTCATTCAAGTCTAGGTTGATGGACTTCATGAGGGCTTAGGAAATAGAAACAGACATCGGCCATTTGGCCCCTCATGGTACTCTGCCACTCCTCAATAGGATCATGGGTGACTTTTTAATTAGCTTCACCTCCCTGCACGAACCACATATCCTTCAATTCCTTTAATATCTAAAGACCTAATGATCATATGGCTCAGAGTGCCAGAGTTCAGGGTTCGATCCTGACCTCGAGTGCTGCCTTTGAGGAGTTTGCATGTTCATTATCCTCTGGGCAAATAAATATCTTCTAACCTCTGTCCTGAATGGGTGACCCCTTTTTTTTGAGACCACGTCCCCAACTCTGGACATTCCTACGTGAGGAAACCTTACTCGAGCATCTACCCATTTGGTCCCTGTAAGGATTCTTCTTTGTTTTAAAGAGATCCCCTTTCATTCTTTCAAACTCAAGAGAGTTTAGGCCCAGTGACTTAAATTCTCCCGCACAACAAAGTCACCATCTCAAGAATCTGTTTGGAGAACCTTTGCTCCACTATCTCTATTGCAAGAATATTCTTCATTATTTATGGAAAACAGACCTGTACATAATATTCTAGATACAGTCTCAATGAGCCTAGTGCAAATGGTGTAAGGTGTCTCTACTCCTGTATTTAAACCAAATTTCAATGAAAGCCAACAAACGTCCACTTGTTAATTGCTTGTGAGCCTGAATGTTAACCATCTGTGATTTGTGTAAAAGAATACACAAGTCCCTCTGAGCAGCAACACTTTCATTCTCTCAAAAATTAAAATGCTTTTGTATTTTTCTCCATCAAAGTGGATGTTCTCACATTTTTCCACACTTCATTGGCAAGTTCTTGCTTGTTCACATGGCCTGACCATAACGTCCTGAAGCCTCTGTTTATTGCCATCAAATCCCATGCTGCCAATTACTTTGTATCATCTGCAAGCATTGATATCTTATATATTGTTCATTGATATATATGGTGAACAACTGTGGTCCCAGAAGCAATCCATGCAGTCTCCAAACATGAAAATGACCCACTTAATCTAGTTTCTGTCCGTTAACCAATCCTCAATCCTTGCCATTGTATTAATCCCAACGGCACATGCACTAATTTAAGTGTCAAGAATGTTTAATTGTCATATGTACCAACAAAGGAACAATGGAATTCTTATTGCTGTAGATTATCAGGCCTATGAACGCAATAACACAGAAATAAATATTCAATAGTCAAAAATAAAATTAACAACTGTAATACCAAGTAACCATAATAGTGAAAAAACCGAAGACCATGTTGGAACTAAAGACACAGTCCATAGAAGATCATAGTTGCTGAGGTTAGAGTTCTGTAGTGTTAAAGAGCCTGATCATTGTTGGGAAGAAACTGTTCTTAAACTTGGTGGTCATGGTTTTCAGGCTCCTGTACCTTCTCCCTGGTGGTAGTAATGAATGTGAGCAAGGCCAGGGTGGTGGGGTTGTTTGATGGTATTGTCTGCCTTTTTGCGGCTGTACCTCCTATGGATTCCTTCAATGACGGGGAGGTTTATCTGTGATAGACCTTTGTAGTCTCCTTCGTTCCTGCGCATTCGAGTTACCGAACCAGACCGTGATGCCATCAGTCAATATGCTGAACACAAAATGCTGGAGTATCTTAGCGGGACAGGCAGCATCTCTGGAGAGAAGGAATGGATGACATTTTGGGTCAAGACCCTTTTTCAGTACTCTTCCCGTGTAGAAATATTAATTCAAGCCCAGGACAACCTGTGCCCTAGTCATTAGCTGATTCACAACTAATCCGATCAGCGTAGGTCCGATCAACTGCACCATGTAACATTCCTTCTGTAAGAGACTGTTGCCTTTAATCAAATGGGAATCACACAATTAGAGCAATACTTCAATGCAGTTTTAAATTTAATATCACGTCCACAAGCTTCCTCAGCTTCCCCAAACTTTCCAGTGAAACCTTTGCAAGAACACAGGCAGTTGAGGGGATTAGATCAGCTAATGGTAAACTGACTATAAACACTTAGTATTCACAGCTGTCTTCTTGCCTGCTGGTGGAATAGGCTGTGTTTGCTCTATCAATTGTACTTGAGCTTGAACTGATTGTATCTATAGATGGTATAGCTGATCTGTCTGGATAGCTTGCAAAACAAAATTGTTGCACTGCACCTCAGTACATGTGATAATAATATACCTAAACCTAAACCAATACTTGCTTAGTTTTTACCTCCTGCACCTGCTCAATCACATGAGGAATACATGTCACAACAATTGTTTGGGATTGGACCTTGGATGTGAGATAAAAATGACCTGTAGTAACTGCTGCCCTAAGCTCTGGAAGTGGATAGCAGTAGTGGATGCATCTCACATTAGATGCTGCCTGAGCCAGAGCTCAAGTTTCCTGCACGTCTAATCTGAAGTCTTTAAGGAAGCTCAAATTGTAACATCAAGTTCTGGAAGATTTCTGCTCTCTACTGGATGAACATCTGCTGCCTGCAGAAGTTACTGTGCATTATTCACCTTCATTGGTGGTTAAAAACCACCTTCATCTTATTAACTACAAGATCCTTCCAACTACGACTCTGCCTAAGATACATTGAGAATTTCCCAGTCAACAGTTCACAAATGCACAAGTTGCCTGATTTGTGGGTTCCCAGGGAGCAATTACACAAATGTGACTGCAATAATATTCATTCGAACAAAAGGTTACTTGGGTCTGTGTCCTGGAATCTTCCTATTGTTGTACAGCCTCAAATGCACAATTGCGCTCCCCCATGTCAATTAGAGTATTTGTAAATACTAAGGCTGGTATTCTGTTAAGCCTTAGATCATGGGGTGAGATAAAATAGACAGATTAATTTTGAATAATTCAGCAAAAGAAAAGGATGAGGACAATTTTTATTCCTGCTGTCCATACATACTACGCTAATGAATTCCACCCCTGATCAGGAATGTATTGGTTCATCAGTAAACAACCTTTGATTGGTTATTAGGTTGGATTGGCAATTGATCTTTGCTTTGAAGTTGTATTGAATGGCATTCAGAAGATCCATGATTTCTTGTAATTCCTAGACAGTGATTGATTGCACAAAGTCCCCAATATCCAGTTCTGTGGAGTTAAGAGTAGGCTGTGTTCTGGATGCCAACTCTCCATAGCTGTTCCGGTCAACACCATCCACAAAAGTGCAAATCCCAAATGAGTCCTGTGACCTTGCCTCTGAGAAGAATGAAGCACCTCCCAGAGCTTGTCAGCCATAAAAGTCAATGAATTCTGCTGAATGTTTGAAGGCCCTTCAGATGGGAAAAGCCTTAATTGTTTTTGGCAACATGAGAATGTTGCAGGCTACCTTTATGAATCATTTTTCACTCACTTTTGAATTGAAGACAACATGACCAGGTGCTGTGCAATGTGCTTACTAATAATTAATTTCATCATCATGTTGCAGGAGCTCTCCCGTTCTCCAAAGACCAGAGACATTGTATCTCCAGATATTCAGTGCCAATGTTTTCATGCTTATTTATTGAGAAACACACCCGATAATGTTCAGTTCTCTGCTCACCCGCATGCTCAGTGCCCATCTCTTGCAATGAGCATCTCTGTGAGGATATCAGAATCTTTCCTTCAAAACTGGAGAATACAAATCTTTTTAGTTCTTCCTCACTCCCCTGAGCATCAGTTTCATGGCCCTTCCTTGCATTGCTTCATGGGCTTGAATACCTCACCAAATGCCTTGGCAATCAGGACTGCCCTGGTGCACATTTTGATTCTGGTTTATCTGACCTGTATTTCACTGTTCTTGGGTTTATATTTGTAATGTTTGGTTGTCTGCTCACCTTGGCTTGTGTCGATCTTTCAACTATTTCAACTATATTCATAGATTATCCATACTGTTTATTTTGCCTTATTTTTGTACTTCTTTCGTATATCAATTACAACAATCAAAAGTGGCAATTGGTGCTTAAGAGTACTGTAGTTGACGCTTTGCTGCAAATTTAGCCAGTTCTGTAGAACTACCCAGGGTGGATGACGAGGACATAAAACAGCTCCCACCCCATTTTTGTTCTGCTACTCAGCCAACCCCACTGCCATGTCTTTCCTGTCAACAATAGCACATCTGACTAATTTGCAATTATTTTAGAATTCTTTCAATTATATAAATGAAAAGCAATTGTACCCTGAGCCCCATGCCAAAGAGTCCCACTCTGCACAAACCCTACTCTCAGCCTAACCCTTCCAATGAGTTTTTATTGTTTTCTGCTCTTCCAAATGTTTCTTTTCATTTTTGCATTGTGTTTTATCATATCATATCATATATCTACAGCCGGAAACAGGCCTTTTCGGCCCTCCAAGTCCGTGCCGCCCAGTGATCCCCGTACATTAACACTATCCTACACCCACTAGGGACAATTTTTACATTTACCCAGCCAATTAACCTACATACCTGTACGTCTTTGGAGTGTGGGAGGAAACCGAAGATCTCGGAGAAAACCCACGCAGGTCACGGGGAGAACGTACAAACTCCTTACAGTGCAGCACCCGTAGTCAGGATCGAACCTGTGTCTCCGGCGCTGCATTCGCTGTAAAGCAGCAACTCTACCGCTGCGCTACCGTGCCGCCCTACTGTTCTGATTTTTTGACCATGGAAGACATAGAAATGTTGGAGGACACAGCACTATCAGTGTTGTCTGTGTATGCAACGCTGATTCAACAATTTAATTTAAAAAATTTAAATTCCTTAATTTCTTTCTGAAATAAATTTATTGAACATTCATATAATAATTGGCTTCCAATGCCCACTTTGATTAGTAATGCATTTCAAATCTCACCCCATTCATATGTTGCCTGACCCACTGAGTTCCTTCAGCACTTTGGTTTCTTTGCACATGATTCCAGCTTCTGTAATCTCTGTGTAGGAGGGAACTGCAGATGCTGGTTTAAACCAAAGATAGACACAAAAAGCTGGAGGAACACTGTGGGTCAGACAGCATCTCTGGAGAAAAGGATTAGGTGACACTTCGGGTCCAGACCCATCTTCGGGTTCTTTTCTGATGAAGGGTCCCGACCCGAAACGTCACCTACTGTATTCCTTTTCTCCAGAGATGCTGTCTGACCCGCGGAGTTATGCCAGCTTTTTGTGTCTTTCCAGACACCAGAGACATCTCTGGTGTCTCTTTGGCATAAACTATGTTCAATATCTTAGAAATGGAAACTAGAGGCTAATGACGTTGGAAAATCCCATTTTTGTCACCAAACTCCTTCTGGTCTGGCCTATGTGACAGATTGGCCAATGTGGTTAATTTTTTACTTTGTCTTCCGCTCAGGGACGATTCTGAATGGACAACGTATGCTGGTGTTTCCAGCAATATCCATATCCTGAGAAAGGGTGACAAAATGATTAGAGGATAAAGTAAGATTATTGGTATTTTAAAAGTGCAGTTGAAAGTGACTTGGGGGAGAAAAAACCTTTCTCCTGACGAGATGGAAGGAAGTTGCCAAAGGTGGAGTGGTTGGGAGGGACATTGCATAATGTTTAAAACTGGCCTGGTCAATGAACAAGACTATTGGAGCAGAGACACCATAAACAAGGGTAAAAATGGATGGAAAATTCTGCTTTACGTGGAATGAATGATTTAGGAAACCGAGAGGGTATCTGAACCAGATGAGTTACAACAGGAGAAAAACAAAATGAGATTCTATAAACATACAGGTAATAAAATATAGGAGTGCCTCGCATATGTGCTCCGCATACCTGAAGATTTCATAAGTGTTGATGAGATATTTCTAGACTTTGTCTTCCCTGCTCTGTCAGGACATATTGTACTTGCCCATCCCACATCACCTGTCCCAACTGTTCAGCATCTGCCTGACATAATAACTTCTTTGTATTCAGGTAATAGTGAGCCTTGAGTAATCACACGGTTAAAAAAAAAACCTTAGAACTATTTGTGCTGAGCTTATTACTTTACATATCTTTAGGAACATATGCAGTAATGTATGTTTTGAAATATTTTGACACTTGGCTTTCGGATGCAATAGGACTGCAAATGCACCATTAATTCAACGTGTAGTCAGTCAGCTCAGCTCTTTCTCAAGCTAAAGGGAAACGTTATGGGCTCCCCAATGGTTCGCTGGGTACATTTATTTTCTAATGTTTTGCTGAGCCATGCAACCACAAATATTACTTTGCAATTTTCTATCAAAAGATAGATTGGCACAAGGCTACAGCTTCTTCTTGGGGAAACATTCCCCAGTATGAGTCATTCTGGATTAAAAAGACTAATGTAAAATAGGCTTGGGGCTTCGATTTTGCATGTGGCAATTCCTCCTGTACTTCTTGGGAACTCTCACGGGATATAGGATGGCTTGCTACCTCTTCAATCCTGGAGCAGCTGAAGAGGCCAATGTGACGCTTGCAGATTGCACCAGAGAAACATAGAAACATAGAAAAATAGGTGCAGGAGCAGGTCATTTGGCCCTTCGAGCCAGCACCGCCTTTCAATATGATCATGGCTGATCATCTAAAATCAGTACTCTTTTCCTGCCATTTCCCCATATCCCTTGATTCCTTTAGCCCTAAGAGCTAAATCTAACACTTTCTTGAAAACATCTATTGAATTGGCCTCCACTGCCTTCTGCGGCAGAGAATTCCACAGATTCACAACTCTCTGGGTAAAAAGGTTTTTCCTCATCTCAGTCCTAAATGGCCCTTATTCTTAAACTGTAACCCCTTGTTCTGGACTTCCCTAACAACGGAACATTTTTCCTGCATCTAGCCTGTCCAATCCTTTAAGAATTTTATATGTTTCTTTAAGATCCTCTCTCACCCTTCTAAATTCCAGCGAATACAAGCCCAGTCGACCCATTCTTTCATCATATGTCAGTCCTGCCATCCCGGGAATTAACCTGGTGAACCTATGCTGCACTCCCTCAATAGCAATAATGTCCTTCCTCAAATTAGGGGACCAAAATTGCACACAATGCTCCAGGTGCGGTCTCACCAGGGCCCTGTACAGCTGCAGTAGGACCTCCTTACTCCTAAACTCCTAAGCACTGATGGGACAGGAGAAGCCTGATGGGTGGATGTGTGGTTAGTTTGGCAGGTGGTGAGCTCCTTCTGCTGTTTACACTGGGCCTCCTTCTGGCCAAAGCACGTGAGGTTCTCACCACTAACCTGAATGTTCATTTTCTGATAGAGCAGTAACCTGCCAAGGCTCCAGTGGACACCCAAATTTGTGGCCTTTGCGACGTTGAGGATTGTAATCTTAGGCGACAGAAAGATATTGTTCAATTGATTATTTGGGATGGGCAGTGGCAGAATGGAAGTCAGTCCAGATGGGTGTGGCGGTACATTTTAGGAGGTCAGAAAAGAGTAGAACACACAAAATGTAAGACGGGGCACCAGGGAGAATAGTGGAATAGAGGGACCTTGATGTGCAAAGGTGGAAACACAATGAGATAGAGTACTAAAGAAGTCACATGGCATATTTGTTTTCATTGGACACGGTATAAAATATAACAGCAGGGAAGTTATGATACTAAAAACAGATTCCTGGAGCAACTCAGTAGGTCAGTCAGCATCTGTGGAAGCAGAGGAGTGGTCAACGTTTTAGGTGGAGACACTCAGCTGTTTGTTTTCATACATTCAGAAGTCACAGGAGCAGATGTAGGCCATTCAGCCCATCAAATCTACTCCACAACTCATGGCTGACCTATCTCTCCCTCGCAACCCCATTCTCCTGCCTTCTTCCCATAACCCTTGACACCCGTACTAATCAAATATGTTCTCCTCCAGCTACAGCATCTGTAGTTTCTTGTGGTTCAACATTACAGCATCACTTTATAAAATATTGGTGAGGCCAAACCTGGAATATTATTATGGTTGCCTTAGCATAGAAAGGATGTGACTGCTCTGGAGAGGGGCCAGAGGAGATCACGAGGATGTTACATGGGATACAGTGACTCAATTATGAATGGAGCAGAGAAGACTGAGGGGGGATTGTAAAGAGGTGTTCAAAATTATCGGGAGTGTAAATAGGATAGATTGCAGTAAACATTTTCTCAGAGCAGAATTATTTATAACCAGAGGGCTAAGAGAGTTTGGGGGATATGATTGGAGTTTGGAAGAGGCTGGAGGCTGAGAATCTCACAGCATATTTGAATTGCCAAGATCTAGAAGCCTATGGACCAAGTGCCTGTAAATGGGATTAGTATCAATAGGGACTTGATGGTCTGCATTGACAGGGTGGGTCACAGTCCTTGCTTCTGTGATGTTTCACTCTCTGACTCTATGATCCCGTGAAGTACGAGAAATGTTATTCTAGTGGCTTTGACACCATCCTGAAATCACTTCCTCTGTCCATTTAGCAATCTCTAACTGTTAAAGACCTTGGAGTAGGGTGTATAGCTCGGATAGCTCAATTTTTTTTTAAAATCACCTAAATCAACCTTATTCAAAAATACTATATTACTATGAAAGATGGAAAACTGCATGCATCGCAGACTCCGCCCACAATCCACACCTGGCTGTTGCAGCTGCTTTTCAGTGGACGGGTTTAGACCACAGGTGTCATGCTCGGAGGCGCCATTGACGTGTGAAATGGTCTGGCCAGACCTTGCTGTCCTTTATGGTCAGGTGTGCATACCCCCTACAAACAGCATAGCAGTAAAACTCTGTTTATCTTTTTAGTAGTGTCTGTCTTTGTGAGCTTTGGCCTTTAATAAACGTAGTGAAATGCCTGTGTATGTGCTTGCCTCATTGATCTAAATAAATGAATGAAAAGTGTTCTCATAGCGCAGCGCATGTGTCAGCGTTTGATTTTAATGGTCAAAATGAATGCGACTAGAATCTTTGAATGAGATGTCATGATAAAGTACTTAGAAATTCAATAAGTTCCGACACCTATTTTTTTTTAAATCACCAAAATCAACTTTATTCAAAAACAATATATTCCTATGAAAGATGGATAACTGCATGCCAAAATCTTTTTTTTAAACGGACACTTCACACGAATGCAAAATATACCTAGAAATGTCGACTGGACGGACCTTGCTGTCGGTTTGTGCTCGCGTGAGTTGTGCTTGTGACACCTCCACATAAGTGCCGGTTTTCGTTGGTTGTCTTAGCTGGCCGTGGTCCCTGTCATAGTGGCCGTCCTAGGTAACGAAGACTGAGTCGCCGGTTGTCGTCAGCTTGCCGTCGCCTATGTGGTAGGTTGTCTTAGCTTGTCGCGGGCATTGTCATGGTCATTGTCGTGGACATTGTCATAGGGTTAATTTTTTCGGCGATCTGCTACGACTTTGACAGTCGCCGGCAGTCGCCTAAAATATCGCCTAAGTGGGACAGGCCCTTTAGTTTGTCTCCCTCTGAAATATGGGTCAGGGTTTTTCCAAGATCAAAGTATGAGCCCTCCTTGACCTCATCCATACCTTGCAGGATGGGGGATAAGGTCTGATGGCAGTGTGAGCATGTCCTACGGTAGAATGAGCTGGTGGGTCATAGATGTTCATGTGTCCCTTAGTACAGTTGCTAAGATGCCAGACTGACTGATCCCTGATAGAACCCACCCACACGGACAAATCTGCCATGATCATATTGAATGGCGGTGCAGGCTCGAAGGGCCGAATGGCCTACTCCTGCACCTATTTTCTATGTTTCTATGTTTCAGTGTGCACTTTCAGAAGAACCTGGAGTCACTGCCTTGTTCTTTGAGCTGGCCTTCTCCAGCATGAGTTCCCAGAGACATTCAAGTCTGTCACCATGGATTTGTTCCTGGCATTTCAAGTTCAAAACCATATTGTGGAGTGAATGTTTTCTGCGAGCAATAACTTTTCATGTTGAATGGCCATTGCACCACAGCTTTCACATAACTTAACAGAGTAAGGGCCTGGTCATGTGAGATCAATTCCCACACTTACTAACACACACACACACATATACACAAGCACGCAAACACGTTCCTATCAGTACACACATGCCGCACTGACACATGCACATACACACATGTCAACATGTGTACAAACGTGTAAGCACAGATATCTTGGGCTAACTGTCTCTTTCTTGCTTCCCATCCTCCTCCACCCCTTTCGCTCTCTGCCCATGAATCTTTTCTCCTTCAAGGTCTTTGCAACCCTTCCCTTCCCAACAGTCTTCCCTCTAATCCTTATATCTTCTCCCTCTCTCTTTTACTCTGGCAATACCTCTCCTTCCTTGCTTTCCTTCCCTAATTGGGATCTGGGAATAACTGTGCATTGTTCCCTGAAGGTGGAATCTCATGCGGATAGGGTGGTGAAGAAGGCATTTGGTATGCTTGCCTTTATAAATCAGAGCATCGAATATAGAAGTTGGGATGTAATGTTAAAATTGTACAGGGCATTGGTGAGGCCGAATCTGGAGTATGGTGTGCAGTTCTGGTCGCCAAATTATAGGAAGGATGTCGACAAAATGGAGAGGGTACAGAGGAGATTTACTAGAATGTTGCCTGGGTTTCAGCACTTAAGCTACAGAGAGAGGTTGAACAGGTTGGGTCTTTATTCTTTGGAGCGTAGAAGGTTGAGGGGGGACTTGATAGAGGTTTTTAAAATTTTAAGAGGGACGGACAGAGTTGACGTGGGTAGGCTTTTCCCCTTGAGAGTGGGGAAGATTCCAACAAGGGGACATAACTTTAGAATTGAGGGACAAAAGTTTAGGGGTAACATGAGGGGTAATTTCTTTACTCAGAGGGTGGTGGCTGTATGGAATGGGCTTCCGGTGGAAGTGGTGGAGGCAGGCTCGATTTTATTATTTAAGAGTAAATTGGATAGGTATATGGATGAGAGGGGAATGGAGGGTTATGGTCTGAGAGCAGGTAGATGAGACTAGGTCAGAGAGAGTGGTCGGCGTGGACTGGTAGGGCCGAACGGGCCTGTTTCCGTGCTGTAGTTGTGATATGGTTATATGGTTATAATTTCTCATGTGGGTCAGAAGCATAAAGCATCTAAAAGAAAAAGGAAAAGCTGCATTTTTCTTCCATCATCTCCAAGAGAATGGTAGCATTTGGCAATAATGAGACTGAATTATTACAAGCACCTCCCTGCTCATCAAAAATATTAATGAAACAGGCCACAGATCCTTGAAAGAAGGAAAGGAAGTATCATTACCACCAATTTCCAGAAATGTCAACTCTTCAGGGAATTTCAAATACAAATTTCCTGGAAATGAGTGGATAATGTAAACAAATTAAACAATCTAGATTTAATCCAGAGTTTTATTGTTAACCAACCATTCCCTCTTGTTCAAAGTGCCTGGGGATAATTTCATCCAACTGGTTTACAATGTTTTCATGTTCCAGCTGGCATTTAATAGCAGTTTAATTAATCCCTTTGACATTAATCATTTTATTTTCAAGAAAGGTTTTGCTCGGGGAAGAAATAATAGCATGATAATATTGATAATTGTCCAAAAAATGGGAAATAAAGAAAAGCTATTGCGTCTGTAGGAGTAATTAGTTAAGAGAGACATGAGTCAAGAGTGATTAATTGTGATACGTATCAGTAAGTGAATAATTAAATTCTTACTTGCGGTAGCTTTATGGGCCAATTAATGCAACCACATGCAAGTCAATACAATAATCAATTAAACAATAAATTAATAATCAGTAATACTGCGTAACTGGAACATGCGAGTGCAAAACCAAAGCACACAATGCAACCAACAGTAAAGTCAATAGTAGATCGTAGTTGTTGAGGTAGGGGTTAGTGTTGTGCAGTGTTCAAGAGCCTGATGGTCGCTGTGAAGAAGCTCTTCCTAAACAAGGATCTCACATTTCTCAGGTTCCTGTAGCTTCTTCCAAATGGTAATAGTGAGATGAGAGTGTGGCCGGGATGGCATGTCTTTGTTGATATCATCAGCCTTTTAGAGGCAGCATCTCCTGCAGATCCCTTTGATGGTAGGGAGGTAAATATCAACGATGGATCAAGCAGTGTCTACCACCTTTTGCAGCATTCTTTATTCCTGCACATTCGAGTTACTGAACCAGGTCGTGATTCAACTAGTCAGTGCTCGGTAATATACCGAATCTATTCAATTTTCTAAGGAAGTGGACGTATTATTTATGATTGAGCTTTGTTTATGCTTGCATCAATGTGCTGGGCCCAGGACAGATCCTCAGAGATACGCATGCCCAGAACCTAGAGCTGTTGACTCTCTCCACCGCCACCCAGTTGATGAATTCAGGTTTGTGGATTCTCAGCTTTCCTTTCATGAGGTCAACAATCAGCTCCTTGGTCGTGCTAACAATGAGAGCAAGATTATTGTTCAGTCTGATTATCAAACTCCCTCCTGTACTCTGCCTGATTTTTACTTGTTATTCGTCCAACAACGGTGGTAATGTTGATGAATTTAAAGATGGTCTTGGAGCTGTGTCTTGCTACACAATATTACTGGACAGACAACAGCTTTGGAGGCCATGGATAGGTGATGTTTTAGGTCAGGACCCTTCTGAAGAAGAAAAGTTTTGACATGAAACATCACATATCCATGGCCTCCAGAGCTGCTGTCTGACCTGCAGAGTTACTCCAGCACTTTATGGTTTTTTTTGTAAATCAGCATTTACTTGTGTCTGGCTACACAGTCATAGGTATAGAGAGAACATAGGGGACTGAGCACACAGCTATGAGGCACGCCTGTGCTGATGGTTATCAATCAATGTATATATTCCATAGTTATTATACAACAACCCTTCCTCCTTGTTCACAGTGCCTGAGGATAATTTCATCCAACTAGTTTCTAACCGATCTGTTGCAATGTTTCCATGTTCCAGCTGGCATTTGATAGCAGTTTAATTAAGCCCTTTGACATTAATCATTTGATTTTTTTAAAAAGGTGTTCTTGCCAATTCATACTGATTGTGGTCTGCTGATAAGGAAGTCAAGGATCCAATTACCTAGAGACGAGCAAAGACCCAGTTCTCTGTGTTTGATGATACGTTTAGTGGGGATGTTGTTGTTGAACACAGAGCTGCAGTCAATGTACTGCAGCTTGATGCACATGTTCTTGTTCAAGTGGTCCAGTGCAGATTGGAGAGCCAGCAAGATTTCATCCCCTGTTGATTTGTTGTGGCTGTAGGCGAATGAGAGTGGGTCCAGGTCCCAAGGCAGGGGTAGATCTGCGTCAGAACCAACCTCTCAAAGCACTTCATCACCACTGACATCGGTAGTCATAGAAGCATGTCACTTTGCCCTGCTCGGAGAATTTAATGTTCATGCTGTTGGATTGACAGCTACCCAAGCAGAATATGAGATGCTGTTCTTCCAGTTTGTGGGTTGCTTCATTCTGGCAGTATCAAAAACTGGAGAGAATTATTTTAAGGTGAGAAAAGGACTTTGAAAAGAGATTGGCAGGAATATTTTTTACACATAGAGCGTGGATGATGTTTGGGAAGCACGGCCCAAGGATGCGGTGAAATCAGATATAAATATTAGGTTTAAGAGACATTTAGACCGATGCACCTGAATAGGCAAGGCGCAAAGGATACAGGTTTACTGCAGGCAAATGGAGTTAGTGTAGATGGGCAAAAAGTTCAGCAAGGACATGGTGGGCTGAAAGTACTATTTCTGTATTGTACACCTCAATTACTCTAAGACCCTGAAGAAGGTTCCCGTCCCCACACGCCAACAATCCATTCTCTCCACAGATGCTGGCTGACTTTACATAACTTTAGTTTAGTTTAGTTTAGTTGAGTTGAGAGATGTAGCACGGAAACAGGCCCTTCGATCCACTGAGTCCGCACCGACCAGCGATCACCCCGTACACTATCGTACATACTAGAGACAATTTACAATTTTTCCCGATGCAGATTAACCTACAAAACCCTCACATCTTTAGAGCATTGGAGGAAACTGGAGACCTGGAGAAAACCCATGCAGTCAAAGAGAGAACGTGCAAACTCAATACAGGTAGCATCCGTAGTCAGGATCCAACCCGGGTCTCTGGCACTGTAAGGTAGCGGCTCTACCACTGTGCCACCGTGCCGCACTTTTGAGTTACTCCAGCACTTTGTGTCTTGCTCAAAATTCCAGTATCTGCAGTTCCTTGTGTCTGCTCTCTACGGCTCTAAGTGTTACTGAAGTCTGCAAAATAATTTTCACATAACTTAGGCTTCTTTAGGAAGTTAACCCTTTTGTTAACCTCGGAAATGTTTGTATTCATCTGCGACCCTCAATCAGCAGGTCATTTCAGTGTGGAAAACATTCCAGCTAATCCTAATCTCGTCTCCATTTGACGTTCACCCATCTGCTTTGAATTCTTTGAGTATTCCAGAGCAAGCCCTGGCTACAGGACACCCAACAAAGGGCATTCGCCACAGGCTCTCAAAATGTTCCCACAATGTTAACTGAACCTGCTTCTGTTTGGTTCCACATGTACTGAGCCTGGTTTTCATGGTGTGGCAATAATTTCACCGTTTACAGCAATAGCCTTCCCTTCTGCTTGGTCGCAGCTCAGTGGATTTAAATTAGGTTCCATAAAAGAAATTGAAAGACCAAACGCATTTACGACTGCATGCCTCATTCTTCAGCCTTTAGAGCAGCGATCCATATAGAAATGTTGTTTTTAAAATATAGGGCACTGAGGACAGTGTGTGACTCCAATAAGTAATTCCATGTTACTTGATTTTATTCCTAAACTGATTTGTTGGAATTATTTAAATAATTTCGATTTAGGGGCCAACAGACAAAATCCCAGCGTCAGACAAAGCAGAAAATTAATGTTGAGGATTTGACTCGAAATAATGGCAACAAGTTAACAAATATTGGCTTTAATTTTTAACAGTGGATTGCTCCTACCATGGTCAATATCAGAGCTTGTTCATCCCACGCTCAGCTTTCATTCAGCAGTAATAACTTAAGGCAAGCCTGCACATAAAAGTTACACTTTACTATAATATAAACTATTCAAACTAGAAAACATCTCCAAAAGGTCTCAGTTTTGCAAACAGACAGTCTGCATCTAAGCAATAATAAGCCCCAAGGCATTCATCTAACCCTGGGTGCTAGCCTGGCTAACTGCCAAAGCACAGGATAAATACACACCTTTGAGCCGGTTATTATAGTATTGACTTTTTAATACATTTTTCCTTGCCGTCAGAAATCTTACACAGTAACAATATCCGAGTGCAATCTGTTCTGTCAGATGTAACAGGGGTTAGTAATATCGGACAAAGCACAAACAGAATGTCATGACCATATTATTTTCAATTTGGAGCTTCTTTAAAGTAAAGTTGGCATGTTTTGTTTATCTAAACAACCGTGCTCCACAGTGGAATAACTGTGGGCATCGCTTTTATCTCCCAATGCGGTGGATTGCTGAAATCTGAATGCATCTTGAGATGAGAAACAACCCTTTTTCTGCTGAACTGCCTGATTTGTTGTTCCACATTGTGCATTTTGTCTGCCTGTCGTGTGGTCTTTTTGCCTCTTGTTCGTCAAATAAGAAGCAATGCATTTATTGGAATTTACAGGGCATTTCCCCCCCCCGCCCCGCTCCTGCTATTGGAGACGTTTCCACAGTGCCAGGAGAGAGCATGCCTGAGTGAATGGCTCGCACAGTTAGTTCGTCCAGCAGCGCACCGCCCATTCCCCAGACTGATGATCGCGGGATCCAGTGCCTGGGATTGTTGTCACTCCACCCCACTTCAAACAATAGACTGTTTCTGCAGATCTTGACCTCAGGGATAAAATTCCTGGCAGCAGCCAAATGCACGTCACGGCAAGGCAGGGAAACTCCTGACAACTTTACCGTGGTGCAGCGTAGGAGCATTTCCTTTTAGCAGCAAGCCAAGCCGAGTCAGTGGCAGAGAGACAGGGCATTCCTGACATGGTGTCTGCAAGCCTGAGGAGATAGAGAACAATACATATATGTCTAAATATAAAGGGAGTGGTCCATAACTGGTGTCAGGATTCAGCATGGCTTCACAAACTACTTCATCAACTATTTATCAGCATGAAAAGACACTAAGTGCTGGAATAACTCAGCGGGTCAGGCAGCACCTCTGAAGAAGGGTCTTGACCCGAAATGTCATCCATTCCTTCTCTCCAGAAATGCTGCCTGGCCCGCTGAGTTACTCCAGTTTTTTGTGTCTATCTTTGGTTTAAACCAGCATCTGCAGTTCCTTCCTACACCTCTGGAGAACATGGATAGGCAACATTTTGGATTGGGACCCTTCTTCAGACTTTAGTCACCTAACCATGTTCTCCAAAGATGATGCCTGACCCACTGAGTTACTACAGTATTTTGTGTCTTTTTTTGTAAACCGGCTTCTGCAGTTCCTTATGTCTACATTTATCACATTGTCTTTGCTCATATTGTATTCTTGATGTTATTTTTTTCAAAAAACCCTTGTTGGACAAGGGTAAAGCAAAATACTGAGGAGGAGAACACAGGATGCTACAACTTGTCTTGAACTACCAACATTATTCTTCTGGTGCTCCAATTTAAGTATCTAGTTCCCTCCTATCCGGTCAATTTCTGATGAAGAATGCAAATCAACTTTGAAAATACAGGAAGTCTCTTAGGAAACTGCTATTAGGTCCCAGGGAAAAAGTAGGAATTGAGTGCTTACTTATAATTTGTTCCACCCTTTGGATTATAAAAACATTAGTTATAGAGTCATAGCTAAAAGCTATTACAAACACTGTCTCCACCAAATCTGCCAAATCCACTGGGACGATATATTGGACCAACGATAGTGGCCTCTCTTGGGTTGATATCCCCATTGTGAACCTTGTTATTCTCAGTCAGTCTCAAAGAACAGATCTTGTCATTCGCCTGCCAAATCACAGCCTTTTGAAATAGTCTATTGCCAGCTTTGTTATAGAAAGGGATTACCGGGTCAACAGAGGAAAAGGTGGAAGGGTGTTCTCAACATCACTTATTATAACTGCAGCATCCTCACTGGTTCAAGGTCATTAAGAGTCAAAGAGTCATAGAGTGATACAGTGTGGAAACAGGCCCTTCGGCCCAACTCTCCCACACCGGCCAACAATGTCCCAGCTATTGTTTAAATTCACCTCCAGTTTAAATTCCTTTTTGAATATTTTGTGGACCAAGAACCAAGAACCAAGCTACACTAGTCCCACTTGCCTGCGCATGGTCCATATGCCTCCAAACCTGTCTTATGCATGTACCTGACTGTTTCTTAAACAATGGGATAGTCCCAGCCTCAACTACCTCCTCTGGCAGCTTGTTCCATACACCCACCACCCTTTGTGTGAAAAAATGACCCCATGGATTCCTATTAAATCTTTTCCGCTTCACCTTGAACCTATGGTCCTTGATTCCCCTACTCTGGGCAAAAGACTGTGCATCTACCCAATCTATTCCTCATGATTTTGTATAGCTCTATAAGAGCTCCCTTTATCCTCCTGCGCTCCATGGAATAGAGACCCAGCCTACTCAACCTCTCCCTACAGCTCACACCCTCTAGTCCTGGCAACATCCTGGTAAATCTTTTCTGAACCCTTTCAAGCTTGACAATATCTTTCCGATAACATGGTGCCCAGAACTGAACACAATATTCTAAATGCGGTCTCACCAACGTCTTATACAACTGCAACATGACCTCCCAACTTCTATACTCAATATTCTGACTGACGAAGGCCAAAGTACCAAAAGCCTTTTTGATCACATTATCTACCTACGACTCGACCTTCAAGGAACCAGGCACATGTACTCCTAGATCCCTCTGCTCTACACCACTCCCTAGAGGCCTACCATTTACTGTGTAAGTCCTGCCCTTGTTAGACGTCCCAAAATGCAACAACTCACACTTTTCTGTATTAAATTCCATCAACCCACCCACTCCGCCCACCTGGCCAATTGATCCAGATCCTGCTGCAATATTTCACAACCATCTTCACGATCTGCAAAACCACTCACTTTTGTATCATCAGCAAACTTGCTAATCTTGCCCTATATGTTCTCATCCAAATCATTGATGTAGATGACAAACAGTAACAGGCCCAACACCGAAGCCTGAGGCACATCACTAGTCACAGGCCTCCAGTCTGAGAAGCAACCTTCCACCATCACCCTCTGCTTCCTTCCATGGAGCCAATTTGCTATCCATTCAGCTATCTCTCCTTGGATCCCATGCGATCTAACCTTCCAGAGCAGCCTACCATGCGGAACCTTGTCGAAAGCCTTACTGAAGTCCATGGACACAATATAGCTCTGACCTCATCAACCTTTTTGGTCTCGTCTTCAAAAAAATCAATCAGATTTGGGAGACGCAACCTTCCACGTACAAAACCATGCTGACTATCCCTAATCAGCCCTTGCCTGTCCAAATACCTGTATAACCTATCCCTCAGAATACTCTCCAGTAACATACCAACTACAGATGTTAAGCTCACCGGCCTATAGTTCCCAGCATTTTCCCTGCAGCCCTTCTTGACATTTGTCACGCTCCAGTCTTCCGGCACCTCTCGTGTATTTAAGGACAACTCGTAAATTTCAACCAGGGCTCCCGCAATTTCCACTCTAGTTTCCCGCATTGTCCTCGGATATATCTGATGAGGCCCTGGAGATTTGTCTACCATCATGCACGACAGTACCTTCAGTACTTCTTCCATGGTAACACTGACTGCTCTCAAGATACTTCCAGTGACCACGTGTGGGGGGCTCCACATACTGCTTAAGAAAACTCTCCTGAACAGTTTTGTGTAATTGCACCCCATCTAAACCTAATGCTATGATTTTCCCAGTCTATATTGGGCAAGTTGAAATCCCCCACTAGAACAACCTTATTTGACCTGCAGTCTGTCTGCAATCTCCCGGCACATGAGTTCTTCTAATTCCCGTTAACTATTTGGGGGTCTGTAGTACACCCCCAACAAGATGATCATCCCTTTCTTGTTCCTCAGCTCCACCCATACACCCTCACTAAACGAACCATCCGTGATGTCACCTCCGAACACAGCCGTGACATCCTCCTTAACCACCAATGCAATCCCCCCCTCCTCTTTTTCCCTCACCCCTGTCTCTCCTGAAGCTCCTGTACCCTGGAACATTGAGCTGCCAGTCCTGCCTGTCCCTTAACCAGGTTTCAGTCATGGCTACAACGTCCCAGTCGCTTGTACCTATCCATGCCCTAAGCTCATCTGCCTTACCCGTCTGGCCCCTTGCATTAAAATATGTGCAGTTTATACCAACCCTCCTTCCTCGCTCTCCGCCTTTCACCTGCCTATTCTGTCCACTAACCTTTCCCACACCAGCCTCCATACCAACTTCTAGCCTCTCATGTGCCTCTGTCCTGTAAGAGATCCCACCCCCTTGCCAATCTAGTTTAAGCTCTCTCGTGTAGCAATAGCAACCCTTCCCGCTAGGATGTTGGTCCCCCTCCAGTTTAGGTGCAACCCGTCCCTTTTGTACAGGTCACCCCTGCCTCAGAAGAGATCCCAATGTTCCAGGAATCTAAATCCCTGCCCCCTGCACCAACTCCTCAGCCACACATTCATTTCCTCTATCTTCCTATTCGTACCTTCACTAACACGAGGTACTGGAAGCAATCCTGAGATCACTACCCTGCAGGTCCTGCTTTTCAGTCTTCTGCCCTATTCCGTAATTTCTTATTGCAGAATCTCATTCCTCTTCCTACCTATATAATTTGTGCCAACTTGCACAACAACCTCCGGCTGCTCCCCCACACTCTTGAGGATGCCGTGCAGCCGCTCCGAGATATCCTGGACCCTGGCACCAGGGAGGCAACACTCCATCCTGGAGTCTCGCCTGCTGCCGCAGAATCTCCTGTCTACACCTCTGATGATGGAGTCTCCCACCACTATGGCTCTGCCTGACGTCACTCTTCCCTGTTGAGCCTCGGCACCAGGGTTGGGATCACAGCCCTGGCTACCACTCAATCTTGTCGCATTGTCTGCTCCCAAGAGAAACCTGTTTTCATTAGATTCAGCCACGGGGTCTCACACTTTAGATTTTTTAGATTTAGAGATACAGCGCGGAAACAGGCCCTTCGGCCCACCGAGTCCGTGCCGCCCAGCGATCCCCACACATTAACACTATCCTACACACACTAGGGACAATTTTTACATATTACCCAGTCAATTAACTTACGTACCTGTACGTCTTTGGAGTGTGGGAGGAAACCGATGATCTCGGAGAAAACCCACACAGGTCACGGGGAGAACGTACAAACTCCGTACGGACGGCGCCCGTAGTCAGGATCGAACCTGAGTCTCCGGCGCTGCATTCGCTGTAAGGCAGCAACTCTACCGCTGCGCTTTACTCACCAAGGCACTTCACCTCAACCTGGCTGCTCCCCCTAAAGCAAGCCCTACTTTTACCTGCTGTTCAATTAGCTAATTAGCTAATTTACAAATGTGGTTACCGGTTTTTAAATGACCCACTCTGGAAAAATTCACCAAGGCTTTAACTTCCCGCACTCGCTCCTTCACCTGGCGCTCCTCGGCTGACCTTGTAGGTATGTGTCGACCTGTTGATCATTTGAAGATGAGACATTATAAATAAAATCTTCAGCATCAAGAAGAGTTGTCTTCTGCTGAATTGAATTGAGGTTATTTTAGATGTTAAGGGGAATTGATAAAATGGTGAGATTATTTCTGTTGTTCGCTTTCAGACCAAAGACCATAGTCTAAAAATTGGAATAAGGGCTTTCAGGAGGGGTTGGAGTGAAAATTTGAAACTCACCCCTGTGAGCAGTAATTGATTCTAGGTCATATCTTCATTGAAGCTGGAGACTGATAGACCTGCGTAAACTAAAGGAACAGATAGAAATGGGCCATGAGTTTGTACCTTGCTTTAAAACCTAGGCTAAAATGGCGATCTACTGAGGAACCATGCCAATTTTATCTGGGGCCACAAATTTACTTGTAAAATATCCTATTATGGCTGGACCTCTAAAAGGGGCTTTGCTTAACTGGAACTATTGCTGGAAGTAGTGTGGCAAAATAGATTAGACTCGTGGTAAGAGCAGCAGCAGAGACTCACGAGCAAGTGTACCAACTTGCCTGCCATTTCTTCAGTGGACAGAAAAAAGCGCAAATTTCGAATCAAGTGTAGCCTCCTTGCCTCAGCCTCCTGAGCCAAAGACTCACACTTTACTCACCAAGGCACTTCACCTCAACCTGGCCGCTCCCCCTAAAGCACTCTGTGAAGTACGAACAGAAATTGTGCAACACCTGTGGTAAAAATCAAAACAGTTGGAGTCCTCCAAAAACAAGTGAAAGACCGCCTGAAAAAGAGCTCATGGCATTGGGGGGATTGGAAACTGGCAATAGCATAGACGGCAAAGAGAGAGAGTAAATGGGTCTCATGTCCCCAAAGTTCTTGGTCCTCAGTTATTTATGTTATATTAATGATCATGAGAAGGGGGAAGGAGTTCGGTATCTAAGTTTACCAATGACAGGAAATAGGTGGGAGGGCATGTTACAACAAGGGTGCTTAGACCTTGTATATAGATTGAGTGAGTGGGGAAATACTTGGTTAATGGAGTTTAATGTGGGAATGTGTAAAAGAGATACCAGATGTGTAAAGTATAAGGGATCTAGATCTTTTTCTCTTTGTTCCACGTGTTCTACTTGCATATGGCTTGATTGTATTCAAGTATAGTATGATCTGATTTGATTGGATAGCATGCAAACAAAAGCATTTCACTATATCTCAGTAGATGTGACAATAATGAACCAACACAAAAAGCAAAGTTATTGTACTCAAATCGCAAAAGCCTAATTGGCAGATGCAGGAAGTGGTTAGAAAGGCAAATGCATGTATACCCTTATTGCAAGAGGGTTGGAGTTTGGAAATAGGAAAGTAATAATTGTACAGGATCACACCTGGTGTATTGTGCACACTTTTAGCCCTTTACCTTAAGAAAGAATGTCCTTGACGTTGGAGGTTGTCCAAAGGAGATAATCTTGGCTAATTGCTGGGTGAAAGGTTGTACGATCCTGAGCAGCTAAGGAAATTAGATTGACATTCTGGAGTTTAGAAGAATGTGATGTGACCTTGTTGAAACATGTAAGAGCCTGAGGGGGCATGACAGGACAGATAATGAGATTCCCACTAGCTGGAGAATCTTGCAGAAAGTACCAAATAGAGGGCAGTCACTTGAAACTGAGGACCAGAGAAATGTCTTGCAGAGATTGTTGTTGAATCTCCGGAATGCTCTACTTCAGGCAGTTGTGGAGGCTGGATCGTTGCTGGGATTTAAAAAGGAAGGAGGCAATTTTTAATAAAGTTCAGGGAATTAAAGGCCATATGAGCCTGACACAAGCAGAGATGAGGCCTGGGCAGACCAGATCCAATCATATGAATGGTGGGGCAGGCTTGAAGGGCTGAATGACCTATTCCTTCCCTTATTTTCTAACTTTGAGAAATCTGTCCCATTGGCACCCACAGGGGAACCCATTGTTGTCTCCCACAACAACCCTTCCATTCCTTTGAGGATGCTGAAATGAGCCTTCTTTCCAAGCTGGGGTCTAGTGCTGCAACAGCTATGTCAAGCCTGCAGCTTCATGCATACGCTACCACTGGCACAGCAGCAGGTAATTCACAGTTGCATCAAGCACTGTGTGTTTTAGGAGGTGCCTAGCATGTTTACCAATTAGTTGTGCATCAATTCAAAACCATAGCCCATAAAAAATAACGTTGGTAATGCAATTATAGTGTTTAATAGCCTAATGGCTGTAGGGAAGAAGCTGTTCCTGAACCTGGATGTTACAGTTTTCAGGGTCCTGTACCTTCTTCCCGAAGGCAGGAGTGAAATGAATGTGTGGCCGGGGTGGTGTAGGTCTCTGATCATGCTGGCTGCCTTTTTGAGGCAGCGACTTCTATAAATCCCTTCGATGGTGGGGAGGTCAGAACCTGTGATGGACTGGGCAGTGTTCACCACTTTTTTCAGTCTTCTTCACTCCTGGGCATTCAAGTTGCCGAACCAGGCCGTGATGCAACCAGTACTGTGACTCTATCCATTAGCAGCAATCCCAGCATTTAGATTGGAGTTACTGAGGGAATGTGATAGACTGCAGTGCTGAGAGAGCCTAACGTAATATTATCTGCTTCACTTAATATCGCTGCCAATTCGGATGCCACATACACCATGTGACCACAATATCTTAGGCTTTAAAATGAGACTTTGAGAACTATAAGGGGCTGTCGATGTTCACAAAGCCTTTTCAAAACAATGGATGTGGAAGGTTGAGATTTGTGAGGGATTAGAAATATTGCATAAAGATGAAATTTGCAATGCCAGCAGTGAATTAAAGCAAGAAAATTCATAGAATTCAGTCCAAATAGAATTGCTATTTGTTTCTCATTGTGCATCATATTTCCTTCTGCAGGATTCTTTTCCTCCACATAGTTCACATTAGCTTGCTTGTAAATGATTGTAGCTTGCCTATAGTAACAGAATACTCGTCAACACAAAGGAGTTCTGTAACTGGAGGAGGGTGATGTGTGATTTGCCTTCTGTAGTCATTAGTACAGTGCACCACAATAGTGCAGCCTCTTGGCTGTGAAGGGTCGCTCGTCGTCTTTCAATACACACAAAGGCACAGAGTTTGGAGTTTGAGAGGTTTCACCACAGGATTAACATGATTAAAGTTAATTTAACATCCATATAAAAAAGACTGTTACCAAGTAAAAATATCATCAAATAATATAATGTTTTAAATGCTCCCAAGCATCTTAAAATGTACTTGGCAGTATACCATTTTGCCACTGAATGCATGTTTTGTCATAATTATTTGGCTCCACACAAGGATTGTGCAGTATGTGATATGCACTCAGAATACAATCCAGTGCCTGTTGTTGGACTCCCTGACATTCAGCTTTTTATTATTTACTGACCCAGGTCTGTGTACTTCAGGAATCAAAACCAGTTCACTGATACTGATTTCATATTTCAGCATTATTTGCAGTTACATTTGACACCCCAATTCTAGCAAACCAATAGGTTATTTCAAACAACTATAAGATAACCCCATCTTGACTCAGAATCAATCTGCTCTGCATGGTGTAATAAAAAGGAACTGGTTTACACCAAGGATAGACACAAAATGCGGAAGTAATTCAGCGGGCCAAGCAGCATCTCTGGAGGAAATGGATAGGTGACGTTTCGGGTCGGAACCCTTCGCAACTTGTTTCAACAGTTCGCAACAATGTATCCCTTTGGGGATCACACCATCCCTAGCCAACAATTGTCCTATCAGGGAACCACCTTTCCTGAGGTCATCTATTGCAGGCCCTGATTTATCCTGGTCTTTTTTTGTTTCCAGTTCCCCGCCCCCACCTCACTACAATCAGTCTGAGGAAGGGTCCCGACCCGTAACATCACCTATCCAGTTTCTGCCTGACCTGCTGAGTTACTCCAGCATTTTGTGTCTATCTCTGCTCTGCATTTCCTTGTTTTTGTTTTTGTCCCAATGTTGTCGAAACTATTCCAAGCATTTGTTTATTGCTCTTTAAGTCTCAGGGTAGTCTTACCTTCAGCCACAATTGGTGGGAACGTCTTTATTAAGACAAGAATGATCTAAAAAACAGGCATAAAAATTGATAAATGGATTACATGTCCAATAGAATAGATAAAGATGGGTCCCAACCCTAAATGTCGCCTACCCATGTCCTCGAAAGATGTTGCCTGAGCCGCTGAGTTACTCCAACACTTTGTGTATTTTTTAGGTAAATCAATAGTTCCATCAAAATGTCTCTCTGCCCCTCATGCCAGTCAGTTTTGATTGGAGGAACACACAAGGCAGAGCAGATGCAAAAGCACAGGGAGCCATTTACCCAGTCTTGAATCCTCTCACTGCTCCCATGTGATCCCATTGCATCTGTCACTTTGCTGCAAGCAGGAGTGACGTGACGTGGATAAATCTGTCCACTAGGGCTATTTGATGTTCTCTGATGGTCAATGATGCCGTCTGTGTCAAACAAAACTAACTCTGTGCAAACACCCATTAGGACCCTTTATGTGGCTCCACTTCACAGTTTTTAAATTCAATAAACTGCCACCGTCTGCTTCCCCGAACCATACACCTGAACGTTATTAATCATTTGGTGCCAGTTTCTATCCATCTGCATCACCGGCATGTGTAAAGAAAACCACTTGGTATACACCACCCCAGACTTGGGATGGGTCACATGCCCCACTGAAAATACACAGCCTTGTATCTTTATATTTGCTGGTTGGTATGAATAAAATGCCCTGTTTTTATTTAGTTTAAACTGATAACAAATCAAGCACACAATCGGAATAAGTGGTATAATTGTGCAATTTATATGCAACCTGAGAAAACACTGGGCCATGTCATTAAGCAGCAACGTTGCATGCAGGGGCAGTGAGGGTGGATGGTGGTGGACCTGAATCAGAGGCACTGCTGGAGAAGGAGGGAGAGTGACACGAGGACTGTGAAGGTGAGATGAGAGGGGAGATGAGAGAGACTACAGAGGGTGTAGAGCAGAGGACAGAGACAGGAAAGGGAGCATACGCAAGGCAGGAAGGAGGGACCCAAGCAGCAGGATACAAGAGGGAGGAAGGGGGTTGTGAGAGTTGGAGGGAAGAGATTGAGGGAGGGTAGGAAGAGGCAAGGGATCAAGAGGGACACTGGAGAAGAAGAGATTCAGGGACATGGAGGATCAAAGACAGGGTGATCCAAAGGTGGGTGGGAGGAAAGCAAGGAGGGAATAGCAGGTGCAAGTGCCAACGTCTACTTAGTTTGTGCGTGTGCACATGCAAGTGTTTGTGCACATATATGTGTGGGTGCCTGGTGCATCTGTCTGTGCGTATCTGTGCGTGTGTGCATGCATACACAAATAGTTGCATGCACGTGTGAGTACATATGAAAAAGTATTCTGAGCCCTGCATGGCCAGAGTTTGCTGGGAGCACAGAGGAAATGATTCAAGGGTGTTTTCAAAGCCTCCTTGAAAAAGTGCCGTATCCCGATTGACTCTTGGAAATCCTTGGCCCATGACCATTTAAAACGGAGAAGGAGCGATCTGGAAGGCACTGGAATTCCTGAGTGCATTTGATGGCAACCCATGGCAGCCTAGAATGATCAGCTGGACGACCCAGATTACCCATCTGCCCACGCCATTAAACACCACCTGCCTCACCTGCGGCAGAGTTTGTGGCCTCAGCGACCTCCTCATGGCCCACAGAGCTTCAGTGGATCTTCGATCCCGAGCGACTGCCGAGGAAAAATTGTGTCAATGGAATATATTTTGAAGCTAAAGGTTGTCCCTCACTTTGGAGGGCTTTTCCTCAGGCACTAGATTATCTTCTGTGCCTCAACTACACTTCAAGTTTTGCATATAATTAAATAGTATAAAGAATGCTGGCAAGAAATTAAAATTTGGAAAGGATCACAGACAGGTTCAATTCTGTCCTCAGATGGATTCAACTAAGTATAGACAATAGAAAATAAACAATAGGTGCAGGAGTAGGCCATTCAGCCCTTCGAACCAGCACCGCCATTCAATGCGATCATGGCTGATCACTCTCAATCAGTACCCCGTTCCTGCCTTCTCCCCATACCCCCTCACTCCGCTATCCTTAAGAGCTCTATCCAGCTCTCTCTTGAAAGCATCCAACGAACTGGCCTCCACTGCCTTCTGAGGCAGAGAATTCCACACCTTCACCACTCTCTGACTTTGATTGAGACATGGGAGACTGCAGATGCTGGAATCTTGAGCAATAGATAGCCAGCTGGAGGAATTCAGTATCTGGAGAGGGAAATAGACAGACCATGTTTTGGGCCGAGTCTCTTCTTCATTCAACACAATTTGCTGCAATTTCTTGCGGTCTTGCATGACGCTGTTCCCAAACCAAGCTGCGATGCATCCTGTTAAAATGTTTTCTACAGCATTCTATAGCATGAGGTGCTATTCTTCAAAGGTTATTTGCTAATTTGATCAACATGGTTAAAAATTATATTTTACCCTCCTGAAGCCACTGCATTCAGTCACATTGTAGTGTCCATCCATACTGGTACCTCTGGCTCAGATGGGTTAAATCAGAATAGATCGAATCATCCTGTCTTGGTTAACTGAGTAAATCAGCAAATGGTTCACTTACACTTTGAGTCGTTGGTTGCATGAGTAAATATTGAAAGTCAAATATGTTCATCATTTCCCTTTAGGATACAGATACGCACAGAGGATTCCTGATTTTATTCTTCTGAATGTTGAAGAAGTTCAAAGGTTCAAATTAACCCTGATTCTTTTTATTTGACTGTTATGATCCAGCAAAATGTCTAACCATTAGCTGGCTCAACATTGACAATCTTCCTTAAGTCAAATCTTTACGTTTGTGGCACGCTCTAGAATTTGAGGCTTGATCCGGCTGACTCTTTAATAGGAAATGTTTGTTTAAAATCTGGAACAAATTCTCTGTTTGTTTGCTTTGAAAATTACAGAAGATCTTGTGGCTCAGTTTGAGGGGGTAGTGAGGTTCTATGTCCTGAGCAAAGTTGCTTCCCCCTCCACCGGAAATAAGCAAATAGTTTATTTATCAAGGTAGCAGAACCTGCTATGTGTAAATTAGCTTCACTTTTGCCTGTGGCCCAGTCACACTCCTCATTAAGCTTTATTCACAAAATGCTGGAGTAACTCAGCAGGTCAGGCAGCATCTCGGGAGAGAAGGAATGGGTGATGTTTTGGGTCGAGACCCTTCTTCAGTCTGAAGAAGGGTCTCGACCCGAAACGTCACCCATTCCTTCTCTCCCGAGATGCTGCCTGACCTGCTGAGTTACTCCAGCATTTTGTGAATAAATCGATTTGTACCAGCATCTGCAGTTATTTTCTTATACTCCTCATTAAGCTGTTCTCTGTGACGCCCAGAGGAAGCGATGAGGCACCAGAGAGATGGAAATGCTTCTTTTCCTCTTTACGTAGGCGATTAATATTCCAACTGCTCCCGATGTTGATCTATTCTCACTCAGGAACACGTGAAGGTCGCTATGCAGAGAGAGAGGTTGGTGTGGCTCCAATCCAGGAGTATGCCCTGAATCTTGGAAAATATAATAGAAAGTAATCTCTATCTTGGTGCAGTTATGGGTGGGCTATATTAAACCAGTGGCAAAACAGTCACCAAACAATTTTTAAGAATGAATTGAATTGGAGAATG
This sequence comes from Rhinoraja longicauda, assembly GCF_053455715.1. Lineage (NCBI taxonomy): Eukaryota > Metazoa > Chordata > Chondrichthyes > Rajiformes > Arhynchobatidae > Rhinoraja > Rhinoraja longicauda. Next base: position 122,237,695 of record NC_135953.1, read on the forward strand.
GCAGTCCTGCCTACCTTCACTGTTGAACTGGTGTTCAAACCGGTTGTGTCTGTGTAAAATGCAGCTAATTAACATGGTGAAGGTGGGCAGGACACTGGTGTTCAAATCACTGGCTAATGTGTTTTTTTTAATGACACATTACTGTTCAGGGAAGTATCTCGGCTTGTAATAAATGTATTACCATTTTGTTTTGCATGCCTTACACTCTCTCCCTAAGAAGCTTTGCTTGGTGTCACGCATCTACAGTCATTGTCAGTGATGCTCCCAGCCAGCTGCCAGGTGCTGTGCGGGAGCCGGTGGGTGAAGGCAGCCAACTATACCAGAGTGGGAATGTTCCCCCTGCCCAGCCCATGCCAAGCAATTCCCCAAACAAGAGAAAAGTGCAGTCAAGCAAGGATTTTATTACAGAAGAAAGACAAACAATTTTAATGCATTTTAATCTGCCAAAGTGAATTGTGGAGATAACGGTATGCAACACTCTGAAATCTGTTCACATTTCTTATTTATGTGAACGTGTAATATTGAAGCGAATGATAAATATTTTACTGAGGCAATATAAATGGAAGTTATTACTAAATTTTAATTATTAATAACTATTGATGCTCCACAAATGAAAATATATCGTGCAATTATTTAAAACATAAATCTGTTATTTTAATAATAATGGCACCTTTTACAATTGTGATGTGTCCAACAATAATTTATACTATTGGAGCGATATTTATTAGAACCAATCGTTTATTTATATATTGTCGATATATTGTCAGTATATTACAGGAATTTAATTAGATTTTTGACGTTCAATGCTCTGGCGATCGCTATAAGGTTTACAATATTAATGGAGCTTATATCAACAAGGATATATTGGATAGAGACTAAAGGAACTGCAGATGCTGGTTTACAAAATGTAACATGAAGTGCTGGAGTAATTTAATGGGTCAGGCAGCATCTCTGGATTAATTGCAGATAAGAGTTGCTCTTGGCATCAAGATCAGCACAGATATCATGGGCCGATGTACTGTTTAATGTCCTCTATTCTATGGTAGATATGAATAGGCGATGTTACGTGTCAGGAGAAGAGTCCCGACTCGAAATGTCACCTATCCATGTCTTCCAGAGATGCTGCCTGACCTGCTGAATGACTGTGGGGTATTTTGCAATAAAATGGGTATTAAAAGTGGGTGAGTAACAAATGAGGTAAAATTTAAGTGTGTGGTGTTGATCAGAAAAGCAATATGCTTTTTTGAGTATAAACATGTGCGGATTATTTACTGAGAATTTTACTGTGACTTTAATACTTATCAATATGGAAATCGTCCAGATAAATTTGTAGCAATAAAGACATAGTCCTTGAGTTGCTAATTGTCAAAGATGGCTGGACAATGATGTACATTGATGTATATATATAGGAACTTCAAGAAATTGCAGCATTTTCAAAATAAATAATAATCAACATAGAAAATTAGGACTGAAAGCTTACAGTATAATGACCAATTAACCATGAGACTTACATGACTGAAATGCTGGTCTAAAAAGCCAATATTGAACGTGGAGTTTCATTCCTGCTAGTAAATCATCCTCGGAGAGTTTTAAAATTTAGCATTTTTCATTACTTCTTTTGCTTTACGTTGTTACTTTTCATTCGGTGTACTAATCTTTCACACTCTTAACTAAATCTTTATTTCCTTCTCTGTCGCCACCCTAATTTCACTCTAGGAAATCCTACTTTTCGCTTTGACCTTACTCTGCTTCTCTCTCAATGCATGAACCTTACTGGGAAGCGGGAGAGAGAGCTAGCATCCAGAAAGAGACTATTATCAATTTGCTCGAGCAGGATTTGTGTCACAACATTTTTGGGAAGAAGGTAGGAATCTAACTGGCATGCAGTGAAACTTCTTGGTTCAGCAGTATCTGGCTGGTGAGGTCTGATCTGGGATCCTTACTTATCCAGTATAATGTATAAGGCATGACTTTGCATTAAAAAGCTTATAATCATCAAAGATGGCTGGGCAATGTTTGATATATATATATATATATAAACCAAGAACAAAATAAATATAATAAATAAAATAGTAGGGATGAGATATAAAAAATCCAGACTAAGGAGATAAAGTTTATTTTCCATGATTGAATCACCATCTGAAAGGTTCCACCTCACAGTGCCCAAAACACTGGACAATACAGTAGCGAACAGTTGTCTGCATCTTCAACCTCCCCTTCCCCTACCTGGCTCCACTACCATCTTCTTTAGACTGCCTCCATCTATCATCCACCTGCCTCTATCTCCCAACGCTACCCCTCCCCCTCCCCCTCCCCCCGCCTGGCCTGGGGAAGGAATGTTGAGGACCACCTGTTGCACTACCATTGATTTGTTCTTTTCAGGTCATAAAGGTCATAAGTGATAGGAGCAGAATTAGGCCATTTGGCCCATCGTCTGCTCTGCCTTTCAATCATGGCTGATCTATCTCTCTCTCCTAACCCCATTCTCCTGCCTTCTCCCCATAACCCCTGGCACCCGTACATCAAGAATCTATCTATCTGTGCCTTAAAAATACCGATTGACTTGGCCTCCACAGCCTTCTGTGACAAAGAATTCCACAGATTAACCACCTTGCATTTCTAATTGTGTTTTGCACTAATGGCTTGGGTAGTTTTTGCAGTCTTTAAAAAAAAATTGCGTGTAATTCAAGTATAATTTTGGTGTTTGTGTCTTTGTCTATGTGGGTGGGAGACAGCTGCAGGCAAGATTCTTCATTATACCCACCCTCTGCACACTTCTGCATATGACAATAAACTCGTCTTGACTTGACCATCTGTCCATCGTTTTCCACCCTTCCTCAGTACACCACTCGCCTCTATCTCATTACCTCCCCTCTCCTCTTTATACAGGATGTCTCCCCTCTCCACTCTCCGTTCTGACCTTAAACATCGACTATTCCTCTCCCCTCCCACAAATGGTGCTCGACCCATTGAGTTCCTTCCAGCAGATTGCTTGTGGCTTGGTATCCCTGCCTGATTTCCATGCTTTTGCTGCAGAGGTGTTGTTAGGATGAAATAATGTGATCAATATCTTTCACTGAGGGGCTGATGCCACAATTGCTCCAGGAGTGGAGCAGGTGATGTCTACAGCACTCTCTGGCTCCTTTGCCAGATGAAAGTAATTCATGTGCAGCATTCAATCAAATCCTCCAGTGATGACGCATTTCTTTAATATGTCAAAATCTCAGAAACAATGTACTTTCCAGAAATCTACAGAGTGTAATATATGTGAATCTTGGGGGACTTTCCTCAGGTTTTTCTTGCAGTAGAACTGGTTCCAGTACAAAATTTTGCAGATAATAATTTTGCATTTTAAGAAAGGCACAAAGTCTATGTTATTTCGAAATATTCTTGTGTGAGGAAGGTATTTTAAAAGTCCTTTACAGAAATAGGATCGACTATCTGAATTATTTAATGATACCCCAAGGTTGGACAACAGAAAGTACATTAATTTGTGAGGAAATTGTTTTCTCCTCTCCTCTTCTGAAGGAGATTGAGTGGCTCTGGGGCAATTACACAGCAATCAATTAAATAACAAGCATTGGCTGCTGTACGATACCTCACCAAGTGACAGCGGAGAGTTTTCCTGATGAATGTTAGTACCGTCCTTTATGGATATTTGGGTCGGTAATAAGAAGTGAGGGGAAAGGGTGAGGCAAAAACTGGTGAGTGATAGGTGGATTCAGATGGCGAGAGGAGTTCTGGCATAAAACGTTGTCTGTCCATTTCCTTCCACAAATGCTGCCTGGCCTGCTGAGCTCCTCCAACATTTTGATTTTTTACTCCTCAATAGTTAGCAATGTTTGCTTCTGTCATTCGTTTTCTAAGCAGGCAGCAGTGTGACCATGTACAAGGCTTATTGGACAACAATTACATTCCTTCCATCATTTGCTTCCGTAGGACTTGATTGAAAGATACAGCATGGAAATAGGCCCTTTGCTCCACCAAGCCCAGGCCAAGTCAACCTAGAACCAATTTTATAGAGTCCAATTAACCTACAAATCCATATGTCTTTAGGATGTGGGAGGAACCCAAAGCACCCGGAAGAAACCACGTAGTCACAGTGAAAACGTGCAAACTCCACACAGACAGCACACAAGGTCAGATTCAAACCCGGGTCACTGGCGCTGTGAGGCTGCAGTTCTACCAGCTGTACCACTGAGCCGCCCTTCCAAATTGGCAAAAGTTCTACATAGCAAACATTCATTCTCACTTGAAATTGAATATATAACTTAACCTCAATCAAAACTACTTAAAGCCAGAATAGGGTGTATCCTGATATGTCTGGGGGTGAGAATGATCAAGTGTCAATGAAGGGAATGATAGCTGTGAGACAGGGTGCTGCACTGTACTTTACAAATGTTTACCTTTATACAGAAACTTCACAAACAGTGGCTTGTTCTAAAGTCTGATGTAACACAGGGAGAAATAGCTGACAGATTAATCATCTTTACCCTTGAGCTTTCCTAACTTAAAACTGTAATTAGAAATGTTTGTGAAAGGTTAGCACAAAAACCAATTGAACATGGAAGGTTAAAAGTCGTGAATGAGCCCCAGCATTCCACAGCTGCGGAGGTGACTACTTTACCAGAGTTCAGAGCTAACATAAATAAGAATTGCAAACATTTATGTAGCCTACACCACGCTCTGAAATGACCCCAGGCATTAGCAAACAATGAATTACTTCAAAACACTCTGGCTGCAACAAGTGCCTTGGGAAGACCCAGCAACAGACCAGCCATTGCTTGCAGAAGCATTCTGTCATAAAGGTCACGTCGCCCAGCTCTGCAATAAACTTTCTTTGCAATTCCCATCTCATTTTTGTGGAGTACCCTCTGTTTTTAATTTGTTTGACCTCTGGGCTGTTTTATTCTGTGCACAGTGAAACCTAATTTCTGAGTTGTGCCAAATGTTGTCCCAGTGGCTCGACAGGTTTATCCAGTCAGCGACTGAGGCCCAGGAATCGAGGAAGCTCTGGATTCCAACAGCGTTGGGTCATCCGGTTTCGGTCAGGACTGTACTACACTCTGGTATCAAGTGGACTTGGGGATGGAATAATTCTGGAGGCGGCGTTTGTGTTGGTTGCAAGTGAGAACATTAAACATTATCTGCCTTGGATGTAAAGGTCCTGCAGTTTAAATGGTATTCACAATCTAGGCCCCCTGTCCCTTTCCACCTATATCTCTCCCGCTGGCTTTACATTTCATCCTCCTCTCTCTCTGTGATGCTTTTGTCTCCTTTGTCACCTGCTCCACCCATCTGCCATTCCAATCTCCCTCACCTGTATCCACCTATCACTTGCCAGGCTCTGTCCCACCCCACCTCTTTTCCAACTTTCTACCCCCACTGCAATCAGTCTGACCCAAAAAGGCACCTGTCTATTTCTTCCACAGATGCTGCCTGACCTGCTGAGTTACTCCAGCACTTAGTGCTTTGCTCAAGATTCCAGCATCTGCAGTTCCTTGTGTCTCTCATGAATAATCATGACTTTGGAAGCAGCACAGCAGGGAGTCAACACCTTCATTTGTGTGAAGGTGTTTCCTTCCCTTCCTTCCTTCCTCCCTTCCTCCCTTCCTCATTGAAGAAGGGAAGAGAAGGAAAATAAGTTGTGCAATCAAAAAGACTGCACGTGCTGGATCTCTCATATTTTTTTAAATGCTCTAAAAACTCAGGAGGTCAAGCAGCATCTGCGGGAAGAGAAATGGTCAATGTTTTAGACAATAGACAATAGGTGCAGGAGGAGGCCATTCGGCCATTCGGCCATTCGGCCCTTCGAGCCAGCACCGCCATTCAATGTGATCATGGCTGATCATTCTCGATCAGTACCCCGTTCCTGCCTTCTCCCCATACCCCCTGACTCCGCTATCCTTAAGAGCTCTATCCAGCTCTCTCTTGAATGCATTCAGAGAATTGGCCTCCACTGCCTTCTGAGGCAGAGAATTCCACAGATTCACAACTCTCTGGCTGAAAAGGTTTTTCCTCATCTCAGTTCTAAATGGCCTACCCCTTATTCTTAAACTGTGGCCCCTTGTTCTGGACTCCCCCAACATTGGGATCATGTTTCCTGCCTCTAACGTGTCCAACCCCTTAATAATCTTATACGTTTCGATAAGATCTCCTCTCATCTAAATTCCAGTGTATACAAGCCTAGTTGCTCCATTAAATATAAAGACCTAAATTGTGCAGAGTTTCCTTATCAGTATGATGTATACTGCTCATTTAATCCTCACATTCAGCAAAATGCCGTGGTGGGCTGTGTGTAAAGTGGCAGGCGAATCTTGCTACTTTAGATTCCCAGGACCAAGTTGACAGCACTGTTGTACTCCACCCTTCCCATTGTAATAGAAATGACCACCTTACAAGGAATGGGTGATGTTTCGGGTCGAGACTCTTCTTCTTACTGATTCTGAAGAAGGGTCTCGACCCGAAACGTCACCCATTTCTTCTCTCCTGAGATGCTGCCTGACCCGCTGAGTTACTCCAGCTTTTTGTGATACCTTTGAGTCTGAGTTAATGATGTGCTTTATCAGTTGCATTTAGATGAACATAATGAACTTCTTTAAGTTAGTGAAGATTGACACGAAAAGCTGGAGTAACTCAGCGGGTCAGGCAGCATCTCTGGAGAAAAGGAATAGATGACCCTTCTTCTTCTGACCCGCTTAGTTACCCCAGCTTTTTGTGTCTATCTTCTAAATCAGCATCTGCCGTTCCTTCCTACACATTCTTTATGTTGCTTTTGGATGTGACTAACTACTAGAACATCCTGTGTGACAGAATTAGATGAGTGTAAAACAAACTGCAGATGGTGAGCTGTAGTGATCTGCCAAGTGTGCATGGAATCGTATTATGATACATCACAGAGGCCATTCAATCCGTTGTATGTATGTCAGCTTTATAACAGATCTGACCAATGAAGTCAAATCCCCAATTATTTTTCTAACTTCCTTCTGAAAGTTGCCATTGAAAAGTCTTTCACCACCTTTCTGGCAGTGGATTCCCATTCAAGTTAAGTGGAAATATTTCTCCTCGTGTTGCTTCTGATCCTTTTGCCAATTGCTTTATATCTGTGCCAACAACAACTTGTATTTATGTAGCACTGCAAAGCCAGCAAAACATTCCAAAGCATTTCACTGGAGCATTATCAAACAAAATCTGTCAGCATATCCCGTGACTATAAAAGCACATGAGTCCTAGGGATGCATTTTAAAAGGAGAAAAAAAGCACATAGATGAAAGTTTCTGAAGGTAATTCTAAAGTTTGGATCCTTGGCATCTGAGGACTAGAGAGATGAGATTAAGGGATTAGTAACAGAAGAACAGAGATATTTGATATGGATTGCGATTCCTCTGGTTACCAACTCTTCTGCCACTATGAACATTGTCACTTTTTTATAATATCAAAATCTTTTATGGCTTTGATCACCTCCATTAAATCTCCACTTGACATTCTCTGCTCTAAGAATCGCTATAGTTTCTCCAATATCTGTAAATTATGCAAGATTTCCATGCCATCCAGTAAATCTATCTTGCACCCTCCCAAAGGCCATGGACATAATTTCTACCATGTGCCCACAATGCTCAAGTCAACCATAGTTTCATAATTTACCTGTTTTTGGACACTATCTTCTCATCCTCTTGGCCAGTCTCCTGGGATATAGGATATCTTTCTCCTATTCCGTGGAATTTGATATAGCGAATAAGGCCAATGTGGCTGAAGGCTGATAAATCTCCAGGCCCTGATGGTCTGCATCCCAGGGTACTTAAGAAGGTGGCTCTAGAAATCGTGGCCGCATTGGTGATCATTTTCCGCTGTTCTATGAATTCAGGATCAGTTCCTGTGTTTTCCCACTTTTTAAGAAAGGAGGGAGAGAGAAAACAGGGAATTATAGACGTTAGTCTGATATCGGTGGTGGGGAAGATGCTGGAGTCAATTATAAAAGATGAAATAGCGGCACATTTGCATAACAGTAACAGGATCGGTCCGAGTCAGCATGGAATTACGATGGGGAAATCATGCTTGACTAATCCTCTGGAATTTTTTGAGGATGTAACAAGGAAAATGGACAAGGGAGCGCCAGTGGATGTAGTGTACCTGGACTTTCAGAAAGCCTTTGATAAGATCCCGCATAGGAGATTAATGGGCAAAATTAGAACACGTGGTATTGGGGATAGGGTACTGACATGGATAGAAAATTGGTTGGCACAAGGAATTAACAGGTCCCTTTCAAAATGGCACGCAGTGACTCGTGGGGTATGCAAGGCTCAGTGTTAGGACCGCAGCTATTTACAATAATGATTTAGATGAAGGGATTAAAAGTAACATTAGCAAATTTGCAGATGACACAAAGCTGGGTGGCAGTGTGAACTGTGAGGAGGATGCTATGAGGATGCAGGGTGACTTGGACAGGTTGTGTGAGTGGGCAGATGCATGGCAGATGCAGTTTAATGTGGATAAGTGTGAGGTTATCCACTTTGGTGGTAAGAACAGGAAAGCAGATTATTATCTGAATGGTGTCAAGTTAGGAAAAGGGGAAGTACAATGAGATATGGGTGTCCTTGTACATCAGTCACTGAAAGTAAGCATGCAGGAACAGCAGGCAGTGAAGAAAGCTAATAGCATGTTGGCCTTCATAACAAGAGGAGTTGAGTATAGGACCAGAGGTCCTTCAGCAGTTGTACAGGGCCCTGGTGAGACCCGACCTGGAGTATTGTGTGCAGTTTTTGTCTCCAAATTTGAGGAAGGACATTCTTGCTATTGAGGGAGTGCAGCGTAGGTTCACAAGGTTAATTCCTGGGATGGTTGGACTGTCATATGTTGAAAGAATGGGTCCTGTATACACTGGAATTTAGAAGGATGAGAGGGGATCTTATTGAAACATATAAGATTATTAAGGGATTGGACACCCTAGAGGCAGAAAATATGTTCCCGATGTTGGGGGAGTCCAGAACCAGGGGCCACAGTTTAAGGAGAAGGGGTAGGCCATTTAAAACAGAGATGACGAAAAACGTTTTCACTCAGAGAGTTGTGAATCTGTGGAATTCTCTGCCTCAGAAGGCAGTGGAGGCCAATTCTCTGGATGCTTTCAAGAGAGAGTTAGATAGAGCTCTTAAAGACAGCAGAGTCAAGGGATATGGGGAGAAGGCCGGAATAGGGTACTGATTGTGGATGATCAGCCATGATCACCGTGAATGGCGGTGCTGGCTCGAAGGGCCGAATGGCCCACTCCTGTGCCTATTGTCTATTGTCTATTTTCTACTCTCTATTGTTAGACAGGTACATGGATAGACACAAAAAGCTGGAGTAACTCAGCGGGACAGGCAGCATCTCTGGAGAGAAGGAATGGGTGATGTTTCAGGACCCAAAACGTCACCCATTCCTTCTCTCCAGAGATGCTGCCTGTCCTGCTGAGTTACTCCAGCTTTTTGTGTCTATCTTCTGTTTAAACCAGCATCTGCAGTTCCTTCTTACACAGGTACATGGATAGGACAGGTTTGGATTACAAATAAATCTTTACTCGCTGCAACTTTATAGGTCCATTAATCCAATAACACACCAAATAAATATGTAATAATCAATAATACAATAAATCAATAATCAGTAATACTAGGTGAATTAATTATCTGAATGGTGTCAGATTAGGAAAAGGGGATGTGCAACGAGACCTGGGTGTGCTTGTACATTATTCCTTGAAAGTAAGCATGCAGGTACAGCAGGCAGAGAAGAAAGCAAATGGCACGTTGGCCTTTATTGCGAAAGGATTTGAGTTCAGGAGCAAGGAGGTCCTGCTGCAATTGTACAGGGCCCTAAGAATAAGGGGTAGACCATTTAGGACTGAGATGAGGAAAAACATTTTCACCCAGAGAGTAGTGAATCTGTGGAATTCTCTGCCACAGAAGGCAGTAGAGGCCCATTCACTGGATGTTTTCAAGAAAGAGTTAGATTTAGCTCTTGGGGCTAACGGAATCAAGGGATATGGGGGAAATAGCAGGAAATAGCAGGAACGGGGGACTGATTTTGGATGATCAGCCATGATCATATTGAATGGCGGTGCTGGCTCGAAGGGCCAAATGGCCTACTCCTGCACCTATTTTCTATGATTCTATGTAACCAGATCAAGGGTTGGGGTGATGACTCTACCTTGCCTGACACTGGCTGACACTGAGATTGTGTCCGTTGTGGACATAATGGTTAATATCATTGGTTGTGTGATTTCATGAAACAAATGTAAGATGGTGACAACACAATACATTTGTACAGCCAAGATTCCCAGTTACTTGGAACAACCTTGATAGTTTGCCTCCTTCGAAGACATGTACAATATGCATGTACTCCCAAGCTCTGAGCTCTGTTCAATGTTGTGCCAATCTCTATATATTGGCACTTCTCATTCTTCCTGCCAGCATGTAACATTTTTCAATTCCAAACTCTGCAGTTATCTGCTTATGTATCTGCAGCTTTTTGCCGTTATATCTTTGTCCAGGTCATTATTTTATATTAAACAGTATCCAAACTAGACTGAACTTCCCTCCACCCTGAGAATCAATTGCTTCAGATTGCGGCACGGTGGCAGCGGTAGAGTTGCTGCTTTACAGCGAATGCAGCGCCGGAGACTCAGGTTCAATCCTGACTACGGGTGCTGTACTGTAAGGAGTTTGTACGTTCTCCCCGTGACCTGCGTGGGTTTTTTCCGAGATCTTCGGTTTCCTCCCACACTCCAAAGACGTACGGGTATGTAGGTTAATTTGACTGGGTAAATGTAAAAAATTGTCCCTAGTGTGTGTAGGATAGTGTTAATGTACGGGGATCGTTGGGCGGCACGGACTTGGTGGGCCGAAAAGGCCTGTTTCCGCGCTGTATATATATGATATGATATGATATGATATGATTACAGATGCTAGAATCTTAAGCAAAAAACAAACCACTGGAGGAATTCAGCGGTCAGGCAGCATGTGTGGAATATTGAAGAAGAATCCTGATCTGAAACGTCGTCTGTCCATTTCCCTGCACAGATGCAGCCTAACCCACAGACTTCCTCCGGCAGTATATTCTGTGTTTCAGGTTCAGATTCAGTTTAGTTTATTGTCATATGCACAAGGATGCAATGGAATTCGTTACTCACATCAAGTTCACAGAGTACACACTAAACACGTAGTTCTGCCACAACATGAATGTTGCATTCCTGAGAAACCTCATATTATAGACAATTGGCTCGTAAAACAGTTGTGTCAATGAGATAAAGGAGATAAGGGGCTAGAAAATGTCAGACTCGCATCTACAAAGCATTCTGGATCATTAACAGCAAAGGAAATGCTCATCACCACAGTCTGTAACCTCATGGCCCAGCACATCCCTCTCTCCATCATTACTGTCATGCCAGGGCAACAGCGCTGGGTCAGTGAGGTGTGTGGAGGGGCATATGGGAGCCGCACTGCGATACACAAAGATAATGAGGTACGAAACATCACCTACTCCTTCACTGCAGAGATGCTGCCTGACCCGCTGAGTTACTCCAGCATTTTGTGTCTATCCGGTATAAACCAGCATCTGCCGTTCCATCCGACATACAATGAGCTGCCAGCCTGGTGAAGGAGCAACGCAAGACAACAGCATTCAATAGTGAGAGCCATGGGACCTCATGACCAACTTACTGAACTGCAATCCTACCACATCCAGTCATGGTGGTGGAAAATAACGTTTCTAACAGGGTGAAGAAGCTTCAAGAAGGATGCTAATGGGGAAGAAAGGGTGACCTAAATGCAGTTTATAAGGTTAAAAATCTGTTTCCCAAGACAGGGGAGTCTGGAACTAAAGGGCACAGATTGCAGGTGAAAAGGGTGAATTGAAAGGAGATGTGAGGGTTACATTTTTCACATCAAAGGTGTTAAATATCTGGAACAAGCTGCCTGAGGAGATGGTGGGGCATACAAACCACAATGTTTAAAAGGCTTTTGACAGGTACTTGGATAGGAAAGGTACAGAGGGATACGAGTCTAATGCAGGCAAATGGGATTAGTGTGGATGAGCATAATGGACAGCATGTACAGGGTGAGATGAAGGGCTTGTTTCTACGCTGGACAATTCTGTGATCCCATGAACAATTTCAGCAATGGCATGTTCCAGTATGGGTGTGCTAAAGACAAGACTGAAGCATTTACAACGACAGTATATTCAGTGAGAAGTACTCAGTGGATGATCAATATTAGCCGGCTCCTGAGATCACAAAATCCAGTCTCCAATCAATGTGATTCACTCCACATGGTACCTGAGAAGTGAGAGCATTGGACTGAGGAAATACTCTGTGGTCAGACTACCTCTCACAAATGCGAGGTGTTGCATTTTGGTAAGACAATGCAGGGCAGCACTTACACATTAAGTGGCAGGGGTCTGGGAAGTTTTGTAGAACAATTATTTTTTAGACTTTTAGACTTTAGACTTTAGGAGATACAGCGTAGAAACAGACCCTTCAGCTCACCGAGACCACGCCAACCAACGATCCCCGTACACTAACATTATCCAACGCACTGGGGACAATTTACAGTTTTACTGAAGCCAATTAACTTGCAATCCGCCAATTAACTTGCAAACCTCCACGTCTTTGGAGTGTAGGAGGAAACCAGAGCACCTGGAGAGAACACACGGTCACAGGGAGAACGTACAAACTCTGTACAGATAGCACCGGTAGTCTGGATCGAACCCGGGTCTCTGGTGCTGTAAGACAGCAGTTCTACTGCTACGTCACTGTGCTGCCCCTAAAGAGAAACGTAGGGATGCAGGTACAATGTTCCATGAATATGGCGACACAAGTAGACAGGGTGGTGAAGAAGGCGTTTGGCTCATTTACTTTCATCAGTCAGGGTATTGAATGCAGGAGTGGGGATGTCATGTTACAGCAGTGTAAGAAATTGGTAAGGCCACATTTGGAGTATGATACATGGTTCTGGTCACACTTTAAACTGGAAAGGGTGCAAAAAAGATTTATGATGTTAACAGTTATAGAAGATTAATTGTAGTGGGGGGGGGGGAGAAAGCTGAGAAAAGAGGTGGGGGCAGAACAAGGCATGACAACTGATAAGTGGATATATATGGGGGGAGGGAGGGGGGGGGGGTTCATTGGCAGATTGGTGGGCAAAGCCCAGGGTTGAAAAGAAGAAAAATGGCTTTAAGATAAGGAGAGAAGAGGAATAAATAGTGAGGCCAGACGAAGGGATGTAGGTGGAAGGGGATGACAGGAAAGGGACAGGGAGTAGTCTGACAAATGGGTGTGCATCCAGGTGGGGCATAGGGGAGAGAGGAGGGAAAAAGGAGGGTGAGGTGGTTATTACCTAAATTCAGCATTCAATGGCCAAACCGTTGGGCTGTAGCTACGCAAACGGAATTATGAGGTGCTGTTCCTCCAGTTTGCATGTGGCCTCTCTCTGACAAATGAGGAGGTCCAGGAAAGAAAAGTCACAATGGGAAGGGGAGTTAAAGGGGAGTTAGCAACTGAGCGATCCAGTAGGCCTCGGCCTGCTAATTGACACTAAATGTGTTTTCTGTTATAAAAAATATCCTCTGCAACTATTCCACAGATCTAGGCAGATCTTCAGATACTTCACTCCTGCATGAGCATGGTGGGGTTGTATTGCAGGGCAGATCTTCGGGGAATGAGCATGATTTCTATATCCTAGACTGTATGTGATCTTAATTCGCCATTATGTTGTAACTTCATCCAGAGACGCCTAGCTCCTCAGTTTCAACCGGAATAAGGAAAGAGATTGATAGAGCACCTACAGAGATGACATTTCATTTGCCAAAGAATCTATAACTAGGGGTACAGGCTCAGTATAAGAATTCGGCGATTTGGAACTGAGATAAGGAAATATTTATGTATGTAAATTTTGAATATTTCTTTATGTCAATTTTGTAAATCTTTGGAATTCTCTATTTCAGCAGGCAGTGGAGGCTTAATTGTTAAGTATGTTCTGCTAAATCTTTAGACGTAAAAAGAGGACAGTGGGATTGGCTTTCACTGCTCTTATTGAATGGCAGAACAAGCTACATGACCAGGTAGTGCACTGCTACTTATATTTCTAATGCACTTAAGTAAGGCCCGGCACAACCAACTCAGGAAAATTGGAGATAGACATAAAATGCTGGAGTAACTCAGTGGGACAGGCAGCATCTCTGGAGAGAAGGAATGGGTGACTTTTCGGGATGCAGGCTGAGACTGACTGAGAGTCAGGGGAAAGGGAAACATAAGATATAGACGGTGAAAACAGTTCCCTTGTTAGTTGCCTGCTAGGTGAGAACAAGAAGCTGGTGCGACTTGGGTGTGGAAGGGATGGAAAGAGAGGGAATGCAGTAGTTACTTGAAGTTAGAGAAATCAATATTCATACCACTGGGTTGGACAGAAACGTAACCTTCCTGACAAATTTTTAAAAATTGCTGTTTAAAAATGTCTAACATGACGGTGATATTGTTCGAAAATGATTAAAAGTTTCTTTATTTATTTTACTATCTGAGGACGTCAGGGCCTTCTAATTGGGCAAGTGATTAAAAATGCGCATATTTGTATTATATTGAAGGACTGGGCCTGGGGACAATTTCAATAAACACTGTTTTGTGCTGAAAAAACTACTGAACCATTGGTCATTGGAATGAGGAGGGAGGGGAAATCGGAGTACTTTCCTTTTTATTGCCACCATACAAGTGTTGAACAAACTTGCCAAGGATGCCATAGTCTGAATGGGACCCGCCCATCCAAACCACATTGTAGGCGTCTGCACCACAGCACAAATTAAAAAGCAAACAATGAACCTTCTCCTGAAGCAGAACAAAGGGGCCAGTGTAACAAGGAACGACACGGCCAGCACTGTCTTGCATTTTTGTTTTGACTATATTTCCTGTTTATAAAGGACAGGCATCTATTGTTCAGGGAAGTGTAATGCGGTTATTCGAAGCAATCAGTCTCCATAGGAAATTGGTTAAAAATAACAGCAGGGGAATAGGGGGTAGTGCACATGTCCTAGTTTATGCACAGCTCTGCTGATAACTTGACGTAGGCTCACGACACTATCAGCTGCCCAGCTTTTGTTTGTACGAACACATTAAAAACCCCAGTGTTTTTTTATCGCTGTCTCCACATTATTTTGCTCAACTCAGACGAAAGACAAAGGGAGAAATCTAAGTCATTTGAGAGCAGTTCTAAATCACAAAAAGATGTAAAAGCTCTTGAGTCGAGAGGATGTGGGGAAGTGGTGACGGGTGGGTTACGTCCATGGTAACCAGAACATCCTGGTGCCTTCATTTTAATACAGAAAGAAGTATTTTTCTTTTGAGAATTGTATACAGCTTGGTCTGCTTTGTGAATAGAAAATATTAATTCCCAAATCAGTATCTTGCTCCGGATGGGCACATTGTGAAGTTGTCAACCTTGGCTGCCTTGATAGGAAAGTAAGATATACTTTGGTTTTGTCCTTCCATTCTCTGTAACGCGTATTAAAATGGAGAGTGGGTTGTGTTGATGTAATCAAGACTGAGAGAAGAGGCTATGAGATGTGAGAGCTATTTTGACGTAGGATAATGTATTTTTATTCTGTATCTAGGTGGGAGCCTGTACACTTAATTGAGTTATTTCATGTTGTTGGACTGAATACATATCATGCCATCCAAACACCGCACCAAGGTCATCAATTCCCTCTATGGACATTTCTATTTTCAAAGTTATATTTATAGAAGTATTATTTTCCTTTTTACACTGAAGATTAATACAGCCCAGCACGAACTGCAGGGTTTAGTGCACGAAAACACTAGTCTCCCTATTCGACTGTATCCCGTTGATAGTCAGCCCTGACCACGCCAGTCTGAGCATATGCTGAGATGTAAGGGGATCGACAAGTGAAAGAGATGCCGGTAACTCTGCATTCTCTACCCAGACAATGGTCTGCATCTACTTGCACTCTCCCTCCATTCTGATCTAAGTGCACAACTCCAGCACAATCTCACCTGCGGCTCTTGTCCTGGGCAAGTGCCATGCACCTGACCTGGGCAGGAAATTCAGGTCAACTCTTCTACAGTGGCATGGTGGCACAACGGTAGAGTTGCAGCCTTACAGCGCCAGAGAACCGGGTTCGATCCTGACTAAGGGTGCTGGCAGTATGGAGTTTACTCGTTCTCACTCGTTACCGCGTGGGTTTTCCCGGTTGCTCCAGTTTCCTCCCACAGTCCAAAGAAGTGTAGGTTTGTAGATTAATTGGCTTTGGTAAAATTGTAACTTGTCCCTCGAATGTAGGATAGTGCTAGTACGGAGTGATCGCTGGTCAGTGCCAACCTGGTGGGCTGAAGGGCCTGTTGCTGTGTAGGGAGGAGCTGCTGATGCTGGTTTCATCTGAAGACAGACACAAAAGGATGGAGTAACTCAGTGGCTCAGGCAGCATCTCTGGAGAAAAGGTTTTGGTGACATTTCGGGTCTGAAGAACGGTCTCAACCCGAAACGTCACCTATTCCTTTTCTTCTTTGGCCTGTTTCCGTGCTGTATGTCTAAAGTGTAAAGTCTTCTGGCTCAGCTTCCATTAAACTGAGGACACTCTGAGGCCTCACCTTTACACGTTGTTGTATCGGGCATTGCTAAATGACTGGGAGGTTTTGCCTTCAATAAAGGATGTTCTGTTAACAGGTCTAACTCTGCCCTTTGCATTTATCATGCTGCAGCACAGAGCTGTAGGCACTATAAGCAGCAATTTCAGGACTTCGCCGGACACTGGAAGAGAGAGCATTTTCCAAACACCAGCATTTTAAAGAATTGATTGTCAAGAGAGCATTTAATTGTGATAGGCACCAGGACTGGAACAATGAAGACATTATTGTCTTGGGTGGAGTTCCATGGAAGAGTCTTCCCTCTATTAAAAGGGCAGGACTGCTGGGGCAACTCCATTGAGGTTTCTCAGCCACCATGACTATCAGAGTACAGTGGTGCAGCTGGTAGGGTTGCTGCCTCACAGCGCCAGAGACTTGGGTTCGATCCTGACATCGGGTGCTGACTGTGTGGAGTTTGCATGTTCCCCCTGTGACTGCATGGGTTGCCTCCCGCATCCTAGAGATGTGCTGATAGGTTCATTGCTCTTTGTAAATTGCCCCTAATATGGAGGGAGTGGATGGGAAAGTGGGTTAACAGAATGAGTGTGAATAGGTGATCGATGGTCAGCATGAACTTGGCAGGCCAAATGGCCTGTTTCCATGCTGTATCTTTCAATCAATCAATCTCTTATTTCTAGCATGTTGTCATTTTGTTTTGCAGGGTGTCGTGATGTTTTCTCATCTTCCAGAACAATAACGTGAAAGAGAGCTGGCAGAAGTATGACCTATTCTCCTCATGTAACCAGCACTCCTGCCCCACCCATCCCTAAAACCACCACAACTCCTCCCAGTAATGGAGTTGTTGCATTGAAGAACTGACCGTATTTGTTTTTGCCCAAGCCGCAGAGACTGTGCAGGGTGGGTCAGTGCTAATTGTAGTTCAATCTGGTGATGTGTTGCCTGTTTTGCAAGAGCCATTGTTCTCAGTGGGAAGCCTGCCGCAGTCATGGACAATAGTGGGTTGTTCATTTATAAATGTGCTCAACATCATGAACTGAATAAACCGCCTGGCAATCTGAAAATCCATATGTGTAATAATCTATTTTTAAAGCAATGTGCCTTGTTTTTGTTTCTGAGCTTTTGTCAGCGTTCTGTAATGATTTTGCTTGCAGTGAGAGTTGCAGTTAGTGATGGCACTGGAGTCAATCAATTGTACTCACACCTTCCTACCTACTTCAATTATCTTTATATAAAACTCAACTGCTGTTACACATGCTCGGAACATCAGCTTCCCATTTACATGCATTTCAATTGTTTTGACAGAGCTAAAACGTTTCAGTCAGAACTGAGCTGAGGAAATGAAAAGGGAGGAGATGCTGGTGAAGAGGGGCAGCCATTTACTGGGGCGTGGGTTGTGGCTGAGCTAAGCTTATGTTTGGCATCTTCTGCAATAGAAATGGGAGGAGCGTGGGAATCCTACAAAGCAGTGGAGCAAGTAAATTAATTCCCTGTGGGTTTCTCTAAAAAAAACGCTTACTTTTAATGTTATGTGATGGGTGCAGTTTATCACAATGTCCAGTGTAAGGATAGAAACAAGGAACTGCAGATGCTGGTTTACAAAAAATGCACAAAGTGCTGGTGTAACTCAGCGAGTCGGGCAGCATCTCTGGAGAACAAGGATAGGTGATGTTTTGGGTTCAGCCCTTCAGTGAATGGGGGGGGGGGGGAGGGGGGGCGTGGAATGAGAAAAAAGCTGGAAGAGAGGAGGGGCAGATCAAAGCCTGGCAAGTATTGGTGGATACAGGCGGGGGGGTGGGGGGGGGGGGGGGGGGGTGGGGGTGGGGGTTGATAGGCAGAAAGTTGGACAAAGGCCAGAGATGAAAAGACAGAAGGTGCGAGACGAAAGGATTGAGTTGCGAATTGTAAAGCTAAACAAGGGAATGTAGGTAGAGGGGAGGGGGGGGGGGAGAGAAATAGTTGGAGTCCAGGTGGAGCACAAGAGAGAGAGAGAGGGGGAAAAAGAAGGGGTGGGGTCTGGTAGTTACCTAAAATTACAAAATTTACATCTCCTGTAATTGCAATGGAGAGTGGGTGGTTTGGGTGGGAAGAGATGAATGAATCAAGGGGTTGCAGTGGGAGTGGTCTCTGTGGAAGGACCAAAGCGGAGGAGATGGGAAGATGCGACTGGTGGTGGGATCACATTGGAGGTGACGGAAATGTTGGAGAATGATGTGATGGATGTGGAGGCTGGTGGAGTGAAAGGTGAGGACCAGGGGAACTCTATCCTTGATCTGAAGCTAGACACAAAATGCTGGAGTAACTCAGCAGGTCAGGCAGCATCTCCGGAGTAAAGGAACAGGTGAAGTTTTGGGTCAAGACCCTTCTTCAGACTCCTAAAGCATTGACATAGGTCGGGAGGGATTGGACCAGGGGGGGTAAGATGGAGTCGAGGTACATGGAAATCATTTCAGTGGAACAGGAACAGGCAGAAACAATAGGTCTGCCAGGGCAGTTCTGCTTATGGATTTTGGGATGAAGGTAGAACCGGGGTGTGTGTGGCTGGGAGATGATAAGTTTGGAGGCTGTGGAGGGCAGGCAGCCAGAAGTGATAAAATCAGAGATGTTCTCTCTGGGAGGAGGGGGAAGCTGGGTAGAGCTATAAGGAGGAGATAAGACTTTGCCTTCCATCACAGTGAGGGTATGCCTGGAGCAATCACTGTGATGGCTGTTTTGTGTAAAAAATTGTATCTGTGTGTCTTGTGTTCTTTAATGTCTACTGCCGGACCCTGACGTGAGAGGACGCTGGCGTTGATTATTCGCCGCTTTTCCGTCAGGATAGTTTGTCTGTTTGTCTGTTTGTTTCTATGTTAATTGTATTTGTAAAGCGCTTTGTGCATGTGTTAAGGCGCTATATAAAATAAATATATTATTATTATTATTATTATAAGATACAGAGGAGGCATGGTGGAGTGAGCTATCTCTGACAGCAAGGGGAAAACCACATTTACTAAAGAAAAAAGACATCTGGGATGTCCTAGAATGGAAAGCTTCATCTTGGAAAGAACTACTTGTGATCCCAGAATGGCTGGGTTAGTTCTGAAGAAAAAGGAAAGAGAAAATCAGCTTACAACTAGGTGAGGCAGTGGAAAGAATGATAAGTTTCAGAGTTAATGCTCTGCTCTGCCAACATTTAATGAGACATCAAGAAGGTGAATGAAGTTAAAGAATCAAAAAATGTGAATACATACAGCTGTGGAAAAAGTTTTTTGATGCTGCCTTTGATTACTTGTCTGAGGTGATGAGGATGGCTGCTGTGGAACTGTCCAGCACACAGTTTCTAGAAGCTACCTACCTCAAGTCAGAATTGAGGCCTGTGTATTGATATTGTTTTGGGCAATCTTGCTAGTTCTGAGAAGGTGGGTCCCGACTGGAAACGTCACCTCTCTATGTTCCCCAGAGATTCAGCCCGACCCTCTGAGTGACTCCAGCACTTAGTGTCTTTTTCAGTCCAAGGATGTTCCATAACAGTTCATTTGTGAATTTAAGATTTTAGCAAAGGAATCTAACCAGGATGGAGAGTGTCCTTCCTTAATACGTTTCCTAGAAGGAGATTGTTTGATAGTGTAATGATTGTGATTGGTGCCATTCAGTATCCTGCCTCAGGAAATCGAGATAAACATTTGACCCATTTGACTGAGTATTTTTATTTATAATGTTGAAGTTGTTTCTAATGGCGTGCAGCGTAGGTTTACTAGGTTAATTCCCGGAATGGCGGGACTGTCATATGTTGAAAGACTGGAGCGGCTAGGCTTGTATACACTGGAATTTAGAAGGATGAGAGGGGATCTTATCGAAACATATAAGATTGTTAATGGGTTGGACACATTAGAAGCAGGAAACATGTTCCCAATGTTGGGGGAGTCCAGAACAAGGGGCCACAGTTTAAGAGTAAGGGGTAGGCCATTTAGAACGGAGATGAGGAAAAACTTTTTCAGGCAGAGAGTTGTAAATCTGTGGAATTCTCTGCCTCAGAAGGCAGTGGAGGTCAATTCTCTGAATGCATTCAAGAGAGAGCTTGATAGAGCTCTTAAGGATAGCGGAGTTAGGGCGTATGGGGAGAAGGCAGGAACGGGGTACTGATTGAGAATGATCAGCCATGATCACATTGAATGGTGGTGTTGGCTCGAAGGGCCGAATGGCCTACTCCTGCACCTATTGTCTATTGTCTATTGTCTATAATGCTAAACACAAACCCTACTTTATCCTCACATGAAGATAATTATATTAATCTCTAGTCAAAGAGACAAGATTGCACTAAACGTTATCGTGCACTAAACTTTATTCCCTTGTCGTGTATCTGTACATTGTGAATGGCTCGATTGTAATCATGTATTTTCTTTCCGCTGAATGTTTAGCACGCAACAAAAGCTTTTCACTGTACCTCGTCTTGGATTGGACTACTTGTGATCCCAGAACTGCTGTGCTGACCTTGAAGAAAAATAGGAAGAGAAAATCACTAAACAATAAAAGGTACAAATGGTTGGATCCAATTAATTTATAGGAGCAGGTATCAACCACTGGAATTATTCATCAATAGTACAGTTTTTCCCGGGCTTTTCATTTGTTAAAATCTGTTCATGGAAGTTTTGTGCAAGTTTTAATTTGTGCAAGATTACATGAGAATTAGTTCACATTTTCTCTCCTTTCAGGTGGACAGATGGGGAAAATTTTGAGACTTAAATAACTTTTGCAAAAATTGATATGAACACCTAACAACTGTTTGGGTAAAGCATTCTTCTGCAGTTAAACTATTCCTTTCAAATGTTAGCAAATGTATGATGCATTCTTAGCCGAAACAGATAACTCAATGAATTTCTGCAGAATGGCTTCAAGGATTTTAGTTCAATAGCTGCAGGGAAACTGATTTGCTCTGGTCTCGTGGTTTGCTGCCTTCATTCTCTGAAGTAGCACGATTGTACAATACTTTCCATGGGCCTCAATTCTAATATGAAGTAGTTTGTGGCAAACATATTTCATTCCACCTCCTCAGCCTAGTAATCAAAAGCAGCATTAAATAATTAAGATATTTCCCACAGCACATTTTTTTATTCTTTAACTTCATTCACCTTCTTGATGCCTCATTAAATGTCAGCAGAGCAGAGCATGAACTCTGAAGCTTGTCATTCCTTCCACTGCCCAGTAATTTTATAAGCTGATTTCCTCTCTCTTGTTTCTTCAGAGCAATACCAGTGGTTCTGGGATCACAAGTACTACATTCCTTTATTCCTCAATCATTACAGGTCCTCCCTCCCCAGCTTACAAATTCCCGACTTATGCATAGCCCATATATACAAAGGGGCATTCAGGAGACCTGGGGGGGGTGGATTTGCAGACTGCAGGGGGCTGCAGGCAGCCTCTATCATGTGGATGCTCCGTTTAGTCACATTTCTGCCTTGCGAAATGTTTGGGTTACGAACAGTTCTCAGGCGAGGAGCTGTGCCATAGCCCATTGAGGACCTGTACTCCCTCTTCCTTCCAAAGTACCATCAAACTTAAATGGGTTCAGGGTGAGCAAGAGGGAGTGACCTGATCTGTGGAGATGATTAAGCAGGGACAAGTGTAAAGAAGAAGGTCAGAGCTGCAATGAAAGCGAAACAAAACTACATGTGTTGGAAATCTGAAATAAATGTGCTGGAAAAACTTGGCAAGTCAGGCAGCATATGCAGAAAGAGTCCCAGTGGGGAGGAGCCAGCGCTGCCGTTGCAGCTGCGGCTTGCCTGCAGTCCGTCTGTCTTTTGTGTTTTTTGTTGTTTTTGTATGAATTGTAGTTTTAATATGGTGTAGTGTTTGTATGTTATGTGGGGGGGAGGGGGTGGGAGGGAACGGGAACTGTAAAATTCTCTCTCCCGAACGGAGACACGACCTTTGTTTCTGTGTCGTGTCTCCGTTCCCGCTGCGGCCTACCACCGGCCATGCACCTGGGACCACCTGGGGCTCTGGTTCGCAGAGCCCACGGCCCGGACTCACCACCTGCGGCGCTGGCTGCCTGCGGATGCTGCGGGAGCGGCTGCAACTCGTCTCCGGAGGCTCCGGCGCGGGCCGCGTGGACGTCAGAAGCCCACAGGCCCCTGGGTGGGGGCCAACATCGGGAGCTCCGGCAGAGGCAGCGTGTTCGCCCGCCCCGAATCGCGGGGCTTGGGTCGGCCCGCCGCGGACCTTTCACCGTCCGGCGCGGCCTGGAATAGGCCGTGGACCTTTCACCGCCCAGCGGGCGCTCCAATGTCGGGAGCCCCGACCGCCCCGACGTGGCAACTACAACAGCCTGACCGCGGGAGAAGACGGCAGGGAAGAGAAAATACATTTTGGCCTTCAATCACAGTGAGAAGGGACTGGAGGAGACTCACTGTGATGGATGTTTATTTTGTTTGGTGTTAGTGTATGATTGTATGTGTTATTGCATTTTTATTGATTATTCTTATTGGTCTTAGTGTTTCAACTGCGGGTAATGTTTCATTTCACTACACATTTATGTGTATGTGACAAATAAACGACTATTGACTATTGACTATTGAGTGGATGTTTTGGATCTGCAGTTCTGATGAAGGGTTGAACACCCAAAACGCAGATTGTTTCCCTTCCTCTTGCCTGACCTGCTGCGTTTTTCCAGCACTCTTTGTTTTTATTTTAGAGCTCCGACCATAGATACTTAAACAGTTGCCATGGGCACCAAGGATGTAAGATAGCAATGAGCACCCCTGCTAGCCACAGTAAGATCAGAGATCAGGTGGGGGAATCAGGAGCAGTACATTGTTACTGCTGATTCTTAATGTTCCTTCAAGATTCCTCCTAGGTGGCTTCCACTGTGATACCTTTTGCAGAACAAAATCCTGCAGCATGTAACTGATGGCATCAATCCTAAAAGCTCTTGTTGGTGATTAGCTGACGAGGCTTCAAAATTGGCACAGTCACTCCACAATGTCAGTATTCTGCCTGACTATGCCTCTAATGAAGCAGACATAACACTGCATCTGTATTCAACTCTGATCTGGGAAGTTACAAAATGTCATAAGCCCTGGCCGACAAGGATATTCTTTATTTCCCACAGGAGCCGTTAGGGTCAAATTTTGGTAGGAAACCTTCCAAAGAATCAAACATTTACTCATGTTAAGTCATAGTAATGATTATAGATGAGGTGCACATTGAGACAGCGCCGTCTTGTGTGACTCAGGTGGCTAGTCGCACTGTTAAACAGCAAAGATAGGGCCACACAAATATAATCAGTAGCTCACTGCACGTCGGGGAATCCTGGTGCTCAAAATCTGTACAGCTCTCCAGGCTGCTAACCGTTGCTTTTGGGAAAGGAGATAAAGGTTAATGCTCTCTTTGCCTACCTCTGCATCCACTGTTGATATTTGCAACTTCCCCACGACCATTTAAACGCAGCCTTCTGTTTGAGGACTAATTGAAACCACACTTCTAATGACCCCTCTGACTATTCTATAGCTATGGTGATGTTATCTTCAGCTCCATTGGACAATAAGACTAATTTATTTCTTAAATGCACACTGCCTCTTGCCATCGTCATTCCAAAATGTCAGCTTTCACAGAGCTAACAATGCTCAAGCTTTCGCCCACCGCTGAGCTGCCTGACCCACTGCTGTCTCATTGGTTAGACTGCTTTAGAATTTGATGAACAGAAATTTATTTTAAAACTAAATATTAGGGAAACCAAAACTAATGTCATCCAAAACTCTATTCTTTGTGAACTAATCCCACATCATGTCTCATTCATCCATTACCCTTGCACAAACTGACTGACATTGGCTCTTGCCCTGGCTCAATTTTAAAATCAGCATCCTTGTTTCCAAATCTCTCAATGGTCTCACCCCTCCCCTTTTCTGTAATCACCTCCAGCCCTATAAATCATGTCAGCACGTCATCAATCTGTCTTCTTAGTCAACTCCAGATTTATCTGTGCCTACAACAGCCAATAAATACTCTGGAATACCTTCCCTATCCCCTCCCTTAACCTTTCCGTTTTAGTTCTCCTATTTCTCTTCTTTAAGACAATCCTTAAAATCTCTCTCTCTTTCAGCCCTGATTCAGAGCCTCGACCCAAAGCATCGACAGTCCCTATTGCCCACAGATGCTACTCAGCTTGCTGAGTTTCTCCAGCAGTTTGTTTTTGCTGTGAGCCATCAGGGTCTGTTTCTGTGCTATTTATCTTTCAATGATTCCTTGAAAGTCACCACTGCTTTGACATGAGGATGGGGCTTCATATGGAATCAAGGCAGTCAGGGGACAACACCCGTTAGTTACACTGGGAAAGTCTTCCACTACTATGATCCTGTGTGATATTCCACGAACCAGTTTTCCAGCAGCAGACTGCACCCAATGGCTTTTCCACATTAGAGAGGACTTGAAGGGCACTTGTGAGCTCCGATGCCTCAATCAGTCAGAACAACCCATTAATAATGTTGTGTCAAAATGTATTTGACAAATTCTACAAGACACTTTATTGTGTTGTACTGTATTAAAGATGCTAGGTAAAATAAAGTGTCTTTAGTTGTTGTATGACTATTTTGCATCAGTTTCCCTGATAAACAAAGCTGCTGTGGGTACAGCCCTTCATGGAATTTTAGGTGTCTGCACTGTTAATCTACTATGTGAATGGGTAACAAATACTCTGCATCCAGTAGGACTCATTGGAAATACGAGGGCCGATAGAATTCCCACTAGAAATCTGCTTGTGACTGAGAGGAAGCTGCTATAGAAAGAAAGAAATCAGCACCATTGTTCAAGACTGCTGCAGCATAACATTACATGGCATTTAAGAGGCTTTTTGATAGGCATGTGGATTTGCAGGCAAATAAGAGATGGTCTTGGCATTATGTTCAGTACAGACATTGTGGGCCGAAGGGCCTGTCTCTGCTGCACTGTTCTATGTTCTATATTCTATATTCTACATTCTATATTCTATATTTTTAGAGATACAGCGCAAAAACAGGCTCTTTGGTCCACCGAGTCCGCACCGACCAGCGATCCCCGCATAATAACACTACCCTACACACATTAGGGACAATTTTACATTTAAAGCCAATTAACCTACAAACCTGTATGTCTTTGGAGTTGTGGGAAGAAACCGAAGATCTCGGTGAAAGCCCACGCAGGTCACGGGGAGAACGTACAAACTCCATTTAGACAGCACCAGTGGTCAGGATCGAACCTGGGTCTCTGGCACTATAAGGCAGAAACTCTACCGCTGCGCCACCGTTCTATAATCTATATTCTATATTCTACATTCTATAATCTATGTTCTATATTCTATATTCTATATTCTATAATCTATATTCTATATTCTATATTCTATATTCTATATTCTATATTCTATAATCTATATTCTATATTCTATATTCTATGTTCTATGTTCTATATTCTATGTTCTATTACCAATAGGTTCTGCAAATGCGTCAGTGACATAAAAAGGCAAACACAAGAAACCCTTCAGCAAAGGTGGGGAACGACTGCAGTCTAAGGGCCTGTCACTACGACAAGAACATTTTTGGAAGGCCTTACCACATCGCATAAACATTCCAATAGCTCACAGGAAAGTAATCAACATATAAGGACAATTCTTAACATTTCAAACAGATAGATTTTGGGCCACAATTTAAGAAAGAGTGGGCGAGGTTTAATGAGGGAATTCAAGAGTTTGGGAAATTCAAGAGCAGCTGGGGGAAAGGCTGGGGTATCAAGCGAAATGATGAAATATAGTGAACAAAAACTACTAGGGAAATAAATACGCCTGAAAACTGTAAACTGCAAGGACCTTGCAATATACATCCCAGAGATTTAAAATAGTGGATGCATTGGTTATCATCTTCCAAAAGTCTATTAATTCTGGCACGGTTCTTGTAGATTGCAAGGTAATAAATGTAATCCAACTTTTAAAGAAAAAAGATTCAGGGGACACAGTGAATGACTGACTGTTACATTAAGATCAATAATGCGAAAACTGCTGGAATCTATAATCAAAGATGTGATATCAAGGCAAAGAGCAATAAGTGATTGAGCAGAGTCAACATACATTTATGAAAGGGGAATCGTGTTTGACTGTTGGTACAAGGGTAGATGAGGGGGAACCAGTGTATGTGGTGTGTTTGGAGTTTGATAAGGTCCCTCTAGGAAGTTGATGAATAAGGTTTGAGCACATGGAATTTGAGGTCATATACTGTGTGTTTGTTAACAGATAAAACCAGAGAGTTGGAACAAAAAGGTCTGCCCCTCCCCTTTGCTTCATGTGGAGTCCCACCTGTTTCTTCCACCTGCCTCCCTCACCCCTCCACCCCCCATGTGACTTCCTCCCTCCCCTCTTCCAGCTTTCTTCTCCCACCCTCCAATCAGTTTAAAGAAGGGTCCCAACCTGAAACGCTACCTATCCATGTTCTCCAGAGAGGCACCCTGAACTGGTTGGTTACTCCACTAGAATACTTTGTGTTCTAGGTCTTCTCAGGTTGGAAATTAGTGAGGAAAGGGGTACTACAAGGATCGGTGTTTATGTTCCAACTAATATGTTCTATTGTGTTCTGTATTAATAACTTTGCTAAGGAAACCAAAGTTAATATTTCCAAATTTGCTAAAGAACCAAAACCACATGTGAATAGTGATGAAGATGCATAGAGCCTTCAAAGGGATTTAGAACGAAAGGGGAACAGTGGGCAAGCGGATTACAATGTGGAAAAATGTGAGGCTATCCATTTGAGTAGAAAGAAATAGAAATACTAAGTATTTTTCTAAATAATGAGAGGAGTGGGAAATATTAACAGGAAATGCACCTAAGCGTCCTTGTATATAAGTCAGTGAAAGATAACATGGTACAGCTAGCAATTAAGAAGGAATATGATATGGTAGCTGTTATTAAAAGATGATATAAGTACAGAATTAATGTTGTCTTACCATAATTACATGGAGCTCTGGTGAGATCAAATCTGGAATAGTGTATGCATTGGTAATCTCCATACCTGAGAAAAGAATAAGCTTGCAATGGAGGGAGCGGAATGAAGATTTAACAGACTGGATCCTGGCATTGTAGGTCTGCCATATGTGGAGAGATTGAGTGGGCTATATCCTTATTTTCTGATGTTTAGAATGAGAGGAGACCTCATTGAAACTTACAACATTCTCTTGAAGAGGGCAATAAGGTAGATGCGGGGAAATGTTTCCTCTAGCTAAGGGCTCCTGCTGTCCTTAAGGAAGCATTGAAAGTAGGAGGCCAAGATCACAAGGGCAAAAGAAATAGAAGCAGGTGGAAGCCACATGGATCTTCAAGCCAACTGTGCTACTGGTTAAGATGATGACTGATCTGATCATGGCCTCAGTTCCACATTCCTGCTAGCTCCCACAATTAATAAATGTCCCTAAAGAGCAGACATCTGTCTATCTCAGCCATAAAAGAGGCATTGTAAATGAATGTCAGGACAGATCAGACAGGAAGAGAGCAAAAGAGAGTTGAGCTACAAGGAAATCAGTTGAATGAGGTGTATGGACCAGGCTGAAATAGGAACCCTTGGATAGCTCTCCTTGGATATCATGGGAAGTAAATCAAAGTGGACTAAGCATATCTGAAAAAGTATGCAGCTGGGCATTGAGAGAAGGACCTCCAGGAAAGCACACGATGGCCAGTAGTCAGGTATAATATCCAGGAGTGGTTTAAGGTGATAGAGTTGGTGTTCAGCTTGAAAGGTACAAGCTGGTATACTAAACCATCCTAGTCAGCACAATTCATTACAATGTGCAGATATTATTACATGTTCGCATTCAGAGGTGGGATTGATTAAAGTTGGTGAAGAAAGTAGAGAAATTGATGAGTCTGATTGATAAATTATTGACAGATTGTGATGTGAAGTTTGAGAGAAGTTAAAACAAAAAGGAAGGACAGCAGCTTTAGTTTAGCTTCGCTTAGAGCTAGAGCGCAGAAACGGGCCCTTCGGCCCACCGAGTCCACACCGACCAGTGATCCCCACACATTAACACTATCCTACACACACTAGAGATCATTTACAATTTACCAAAGTTACAAACCTGTACATCTTTGGAGTGCGGAAAGAAAATGGAGCACGTGGAAAAAACTCACGGGGAGAACATACAAACTCTCTACAGAAAACACCCGAGCTCAGGATCAAAGCTGGGTCTCTGGTGCTGTAAGGCAGCAACTCTACCGCTGCACCACCATACCGCCCCTCAGAAACTGGCCCTCAGCCCACCGAGTCCGCACTGACCAGGGAATGGCGGGACTGTCGTATGTTGAAAGGCTGGAGCAATTAGGCTTGTATACACTGGAATTTAGAAGGATGAGGGGGGATCTTATTGAAACATATAAGATAATTAGGGGATTGGACACATTAGAGGCAGGAAACATGTTCCCAATGTTGGGGGAGTCCAGAACAAGGGGCCACAGTTTAAGAATAAGGGGTAGGCCATTTAGAACGGAGATGAGGAAGAACTTTTTCAGTCAGAGAGTGGTGAAGGTGTGGAATTCTCTGCCTCAGAAGGCAGTGGAGGCCAGTTCGTTGGATGCTTTCAAGAGAGAGCTGGATAGAGCTCTTAAGGATAGCGGAGTGAGGGGGTATGGGGAGAAGGCAGGAACGGGGTACTGATTGAGAGTGATCAGCCATGATCGCATTGAATGGCGGTGCTGGCTCGAAGGGCTGAATGGCCTACTCCTGCACCTATTGTCTATTGTCTATTGTCTATTGTGATCCTCGTACACCAGCATTGGACAATTTATACCGAAGTCAATTAGCCTACCAACGCACATGTCTTTGGAGTGTGGGAGGAAACCGGAGCACCCGGAGAAAACCCACACGGTCACAGGGAGAACGTACAAACTCTGTACAGTAAGCACCCGTAGCCTGGGTCGAACCCGGGTCTCTGTCTCTGTAAGGCAGCAACACTACTGCTGCGCCACTGTGCCGCGCCGAATGGAGAATCTTGAAGGAAAATCGAGGATCTACTGGGTTAGGGGGGAGAATCCAGGATAGATGTGGGTAAAAGATAAAGGTTATGAAAGCAGAGCTCAATGTCATGTCGACCTTGAGTTTCATTGAAGTTTGAGACACAAGGGGATAGGACAAAGGCCAAAACTGAGGACAGGTTTTTCAGGGTCAGAAGAGGAAGGTCAGAATGATAGTTAAAACATAACAAAGAGAGGGATTGGATGAAGGGATTTGTTCGTAGGAACATGCAGGTATCCCAGTCCTGAGGACAATCTCAAGAGAGAGTTAGATTTAGCTCCTAGGATTAAAGGAATCAAGGGATATGGGGGAAAAGCAGGAACGGGGTACCGATTTTAGATGATCAGCCATGATCATATTGAATGGCCGAATGACCGACTCCTGCACTTATTTTTTTATGTTTCTATGTAAGATTGTGATATACAGTGTGATTTAAAGACAGGGTGACACAAGTATGAAATAGAACTGCAGGGCCAGACGGCATTGCGATACTCAGTCAATGCTGCTACTGCCGAGAGATCCTTCATGTGATACCACAGGGCAGGACGTGGCATGAGAAAGATTGAAGGAATGTTGAATATTTTGGGAATGCTCCTGGGATGGTGATGTGTTCGATAGAATGAGAGGAGTCATGCAGTCTGGTGTCTCCGTGAAATAGGATCCGAGCAATTTAACTAAACTACAGATTACAGTGTGTGTTTGGACACACCAGTGCATTCCTCCATCCGCTGACAGTGAAAGGACACAGGCCGAGGGAGGGGTTGCGACTAAGGATTGTAGGAAAGGTCCTAAATTGGCAGCAATAGCTTCCTAATTGATTTCCTGAAACCAATTTAGATTGTGTTTTCTTGACTGCTATCTGAGCATATTTATTTTTGTTTTTGTCCTGTCTCTTACACAAGGTTCAGTAATTAAAATCTTCAACTGCCCACCAAAAATTCCAGATCACAATCTGTACTTTCTGCTAGTTTTCAAAATAAATCACATCTAGAATTTCTCTATCATGTTAGTTAAGTCCAAGACCAAAGTTTTGGGAGGGAGTGAATTTCAGTGAAGGAATCAAAGAGATGAAAGGCAACAAGGGATCTATTTAATCATCATCTTGTTTTGGAATTCATTTAACATATTTCCAGAGATGATCTGGAAAAATTATCTATTCCTGTCTGTCTTAAAGTGGAGAAAATTTGCCATCTGAAGTGGTAGGTGGTTTCGGTGCTAATGAGCCAGCTTTGATGTTTTTTCCCTAGTAGATCATAAATAACAAGTAAGCTATGAGGTGTGCTGGCTGGTTGCTGAACCGTGGTGCATGGCAGGAGGCCGAGCAGACCCTCCCTCTCTGCCTGTGAACACTGAGGTAAGATCACCGAAGCACACACAATCACCAGGAATTTAAAAGAGACCACGGTGAGTCAGAATTTCAAAGATAAACATATATAAAGCACCAAGGCCAGTAAAAGCCTGTGAGAAAGTTACAAAAAAATGATTGTGTAAATGTATTCATTAAGTTAGGAAAAGCCACCCACTGATATGGGGAAGTGTACCACATTCATTGTCAATTATGATTGAACAAGTGAATTTCATCGTGACTGTTGGCAATTTATTGATTTACATCAAGCCTCGTCACAAAGAACGAATTGAATTGAGTTGAATTGAATTGAATTGAATTGAATACATTTTGTTAGCCAAGCATGTATAGATACAAGGAATTTGCCTTGGTGCTTTGCTCGCAAGTAACAACACGACATACAGTAAACAATTAAGAATAAAACATAAAACATGAAAACATTAAGGATACTTCCTTAATCCATCACTGGCGATAGTTAAAGCACATAAGCAAGAAACATCAATTTCCCATTCAGAAAATGAGAATTGGGGTATTATTCCAACCCTAATATGCTATTGAACAAGTCAGTATAAGTAGTGAGCCAATGGCCATAAACATCTGGGCTAAGTTCCATGCAAGGTGCTTTATGGAGATGCAGCTGTCAATTAAAACAAAATTGGGATTGAAGATATGTATACCCATGTGATAAGAAGGGCACTGATTCTACCATCTTGGTGGAGAGCTTTTTCTTCCAGACAGTTACTGAGTGTCAGGAATATGCAGAACTGTGAGATTATGACGTCAATGTGCATGTTGATTTATTGCCAGCACTTCCGCCTTTGAACTCCACGTTCCAGCTGAAGCCCTGTCTTAGGCATGCATGACTGAACAGGGCTGTAAAGACTTGAAGGACCCACTGCATCACCCACCAGAGCTATTGAAAAGAATGATGAGCTGTTTACTGCTTAGTAGCTGGGTTACTTTCTCCGGCTTGGGATTTTAAAGCTTTCTAATACTGAGCAATGCAGTGTCTGTATGGGCTGGTTTATGGTATTACCAAAGGTGTAGGCAAATGCCTGAGATCATGACATTCTGCAGCACTGCTCTGTGTCACTTGTATTTAACCATGAGAAGTCAAAGGTTGGGAAATGAGAGAAGGGTTATCCTCTCAACTCTTGTCTGAATCACATTCTTGTAGAGTTGATAACTAATGAATGTCTTGCTGTGACACGGAACCCTTTGATGTTCAGAATCAATATCCACCTCTCTACCTTAATTCCATGCAATCAAAAATTTAATGAGCCAATTCAATACCCTAAAAATGATACAAAATGGAAAATGCATATTGAAATCCAATTTTATAATGTGGTCATTATGCCTCCGTAACCAACACGACATTCTCCGACATTTCTGCCAGCTTTCACGAGATTCCACCACCAGTCACATATTCCCCTCCCCACCCTTTCCTGCTTTCTGCAGAAACTAGTCATTCCATGACTCTAGTTCACTTGTTCTTCCACACCCGCTCTTTTCCCTCCCCAGGCAACTTTCCCTGCATCTGAATGAGGTGCAACATCTGTCCCTACACCTCCTTTCTTGCTTCCATTCGGGGACATAAACAGCCCTTCCAGGTGAGACAAAGATCCACATTCACCTCCTCTAACCTTGTCTATTGCATTTAGTGCTCTTGCTGTGGCCTCCTCTACAAGGTCAGCTGGAGTTGCTAGCCACTTCAGTTCTCCTTCCTGTTCCCAAACTGACCTGTCTATGCTTGGCCTCCTCCATTGCCAGAGAGAAGCCAATGTAAAATGGAAGAATAGCGCCTCTTAATCCGCTTGGGTAACCTACAACCCAATGGCATGAATATTGCATTCTCCAGTGTCAAGTAAAGCCAACCCACCCCACTCCATCGCACTCTCCCATCTACTGATCTCCCCAGGCCATCTCACACAGATCTATTTTATCTACTCTTCCTGACCCTCATCACCCAGTTCCTTTCTCCTCCTCAACTCCTCCTTTTGCTCATCATCCACCCCCATCTTCTCCTGGTTCCTTACACCCGTTCTCCCGTTCTCATCTGGATCTGCCTATCACCTGCCAGCTCTTGCCCCATCCCTTCCCCTCAACACTTCCTGACAGCCATCTCCCCTCTACTCTACTCTTGTAGCAGAATCCCGTCCTGAAACATTGTATTTCCCTCCACAAATGCTGCCTGACCCACCCGCTGAGTTCTTCCAGCAGTTTCCTTTTCTGTTCAAGGCTACTCTTTGCCCTGTCACGGCTCCTGCAGGTGCAGTCCTATCTTTAAGCTGTGCAGCCTCCAGGAAGAGGTTGTGTGTGTGACTGACAGTCCTTTACATTCACTATCCACTCCTTTGACTGGAGAGGTTCCATTTCGTGGGTATCTAAAATTAGAAAAAGTATAAAGATTGGGTTATGGTGAAGGAAGAAGAGAGAAAGAAACTGTTTCTTCTTTCTTGATGTGTAGTTTGTGAGCTTGATGACATAATAGAATGAGCCAGAAGTGGATAAGAGAAGGATGATTTGATCTGCCTGATCATTGGACAGCCACGACATCAGTGAAATCCCGGCCATGAGTCCAGCACTGTCTTTCTATGGGGATTCATGCACGCAGGTATGTTTGTCTTCCTCTAGTTCATTCCAACTGTACATTCTTTCGGCGGCATGGTGGCGCAGCGGTAGAGTTGCTGCCTTACAGCGAATGCAGCGCCAGAGACTCAGGTTCGATCCTGACTATGGGTGCTGTACTGTACGGAGTTTGTACGTTCTCCCCGTGACCTGCGTGGGTTTTCTCCGAGATCTTCGGTTTCCTCCCACACTCCAAAGACGTACAGGTATGTAGGTTAATTGACTGGGTAAATGTAAAAATTGTCCCTAGTGGGTGTAGGATAGTGTTAATGTGCGGGGGTCCCTGGGCTGCGCGGACTTGCTGGGCCAAAGGGCCTGTTTCCGCGCTGTATCTCTAAATCTAAAAAAAAAAAATCTAAATCTAAATCTTTCCTGATCTTTTCCTGCAAGGAAGGGGAAGTGCATCAGTGAGTCAATGAAAGAATTTCATCATGGATGTGAAGTTTGCAACAATATGTGTGAGAGTAAGGTTAAATATGCAGACTGGAGTGTTGATTGATAATGGGTCCTGATGCAGGGTCTTGACCTGAAACGTTGACTAATCCTCTGTCTACTCAGATGCTGCTCAACCTGCTCAGTTCCTCTAGCCATTTGTTTTTTGCTGTTAAATGATAAAGATTGCTGGTTGATGCATTATTAAGCAGTGGATGAAGCCAGTGGAGTAGTTAGTGGGTCATGCTGTTTGAAGATGAACTCTTTGATTTGGCAACTTAAGGGCCTGTCCCACTTCGGTGATTTTAAGGCGACTGCCGGTGACTAGGCTGTCGCCGACAGTTCGCCGGGTGTCGCGGGCATGATCATGAGGAGTCTTCCAAGAATCGTAGTGGATCTCAGGGCGTCGCTGAGAAATCAAACGGAGTGACATTTCTCGGCGACAGCTGGCTTGTCGCCAGGTATCGTTGCTTATTGCGGGCGCTGTCGCATGCTGTCCCCAGGTTTGCTAGGTTCTCTTAGATACATTTAGAAGCACATAATATTAAAATAAATAAAGTCATTTGAAGATACCATAAAATACTTGTGTTTAACCAATTTATTTACCGTCAGGACATTTGACAGGTAGATTGGAGGCGACAGTTTGATGGTCAGGTAAGCGTGGGAATTTTTGCGATGTTTATGGCCATCTGCGATTACATTTAAAATGGGCTCCCAACCCAGATATGCAAAAAAAGAAACCAAATATGCATCTCCCGGACATTTTCAAAGAATCCACACAAAAATCCATTTAACCACTTCTAAAATTAAATTTCTTAATACTGCTATTAGTAAACTGGAAGTCAATCCAGTTTATGCCTTGTTACCGTGAAGCTTGGTTTTCAAGTAACCCGGGCAAGATGTTATATTTCAAAACTCTCAAGTACTTACCAACTTGTCAGTGATTTCAGCGAAAATTAAATCGCCGGAGAAGCATTGACAGCGTGGGAATTTCGCGATGTTTCCGAAGACGGTGTAATCTCGACCTGACTCGGCATTGTCGTCGGGTAAAAGAAAATTTTGCCGATCTGCTACGACTTTGACAGTCGCCGGCAGTTGCCTAACAAATCGCCTAAGTGGGACAGGCCCTTTAGTAAAGTAACTTGCTTCAATGTTAAGCATTGCCCTGCATGACATTCATGTTCTTTGCACTGTACTCCTCCACTACCTCTTCCCACTGCCCCCTGAGCACATGCTACAAGACACTTCTACAATCCTGTGGGTACAAATGTCTCTTCTCTCTACAACCAATGCTTCCGCGCATTATTGGAAATCCTAGGTATACTTGTGCCATTCCTCGAATATTTACAATACACATTCAGTTCCCAACTTCCACAATGAATGCATGTCAACTATAGCTCACTGAGGAACATTGTCTTCTCTTTCTTAGACATTTCTGAGTTGAAATGTCACTGCAGACATTTAAGTGTAAGCTCATTGCACATTACAGAGAGAGTGCTGCATGGTTAGATTTGTTGTGTTTGTGATGAGACATGCAGCTTTAGCCCTACCTACTCTCAGTTGAATGTTAATGGTTCTAATGATTATATTGAAGAAAGCCAGGAGGGTTCCTTAGTGGCTTGGCAATATTTATTTCTTAATCAGCAACACAAAATTAGATTATCTGTTCATTATCACCTTTGTTGTTTGAATTGATGGTGCACGAATATGGGAAATTACAACATCGATTACATTTCAAAAGTAATTAATTGTCAGTAAAGTGCTTAGGAATATCATGAACACTATATGTATCTATTTTACATTTTATTTCTTTTTATCTTTTATATAATTCAGCACACAGCAATTTAATGAGTAGGGATCACTGTATACCAGAATTCACATTTATTAACATTTGATTTAATAGCAATTTGAATATTATAAATAGCAGTCACTATTTAAATGCAGAAAACAATCTTTGCAGAAAAAGTAATTTGAATGATTTAATTAGTTCAACAACAAAAACCTCAACACTGGCTTAATACTCCAAATGGTTTGCTTCTTCTGCTATTACATTCTAAAGCTGCGGTCCATAAATCTTGCCAAGTCGTATTTGTTTTGTTTTGGCCAGCAGGTTTGCTCATGTGAGGCACCAGTGTCGTCGTCCCCGTCCCCCGTCCCCCCCCCGTCCCCATCGTCCGTCGTCGTCCCCCGTCCCCCCCTCCCCCCACTAAAACCAAGAAGGATTGTTTATTTGCTAATGTCTGATCTTTAGCGG
The DNA here is from genome assembly GCF_053455715.1 of Rhinoraja longicauda. Taxonomy (NCBI): domain Eukaryota; kingdom Metazoa; phylum Chordata; class Chondrichthyes; order Rajiformes; family Arhynchobatidae; genus Rhinoraja; species Rhinoraja longicauda. The sequence goes on from NC_135953.1 coordinate 122,273,961, forward strand.
CCTGATCGATAAGGTGCTTCTGATATTTACTTATCTGAATATGAAAGTGCAAGTGTGTTTCTCCTAGACAGCACTCAGAAATGTCATCATCAGCTTCCCTCCTGACTGCCTGATTCCAAAGTCTTTCTAACCTATACATCCCTCGTTTCCATTTTCCCTAACTAGTCTGAAGAAGGGTCTCGACCCGAAATGTCACCCATTCCTTCTCTCCAGAGATGTTGTCTGTCCCGCTGAGTTACTCCAGCTTTTTGTGTCTATCTTAGGTTTGCACCAGCATCTGCAGTTCCTTCCTACACACCCGTCACTGTGTTTGGTTAACAAAATTCAAAATTCTTTCCATCACAGATATAAAACAAACAAATAACCTACCATCAATAAAAGACACAAAATACAGGAGTAAATCAGTGGGTGAGGCATCAGCTCTGTAGAACATGAATAGATGAATAGTTTTGGATCGATCACCTATTCTGAAGAAGGGTCCTGAACCAAAACGTCACCTGCCCATCTTCTCCAAAGATGTTGCCAGACCTGTTGAATTACTCCAGCACATTGTGTCTGTTTTTGTGTAGCAGCACCTGCAGTTCCTTATATCTCCAACAATGGTGTTTTCAGAAGAAAATTTCCAGTTCCATCACCCTATGAGCCCTAGATTCCAACATTTCATACAATGCCTTCCTGTGCTGGACTTTCAGCCTTCAGAAATAGTTTCTGCACATCTACCAAATCAGATTCCTTTACTTTGTTGAATTTTTCAATCAATCCACCCAACCTCCCAGATCACATGAAGCATATCCATAGGTGGCATAATCTCGCTTCAGATTTAACCATTGGATTAAATGTATCTTTCAGTAAATCTACTCCATATCCCCTCCAAGACCAATACCCTCTTCACCCAATCTCACTTCCTGCCAATATATCCTTCATACAAATAGGGAAAATGTTTCCACACTAAATTTCCAAATTTGGTTTGGAAAATGTTTCCACACCAAAAAAACTCTACAGGTTACTGTACCCTGACTGGTTGCATCATGGCCTGATATGGCAATTCCAATGGAACAGGAATGCATGAGGCTGCAGAGAGTGGTGGACTCAGCCTGTTCCACAGGCACTGCCCTCCCTTCCATCAAAAGCCATCTGCATGAAGTGCTGCCCCATGAAAGCGACTTCTATTATCAAGAATCCCGGGCCATTCCATCGTCTTTCTGCTGCCATTGGGCAGGAGATACAGAAACCAAAAGTCCTACCTAACCAGGCTCAGGAACAGTTGCTTTTCCTACAACTATCAGGTCCTTAAACCAACCTGCTAACCATAATCTTACTTCAATAACAGAACACTGCAGGCCGCCTCTTGCATTATGACGGGCTTGTTTTTTGTTCTAAATGTGTTTTTGCACTAATATTGGACATCTTGTATGATACAGGATTAAAAGCCATAAATCTCACAAATGTTTTCTCGATGTCATTATTGTATCTGCCTCAACCACTTAATTCCATATATACACCACCTACTGTGTGAAAAGGTTACCCCTTGGGTTCTTATAAAACTATTTAACCTTTCATTTTAAACCCATGTCCTCTAGTCTAGTTCATGATTTTCCAACCCTGGGAAAAAAAACTTTGTGCATTCACCCTGTCTATTATAGACACGTATAACACCTTTATGATGTTATACGTGTCTATAAGATTATGCTCCAAGATTATGCTCCTATGCTCCAAGGAATAAATTAAGCCTACCCAACTACAGACTATAAACCGGTTCCTCGAGTCATAGCAACTTCCTCGTCTTTTTTTCTACACTCTTTCCGGATAAATAAGATCTTTTAGTAGGTGATCAAATATTGAACATGATATTCCAAGTGTGACCTCACCAATGTCTTGTATAACTGCAATATAACATCCCAAATTCTACACTCAGTGCCTTACTGATGAAACCAACATGCCTCAAACCTTCCTCCTCACCCTGTCTACTGTGACAAGACTTTCAGGGAACTATGTACTTGTCATCCAAAGTCCCTCCATTCTTCAACATTCCCAACGTTCCTGCTGTTCACTGTGAAAGTCCTGGCATGACTTCCATTTGCCATTCCTCCACCCAACTGACCAAGACCCCACTGTAACTCTTGATAACCTTCATATCTGTCTACAATGCCAAGTTACTTTAGTGTCATTTACAAGCTTTAATGTCAGAGGAGAAATGTTTAAAGAAGGTGTGCAGGGGCAAATTTTATACACAGAGAAGGTCAGGTGCCTGAAATGTGTGGGCAGGGGTGGTGGTGGAAGTCAATAGGAAAATAGCATTTAAGAGGACTTTAGATAGAGACTTTAGATAAATATGCAGAGAATGGAGGAATATGGAGCGTGCAGTCAGGAGGGATTAGTTTAAGTAGACAATGTGCTCAGACATCGTGGAGCAAAGGCCACAGTTCGCGTGCAGTGCTGTTCTATATTGTTCTCTGTTGCCAGTTTTCCTCCCTCCTGACACTCCACCTTTCACACCATGGCCTGCCAATTCTGCAGACTAAAAGCTCACCAGTTCTGTGCAAATGAGGGATAATCCTGAAATTAATTCAAACTTTTCACTTGTCGATTGCCATTGTAAAGTCACCTACCTAAATGCTCCATGGAATGGGTCCTAAATCAAGAAATGTCTTTCCAACATAAAATACATGATTATAGCCATGATGTGAGCCAAGTTAGTCTGTATAATCTATCTAGTGCAAAATTACAGGCAGGCTAAATAGATTTGCATAATTATCTTCCTGCTTCATTCCAACATTATTTGAATGAACATCAATTGTCTGATTTATTCAGTACCAATGTGATTTGAATGTTTCCTCCATGAGTCAGAAAGGCTTTGCCTTAACTATGATAATGATGATTATATAATGCTGGTCTCGATTGCATCAGCAGTCTGGTTTTGCAAAGTAGAATTTCTCTGTTTCAACAAACTACATGGCTGATGGGGGTGTGAAAAAATTGGTTGAGGAAGAAATGTCTTTTGCAATTTATGCAGAAAGAAACTTTAGTGATACCCATTGAAAGCAATCGTATCACATGCCCTGCCCAAGCAAGATCTTTGTGGCATTGTGTTATTGTTGGATAGCGACTAACTTTGGAGGGAGAGTGGAATAGTTGGGAAAAGATATTCTTTAAAAGAATAGCATAGACAACTTGCATTAATATAGCGGCTACAACATTTAGAGACAGCATCGTGGCACAGCGAACAGAACTGCACTGGAGACCCGAGTTCATAGCACTGGAGACCCGAGTTCGATCCTGACCTCGGCCTCTGACTATGTGGAGTTTGCACATTGTTCCTATGACAATGTGGGTTTCCCTTGGATGCTCAGGTTACCTCGCACATCACAAAGAGATGCGATTTGATAGGTTAATTGGCTGCTGTAAACTCCGCCCCCCCCCCCCCCCCCTTCCCTGTTTGTGGGTGAGGGGTAGAATCTGGGAGCTAATGAGAATGTGGGAAGTATAAATGGTAGGATTAGTGTTGATGGGTGGTTAAGGATTGGCACAGACTCAAAGGGCCTGTTTTGTGCTGTCTGACTAAATAACTAACTAACTGGAACAGAATGTAGTAAACTTGCAAAGTTGCAGAAAAACACAAAAACAGTATCAGTTCTAATCTCATTCCTCCATTCAAATAAACTTCTACAGATTCTTGTTGCACAATATTGTTTTGTTGAAGGTGGTAGCATGAGGAGATTAATGTTTCAGGAGAGTAGGTTAATTCCATCAGGACCAAGATGATCCAAGGTTCAATTTTCAAATAGACAGGAAGCAAAGTTCTGCCGGAATCAGCTGGTTGCCGCATGTTTATTTATACTCACCTGCTGGGGTTGTAAGATGTGTCACTGTAGGTGTTCTTCCAAAATTTCAATTTGCTGAATTCACTGCTTCAGCACAAAGCTTCACCTGCTGGCAGCACACATCAGGAAATCAAGGAATGGAAAATCACAGGACAAAAGTTACTCCAGCTTTTTGTGTCCATCTCTGATTCTTCTGTTGTGTTCTCCTTCTCTGCCTGTAGGGCAACCCAGACAAAGCCCCAAGCATTCATCACACTACTTGTCACAAACATCAGCAGAGACATATCTACCCACAAGAGTTTAGTCAATTCGAGAAAGGAGCACTGGGTGAATTACAAAGCAAGAGAGTGAGTGTGGCAGGTGACAGTGATGATGGATGGGAAGCAAGAAGCTGCTGGACAGATGGTCAGCCTCAAAAACAGGGACTTAGGTGGCATTGACCAGCATGTGAAAATTAGCATGTGATCCTGATCAAATTCCGCGACAATTCAACACGGTTGTAGGGACTGTGACAGAAATCATTACTTTGCTCTGTTCTGTTGAACCTGAGGCCATATCACACTGAATTCAGACGGCTGTGGAGGCCAAGTCAACGGATATTATTAAGGGCGAGATTGATAGATTCTTGATTAGTAAGGGTGTCAGGGGTTATGGGGCAAAGACAGGGGAATGGGGTTGAGATGGAAAGATAGATCAGCCATGATTGAATGGCAGAGTAGACATGATGGACCGAATAGCCTTATTCTGCTCCTAGAACATATGAATTTATGAAATTCACAAAGGCATATGAAAAAACTGTACAAATTTCAGGAGCAGAACTCCTGATGTCAGGTAAAATTCGCACAACGGGATATCTATGATTGATAACCTGGTTCTATCATAAAGTCAGAAGTGGAAATGTTTGCTGATGATTACACAATGTTCATTACCATATACAAGTCCTCAAGCAGCACTGTGGCACAAAAGTGCCAGCAAAAATCATCTCCACTAAGGGTGACTTTAACCACGTACTCTAAACATTCATAGGGCCCACTATCAACAATATTCAGGAGGTCATCGTTGACCAGAAACTCAACCACATATATACCACACCTATAAGAGCAGATCAAAAGCTGGGTATTGTATGGTGAGTGATTCATCTCCTGGCATGCCAAAGTGTTTCCACTGTCTACAAGGCACAAGTCAGCAGTATAGTGGAATCATATCCACCTCTTCGGAAAAATACAGTCCTAGCCAACTTCAATTCCAGTGAAGAATGAAGCAGCCCACTTGAGTGCACCTGATCCGTCATTCTAAGCATTAATTTCCTCCAGCGGCAGCACATTATGGCTGCAGTGTGTACCATCCACAAAAACGATTGCACTCACTTGCCTAGGTCACTTCGACAGCACCTCCCAAATGAAAGATCTTTGCCACCAAGAAGAACAAGGGCAACACATGCATGGGAGTTCCACTACCCGGAAATTTCCTCCAAGCCACACAGCATCCTGGCTTGGGAATATATCGCTGATCTTTCATCATCGCTGGGTCCAAATCCTGAGCTCTCCACCCATGAGCACTGTAGGGGTACGTTCACCAGGGAAACTGCAGGAATCAAGAAGGCCACTTATCACACATCTTCTCAAAGGCAATAACAGACAGGTAATAAATGCTGGCCTTGTCAGTGACATCCAGATCCTGAAAATTAAATGTTAAGCAATGCCTGGAATCTTTCATCCTCTGATAATGCTTAGATGATCATCATATACAGAGAGTCTTTGTTGTTGGCCTGCGTACACCATTGCTTCCGCACTAATTGAGGGTGATTGCTAACCAACAACAGTGCAGACTTGAAGTAGGCACACATGCAGCTGCTGAACCAAAATATTATTACAGCCAGATTCCCAACCCCCTTGTTCAGTCCATGATAACATACCATCTTTGTTGATTATATCAATACAGGCTGCAGTGATCCCATGCTAACAGAAAGAGATGAAGCGTTGACCAAACCCAGGAATCTGCCATTCTTAAATGGCATCCAGTCACCTCAATTACACTCCTCACTAGACAATTATATAGCGTGAACACGTAAGGTTCAAGGATGCGCATTATAAAGAATTAAAAGGATGCCCTTTTTAATGGTAAATCATTAAATGTTGATTTCACCTTATAATCACAGACTGGCAAAAATAAATTCATGATTAATTGTCAGAATTAAATAGTAAACTGACCAGATAACACTTGTAAAATGGACAGCGAACTGAGTTGATTCTTTTGATTTTTCTGATTTTTTTCTGAAGAATGTACCAGATGAACACAAAAATCTAAAGCAGGGTAACATTTATACATATTTACTTTTTATATTTTGACAAGAGATTATACCATTTTAATGGTATTTTATTATCGATAGTCTTTCCCTTATTCATGATTATTGAACTGAGTCATGAAGTTGCAGATATGAAGTGCATAATATCACAAGTGAAAGGAGCAGAATTGGGCCATTCGGCCCATCTACGCTATTCAATCATGGCTGATCTATCTCTTCATCTCAACCCCATTCTCCTGCTTTCTCCCTGCCACCCATACTAATCAAGAATCTATCAATCTCTACCTTAAAATTATACATTGACTTGGCCTCCACAGCTTTCTATGGCAATGAATTCCATAAATCACCAACCTCTGACAAGAAATTCCTCCTCCTTTCTAAAGGTACGTCCTTTTATTCTGTGACTGGTCCTAGACTCTCCCACTAGTGGAAACATCCTCTCCATATCCACTCTATCCAGGCCTTTCACTATTCAGTAAGTTTCAATGAGATTCCCCCTCAGGGTAGTCTATTCATCAGGAAAAACAGACATTCTATTAGAGACCCTCTCAGACTCTCTCCAAACTAAAAGTACATCAGCGGAGACACCACAAAGTGCTAATATTGTAATCGTGAACATAAAACAAAGCGATGGAGAAATTCAGCAAGTCAGGCAGCGTCTATTTCTGATCGAGTCCCTTCTTCAGTCAGAGTAAGGGACCCAACTAAAGAAGGATCCTGACCAAAAACATTTATACTGTCCATTTCCCTCCACAGATGCTGCCTGACCTGCTGATTTCCTCAGTACTTTGTTTTTTCAAAGGTTCAAAGGTATTTTATTGTCACGTGTACCAATTAAGACACACAACTACATAAAAGTTAACATAAACATCCACCACAGCGAATTCCCCACATTCCTCACTGTGATGGAAGGCAATAAAGTCTAAACTTCTTTCCTGTTTATTCTCCCACGGCCGGGCCAGTCGAACCATCCGCAGTCGGGGTGATCGAAGCTCCCGCAATCGGCGATCGAGGCGGTCAAAGCTCCTGCGGCCTGGAGCTCCCAAAGTCGGCCCCTAACCAAGAGATCCACAATGTTAAAGTCCGCAGGCTCCCATGGTTGGAGCACCAAGGTCGATCCCCGACAGGGACCGCCAGCTCCATGATGTTAAGTCCGCAGGCTACCGCGGTTGGAGCTCCCAAAGTCGATCTCCAGCAAGTGGCCACCTGCTCTTCGACGTTAGGCCACAGTGTGGACGGAGATACGGTACAGAAAAAAATCGCATCTCCATCGAGGTAAGAGATTAAAAAAAGTTTCCAAATAGTATATCAATTTTTATATTTTTTTAAAACATGAAGACAACAATCAACAATTAACTACTGTTTCAAATGCTATAATTATCTACTTTAACAGTTGTGAGTGTGAATAGTTAACTTTGCAGAATTACAGATTCACAATGGGAGCTCACTGTGACTGACAAGATCTCAACTTTAGATAGTCCCTCTGTCCCTCCCTTCCCCTCCCCCTTCCCAGATCTCCCTCTATCTTCCTGTCTCCACCTATATCCTTCCTTTGTCCCGCCCCCCTGACATCAGTCTGAAGAAGGGTCTCGACCCGAAACGTCACCCATTCCTTCTCTCCCGAGATGCTGCCTGACCTGCTGAGTTACTCCAGCATTTTGTGAATAAATCAAGATGTTAAACCATCTTTGCTGGGACATAGTAGTCTAGTTTAGTTTAGTTTAGTTTGGTTTAGTTTAGAGATATGGTGTGGAAACAAGCCCTTTGGCTTACCGAGTTCACGGCAACCAGCAATCCCCCTTACACTAGTTCTATCCTACACACTAAGGACAATTTACAGAAGCCAATTAACCTACAAACCTGCCTTTGGAATGTGGGAGGAAACTGGAGCACCCGGAGAAAACCCATGCGGTCACAGGGAGAATGTACAAACTCTGTACAGACAGCAATCGCAATCAGGATCGAAACTGGGTCTCTGACGTTGTAAGGCAGCAATTCTACCACTGCACCACTGTGCCACCCCTATAATTTGCATGGATGGTTTAAAGGCTTCTGAAGATACCCTAAATTTACCGCTTTTGTAATAATGTTGAAGGTTAATGTTAATGTTAATTGAAGGTTAATGTTAATGTTAATATTCTGCTGTGTGTAGCCGGCGACACACAGCAGAATATTAAGTGACAAGACAGACATGTCATGATTTTTACATTCAGTGGCAGGGATGCGTCTGTGACAATGTGTCAACGCAGAAGATCTTCCTTTATCTCATCATCACTGATCAACATGAAGGTGGCAATGACAGCCAATTGAACAGTCATCTTTCTGATGAGGCTCAAGGTTAGAGCATCTACTGTTTCTTATGTGAAGAAAGGTTCTGCAGATGCTGGTTTACACTGACGATCAACACACAATGCTGGAGTAACTCAGCAGGACAGGCTGCATGTCTGGAGAGAAGGAATGGGTGACGTTTTGGGTCGAGTCTGAAGATCGGTTTGTCTCGCTGAGTTACTCCAGCATTTTGCATCTATCTACAGTTTCTTATTTTTTATATTCATCCATTGTCCTAACCTGTGTAGTTACAATGGCATTCGGAATCAGAATGTCCCACATCCCACAAATGGTTTCAATGACCTTAAATTATTTGAGAACACATTTTTTCTCTATCTTCAAGATTGGTCCTTGTTTTAATTAATGTCTGCTATCCACATAATTCTATAACATGAATATTCTCTAAAGTCATTCATACATTGAATGATTCGTGTAATCTTGAAAATGTAAGTCAATAAAAATGTCAAGAAATATCTAGAGATGAATGTTTAATTTACCTGTTAAATTCATTAAAACTAACAAATGATAAAAGCAGAGTAGGGAAGGGTGGGAGATGCGTGAAGTACGAGGTGTATGAAGGAACAGGGTGATGCTAGTGTTGGGAATAATATTTGTGCATGGGGAGGGGGGAGAAGGGGAGGGGGTTTGGGAGTTTATCTTGAAATTGGAAAACATAATGTTCATACCATTTGGGTGTAGGCTACCTAAGGATACTGAGGTGCTGTTCTTCCAATTGGCGTGTGGTCCCACTCTGACAGTGGAAGAGGCAAAGTACCAAAAGATCAATATGGGTGGGAAGGAACTGCAGATGGTGGTTTAAACCAAAGATAGACACAAAAAGCTGGAGTAGCACAGCGGGTCAGGCAGCACCTCTGGAGAAAAGGAATAGGTGGCATTTCGGGTCGAGAACGTCACCCAGCTTCGACCCAGTGACGGGTCTGAAGCTTTTTGTGTCTATCTTCAAGATCAACATGGGATTGGGAAGCAGAGTAAAATGCCTAGCAACTGGAACTGCAGCAAACGTTGGCAGACAGTGCAAATGGATTTCCAATCCACCTTTGGTTGCCTCACAACTAAATGGTTCATGCTACTTGAGGAATAAAATTGGAGTGCCACCAGCCAACAATCATGAATTTTGAGACCTGAAAACCCCTTACCTGTTAAAATGCCAGAGCCACCATTTGAAGACACCTCGGTCTAAGCACTACAGGTTCAAACTCCCTCATCCGACATGCTGTGGACCAGTATCTCCTTTGGTCCTGTATGTTTTGAATTGTAGTACAACCGTTTACTAATTAACCAATTGATCTTATAGAGGTGTATAAAATCATGAGAGGAATAAATCGGGTAGATGCACAGAGTCTCTTGCCCACAGGAGGGGAATCGTGGACCAGAGGACATAGATTCAAGGTGAAGGGGAAAAGATTTAATAGGAATATGAGGGGGAACTTTTTCACACAAAGGGTGGCGGGTGTATGGAACAAGCTGCCAGAGGAGGTAGTTGAGGCAGGGACTATCTCAACATTTAAGAAACATTTGGATGGGTACATGGATAGGGCAGGTTTGGAGGGATATGGACCAAACGTGGGCAGATCGGACTAGTTAGTGTAGCTGGGACATTTTGGCTGGTGTGCCTATAAGCTGTCCAATCCTGTCACAGTTCCATTTGCAATTTACATATTTGAAGTGAAATTGTTTATGCATTATCAATATTATGACATATTGTGTAAGGTCATAAGTTACATCAATAAAATATTTTGGGAAGCATGTGATGTGCCTCTTTATTTTGAGAACAGTGAACAAATTGAAGGTCCACAAGGTTATGCTGGTAGGTTAATTGGCTACAATTTAGCAGAGATCCCAGTTAATTTTATATTTAGTTAGAATTAGAGTCAAAGAGTCATACAGTGTAGAAACAAGCCCTTCAGCCCAACTTGCCCACACTAGCCAAAATGTCCCAGCTACACTAGTCCGATCTGCCCACGTTGGGGGAGTCCAGAACCAGGGGCCACAGTTTAAGAATAAGGGGTAGGCCATTTAGAACGGAAATGAGGAAAAACTTTTTCAGTCAGAGAGTTGTAAATCTGTGGAATTCTCTGCCTCATAAGGCAGTGGAGGCCAATTCTCTGAATGCATTCAAGAGAGAGCTATATAGAGCTCCTAAGGATAGCAGAGTCAGGGGGTATGGGGAGAAGGCAGGAACGGGGTACTGATTGAGAATGATCAGCCATGATCACATTGAATGGTGGTGCTGGCTCGAAGGGCCGAATGGCCTCCTCCTGCACCTATTGTCTATTGTCTATTGAAGTAAAAATTGATATCAGTTTTCCAGAATTCTCAATGTTATCCTTTTGTTTTATATTTCACTCTGCTATTCTCTGGGAATTAATCTGTTATTCAAATACCTTGTGCATGATGCAACAGAGACCTGCTTGATGTACCTGGAGCACAGTGTATTGACATTGCAAACATTTCTTGTTTGTGAATTTCTTGACAGCTGAAGAGTTTATAGTTGTTTGGATATGAAAATGTTGCAGATTAAAATCAATAATGTAATTCATTCATTGCCTCCTTGCTGAAAAGGAAACTGGACACAAATACTTCTATTTTCTCTGCACCAATAATGCTATTTTCTCCTGAACTCCAGAAAACTGAAAGAACACTCAGTGCTTTGAGCAAATGTACCGCATATTTATCAAAATTCAAGGCAGTTCATTTTTAATTATTTCCTGAAAGATTGATTATCACTTGCTTTCCATATCCATTGTATGGGTTGGACTCAGCTGTGTAAAGACCAGGGAATAATCTGAAAGGCTCATTTAAATAACATTTTCATTTCATTGATTGTGGTGATGATGTTCTTGCGTGAGAGCCCTTGAGACTGTAATGCATGCACTGTGGTTTAAAAAGTAATGTGTATAACTATGCGATTTCCCATCCCTTGAAACTTCCCCATTTATCTACCCCAAAGTTTATTTGTGAATCTTCGATCAGAATCTCATGAGGTCTCAAAAGGTTGGCATGGTCAGAATGAAACAATCCATCTCATCTCATGCATTGGGCAAGAACAGAACTGAAAATGTTCCCTTTGAGACAAAACTAAATGTTTCTTGTTTTCTCATCATTCTTGAACCTACTTGCGTTGTGCACCGCTTTTAAAATTTGGACTGATGTCTACTGTCTTTGTAGACAGTGAGTATGGGGCAACAGGAAGCTGGTGTGGAGTGAGGGCATGAGTTAAACCTGACAGCAGGCATGGGCGGGAACCAGGATGAAAGCCGAGGGAAGAAAACAAAGGCCAAGGTTTAGGAAGCAGTGTCCATCAGTTCAGACACAAAATGTTCAGAAGGAGTAACACGGCAGAGAGATGAAAGGGAATGTAAAAATTACGTACGGCATGACCTACATATGGTAGGGAGAGAAGTACAGAGGCAGTCACAGGTAGATAAAGGGCAACTGGAGAGGTGATTGCAGAACAGATATAAAGAGAATATGTATATGGCTCCCCAGAACAGGAATTAGGTTGGTAATTGTTGCCAATAAGTAGGAGCACAAAAATTAGAAGCATGAAGTAGCGAGGGCATGATGTAGTCAGGAGAAGAGAGGCTTGATGTGGAGCTGTGCAGAATATAAGGTTGGGAATATCATGCAGAGAGAAATAAAATGCACGGCATTGGTGCTTGGCGAGAAGATGAGTACAAAGATAAAGTTAGGTAAGAGAGTGTGACTGAAGCGATGGTCTGGATCATGCTGACGGTTCACCAAGGCACCTATAGACAACTAAAATCGATTGTCAGATATGGGCTCATACGACCTCTTGTTCTGTCCCAAGACTAGGTGCAGGGGTAGTCAGTAATGCCCTGAACTGATCAGCCAGATACCATTTTCTAGAGACAAGGAATGGGTGATGTTTTGGGTTGAGACCCTTCTTCAGACTTTATAGTCACCCATTCCTTCTCTCCAGCTCTATACCTGCCATAAATCATCCATCGAAGTCCCATTTATATGTATGGGGCCACCAGACTTCATTAAATAGGGAAATGAAGATGGGTCATAAGACAATAAGGTCATAAGGAATTGGAATAGAATTAGGTCATTCAGCCCATCAAGTCTACTCCGCCATTCAATCATGGATGATCTATATCTCACTTCTAACCCCATTCTCCTGCCTTCTCCCCATAACCCCTTAAGGTCTTGCCTATCACCTTAGTTTAGATTCATAGAGACATACAGCACAGAAACAGATCCGATGGCCCAACTTGCTCATGCGGTCCAAGACGCCCCATTTACATTAGTCCCATCTGCCTGTGTTTTGCCCATATCACTTTTAACCTTTCCTCTCCATATACCTGCCCAAATGTTTTTAAAATGTTGTTATAATACCTGCCTCATCTACCTCCTCTGGGAGTTCATTTCATATATCCACCACCGCATATATGACAAATTAATGAATATTAACGTTTTAAATAACGCATCAATTATCTGAGTTTTCACATGAACTTATTACTTTTAAATTTGTTAATAATTTTTCTGCGCTCTGTGTTTCCCCTTTCCAATACCTACTGTACGTGAGTTTGGCTTGATTGTATTTATGTATAGTATTATCTGATTTCATCAGATACCATGCAAAACAGAGCTGTTCGCGTGCTAATAATAAATTAAAAACCTAACCCTTTCAGTTATTCAAATATATGTTAGGTAGAGAGGTTAATACAGAAGAAAGTAAGTTGTTCAGAGGAAATAAGGAGGCTAAAAAGGGACAGAAATAGGTGAATGGGAAAAGATTTGGCAAAAGAAGCGCAACGAGGTAAAATGTGAAATGATCCATTTCAGCAAGAGAATAAAGCTTAAATGGTGAGAGTTTGCAGAGTGCAGGTCTCAACCTCCCAGAGCTCCCGATGTCGTGTCCCGACACCAAGGCCCGAACTACCCGAATGCCCAATGCTGCTAATGGACACCCGAACCTCCCTGAGTGCAACTATTTACCTGATGGAGAGGCCGACTCTGTGCTCCAGCTCCTGGGCCCTAACTGGAGCAGCCATCCCCCGAGGCAATGTGGGAAACACACTAGACTGCAGGTGAGACTGAAGCAAGGTGGATTCAAGTCCCGTCCCCCCCCCCCCCCCCATCCCCAGCATACAGTTGGGTAATCTGCAGGCTATTGAGAACAACTTGGATGAACTGAAATCTAGACTTACCTCCTAGGAGAACCGAGGGACTGTTGTGTGTTTAGCTCACCCCTGCCTCACCTGACTGTGCCATTCAACCCAAGAGCTTCTTGCTACATCAGATAGACCATATGATGTCTTCAGGCAAGGTTAAGGGAGGAGGCACCTGCTTTCTGATTAACCTCATGGTGCTTGGAACTGGTGGTCCAGGTGAGCTCCTGTTCCCCAGAACTGGAATATCTTTTAGAGAAGTGTTGACGCAACTACCTGCCGTGGGAATTCATTGGCTCTCCTGAGTGCCCTTTGGTAAATCTGATCACATGGTTGTACTTCTACTCCCTGCTTACAGGCCGACGCTGAAGTGGGAGGGTCCCATACAGAAAATCATAGGCTGAAGACATGGATGACACTCTTTGAGACTGCTTTGAGTCAGTGGAATGTTTCATGTTCAAAGACTCTGCGGCCCACCTAGATGTCACAGACTTTATCAACAAGTGTGTAGAGGACTGTGTGTACCAAAGAGGACGATATGTCTATTCCCCAATGGGAAACCGTGGATAAACCGTGAGGTCCACTTTCAGTTGAAGTCCAAGTCTACAGCATTCAAATCGAATGATCCCAAACGGTACAAGAAATCTATCCATGAACTTTGCAGAGCCATAAAGAGTCTCGAGGTAATAAAATGGATATCCGTAGATCCTGGCTGTAGCAGACTAGAAAGCGAAGGCGCCCAGTATCGCTGGCAACAATGGGTCCCTCTCCAATGAACTCCATGCATTCGACATTCTCTTTAAACAGTAGGTCATTGGTGGAATGCCACCCTCTCTGCCAGCCGCAGGTACCAATGGTTTCTGAGGCGGATGTAAGATCAGCTTTCCTGCGAGTAAATCCATGGAAATCGACTGGTCCAGATGGAGTCATCCAATGGTCCAGGAATTAGTAGGTTAACCAATGATGAGCGTTTGTTGACACTGGGCCTGTACTCGCTGAAGTTTAGAAGAATGAAGGGAGACGTCATTGAAACATACAGAATAGTGAAAGGCTTGGATAGTGTGAATGCGGAGAGAATGTTTCCACTCGTGGGAGAGTCTAGGACTAGAGGTCGTAGCCTCAGAATTAAAGGACGTTCTTTTAGAAAGGAGATGAGGAGGGATTTCTTTAGTCAGAGGGTGGAGAATCTGCGGAATTCTTTGCCACAGAAGGCTGTGGAGGCCGACACTGGATATTTTTTAGGCATAGATAGATAGATTCTTGATTAGTACAGGTGTCAGAAGTTACGGGGAGAAGGCAGGAGAATGGGGTTAGGATGGAGTGATAGATCAGCAATGATTGAATGGCAGAGTGGACTTGATGCGCCAAATGGTCTAATTCTATTCCTATCACTTATGGCCTTGTGAGTCCCTGCCGTGTCCTTGGAACCTATGTGGATCAGCTGGCAGAAGTATTAACAGACACTTTTAACCTCTCAATATCCATTCTGAGGTTCCCACCTGCTTCAAAAAGACCACTATCATCCCGATGCTAAAGAAAAGTAAGATGGCATGCCTTAATGACTGCTGTCCAGTGGCTCTGACATCCACCATCATGAAGAGCTTCGAGAGGCTGGTGATAGCGCACATTAACTCCAGCCTCCCAGCCAGCCTTGATCCACTGCAGTTTGCTTACCGTCACAACAGGTTCACAGCCTGGGCCTAACTTCATCTCTGGAACACCTAGTCAACAAAGACTCTTACATTAGACTCATATTTATCGACAATAGTTCTGCCTTCACACCAAAATCCTATCCAAACTAATCTCCAAACTCCGGGACCTGGGAATCAGCTCTCCTCTCTCCAACTGAATCCTTGCATTCCTGGCCCACTGACCTCAATCAGTGAGGATAGGTGATAAAACTTCCTCCACGATAACTCTTAACACCAGTGCCCCACAAGGGTTTGTTCATATTCCCCTATTATATCTGTTTACACTTACAGCTGTACAGCTAAATTCATAAATTCATAAGACATAAGAGCAGAATTAGTCCCTTTGGCCCATTGAGTCTGTTCCGCCAGTCAATCATGGCTGTTCTATTTTTCCCTCTCAATCCAATTCTCCTGCCTTTCCCTGTAATTTGGCTCTAATTCCTTCTACAAATTTGCCGATGATACCTCTGTGTCACTAACACCGATGAAATGGAATACAGAAAGGAGATACAGAACTTAGTAATATGGTGTCAAGACAATAACCTCTCCCTCAATATCAGCAAGATGAAGGAGCTAGTTACTGAAGTCAGGAAGCATGGTGGAGTACATGCCCCAGTCAGCATCAATGGTTCAGATGGTGAAATGATTGAGAGCTTCGAGTTCCTTGGCATTAATTTTACCAATGATCTGACATGGACCAACCACATTGATGTGTCAGCCTAGAAGGCACACCAATGCCTCTACTTCCTGAAGAGATTGAGGAAATTCAGTGTGTCTCCAATAACTCTTACAAACTTCTACAGATGCACCATAGACGGCCTACTGTTAGGTTGCATCACAGTTCGGTTTGGGAATAGCTCTACCCAAGACCGCAAGAAATCACAGTTAGAGTGGTCGATCACACAGACTGGACTTCCCACCATTAACTTCATCTACACCATGCTGTCTTGGCTGGAAAAGCAGCCAACATAATCAAAGACTTGGCCCACCCAGTCATTCCTTCTTCTCCCTGCTTCCGTCTGGCAGAAGGTACAGAAGCTTGAAAGCGTGCACCACCAGACATAGAAACAGCTTCTTTCTCTCCATTATAAGGTATCTAAACAGCCCTTCCATAAGCTAGAATACCATTTGACTCACCTCTACCCCATTGAGGTCATTGGACTTTGTCTAATGCTGAGAACATGTTCTGCAATCCACATCTCACTGTGATGGATGTTTCTTTGATGGATGTTTCTTTTTTGTGTGTTTTTGGGGTTGGGTGGTTTGAGTGCCTGTTTGATGCTTTTATTGTTGGACTGTGTTTTTGGGGGTTTTGGGGTGTGTGATTTGAATGCCTATTTAATGCTTCTATTGTTGGACTGTGTTTTGGGGGGTTTTTGGGGTTGGGTAATTTGGGTGCCTGTTTAGTGCTTTTATTGTTGGACTGTGGGTGATTGAATTAACATTTTGTTCAAGATGGCCGCGCCGTTGTGTTTGGCTGCCTGCCACTGTATGTTTCTTTTTTTCCTAGTCAGATGTGCAGCACTTTGGTCAACGTGGGTTGTTTTTAAATGTGCTATACAAATAAATTGACTTGACTTGACTTGACATCTTCCCTTTTGCACTATTGTACTTCAGTTCTAGTGAAGTTCATAGATATAATCTATGTATAGTACATCTGATCTGCTTGGATAGAAAGCAAAACAAAGCTTTTCACTGTACCTCAAAACTTGTGACAATAATAAACCTAAACCTAGTTCTGAGGGGCTGTGGGATCCAGATGTCAATATTGCATGATTCATAAAAGCCTGTTGTGTAGCAAAAGCAAGCAGTTAGAAACGTTAACTGAATTTTTGTGGAATGACTACAATAGTAGGAAAGATATTGTTTAATTGAGAAGGATATTGGTCAGACCACTTCAAAAATACTGTATACAATATTGGTCTTGTTCAAAGAAGTATGTTACTGAATTGGAGACCATTTGGATAGGTTTACTCGACTAATAACTACATTGGAAAGGTTCTTTTGGAGGAACGTTCAAACAGGCTAGGCTGGAGTTTAGAAGAGCAAGTGATGATTTGATTGAAGTACATACGTTCCTTGGGCATCTTATCAGAATCTGTATTGAGAGGATGTTTCCTATTATGGGAGAATCTGGAATATGGGATCACTGTTAGGAATTTCCTATTTATGAGGCAAAATCTTTCCTCTTTGAAATCTTTCGCTCATTGGGGTTGATGGTGGAGTTTTTGAATATTTTTAGTCAAGATGTAGATAGATTCTTTATGAGCAAGTGGGAGGAGAGCAACTGAGGATAGACAAGACTACTGAGTTGAGGCTACAATTAGATCAGCCATGATCAGATTAAATGATCATATTAATGTGCTTAATGTGCTTGAGGGGCTGAATGACTTTCTCCTACTCATAATACATCTGTTCATTTATTTTTCAACTGTTTCTAAATGTATTTTTTGGGATCCATGTGGCAGCAAATATTTCTGCAGCTTCACTGCTAGCAAGAGAGTGGCCACAAGTTGAAAATAAGTCCTGTGGGACCCAGCTGATTATCAGAGAAGCAGAAGTTAAAAGAACAGGCCAAAAGAATGACCAGTGGGGGGCTGGAGGCAGGGAAAAGATCCATACCAACTATATAAGATACGTTAGAATATGTAGTGATATGTTGACCAATATGCCTATAATTTGACCAATCTGTACTACCTGTGTTTTGGTGTTTCCTGATGCTCTGTGGTTCACAGTTTGTGCCTTTTTCGGGTCTGAACTAATGCTTTCTTTTTATTTTTCGGTCCGTTTGTTGTTTGTATTTCTGTTTCTGAGTTTCACTGCTTTTGTTTACATTGCTTTACTTGCACCTGATGGTTTTTTTTAATGGATCATTCAGTTGATGAATCTCAGTGCAGCTCTTCACTACTGTGTCTTTTAGTCTTATCATGTTTAAGCTTTGTTTAAGTTACACCTGCATAACTTGTGAAGCCTCTTTTAAACTTTGTGCGTGGGAAATTATGTCTCACGAGTCTGATAAGTTTCTTGAAAAGGTCCCCAAGAGGATTGATGAGGGCAGGGCAGGGCAGTGTAAATTGAATATATTGACCTTGGCAAGATCTTGAACAAGGTCCCGCATGGTAGATCAGTGTGGAAGATTATATCACATGAAATCCAAGATGAGCTAGTCAATATTATTTAAAAGTAGCTTGGAGAAAGCAGTCAAATGGTGGTTGTGGAGGGTTGCTTTCCTAATTGGAGGCCTGCGAACAGTGGCGTGCTGTTGGTTCACTGTTGTTTGTTATCCATATTAATAATTTAGATTACATTGTTAGCATTGCGAATAGGTTTGCATATAATATGAAAATTGGTGGTATAGTGGCTATCTAAGTTTACAGTAGACACTAGGAACTGCAGACACTAGTTTACCAAATAAGACAAAAAGTACTGGAGTAACTCAGAGGTCAGACAGCATCTCTTGAAAACATGGGTCGGGACCCTTCTTCAGACTGATTGTAGTAGGGGGAAGAAAGTCCCACATCTCTTCCATCTTTCTCCCTTCCTGAAGAAGGTGGGCTGCCATCTTGGGCCAGTGTGGTTCTTCTAGCAAAGCTACTCCCATAACATGGTTGGGTTGGGAGTTCAAAAAATTAGACTCGGCAACAATGAAGGACCACATCAGGACCTGCAGATGGTGATGTTCTTCTTGGCTGCAGGCTCTGGAGATGCTAATGGAATAGGGCAAATAGCTGTGCTGCCCTTTGTAAATAGTACACATTATAGATGGTGGAAAGGTTCTAGGGTGTTAGACCTCTGACCAATTGAATTTCTGGTCAATGATCGCCTCCAGGATATTGATGGTAAAGGAGGTGACAATAGTAATACTAGTAAATGTCAAGAGTAGGTTAGAGCCTCCCATGGCGGAGATGGTCATTTCCTAGCACTCTTGTGGCACCAACATTACTTGCACCTCTTTGCCCATGCCTGACTGTGCAAGGCCTATTGTTTAGGTCTTGCTGCTCCATTTGCTGAGGAGGTGCAAATGAAATTGAACATGAAGCAATCTTCAGTGACCATCTCTACTCCTGACCATATACTGGAAGTAAGGTCATTGATGAAGCAGATGAAGAGAGCATTTATATCTGGCATTCCCCTCAGTCTGGAGAAATGTGATGAGGTTGAGGGTGGGATTGGATAATGGTAATAGTATTTAAAATCATTTTGCTGACATTGGGCAACCATGATGACACACTGAAGCAAGGGAGCATATTTCATTTTGATGTTTTATGAAAGTTTACAATCTTGAGTCTGGGAAAAGTAGAGCTCTTATGTGCACGGATTGTTTAATGAGACAATAATCTATCCAAGAAAGCAACCTATTTGAAGCACTTTCTACTTTAAAATTTACGTCAGGTTAACAATTCTTCTTTTGTAACAAAATGCATTTAACTAAATCGCTTCTTTTTTTAGCAAATGTATTGTGTATCCTAAATATTCACGGTTAAGTGCTAGTGGCTGAACATCAGGGAATAAAGTACTGGAATGGAATGAGAACATAAAGCTTCAAAAGCATTCTTCCAATTTAATTACAGTCCATTAAATGTCAGTAAGATGGATTTATCCTACAAAGAATACTAATAGTTATGGAACTGTGAATAAAGGGGCACTATGTTGTTATTTATAGAATGGCATAGAGGACTGTCCACAATGATGGTATAAATTTAAAAAGCAGCTGTTGAGGAAACAGCATCTCATTAAGCTAGTTGTTTTGGAAACCACGTTGGCAAACACTAGCATTAGAATTTCTTCATATTTCTAAAATGAGATGTTTATCATAAGCTGCTTGGAAAACAATAGTATTTTAAGTAACTTGATGAACCAAAATGTGAATTATAAACAACAATATAAAGATTAGAAGATACAAAGAACTGCAGATGCTGCTTTACAAAAAAATACATAAAGTGCAGGAGTAACTCAGCAGGTCAAACAGCATCTCTGGAAAATATGGATGGGCGATGTTTCAGATTGGCACCCTACTTCAGACTGATTGTAGTCGGGGGAAGAACATTGGAAGAGAGGGAGAGGCAGGAAAAAGCCTGGTGAGTGATAGTTGCACATTGGTTAAAGGGGGGCAGAGGAGGGTTGATTGGCAGATGGTTGGACAAAGGCCTGAGGTGAAGGTCTATTGTCTGAAAAGACAAAACATGTGAGCTCAGGATGGAAAATGTGCAAAATATGAAGCTGGAGGAACAAATATGTGCAGAAGGGGACAGGGGAAAGGGAGAAATGGGAGTATATCCAGTGGGGCACAGGGAAGAGAGGGGGATAAAGGGGGGCTTGGGGAAAGAGGGCTTGTCTGGAGATTAGCTACCTAAAAGTAGAGAATCCAATGTTCATACCGTTGGGTTGTAAGCTACCCAAACAGTATATAAGGTTATAAAAAGGTTAGGCTTGGTCAAGTTGACAGTGTTGGACTAAAATCTTCCTGAAATGCTGTGGGAACATAGTTAAATATAGAACAGTACAGCACAGAAACGGGCTCTTCAGCCAAGAATGTTTGTGCAAAACATAATGCCCAGCTGCAATAATCGTATCTGCCTGTACATGATCCATATCCTTCTATTCCCTGTACTTGCACACGCCTATCGAAAAGTATCTTACACGCCACTATTGTATCTGTCTCCACCCCTGGCAGTGTGTTTTAGGCCCTCACCGCCCTCTGCGTAAAAAGATTGCCCCACACTTCTCCATTAAATATTCCCCCTCTCGCCTTATAACTATGCCATCTAGTGTTGGACTTTTCCACCCTGACAAAAAGGTTCTGACTGCCGACCCTATCTATGCCTTTCATAATGTTATATAGTTTTATCATGTCCTCTCAACCTCCGACGATCCAGAGAAAACAATCCAAGTTTATCCAATCCCTCCCTGTAGCTGAAACACTCTACTCCAGGCAGCATTCTGGTAACCCTCCTCTGCACCCTCTCAAAAGCTTCCACATCTTGCTTCTAATGTCAAGCATACCATTCGCCTTCTTTACCACCCTAGCTACTTGTGTTGGCCCCTTTCAGTGTTGACTGATTACATTTTGAAGTGCAGTTTTCTTCTGGTATTGCAAAGGTACTATCCTAAATAAAAGTGACAACAGAATATAAATCAGCACCCTCGTCTGACGAAAGGGAAAGATAGTCAGGGCTCTCATTCAGCGACCCAGGTCACAAGGCTCATGGAAAAGGCAAGATTAGGCTCCTCAGACAAATTAAGGTATGGTCCTGGAGTCCAGGTAGATTATTCCCTGTAAGTGGCAAAACAAGTAGATGGAGTTGTGAAGAAAGTGTATGATAAGCTTGCCTTCAGGAAGTCACGATACAGCTTTATAGGACTTTGGTTAGGCCGCTTTTGGAGTATTACATGCAGTTCTGGTCGCCCCAATACAGGAAGGATGTGGAGGCTTTTGAAAGAGTGCAGAAGTGGTTTACTAGATTGATGTCTGGATTAGAGGGTATTAGCTATCAGGAGGTGAACAGACTGGGATTGTTTTCTCTGGAATGTCGGAGGTTGAGGGGGGGCCTGACAGAAGTGTATACAATTATGAGAGGCATAGGTCAGGTACACAGCCAGAATCCTTTTCCCAGAATGGAAATATCAAAGACGAGTAGGCATGATCTTAAGATGAGGGGTCAAGATTTAAAGTGAATATGTGGGGCATGTCTTTTACACGGAGGATGGTGGGTGCCTGGATCATGCTGCCGGGGGGGAGACAGATATGATAATGGTGTTTAAGAGACTTTTGGATAGGTACATGGATATGCAGGGAATAGAGGGATATGGATCATCAGCAGAATGATGAGATTCATTGATCATGTTCGGCACAGACACTGTGGGTCAATGGACCTGTCTGTGTGCTGTACTGTCCTATGTTTTATGAAACTCAATGGCTGGACGTTTCCTATCTCTCTTTCAGATAAACAATATTAGAAAAAACTACTTTTCTGGTCATCATTTTCTGATCATTTGGTTGGAAAACACAATCTGGAATGAAATTCTAGTTATGAGCAGCATAGTTGAAGTCGAAAATCCAGTCCAATATTTTCAAACTCAAAGGTGTCCCTAGTATTTGATAACCATAGATCCTACCTTGGCAATGGACACATTGGATCTCATAACAACCTCCCAACCTGGTTCCTCTATATGCTATTCTGTTCATTTACCAATTGGAAATCCTATCCACCCTTCTCTAAATTCCACCTAAAAGGACATAGCCATCTTTCTACACCTGAATTCCAGTTGCTGCTTTTACCTTAGGTTCGCTCACTCCTATTTCATTGTGAAAATAAACAACAATTGTAGTTTAGTTTAGTGGTACAGCGCGGAAACAGGCCCTTCTGCCCAACTAGTTCGTGCCGACCAGCGATCCCCGCACACTTACATTATCCTACACAATCTACGGACAATTTACAATTATACCAAGCCAATTAACCTACAAACCTGTATGTCTTTGGAGTGTGGCAGTAAACTGGATATCCCAGAGAAAACCCATGCAGGTCACGGGGAGAAAGTACAAACTCCGTACAGACAAGCACCTGTAGTCACGATGGAACCCGGGTCTCTGGCGCAGTAAGGCAGCAATTCTACCGCTGTGCCACCCCGCCGCCCCTTTTATTCTTTGTGATGTTAATTATTGCCTCACTACACAATTGCTCAGCTCTTAGAATAATTCATATTAGTAAGATGTCCAACATTCTCCAGTTTTGTAACTTTTGTCGTAAGTAATCATTTCTTCTTAACTCATTGCTGAAATGGTTTTGTCAAAGTGGTCACCAATTTTGTTCTGCACCTGATGGATCAGTTTTATCTTCCGAATGGCAGCAGTTAATGCAGAGTAGAATAGCTCAGGGATTTGTCCTTGCTACCCGAGTGTAACTGGCCGGTAATGTTGTAGCTGATATTCTATGGAATGTGCCTAGCGCATGCATGGTGGATTTTTACAGATAAGAGAAATGAATGCTGGAAAGAGAGACTCTGATTTTGTGGTCTCTGAAGCTTATGGATAATAAAGTACTTTAGATGAAGTTAAATGACTCCTCATTATTACAACTTCATACACTTTCATCTTCTGGGAAATACAATTCCAGGCTTGGAGTGAAACTTTCCAGTGGAAGAAGTCTATACCATCCTTGTTTGGAAAGAATATCCTCTCAAAGAGAACTTCTTCAGTAAGTTCTTCTTGCACCTTGCTATCCAAGCATGTTCCAAAGATCAAAATGAAGAATCCCTGAAAACCATTGAGGATTGTAATTATATAATCGAAAGCAAAATGCTGGAACCAATAATCTCTGCATCCAAAACCCACTGTATCTAGCCACAGCCCTATTCTCATGTTGAATTCAATACTGCTCATTTCATGCGCATTTGTTTAGGCCACTTTTGGAGTATTGCATACAGTTCTGGTCACCGCAATACAGGAAGGATGTGGAGGTTGTTGAAAGGGTGCAGGATAGGCTTACTAGATTGATGTCTGGATTATATGGTATTAGCTCAGTCTGAAGAAAGGTCTCGACCCGAAACATCACTTATTCCTTTTCTCAAGAGATGCCGTCAGACCCGCTGAGTTACTCCAGCCTTTTGTGTCTGTCTTCAATCTAAAAGATTCTGGATGCTTTGGTTTTTGCTTCTCCTCCTTCAGCTACTTTCTCGGGCTTCTCTTTATGTGCTGTTTTTCTAAGAATGATTCATGTGCTTCCTGGATTGCCTTCCGAGGCAAACTCTTTCTGCTACAAGGTATCATCCATTGTGCTGCATCAACCTTAGTCTATGTTGTAAATGCCACTGAATCCATTTTGTTTTTCATTGATACTCCTGGATATTGAATCTAACTTTTTTTTAGCACAAAATTGATTTAACCCGGAATAAATTGTGTTTTGATAATCACTTCAAGGTGAAATCATACCAATCAAGAAATTGAACTGGGCTTTTCAGGTTGGCACATCCAATGATTTCTGATCATCAGACACTCACTTAATGGTGTCGATGGCCTTAGTGTGCAGATAATAACATGAATTGCAGCTTCAGGCTCCAGCAAATGGATGTGGTTTAATAGTTACTGGGGGAAAAGGAGCACAACACCCTGTATTCTTCTTTAAGGTACCATTTAAAGAGAACTCGGCTGTCATCAGGTCACTTCGCAAAGCAGTTGCAGAGCTGATTAAAGACAGCCAAAACACCTCTCTGTTTTGCAAAATGAGCTTGTAGGAAGTGCTGGTTGAAGCATTTGATGGATGCCTCCTTTATCGCATTTACTGAAAGAAAACTTTATGTTAGGTGTTAAAAGTAACACAGGGAGGGTTAGGGGCTTCAGGGCAGGGAACACAAAGAAATACATGCATGAAGCCTTAAGACTTTAGAGATGCAGCGTGGAAACAGGCCCTTCGGCCCACTGAGTCTGCACTGACCAGTAATCCCCACACACTAACACTATCCTACACACTAGGGACAATTTTACAATGTTACCAAAGCCAATTAACCTACAAACCTGTAAGTATTTGGAGTGTGGGAGGAAACCAGAGCACCCGGAGAAAACCCACGTGGTCACAGGGAGAACATATAAACTCCGTAGAGACAGCACCCATAGTCAGAATTGAACCCGGATCTTTGGCGCTGTAAGGCAGCAACTCTACCGCTGCGCCACTGTGCTGCCCAATACAACCTGTGTAAAGAATAATCAGAGATACAAGATCCTGACTTTCACTGAGACATGTCTCATTTGGCAGGGTGAGTTTCAACCTAGTTCTCAAGCCTGCTCTGTTTCCAATGTAGGAGTGAAGGTCGCAGTGACTCTGCTTCCTTGGTATCATTCTGGGTGGCCATCACTGACTTTCATAAATGTATCAGTTTATTGCTCATCGAACAACTAGGGACAATAATGACAGTGATGAAAAATGCCATCAGAAATCTGAAGACGAGACTCCTCAGTCCACATCAGTCTGGGGGTGCACATAATATACACTGTTTATTATAACTTCCTGCATGCTCCACAACCTGGCTAATTGTGGGCAACATCTGAGCCTAAACCAGCAGGAGACTCAGAGTCTGGAGGCTAGAAAGCACAACAAGATGACCAGTCAGGACCAGGAAGATAATGGCTCTGAGATGGATGTTCCAGTGTAATCACACAAGCTGGATCACTGCACACAATGCAAAACAGAGGCAGCAAGCAGAATCATTCTTGATCAACCTGCTACTTGCACATGTCCTCACACTAATCCTTTGGCTGTGACAGAGGGGGGTGGGGCATGCTAAAGATCTTCATACTGTGATCCTTCCGTGAAATGGAGTGGCTGCAAACAGTGAGTGGGCATGAGACAGTGGAATGTGGAGCCTTGTCCATAACATTGCTCTGCTGGCCTTTGATATTCAAAGGCATTTAAAAGCAATGGAAAGAGATTAAAGCATTTAAAAAAACCTAAAAATAATTAAAACTAAAAATAATAAGTATAGCTGAAATCATATTACACCACTGTTGATTAATTAAAAATATAAATATAAAGTGCAGCACAGAAAGAGACAAAATCCTCAGTGATTTAATTCTCCTGAATAAGTTGTCGCTTGCATATCAGCCTTAACTGGAGGAAACTGAGACACCATAAGCAATAAGCCCTTCAGCATGAGTGCCAAAGCTGCTGGTGAACGCAAGAGTCAAGAGTGTTTTATTGTCATATGTCCCAGATGGAACCAATAAATTTGTACTTGCTGCAGCACAACAGAATATGTAAACATAGTACACAGTAAACAATATAATAAAGAGAAAAAAATAGTTCAATGTGTGTATATATACATTCACAAATACACATATACACAGATCATATATTTAAACACACACACACACATACGTACACACAAAAATCAAACAATAACAGTGCAATAATAACAATAATAGTTAGTTTTCAGGCTCCTGTACCTTCTTCCTGAGGGGTGAAATGAGTGTGTGCAGGGTGGTATGGCTCTCTGATGATACTGGCTGCCTTTTTCAACAACAACAACAGAGCTTTATTTGTCATTCGGTACCAAGGTACCGAACGAAACTACATAGCAGTCACACAAAAAAGAAAAAGAACACAAGACACATGACCCCAACACAAACATCCATCACAGTGACTCCAAACACCCCCTCACTGTGATGGAGGCAACAAAACTTCCACTCTCTTCCCCACGCCCACGGACAGACAGCTCGTCCCCGACCGACCCGCACAGTCCCCGCAAGGGGTGGCCCGCGGCCGAGTCGCACCGGGCGCTGAAACGTCTCGCGGCCGAGCCGGGCGATGGAAGGCCCCGCGGCCAAGCCGTGCGCAGCTAAGTCCCGCGGCCGAGCCGCGCCGGACGATGTTAGGTCCCGCGGCCGAGCCGCACCGGGCGATGGAAGGCCCCGCGGCCAAGCTGCACCAGGCGATGTTAAGTCCAGCGGCCGAGCCGCACCAGCGATGAAAAGTCACGCCGGGCGATGTTAGGCCCCGCGGCCAAGCCGCACCGGGCACTGTTAAGTCCAGTGGCCGAGCCGCACTGGGCACTGTTAAGTCCAGCGGCCGAGCCGCACCGGGCGATGTTAGGTCCCGCGGCCGAGCCGCACCGGGCGATGGAAGGCCCCGCGGCCAAGCCGCACCGGGCACTGTTAAGTCCAGCGGCCGAGCCGCACCGGGCGATGTTAGGTCCCGCGGCCGAGCAGCGCCGGGCGCCGTGAGGAAGAGACCTAAAAGAGAAAGGTTTTCCCCCGTCCCCCCACCCACACCACCACCCCCCCACCCACACCACCACCCCCCACACATACACAACCAAAAAAAAACAAAAAACATCCCAACACCGACACACAACAAAAAAAAAAGGAAAAAAGACGAACAGACTGCTAGCGAGCCGCAGCCGTTAGGCGCCGCCACTTCCGCTATTTTTGAGGCAAAGACTAAAGTAAATCCCTTCAGTGGTGGAAAGGTCAGAACCCATGATGGCCTGGGCAATGTTCACAACTTTTGCAGTCTTCTTCGCTCCTGGGCATTCAAGTTGCTGCAACCAGTCAATATGCTCTCTACTGTACAGCTGTAGAAGTTCAAGACAATCCACTCTGACATACCAAATCTCCATAATCTTCTTAGGTAGTAGAGAGATTGATGTGCTTTCTTTATAATTGCATCAGTGTGCTGGGTCCAGGAAAGATCTTCAGAAATATGCACGCCCAGGAATTTTTAATTTTTGACTCTCACCACCATCAATAAAGACAGGATTGTGGGTCAATAGACAATAGGTGCAGGAGTAGGCCATTCGGCCCTTCGAGCCAGCACCGCCATTCAATGTGATCATGGCTGATCATTCTCAATCAGTACCCCGTTCCTGCTTTCTCCCCATACCCCCTGACTCCGCTATCCTTAAGAGCTCTATCTAGCTCTCTCTTGAATGTATTCAGAGAATTGGCCTCCACTGCCCTCTGAGGCAGAGAATTCCACTGATTCACAACTCTCTGACTAAAAAAGTTTTTCCTCATCTCTGTTCTAAATGGCCTATCCCTTATTCTTAAACCGTGGCGCCTGGTTCTGGACTCCCCTAACATTGGGAACATGTTTCCTGCCTCTAACGTGTCCAACCCCTTAATAATCTTATATGTTTCGATAAGATCCCCTCTCATCCTTCTAAATTCCAGTGTATACAAACCTAGTCGCTCCAGTCTTTCAACATATGACAGTCCCGCCATTCCGGGAATTAACCTAGTAAACCTGCGCTGCACGCCCTCAATAGCAAGAATATCCGTCCTCAAATTTGGAGACCAAAACTGCACACAGTACTCCAGGTGCGGTCTCACTTGGGCCCTGTACAACTGCAGAAGGACCTCTTTGCTCCTATACTCAACTCCTCTTGTTATGAAGGCCAACATTCCATTGGCTTTCTTCACTGCCTGCTGTACCTGCATGCTTCCTTTCAGTGACTGATGCACTAAGACACCCAGATCACGTTGTACGTCCCCTTTTCATAACTTGACACCATTCAGATAATAATCTGCCTTCCTATTCTTACCACCAAAGTGGATAACCTCACACTTATCTGCATTAAACTGCATCTGCCATGCACCCGCCCACTCACACAACCTGTCCAAGTCACCCTGCAACCTCATAGCATCTTCCTCACAGTTCACACTGCCACCTAGCTTTGTATCATCGGCAAATTTGCTAATGGTACTTTTAATCCCTTCATCCAAGTCATTGATGTATATTGTAAATAGCTGCGGTCCCAACACCGAGCCTTGCGGTACCCCACTAGTCACTGCCTGCCATTCTGAAAGGAACCCATTTATCCCCACTCTTTGCTTTCTGTCAGTCAACCAACTTTCTATCCATGTCAGTACCCTACCTCCAATACCATGTGCTCTAATTTTTCCCACCAATCTCCTATGTGGGGCCTTGTCGAAGGCTTTCTGAAAGCCGAGGTACACCACATCCACCGGCTCTCCCCTGTCAATTTTCCTAGTTACATCCTCAAAAAATTCCAGTAGATTAGTCAAGCACGATTTCCCCTTCGTAAATCCATGCTGACTCGGAACGATCCTGTTACTGCGACCCAAATGCTCCGCAATTTCGTCTTTTATAATTGACTCCAGCATCTTCCCCACCACTGATGTCAGACTACCTGGTCTATAATTTCCCGTTTTCTCTCTCCCTCCTTTCTTGAAAAGTGGGATAACATTAGCTACCCTCCAATCCACAGGAACTGACCCGGAATCTATAGAACATTGGAAAATAATCACTAATGCGTCCACAATTTCTAGAGCCACCTCCTTAAGCACCCTGGGATGCAGACCATCAGGCCCTGGGGATTTATCAGCCTTGAGTCCCATCAGTCTACCCAAAACTTTTTCCTGCCTAATGTGGATTTCCTCCAGTTCCTCTGTCACCCTAGGATCTCTGGCCACTAGAACATCTGGGAGATTGTTTGTATCCTCCTTAGTGAAGACAGATCCAAAGTACCTGTTCAACTCGTCTGCCATTTCCTTGTTCCCCATAATAAATTCCCCTGCTTCTGTCTTCAAGGGACCCACATTTGCCTTGACT
The DNA here is from genome assembly GCF_053455715.1 of Rhinoraja longicauda. NCBI lineage: Eukaryota > Metazoa > Chordata > Chondrichthyes > Rajiformes > Arhynchobatidae > Rhinoraja > Rhinoraja longicauda. The sequence continues at coordinate 122,303,328 of NC_135953.1, forward strand.
ATTTTTTTCCTCTTCACGTACCTAAAAAAGCTTTTACTATCCTCCTTTATATTATTGGCTAGTTTACCCTCGTACCTCATCTTTTCTCCCCGTATTGCCTTTTTAGTTATCTTCTGTTGCTCTTTAAAAGAGTCCCAATGCTCTGGCTTCCCACTCTTCTTTGCTATGTTATACTTCTTCCCTTTTATTTTTATGCTGCCCTTGACTTCCCTTGTCAGCCACGGGTGCCTCTTACTCCCCTTAGAATCTTTCCTCCTCTTTGGGATAAATTGATCCTGCAACTTCTGCATTATTCCCAGGAATACCTGCCATTGCTGTTCCACAGTCTTCCCTGCTAGGGCCTCCTTCCAGACAATTTTGGCCAGCTCCTGCCTCATGCCTCTGTAATCCCTTTTGCTATACTGTAATACTGACACCTCCGATTTTCCCTTCTCCCTCTCAATTTGTAGAGTAAAACTTATCATATTGTGGTCACTGCCTCCTAATGGCTCATTTACCTCAAGTCCCCTTATCAGGTCAGGTTCGTTACATAACACTAAATCCAGAATTGCCTTCTCCCTGGTAGGCTCCAGTACAAGCTGTTCTAAGAATACATCTCGGAGGCACTCCACAAACTCTCTTTCCTGGGGTCCATTACCAACCTGATTTTCCCAGTCTACCTGCATGTTGAAATCTCCCATGACCACCGTAGCATTACATTTGTAACATGCCAATTTTAGCTCCTGATTCAACTTGCACCCTATGTCGAGGCTACTGTTTGGGGGCCTGTAGATGACTCCCATTAGGGTCTTTTTACCCTTACAATTCCTCATCTCTATCCATACTGATTCTACATCTCCTCATCCTTCCTCTTCCAAAGTTCACAATTATTTCCTTGGTCTTACTGACATTGAGAGCCAGGTTGTTGTGCTGGCACCATTTGGTCAATCAATCGATTTCGCTTCTAGACTCGAACTCATCACCATCGTTAATTCGTCCAATAACAGTGGTGTCATCGGCGAACTTGAAGATAGAGTTCGCACTGTGATGCGTGACACTGTATGATACTGTGTGACACTCTGAACTCCATGATGTATCTGATGGTGAATGAGTGGGACAGATGCACCAGTATCCTTAATTCCTACATTGTGATGTGCAGAATAGGAAGCTGCAGATCTGCTCACCCAGAGGCTGGGTCAGGATCATTCTCTTCAGAACCACTTGCCACAATACAGCACAGTTGAGCCAAGATCTGAAAATAATGGAGGAGTGGGTGGTTTGTATGTGAAGAGATGAGTAATCCAAAGAGTTGTGGAGGGTGCAGTCTCTGCAGAAGGGGGAAAGGTGTGGGGATGGGAAGATATGGCTAGTGGTGGGCTCACGTTGGAGATGATGGAAATGTTGGAAAATTATGTTGGAAGCAGAGGCTGGTGAGGTGGAAGGTGAAGACAAAGGGAACTCTATGCTTGTTCCATCTACAGGACACAGAGGAGATGCAGGTGAGGGATCCATCTATGATGGCAGGGTGTAATCCATGTTTAATACAGAAAGAAGACATTACAATTGTCCTAGAATAGAAAGCCTCATCTTGGGAAGAGATTTGGCGGGGATGGATAAATTAAGAGTAGGTGATAGCATTTTTGTCTGAGACAGGGTGGGAAGAGATGTGGTCCAGATAACTGTGGGAGTTGGTGGCCCAGCCCTGTGATGGAGACAGACTATCGTGTGATGTCATAGATGGAACTAGCGACCAATTAGATCTCCCAAGAATTTTTTTTAAATCCCACACTGACACCATTGACACACTGACACTAGCTCCTAGTAATGATTAAATGCTCCAAATAGAGCACAAAGAAAGGTGAAATACAATTTCTAAGCAAAAACCTCCTAAACCCACCATTCTAACTCCTTCTGGATCTATCCTCTCCTGCAAATTTTCTTTCATGTTGTTGATCAACAAGAGATGTCAACTTTCAGATAAGATGATAAACCAACATTATGTTTGCCTTCCAAGACAGATATAAAGCATCATCTGAAGAAGGGTCCCAATCCAAAATGTAGTCCTCGAATAGAAAGCCTCATCTTGTGAATAGATATGGTGGAGACGGAGAAATTAAGAGTAGCTCTTAGCGCTGTCTGTCCATTTCTCTCTAAAGACGCTGCCTGGCCCTAGGAGTTTCTCCAGTAGTCTGTTTTATGCACAAGATTCCAGAATCTGTAATCTCTTGGGTACAGATATATATATAGCATCCCATGTCAAGGCTTTAAAGAAGAGCAACAGAATTTTCCCTGGTGTCCTGCCAATATTTCTCCTCAACTAGCAACATGATGTGATAATCATGTTGTGTTGTTTTCTACATAAAAATAGTGGCTGGATTTAAAAATCACTGCACTGACTGTATAAAGCTTTGGAGCAACTGAAATGCTCATGAGATGAGCTATTTCAATGAAAGATTTCCGTTTTGTTTTCCTATGCACAATGTCCCCTTTATCATCTTCTTCAATGATGGCTGAAAACATTGTAAACCTGCAAGAAATGCAAATACATTGTTAGGCCAAAAACTGTTCCTACATTCTCAGCCGTGCCTATCTGGGCAAACAAAGAATTGTACCATTATGTAACCCTTATGACAATTATAACAACCTAAACAAACTATTCAAACTAGAAATCATTGAAATTCTCAAATTACAGTCTTTTAACACAGCTCCAGTAACTTAAACATGTACCCTTCAAAGGTAACTATTTGGTTTATTCGAAGTGTAAACATTGATGGTCTAACTCCATCCCGAAGTTTGCAGATGACAACACTGTGGTGGGCTGGACCATCTCTTTGGTGGTTCCGATGACATTTATGTGCTTGGTTTGATCATAACCTATCACTTTGCAAGACGTACAGTAATTGAATTAATTACTTCATGAGGCTAAAATGTGACTAAAGATAATGACAATATTTAGAAAATAAGCTTATTTTGGGGCCACCATCTATTACACAGTATCACGGAAGAACCCAAGAAAGTTCCTATATTGACTCAAACACAAAGTGCTGGAGGAACTCAGCGGGTCAGGCCTCATCTGTGGAGGGAATGGACATACAACGATTTGGGTCAGGACTCATCTTCAAACTCAGTTATTTTGTCACAATTCTTGAAGGAATAATCATCCATTGCAATAGGTGATGCAACTGCAGATTGCTGCAATTTCCATGTTTGCTTAAACATGCCTGAAATGGAGACTGTTAGAATATCTTACTTACTTGGATAAAATTCAACGGACACAAAATCCTATAATGAAATTTCAGGAAATTCTAACTGAAGAGTGATTTATAATTTAGAAAAGTTAAAACGAGCTCATGGATACCTGTGGGTTTCATACATCACAGTAGCAATAATCAAGTAAATTCAGAAACTGGGGCTTTTGTGACATTTTTCATTTTTACTTCTTTGTTTTCTATTAGTATTAATTGATCTCAATATCCTAGAGCTGGGGAGGGGAAATGTAAATAATAATTTATTGATGTTGATCACATTGTAACGATTGTGACAGGCTTTTGAGAGTGAGGAATTCAATGGGCTGCATTATATCAAAAAACAAAAACTATGAATGCTGCAAGTCCGAAATAAAATGGAAAATGGTGTAAATATTCAATTAGTCTATGGAGAGAAATATAAAGTTATCATTTCAAGTTGGCAACCTTTCAAGCGAATTAGAAAAATTAAGGAAAACATGTTTTAAGTTGTAGAGAAGGGGGAGGCATGGAGAGAACAAAGAATTGTCCACCAACACCATGGGAAAGACAGTGAGAGGTGGAGATGGAAGAACAAATTTGGAATTCGCAAAGGGAATGGTCCCTTTAGAATAATGACAAGGGGAAGGGCCGCAATCTTGTTGAATTTGAAGGTTTATGGGGTGGAAGGTAAGGACAAGGAGACCCCATCCTTGCTCAGGCTGGGAGGGGACAAGTAAGTGCAGAATATTCACGATATGCAGTTGAAAGATCAATACCTATAGTAGAAATAAAGCCATGGGGAAAAACGAAAGCATTTTTGAGCTAATAGTGTAGAACATTATCAGAACATATAAGGCAGAAATGGAAAATCTGGGCGAATGCAATGGAGTCATTCTCGGAAGCAGAGCGGGAGGAGTTGTTGTTGATAAGTGGGCTTGTAATGTATATTGAGATGGAGATAAAGAAGTCAAGAAAAAGAAGGGAATGGTCAGGGTGGATAAAATGAGAAAAGGGTGGAAATTGGCAGAAAAAAATCATGAAAAATATTTTGTTGAAGCTGAGCAAAATAAGAGTGACAGCACCATCTGGTGTGCAAAATGCCAACATTCACTTATCAACAGGAGGAATAAACTTGTACACACTATCAGGGGTTAGTTTAGCTCATAATACACTAGGACTGTGATTTTAATTGGTACTTTATTACGCTACAATGGTTTAGGATTTTAAAAAACACCACATAAAGTATGTAACCTCTCAGCAAGCCATGTTCAAACATTTCAAGAGAAGAAGAGAAGGAAACCCAGTGTGTATTCCACCAGCAGGTAAAACAGCAGCTCGGTTAATACAATGATTTGTTATTCTCTCCTCCAACTACCAACCCATCAGTAAGAATTTGCCATGTACAAAAAAATCGAAGGAAACAAAATTAAATTCTACCACTCCACAATGAAACTAGTTGTCCAGAAAATCTCACTTAGCCCATCTTATAGTTTTACTGCTTGTGAATAAAAAAGTTTAAATGGATTTTGTTAAACAGACCATCTGTTCTAAATGTTTCTATGCTACTCTGCTATAAGTTCTGCAATAGCTATAGACCATTTTCATCACTCACCACCCAATAGGCACCTCAACACCTACCTCAATGCATTGCTAGATGTTTATAGAATGATAAAAGTTAACCATTCCAATTGACAGAGATTACATGATGGAAAAAAACTTTTTTAGAGATAGGAAATTCTTTTGCGGGTAATCCTTGTGACAGCATTGGTAAAACCCAATATACTGATCATTGTGGGTTAGCAAAACCTTTGGTGCTGCTCCCTGGTCTGAGGTGAATGAAGCCATACTGGTCCACTCTGGACTATGGAAAGGTTTAAAAAAAGATCAACCAGGATTTATTTCCTGGTTACCAGCCCGTGAATGTTCTTTGTTAATTGCGAGAGCTATTCATGTACTTTTTCAATTTGTCTGTCTTTTCATAGTACAAAGTACCCTAGAGTATTTAGTTCCCAACTTTTTAACCATTTTGAAACAATGGTCATTTCATCAAAACCATATATCTCTCCTTATGGCACCTATTGGTCTCTGCGAGTACAAATGCTTTGTGCCTTTAATTTAAACCATTTTTTAATGTTCTTTGATTTGATATTCACCAGTAGTTTATCTACAAATTCTCATCTTGTATTGGTCTGCTTATCATAATCTATATCAATATAACCTTGATTTTACCATTACATTTATAAAATTTCTCATTATCTTTACTTCATCCTTGACAATTTTTAGATCAAAGCTCGATCTGCAACCTTGCATAAAATACTTGATTTATTGATCTCCTCACAGTAACTATACTGTTAAATTGAGTATTAATCAACAAATGCAATAATCATGTGAGACTTTAATCTTCACACTGAACAAATTAAATGATCAAAAGAGGTTTGGAGAATTGAAACAAGGAAGAGTTTCCAAGTAAATTTGGGAACACTCTCTATTCCTTAAGAACTGATCTTATTTCAATAAGAAATAGAATTTCCTGTGCAGGGTTGATGCAGGACTTCCTAATTTCTCTTAAAAATTCCCTATCAACAACATTTGAGCTCCAAGACAGGAGAGAAACATCCTGAGAAAAAGCAGAAAATTCTGAAAATATTTAACATGTCAGATGCCCATCTGTGGAAGTAGAAAGGGAGGGAATATTTCCAAATGATCTTTACCCTGTACGTTGCTCTCACTAAATTAAAAATAAACAGGAATTCAGCAGGTAACGATCACCTGTTCTGGTATAAATGGGTGAATCTGTTCTGTGAGTCTCAAATACAGGGATCAATACCGGAACTCTTATTGTTCGTTATATACTTTAATGATGCAGATAGGAATACAGGAGTCAACGGTTCAATGGTACTTTATTGTCACATGTACCTGGATAGTGAAATTCTTTGTTTTACGTACAATTCAGTAAAATCATAATATTCATTAGCATAACCATATACAAGTACAATAGTACAATGATTGTTGTGTAAGAATAGTAGACTGCACTGAGACAGTACACAAGGAGGCACCACATTTGGGAAATTATGAGAAAATGGGATAATATAGAACTAGCGTGAACATAGAAAGTAGGTGCAGGAGTAGGCCGTTCGGCCCTTCGAGCCTGCACCGCCATTCAATATGATCATGGCTGATCATCCAACTCAGTATCCTGTACCTGCTTTCAACGAGTGATCGATGGTCGGCATGAACTCGGAGGGCCAAAGGTTCTGTTTCCATGCTGTATCTCTAAAAAAACTAAAGACCTGTAAGGATAGAACATACACATTGAGGCCTTGGGAGTATTGATGAAAAGAGGTACTTTGGTATACAAAACCAAGGATTCCTGAAGGTGAAAGCACATGCAGATAAGATGGTTAAGAAGACAAATGGAATATTTGCCTTCATTAGCCTGGGCATAGAATATAAGATCAAATCAATTATGGTCCAGCTTTATAAAATGTTAGGCCACAGCTGTGTATAGTTATGATTGCCACACTATACCAAGGATGTGATAGGACTGGAATGAGTGCAGAAGAGATTCACCATAACGTTTAAGAAGGAACTGCAGATGCTGGTTTAAACTGAAGATAGACACAAAAAGCTGGAGTAACTCAGCTTTTTAGAGAAGGAATTGGTGAAGAAGGGTCGAAACCCTTCTTCAGACTTTGTGTCTATCTTCACCATAATGTTGCCAGCGATTAACATTTTAGTTATGAGTACTCTGGAGTCTGCAGGTTTTCCTTTGAGTGAAAAAGCTGATGGGAGACCTGCTGGAGGTAAACAAAATGACGAGGGGCATAGATAGGGCAGAGAGTAGTGAACCTTTCTGCATGATACTGCTGTTTAAGATTAGAGGCCATGTGTTAAGGCTAAGGGGTAAAACGTTTAGAGTGGTTCTGAGGAAGCATTTTTCACCCAGAGGGTAGTTGGAATCTGGAATGCACGGTCTGAGTGAGTAACATGGGCAGGTACTCCAACAATAATTAGTTGTTCTGGACACACACTTGAATTGTCAAAGCGTAGATGGCTATGCGCTGAGTGCTGGCAAATCGAATACTATAAGTAATTAACTATCCACACTATCTTGCAAAGCAATCGAAGATTATGGGAATCTTCAGTGGCTTTCAGGGCCGCAGGGGGTGTCGTCCTAAGTAGGCGCAGTACAGTGTGTAGGAACTGAAGATGCTGGTTTACACTGAAGGTAGGCATAGTCTGAAGCAGGGTCGCGACCCGAAACGTCACCCATTCCTTCTCTCCAAACATGCTGCCCGTCCCGCTGAGTTACTCCAGCTTTTTGTGTAAATCTTCAGTGTAGTGTATATAATGGTAACTGTAACTTTAAGTACTGAGTACTAAAATGGTATGATTTGTGTCATGTGATGTATTCTATATTTTATCAGTCTCGTGAATATGTGTGAGAATGCGCAGTGTACTTTTGCAAAATAAAGACCCACACTGGTAACAGCGTGTACTGAAAACCTGTGCTTGTTTTAATTTGAAGCCATAATATCTTACAATGGTGGCGAGGATGCGATAGAGTTTGTGAACTTAACTTTAAATACAGTGCAGGACTATTTTGCAATATGCAGTATTGTTTAACATTTTAAACAGCAAATTCGGAGCTGTGCCACAGTTGTTTGCAAACTGGACACGATAGGCCACACATCCTTCGATACATGGGACTGTAGTTTAAAACAGCAGCTGCACATATCGTCTAGTTTGTCAGGCTATCTTTGTGTTGTGTCTACCTGGCAAGATGGCATCGTTGGGATACATAGGCTGACTAGGGACTTTCGACAAGAACCGTGAAACCTTTACCTTGTACTGTGAGTGAATGGAAATGCTTTTTATTGCAAATTACATTATTGAAGCTGAAGAAACAGAGGATGATGATCAAGAGCAGGTAAAAACACAAAACAAGGCCATCCAGGAACGAAAGAAAGCCATTCTATTAACTGAAATTGGTCCTGAAGTTTATGAAACTCTCTTTATTTTTTGCACAATCCGCAGGCATTGCCACTTTCATTTCACTACACATCGTGTATGTGTATGTGACAAATAAACTTGACTTGACAACATCCTAGCCCCAGAGAAAGCAAGGAATGTTTCATTTAAGACTGTTCTTTCAAAACTTGATGCTTACTTCAACCCTAAGTCCATAGAAATTGCAGAAAGTTACACATTTCACAAAATAAATCAGAAGCCTTGTGAGACTGTGAGTACATTATCTCATTGAAGAAGTTGTTTCTGCACTGCAATTTTGCAACATTTCTGGATCGAGCTTTGTGTGATAAATTTGTATGTGGAATGCTGGATGAGCAAATCCAATCAAAATTACTGAACACACCAGCCCTTACCTATGATTTGGAATGTAAAACTGCTTTGGCCATGGAGATGACATGTCAAAGTGCACATGAGTTTCGACATGCTGGCACAGTAACAGTCAAAAGGCAGTTCCAAAACACAAGCATGACAAGACAGGGAAAAGGCCTTCACAGCAAAGTTCTGGGAAAAGCGCAGATATGTGCTATCGATGCAATGGTCAACACAAAGCAAATAAGTGCGAGTTCAAGGACTCTGTGCTACAACTGTCAAAAGAAAGGCCATATTGCATCAGCATGTAGAGCACCATCACAGGATAAAGCAAAACAAAAGGCTCGACAAAACCAAATGCGAGGGATTCACAACCTCAAAGAACAGTCAGCGAGTAATGAACTTGGACTGTACGGCATCTATACTATGAACGGTCGGTCTGGAAAGGAACACTTTCAGACAAAGGTCAAAGTGAACAATCAATACATTACTATGAGTATTGATACCGCTGCTGATTGCACAATTATAAGCAAAGACACCTATGAATACAAGTTTAGCAATATGTCTAACACAGAAACAAAAGTTCTGCTGAAAACGCACTCTGGAGAAGTATTGGAGACATGTAGAGATAGTTTGTGATGTACAACACAAAGGCAAGACTTTGAATTTGCCAATAGTTGCCGCAAGTTATGTCAATATGCCAACGTTGATGGGCAAAAATTGGCTCCGCTTACTGAAACTGGACATCTGTAACCCAAGTTGAAGAGCAAACACAACTGGATCAGTTGATGCAAAAATATTATGCTATGTTCAACGGCAGCTATGATGGGATAAAGGGTGAGCAAGCACACATCAGGATTCGACCCGATGTGTAACCTGTCTACTGTAGACCGCGACCAGTGCCATATTCGCTAAAGAGTAAAGTGGAAGCTGAAATCAAAAAGTTGGAACAGAACGGGTGTATTGGTTAAAACAGATCGCAGTGATTGGGCTACTCCAATAGTAGTGGTTCCGAAAGCGGACAACACAGTGAGATTGTGTGGAGACTACAAAGTGACCATCAACAGGCAGTAGATGATGAACAGTATCCACTACCAACCTCACAAGATTTATACGCCGAACTTGCTAGTTCCAATGTATTCTCTAAGCTAGATCTGCCACATGCATATGCTCAGCTAAATGTTGATCATAAGAGCCAGCAGTCCCTCCTTCCACATCTGCAGTTCCCTCCTACACATCTGCAGTTCCTGCAAATCCCTCCTACGCATCTGCATTTCCCTCTTACACATCTGCAGCTCCCTGCTACACATCTGCAGTTCCCTCCTACACACTGTACTTTGCCGGCTCGGGACTACGCATCCCGTGCGGCCCCGTCCCGTCCCGCCCCGCCCTCCGCCCGTCCCGCCCCGCCCTCCGCCCGTCCACGGAGTGACGCGCGATGATGGCGCTGCGGGCGAGCTGCCGGCGCGCGGGGACGCTCGCGGACTCGGCGCTGGGCCGTTTAACGGTCGTGAGGCGGTGCGCGCGCTCAGCGGCGGGAGGGCGAGACGGCAGGTGACGTCGCGCGCGCGCGCGCGCACCACCCGCGCTCTGGGTCACAGGTGCCGCCGACCGGCGCTTACGGCCAGCGCCGGCTGCTCGCCACCAGCTTCCGGCTCATGGCGGGGGCGAGGATGAGGGCACAAACATGGCAGCGGCTCCTCGCCGGTTTAACCCCTCGCCAGGACAGTAGCGGCTTCTCTTCGGTTTAACCAGTCGCCGGACAGTAGCGGCTCGCTGTTGTAGCCCAACACACAGACCGTTGCAGATTATGTGTTAAACTGCTAACGCCAAGCACACAATAGCCATTGATTGCCTTTTATTGTTGCAATGTGGTGTCGTTTCTATTTGCAAAGTTTATCCTTATTGTCGGGGGGAATGGAACAATGACTAACAAGAAAAACACATTTGCTGGCTGACAAGCCTTCTTTCGATTGATCAATAATGTCCTGTGTATTTGGAAACATTCTAACGAGTAGTTTTGAAAGCGGTGAAATAATTCACGCAATTGTATTCGCATATTGAATTGATTGGCGAGTCTAACAATGTAATTAGATCGGCGTTTATCGCTGAGTTTGAGCATCCACCTGACTTCAAAGAATCTTGTGGCCTGTAACCCTAGTTAATAAGTAGACAGTATTTTACTGAAAAGTAATAGGACTAAGTTATATTTTATCGTTAAATTTCAGTAGCGCATTCGAATGCTTGCTGTTTGCAATTTGTCAAATTGACATCTTGTGCAGGACCTGCAAAAGATTCTTCCACTTTCATTTTGAGAAGTCCAGAGTCATTTGTGTCACTCAAATGTAAAACCTTTGTCACATAATGTAAGCAACTGTATGAAATTAACCAGACTGTAATTTTGGAGTCATATTTGAACTTGAGTCAGTCTCTTTTCAGTCAGAGAGTGGTGAAGGTGTGGAATTCTCTGCCTCAGAAGGCCAGTTCGTTGGATGCTTTCAAGAGAGAGCTGGATAGAGCTCTTAAGGATAGCGGAGTGAGGGGGTATGGGGAGAAGGCAGGAACGGGGTACTGATTGAGAGTGATCAGCCATGATCGCATTGAATGGCGGTGCTGGCTCGAAGGGCTGAATGGCCTACTCCTGCACCTATTGTCTATCACCATGACTGCCTTTTTTCAATACCTCTACCATTGCCTGACTCCACCAATGTTTATATGCTGAAATCCTCACCAAGTCTGTGTTCCCTCTAGATAATGCCAATGGATATCCGAGTCAGATTTTCTTTTATGACATCTGAACTTGGTAGCTCACCAAAGTTGCAAGGAAGCAATGTAGAGCAAACATCTTTGTTAATTCCATACCCAATATCCAATCCAGGGGACAATAACAAATAAATATTTACCATTGAGTCAGTTGAAACTGACTAATGAAAAATACAAAGATGTATAGGCCATCACTCTGATGTGCGCTGCTAATTGGGGACAGAAGATGACAAAAGTGAAAAATATATATATAAGAGAATAACATAAGAAAATAACTGCAGATGCTGGTACAAATCGATTTATTCACAAAATGCTGGAGTAACTCAGCAGGTCAGGCAGCATCTCGGGAGAGAAGGAATGGGTGACGTTTCGGGTCGAGACCCTGCTGAGTTACTCCAGCATTTTGGGAATATAAGAAAATAACTGCAGATGCTGGTACAAATCGAAGGTATTTATTCACAAAGTGCTGGAGTAACTCAGCAGGTCGGGCAGCATCTCGGGAGAGAAGGAATGGGTGACGTTTCGGGTCGAGACCCTTCTTCAGACTGATGTCAGGGGGGCCTTTGTCCCGCCCCCCTGACATCAGTCTGAAGAAGGGTCTCGACCCAGAACATCACCCATTCCTTCTCTCCCGAGATGCTGCCCGACCTGCTGAGTTACTCCAGCACTTTGTGAAAAATATATACGCGCACATTGGAACATGGGGATACCATATACCAAAGAACACCATAGAAGCATATAAAGCATATACCATAGAACACGGGTCATATTCAGCTGATTGGTGGCATGTACTCTGACTGGCCATAGACACAAAACGCTGAAGTATCTCAGCGGAACAGGCAGCATCTCTGCATAGAAGGAATGGGTGATATTTCGGGTCGAGACCCTTCTTCAGACTGAGAGATGGGAGAGGGAGACACAGTGTAAGGTGTGAAAATGAGACCTCAGAGAGGATGTCGATCAAGGAAAATGTGGAATACTTCATTGTTTGCTCGGTGAAGCATATAGAGATAAAATTTAATTAAGGGGGCAGTCAGACTGCTCGGAGAACTAGGAAGGGGGAGGGATGGAAGCAGGGAAAGCAAGGAATACTTGAAGCAAAATAAGTCAATATTCATACCCTAACCTGCCCAAGCGAAATATGAAGTGTTGTTTCTCCAATTTGCGCTGGGCCTCACTCTGACAGTGGAGGAGGCCCAGCACTGATAGGTCGGTATGGGAATGGGAGGGGGAGTTAAAGTGTTTAGCAGAGTGCTGTGGATAATTTTGTTTTAATGTGGTGAGACATTGATACCTTTTTATAATGAAGAAAAGTTTTTATTATATCTCAAATGTAATCCATTTAAATTTCTATAAAATAGATTTAATTGGCCTTTGGATGCATTGACATTGATGCATTTTGATTTATCATCATAATTGATGATAAATTAGCAATTGCAACATCAGCAAAAACACAAAAATGCAGCTTTCCATTTTTTTCTAATATTTCTGATATAGCAAGAACATTCCAATAAGCCAATACAGTACACACAAATGTTGACCTATTTGAGCAAACTTACCTATTTGAGAAACTGGTTTCTCTTTGGTAACCAGAGAAAGGTTACCAAATTAACTAAGAGCACATTATTTTAAGTGTATAATATCCTCCAGTCAGCCTTTTTCCTTCTTAAAAGAACCACAAACCTTTTCTTTCCTGGCTGCTGATTGGGGGCAGTTTGTAGCTAACTATATTCAGTTTACCACAAGTGAAATTAGGTTTATATAGTACAGTCAATGCATTAAATACATTTTCAATTAACCTAATGGTTAAATGTTTGCATTCTTAATGCTATTTGCATAACTTAATTTCAAATACTTTCTTTTCATAAACAACATGACAAATACAAATGTTGTATGAACATCTACTTATAATTTGGAGATTGAATTTAAACAGAGGGATAGATTTATTGTATTTGTGTATGTAAGGAGTTGTAATTTTGATTATTGTCCATGTTTCTTCCTTGTGCATTATTTTAAACTGCTTTTCATTTAGCAGATGGGAGGGAGTTGTGGGATTGGAAGTTCATGCTCAGTTATGTTCCAACTCCAAACTTTTCTCTGGGTCGCAGGTGCAATTTTCAGCACCTCCTAATTCATTGGTATCATATTTAGATGCTTCACTTCCAGGCACGTTACCAGTAAGTATTTCTAAATTTCTTCATGCTATATAAGTTGAAAATAATAGCACTTTGTATTATTTTCTTTGGACAGAAATCCTGCACAAAACCTCCTATTTATGTAAGTTACTTGTTACAAATAGTCCATTGCTCTTATATTTATCAGCCTCGTTACTTTTGAATACAATGAAACATTAGGCTACTTGCCTCTTGATATTATCTGAATAAGAAAACCTCTTCTTTATTGAGAAAGAAAATTATTTTAGGAATAGGGTCAATTATATTATGCCAAAACTAAAATGAACTGTACAGTAAGATGGATATATTATGGTGCTAGTCAAATTGACACTTGTGAACAATATTGGAATGACAAGAAACTTGTAGTGTAAGAGCACTGAGCATTGACATCCTGTAGTGTGTATACAAGGATCTAGTAAAACTTTTAACCACCATGTAGAAACGAAGAACTGCAGTTACTGGTTAATATACAAAAGGACACAAAGTGCTGGACTAACTCAGGTAGCATCTCTGAAAGTTAAGTTGAGTTGAATTTATTGTCACGTACTGAGGTACAATGAAAATCTTTTGTTGTGTACTATCCAGTCAGCGGAAAGGCAATACATGATTACAATCGAGCCATCACAATGTACAGATGTATGATAAAGGCAATAACGTGAATAATGTTTAGTGCAAGATTATGTCCAGTAAAATCTGATCAAAGATAGTCCAAGGGTCTCCAATGAGATAGATAGTAGTTCAGGACTGCCCACTAGTTGTTGGTAGGATGGTTCAGTTGTCTGATAACAGCTGGGAAGAAACTGTCCCTGAATCTGGAGGTGTGTGTTTTCACACTTCTACACCTTTTGCCCGACTTTCGCGTTCATTTTCTCTCGAGCTGCTGCCTGACCTCTGAGTTACTCCAGCACTTTGTGTCCTTTTAACCACCTTGAATTAGTCCTCAGGGGGGAATCAACTGTGGTCTGTCTCACTGACAAGGTTTGGCTGTGAGTGATACCTGAATTGGAACTCCAAGCAGTCACTGATAGTTTGATTTAAGTGTGATTTCATGTAATACATGTCTATTTTGCAAGTTTTCTTGACCTCCATGTAGTGGGGTATTATCTTTACTACAATCTAAAAACAAAATAACCCACGTGAGCTGGATTTTATATCACTGTTTTGTTTTGCTGCAAGTTGTACAAAAACTGTTACACAATAATTTATTGTTGGACTAGATCAAAATATAAAGTAAAAGATTAGTAGGTAAATATTTTCTGAAAACTGTTATTTTATAGATGCCTTATCTTAAACCATACAAATAAGCTGCAGTAAAAACAATGAAACACTTCAAGTCTAAAACAATTAGTAAAAAATAAAAGTGTAAGCCAGAGCAGTTGGTATTATATTTCCTTCATCTAACCTGTTAAATTGTCTACTCTGATCTAGAATCTTTCGTTTTGTTTTTATATCTGACTAAAATTATGCAGTCTGGAGTTTGGATCCAGAAACAGAAAATTCAGGAAACATTCAAGAAGTTAGGCAGAATTTGTGGAAAGGGAAACTACAGTCAGCATTTCAAGTCCAAAATGATTTGTCAGAAGTAATCCTCTATCCTGAGAAAAACTACCTAAGAAGAAGAGAAGAGGAAAAGTTAGGTGGAGATTTCTTAAATGATACAATGTTCCATTCACAGCTCCTCAGATGAGGACGCGGTCTTTGCCTCCAAAACGTCAAATATTTGGGTTTTGGCTGCCAAATCTCAATTAACATTAATGCTATAAGGTGTCAAACAACAATTCTGTCCAATGTAAGAGCTCTAACTGTTTACATGTAATATTCTATTGCATTGCTATTATCAAATACACCATCATTAATATTTTAAATTGTTATTAACCAGAAAGTTAACTAGGTCAGGCATGAAAACATTGTGACTAAAAGAAAAGGTAAAAGGTTGGATTTTCTGTGGGTGACTTGCCTGACTTACCAAATACAGGGCATCAACTCATCAGTGCCTCTTTGACAGGACTCCTCAAATTGGTGACCTTCTCTCCAGAGATGCTGCCTGTCCTGCTGAGTTACTCCAGCATTTTGTGTCTTTAAAGGGAATAATGTTTAGTGCAAGATAAAATGTAGTCTCCTTGCGTAAAGATGGATTTATTTGCCACAGATTAAGTGCAGCAAAGATCGCCAATATGATTCCTGAGATTGCAGGCTTGGCGTGGGAGAAACTGAATGGCTAGCCCTCTTTAATTTAGGCTTAGAAGAATGAACATTGACCTCATTGAGATTTACAAAATATTCAAGCGGATTCAACAGAATGAATGCCATAGTCACAGAACGATACAGTGTGGAAACAGGCCCTTCAGTCCAACTTGCCCACACTGGCCAACATGTCCCACCTGCCCGCGTTTGGGCCATATCCCTCCAAACCTATCCTATCTATGTACATGTCTAACTTTTTTAAACGTTGGGATAGTCCCAGCCTCAACTACCTCTTCTGGCAGCTTGTTCCATACACCCACCACCCTTTGTGTGAAAAAGTTATCCCTCGGATTCTTATTAAATCTTTTCCCCTTCACCTTAAACCTATGTCCTCTGGTCCTTGAATCGCCTATTCTGGGTAAGAGACTCTGTGCATTTACCTGGTCTATTCCTCTCACAATTTTATACACCTCTATAAGACCCCTCAACCTCCTGCGCTCCAAGGAATAGTCCCAGCCTACTCAACCTCTCCCTATGGCTCAGACACTCTAGTCCTGGCAACATCCTCGTAACTGCCGGGTGGATGTTTCCTTTGATTAAGGAGACTATTAGTCCCACAATCTCAAAATAGAGTTTCCCACAGGTACTTCAGGTATTTACATCTAAAATGAGGGGGCATTTCCTCACTCAGGATTATGAATTCTCTATCTTTTAACTGTGGAGTCTCGGTCGATGATTGCATCTAAAATAGATATGAGTGGAGTCTTGCGATCTGGGATGAGGCAGGGAAATGGGTTGGAAGAGAGATCAGGTGTCATCTTATTGACTGACAAAGCAAGTTATGACCCCTTTAGTTTTCTCGTTCTTGTGTTAACTCAGCATCGGCCAGAATAGAGTTATTTAGTTTATGATGGTAATTATATTTGTTTCTTAAACTATTATCAATCATTTGATGCAGAACGTGTTATGAATTGCAGCTTACATAAGAAAATCATAATTATATTTCTTCATTCTCAAAAGGTTCTAAATAAGCACTGTGTAGAAGGAGCTGTGAAGACAGCCTTAGCTGTGAACTGTACTATCAATAAGAAATCCACCTTTGACAGAAAACACTACTTCTACGCTGACCTGCCAGTAAGCATGTGCATTATTTCAATTCTCTTGGATTAAGTGGATAATTTTTTGATTTATTTCATTTTAAATTAATAATTTCACTTAAATAGAATACTGTTGTTAGTTGATAAACTCAGCTGACAGAAGTGCAGCGGCATACTTGCTACGGAAAATTTCAATTTACAATAGAAACTAAACCTTGCTCAAAATGCCAACAGGCTTTTTTTGAATTGTATATTTCCTCAAGGAGTATTTTTAATTTAATGTATAATATGAATGCACACCCTCTGGATATTATGGTCTTTGCCAATTCAGCAAAAGGCATACAACATATGTTCTAGGAAATGCATTTAACAAAAAGCATACGTTCTTGTGTTTTTCTGAAACTGAAATTGTCAAATATCAGACGTGGATGTCCAGAGTTTACATGCACTACAAATTCTGTTCTCCACACCACCAAATTCTTTCATGCCTCAAATAATAATTTTTTTTTTCTGAATTTCCTTTTTTTTTGTTTTTTGCTTTGTTTTCATTTTTTTTGCATTATCAGGACACTGCTGCAAAGACAAGTGCTTAGCTGCATTTATTTTTGCCTTGTCTCCAACAGTGTCTGTTGGTGTGGTAATGCAGATATACTGAGAAAGGTGATGTGTGATCGTAGATTATTTTAAGAAAAATGATTTGACTTGATGTTGAACTATTAATACTACCTGCAGAGTATTTCTACACCTGTATAAAGGATCCATGACAATTTAATCTGTGATTTTGATCTGGCTTTTTGAAAGGTTTTGTTTATGCATTTAGGTCGGATATCAGATTACACAACAGAGATGTCCAATTGCCGTCAATGGAAACCTTGCATACAGCCTTTCTGTTGGGAAGAACAATATGATACCCAAGTCTGTACGAATCAAACAGATCCAACTGGAGCAAGATAGTGGCAAAAGTCTACATGATGATGCAAGAACTCAAACATTAATTGATTTAAATAGGGCTGGTAGGTGGGCGGATTTGATTTCATATCATATATCATATATATACAGCGCGGAAACAGGCCTTTTCGGCCCACCAAGTCCGCGCCGCCCAGCGATCCCCGCACACTAACACTATCCTACACACACTAGGGACAATTTTTACATTTACCCAGTCAATTAACCTACATACCTGTACGTCTTTGGAGTGTGGGAGGAAACCGAAGATCTCGGAGAAAACCCACGCAGGTCACGGGGAGAACGTACAAACTCCTTACAGTACAGCACCCGTAGTCAGGATCGAACCTGAGTCTCCGGCGCTGCATTCGCTGTAAAGCAACAACTCTACCGCTGCGCTACCGTGCCGCAATTTGTCATTGTAAGTCAGGCATTTTGCTCATTTTAAGGAGGGAGCCATTGGCTTGTGGTTGCTTTCCCACAGGAACTCTATGCTACAGGGTTTGATTCCTGCTCCAGAGAGCTCTGGGTCTGAATTCTGGATTGACAGACAGTGAGATATTAGTCTGATTGAATATGTGCCAATGAACCTACCTCCACTTTCCCTCTTCCACATTGCCTGAGCCTCTAAAATCTTTCAGTCGTATTGGACTATCTACCCGTTAGCCTGATATAAAAATAATTTTGGACATGGAAGATGCTTTGATGTTGGGACTTTTATTTGACCACACCTTGTTTCACTGTTTCTGACTCCTCTCCACATGAAGAACATGAGGATCTGGAAAGATTATAATTTAAATTGCAAATATTTTACATGTTTCGGTGATTCTACAGGCCTTGTCAAGAATGCTTTTTGGAGGATTTATGCTGCCAATGGTGTGTTTGGGTTATTTTTCAAAACTTTGTCTATCCATGCTGTGCATATCATACTGAAGGCATGTCTGAAGGCATATCAGACATTTATAGTTGTTCACAAGAGAAATTAGGACATGACAGTTTATGTCTCAACATTGTCAGTGATATCTAGTATAAGAGGGAATTTACCTTTTTTTCCATTCCAAGTAAGGCGTGCCATGATTGTTCCACTAGATTAGTGCAAGTGCTGGTTTGAGGTGAATATGTTTGTGTGATGCCTAAAGAAAATAGTGGCCATGCAGATATATTCAATATTGCCATATGAATGGGACAAATGGTGGCACAGTGGCACTGGAGGTAATGTAGTTGCATCACCTGAGTACAATTTTAATCTTCAGTGCTGTCTGTACGTTCTTCCTGAAACCATGTGGGTTTGCCCAGGTGCTGTGGCTCCCACATCCCAAAGATGTGGGGTTAATTAAGTTAATTAGTTGCATGTAAAATGTTCCTTGAGCAGATGGGTGGTAGCAATATCAGAGGGGTCTTATCTGGCCATGTGTGATGAAATGGTTTACAGGGAAACAATTGGGGGGAAAGGGATTGATGGGATTTGTTTCCTAAGAAACTTGCATCGGCTTAGTGGGCTGAATGCCTCCTCCTGTGTTGTAAGGAAATATGACAATATCCTCTACTTTGGTGTCAATGTAGAAACATAGAATCGGGAAGGTGACCAAAACTTTCACGATTTGCAATATTTGACACAGTAATATGGTTTTGTTTGTTGTATTTCTTAATCAATTTTTTGTTCCTTCGGCATTTCATAGTTTTCAGAAGTTATCTAGTGCATTTTCCTTCCATCTCCAAAGATTAATTGGCATTTCTGATAGCCAAGGGTGCCAGCGTAAATCCTTAAACTTACCGCACGGACCTTGCATATCACTGGATCATATTTTATGATCCTAATGCCTAATGATCCTAATGTTTTATGATCCTAATGGACATGGCATTCTTTCCTGTTTCCTGGGTGTCCAGATTACTGAAGGACAACTAAGTTGCTGTTTTGTTTTGTGGAGACAGGTGGAGCCTGTCCACTTTCTACATCATCCTGTGGGCTGACATCATCAAAGCTGGCTACATTTTTCACAGCCTTAATGGGGAAATACATTGGGACACACTAGGTCAAGACAGTAATTGTATTTTATATTTCATATTACCTACTTTTCAAGAGTCAAAGAGTGTTTTATTGTCATATGTACTGAAGCAGAATAAAAACATTCTGGCACAAGATCAGCGTCTCTAAAAAGATACAACTCATTTTTTTAGCATTCAAATAGTAAAATATTTAAAATATTTTCCACACTTTTCAAACGTAGCAGGATGTTTCCTTGCTGTTCAAGCACAAGTCACATAGAAACAGATTGAGGTGGCTTTAATTTTCTTGTGGGACTACTGTTCATCGCAGTAACAATATCATTTGAACCATTTATTTGATTACAAATTGCTTTAGGATGTACTGACTTCCCATTTTCAGGCTTTCTCTCCCTTAATTTTTTTTTTCCCCCTCCAGAAGTAATCCTTAAATTGTTTGATTGCAGGGGTTGGTTTGATAGAGATTGTTATGGAACCAGATATGTGTTGTGGTGATGAAGCTGCAGCAGCAGTTAGGGAGCTTCAACTTATTCTACAGACACTTGGGACAAGCCATGGAAATATGGCAGGTAAACATGTTTTCTAAATCTGAAGTAGTGATCCTGTATTCACAAAGTTTAAATTTATGTTTAACTTTAAAACACATGGTTGTAAACTGCTATTTTGTTCGGAGGAGGGCGGGTTTTGAACATCGTTCAGATTGTTATGGGCTTTTAACCAAAATGTGTAAGGTTGTGAAAAAACTATCAGTTTTTGTTGTTTGCACTGTGGGGGGCAGCAAGGATGCTATAATTGGCCAATTTGCTCATTAATTAGGAGGGGAGTTATAAGTGACAGGAATTAGTATTTGTTTACTGTGTATCAGGTAGGGAGGACATTATTAGAAAAATGTTTTTTTGTGTACATAAGCCATTTATTCCAAACATACAAACTATATAGATCTAGTTTCATAGTTCTAAAGTCCAGAGGTACATCACATTTTATCATTTTTAATTACTTTTCTACAAGCGTTCTTGAACTTGTCTAAACCTCTTGTCTTTCAATAGTTGCTACCGAAGTGAGAAACTTAGCAGATTTTGTTGGTGCCAAAGTGATCACTAATAGTACTGTCTCAGCATCCTGGTGAATTTTCTTTACTTCAAGTTTTGTTTTGCGGATACAGAGGGCTATATTGGCTGGCCTTTCGCATCCTGCATTGGTATACTGCTATGGTTGTGCCCTTCAATGTCCCTGTAGGATTTGGTAGAATTCAAACAGTGAAAACTTATAAAATAAAGCGTGTAGTTCATCTGATCAATGACATTTGATTAACGTTAATGTAAAAATTAAGACAATTAAAAAAATAAAGTTAGTTAAAATACATTAAGATGCTTAAATGGATGAACATCAACCTAAGTAAAATAATGTTAAATTAATTACCTTTGCTCCCTTACCAGTAGATTGAGAATAACCAAAGAAATGAATGGTGTTACTGATGCTGCACTATATCAGACATGGGCTTGAAGGACAGGTCTCCAGGATAATGCTGGGGAATCTCAGCAAAACCAGGCTCCATGTAGACTACAGCAGCAGCACATAATGCCAGATGTAACATCATCTGTTACTCAATAAGCCTTGGACTTGCAATTGGCCTGTGTAAATCTGGGAGTTGCTCCAATTGGAATAATGAATGCCCTGAGGCTCCTTCAGAACCTCTGACAATGGCTTGGAAGATTTTCCCTATTATGTTTCCAGCACATAGATACAGCGCAGGATTTAGTTCCAGGGGAATGAAGTGGGGGAAATGATGCACATTTTCAATGGGAGAGCAATTGGAAAATAACAATCAAAATATCATTGTCTAAAATATTAGGCAAAGGATAAGTTACCAATTTTATAAAATGATTCTCCATCTATTATTAATACAGAGCGTGGAAGATCGTAACAATTAGAAATGGCATAGGCATCTTCTAGTGGAGGCAGAATTCATGACTATAATATCGAATTATATTTTTGCATTTATCTTCAGTAAAATTGTAATGCTGCCAGTTTCAGAGTGAAGGAGAAGGGCAGTAAAGCTATTACATGGGGGGAAAAACTGGTGGTATTTAAAAGGCTGAACTCAAAGTAAAAATATCATCTGGTCCGGGTAAAATGCATCCTAGGCAGTTAAGGGAAATTTGCGTAGCTCGGGGCAAAATCTTATATTTCACAATGGGAATCTGAGTGGTGTCAGAGGACTGGAAGTGTTGTATCCTTGATCAGAAAATGAGAAGTATGGATAAGAGTGCACAGAAACATTTTAGGTAGAGTAGATAAGAAGATTAGCAGATAGTTCAAGGACCAGGGAACACACTGAGAGGCAAAGAATTTGGCATTCTGGGGGAGTAATGTGTCGGGTGGAGAATTTGAGCAAATACATTTTTACAGTGTCTGCGATCAGGAGCTTACTACTTGTAAATGTGGTGGAAACAAAATAATAATGGACAGACACCTGAGGGATAAATAATTTATTGGGCCACTGGAAAAGAATTGGGGATGAGACTGAATTAATTGCTCTACAGAGAGCCAGCAAGGATTTGGTTACTTAAATGGCCATCCCTGTGCCATAATATTGCCATGATACAGTCTAATAGCTGCATTATAGCTTAATTACTGAAAGCTGAAATGGACTCAGAAATGATAAAGTAATGGAGGGGATTATTAAAGAGAGAAAGATTGTTTGCAGATATCCAAAAGTGGTTGAGATATCACATTACAGAGGAAACTAGTTTATAAGTTCAACCAGAAATCAGTTGAGATTGACTGATGAAAATACTTATTTACATCAAGTGTATGAAGGAACTGCAGATGCTGGTTTAAACCGAAGATAGACACAAAATGCTGGAGTAACTCAGCGGGACAGGCAGCATCTCTGGAGAGAAGGAATGGGTGACACTTCAGGTCGGGACCCTTCTTCAGACTCTATTTACGTTATTTACATCCTGATTTGTTGCATGACCCTTTCCTGAGGTTATACATCACAAGTTAAAAGATCACATGACAAGATGGGGATCAGGGTTCTTTATGTCTTGATCAGTCTAGAACATGTTACACAGCAGAAATAATGGCTTGATTTGCTGAGTGGTATGTTACCTGAGCTCATCAGCTGCCTGCCCTTCAAGCGCACTCTTATTTAGAATTGATCTCTGGGTGAAGTATTCCTCCAGGTAGCCAGCTCCTAACTGATCATAAAAACACAATGCATTTCCAGGTGCAACAGAGGCTTCATTCTCTTTGCTTTGAGATCTGGTCCCCAATTTACCAGTTATCACTTTAATCTGTAAAAAGCTGTCCTAGGGATTGAATATCTGTTTTGTGAGATTTGCACACAAAAGCACTCTACTAAAGATATTCATAATTAAAAAATATTCAATTAATTGAAAAATTAATACATAAAACCATTAAGAGACAAATACTTTAAAATTAACCCAAATAATAAAAAAATGACTTTGTAATTGAAATGAGTGGGCCTGGTGAAAGATCAGCAGTTTCAAAAGGAAGGTTTTGCAATCTATCTGGTGGGAAATGTATGGAATTTTACACTTCTCACTGGACTTTGCAGTGAGCACAGAAATATAATATGGTTTCTCGAAAGAAACAAGTAGTTGTCTGGAAGTTTGGAACTTTCAATTACGCCTGAGAGTACAAAAGTTCCAACCAGTTATGTTGGTAAAAGTCACTAGTTCTGGTTGAGCTACCTGTTCATAGGAGAACGATCCTGGACTATTTATGAATTTTATAGAAGTTAAGTAGAATCCTATTTTGACAGCTAATTTGCCCCATCCATTAAAATTCTGACTTTGAGAATTGTATTTATATTTCATAAAATAAAAATAATGAGCACGTCCCACCACCCAGATGATCACCTTTGTGAAGGCTGGAGTGCAGCTGCCAAGAACCACAACAGCCAAGAATCGGTCAGGAATCCTGGCAACTGCGCAGGATTGGCAGCTTGCTGTAGACCTGGTGAAACAGCTGAAGTTCACACGGCAAATCGCCCGACCTGAAATGCCACCTATCCCTGTCCTCCAGAGATGCTGCCTGACTCGCTGTGTTACTGCAGCACTCTGTGTCTTTTTTTGTACCTGTAGTTCCTTGTTCCTACATAGTATCCTGCAAGTTGTGCGAGACCTTCTGACTTAGAAATTTAATGTAGTCTGAAATATATGAATCATGCCCTGTTAACTTTCCTCCTTTTGTATTATATTTTGAAGGAGATTGATTTTAATTCTTCTGTGTGAAAGTGTCATGATTCAGTGAAGTTTTCATTTGAATCTACATTTATAAAATCACTGTCCAGGAACCATAAGCAGATTGTATCCAATTAATTTTTATAAAGGCTGATTGTAGTAATATCTCATTTTCATTTGTATAGAGGGACAGTTAAGAGTGGATGCCAACATTTCAGTACATCAACCTGGGGAACCATATGGCGTGAGAACTGAAGTGAAAAATATTAACAGTGCCCGATTTCTGGCAAGAGCAATCGGTTTGTGAATATCTTCCATCTGTTCTAATTTGCTCTGTTTGGTACTCCGTAACTTTATCCTCTTAACAATGTTTTCATTGATTTAAACTCTGTACAAATGTGTATTTGTTCTTTGGTCACGTGACTATAACATCAAGTGCAATTAATTATTTTTAAATTTACTTGGATAGCATTTTGAGAATGGAGATTAATATTATTTAGTTTGTTGGCTGTGGTTAATTGTATGTAATATGCAGTTTTCTTTATAACAGATTATGAAATTCAGAGGCAGATTGAAGTACTGGAGAATGGAGGGAAAGTATTAAATGAAACCAGAGCATTTGATTATAAATCAGGGTGAGAACTTATTTTGGACTTGCTTATCTCTGTAAAGAACTGGAGAAATTAGATGTTATTGTACTTTATCTGGCTTAATTTTTTTTGCGTCGCGAAGCCATGCAGAACAGAAAGATCCCAGCGTTTATCATTTTTTCCATGTTGTGTTGGCTATTTCCCTGCCATTGCAGAGCAGATAACGCAGATGGTTTTAGCATCTTTGAGCTTGGGAATGATCAAGCAGCATGTCAGCCTATGTTTCCACCCACTATGACACTACTCACATCACTGGAGGCACATGAAAAACAAACATAGCTTCTTCCAGCTTTATATTCCTCACTATGATCCTCAGATGTGGTTTGGCTGCTGTTTTTAAAAGTTGCCTGGTTACTTCTTGGAAATTATTTTGAATCTTTAGTACTGCTGTGATTTTGAAATCATTGATTGAGCATATTTTATTAGTTGTTTAACAGAAACATCGGAAAATAATGAAAGGAAACTCTCGTAATAGTCACACCATAGTTTAACCATCCAAAAATCTCTGAAGGAATTCCATTTGGAGTCCGATTGGTTGTTAACAAATTCCAGAGTTTTCTGAAAATATTTTCAATCTGCTGACTAGTTTGCATGTAATATAAAACTAAAGTTATCTTTTATTTGAGTTTCCATGTTATTTGGTTCTGCCCTAACTCTTAATTCGGAGTTGCTTTTGTAGTATTTTAATTTTCTTACTCTACAAGATAAAACACCGCTACTGGCAGTGGCCCAGATCCCTTTGATTCAATTGATTTTTGATGACTATATTAGCCAAACCCAGCATATCTTTCCTTGTTAATACCATCTATTATCCATCTGGGTCCACCTCCGCCCACATATTCCTCTCCCAAGTTACACATCCTGACTTGGCAGTATATTGTTGCTGCTTTAATGTTGCAGGATTTAAATCCCAGGAACATTATGTCCAATAATACTGTGCAAGTGTGTTCATCAGAAATTTCAATTTCAAGTTCAATTAAACAATTGCTCCTAATCTAGTTTTCAAATACTTCCGAGTTGCACAGTGCCAAAGCATACTTCCATAAGTGAATTTTCTTTCTTGGAAGTAGACCAAGATTTTCATATTTACTGGTGCTAGGAACTGAGTATTCCGTGGCTAACAGCAATACAGGTCTCAGCAGTACTGTATCATTTATACTTCATAAGAAATTGCATAATCCATTGTTAATCCTGTAAATTATTCTGGATCCAGATCCACTTGCATGGAATATTGTTGCAATTTTCAAGGGTAAAACAAGAAATCGGTGGATTTATTTTAGTAAATTTAGACAAACTTTAAAGTGTTTATGAATGCATTTGATGTTCTTGAGAAGAATTTGCACTTGTTCTAAGAAATTAGTTCTTAACAAAATTCTAAATTTATTTTCAGACAGACCATATCTATGAGAGACAAAGAGGGAAAACAAGACTACAGGTAATAATGCATTGAAAAAATGTATAGGTAGCTATGCTATAACGTGATAATTGCGTTCCTAAGAAAATTATAGAAAACACGTTATAGAAAATTGCGCGAAAAAACTATTATACTCTTGGGGAAAAGGAGGTTAGGGGCTAGAGTTCCAGACTCTCAATAATTTATTTTTCCCACAGCATTTTCAAAAGTAACATTCTTTTTAATAGCTACAGTTGATTTTTATTACTGCAAGCTAAAAATACAAAAAGCTGTGTGTTACATCGTTTCTTAGAGTATCGTTGCACAAGTGTTAATAGAAGCGATTGCTTATCAATCTCAGTGGCTACCTGTGGTGAAACAACCTGAGATCTTAAGAAATGATGGTGTCTGATTAGCACAGGGAGGTTACATGAAACAGTATTTTCCCCTCAGATGTATTCCCAAAACAGCTTTTTTTTCTGCTTGTCAATTTGCAAAGTAACTTTTAAGTGGTTCTCTCGTTCCTGAATGAAGTTGTGTCATAATCAATTTGGCCCATGTAACATAGAGTGTTCCCAAGTTCATCAATATGTTATATCCAATTAGTATATGGAAACGTGTGTCAAAGCAAAACTACATTACCATAAACATGTACAAAACTACATGTACTTAATAAATACTGTTGTGCCACCAGTAATAATTGTTACAAACTTTGAGGCTAATTATAAAGAAACATTCTTTTTTGGGGGGTTTTCCAATTCGAAGGGAGTTGATTTTTTTTTCTCCAGTCACTGCTCATTTATACCACATTTACAGTCTGTTGTGGATACTAAGTTATTACATTTACAATTGATTTCTGTGAGGATACTTTGCATGCATTTGGAACAATCAGTTATAAGAATATTGTAAATAGTCATGAAACTAAAGTGACTTAAAATTTACGATGTAAAAATAATAATATATTACAGAAAATAAATTTGTATATAGATTTCTTGTAAGTAAAAGGTTCCTTACTAAAAATGATATGTGGAAAAAAAAACTTCAGTTTCTCATCATTAATATTTTCTTTCATTTTCCATGAGTTTCAGCTAGGGGAGAGACTGATATAAATTAATCAATCTACTCTGAACATAACAATGAAAAGTTATGCATTAGTGCATTAAAATGTACAATTACACAATGCAACAACACCAAGATTATAGGAAACAAATCTGCAGATGCTGGTTTAAATCGAAGGTAGACACTAAAAGCTGATTGATTAGTAGGACTAGATGTTACAATCCCTAAGGTTTGCACTACAATTGACTGGTGTTGTTCTTGGGGGTGACCACTAGGTAATGTTGCTACAATTCAGACACATCTTCAATTGTGTACCTCAACGTCACTGGGTGTTTCGGCCCTTTATCACAAGACACCCTCAGTCGAGGCAGGCCCACCGCAGGGTGATCAGTCCTGGGTGTGTGTCTTATGGTTAGCCTCTAGATATGGTCACTTGGCAGCCCAGACAGCATCTTTTCTTTTCAGCTACAGCCAGTGACTGCTCCGTTCGGCGGCATTCGCAAGTTCTTTGATTGCCCTCCTTTGGGCCTGCCCTCTGACTCCTACTTCCCTCAGGAGCCTTGCAGTGGAACTGGCTACAAAGCCACTGCACCCCACCTCCACTGGATGCACCCTTACACTCCAATCTCGCTCCTCTGCCTCTACTGCAAGGTTGGAATATCTCAGCCTTTTCCTTTCATAATAATATTTTGCAAACTTTTTTTGTCGGCCTCTGATTAAATATTTACATTTAAAATCAAAGAATATTAGTTTAGTTTAGTTTAGAGATACAGCGCGGAAACAGGCCCTGTCGGCCCACCGGGTCCGCGCCGACCAGCAATCCCCTCATATTAACACTATCCTACACACACTGGGGACAATTTTTACATTTACCAAGCCATTTAACCTACATACCTGTACGTCTTTGGAGTGTGGGAGGAAACCGAAGATCTCGGAGAAAACCCACGCAGGTCACGGGGAGAACGTACAAACTCCGTACAGACAGCACCTGTTGACGGGATCGAACCCGGGTCTCCGGCACTGCATTCGCTGTAAGACAGCAACTTTACCGCTGCGCCACCGTGCCGCCCTAAAATGTTAAAATATTTAAATGATTCAATTGAGTTTTATATTTTATTTTTTAATTTCCCAAATGTTTAAGGTTTATGCCAGAGCCAAATTTGCCTCCATTGATCATTTATGACAATGAAACACTCCCTGCTAATATGAATCCTCGACAAGTGGTAAATATTGACTGTATTCGTGAACAGCTGCCTGAGCTACCTTGTGTTAAAAGAACAAGACTGGTGGAAAAGTATGGTATTTGTAATGAACACAGCTTCACATTGGTGGTAAGTAATTAGACTTGAATCTTTGTATTTAGTCCTTATCAACTCAAAGATGAAAATGCTGAGTTTTAATTTCTTTCACAATTGTACCGGTGCCATTTATTGTCATTTGCATGTTACGTTGCAATAGTCTTAATCCATGGAGTACATTGTTTTAAAGTAAGCATAGAAATGGAAGGCTTCTAAGAAGCTGAACTGGGCCATAAGAACTGGGCCATATTGACCAACCCTAGATTGATGAATAGCTAACCTCAATTTAAAATCACAAAAATGCCTACAGCTGCATAAGTAAACATCTGGTATAGAGATTTTCAGAATTCATTGTAATCATTAACTAAATTGCTGTTACCTGCTTCACCAATTCTAGCTCGCTCGCTTTGTGGGCTTCAGTGGAGAGTCCATTCCTTACAGAGAGGGGTTAGGGAAGGGGAGAGGGTGTGACTGAGGAGCCCTGAACCCAAAGCCTCTCCTGTATTGGTGTAGCACCCTCAACCCCCCCACTCAATCCCCCTTATGCCCCCTCCTCCCCCCACTGACCCACTCCACCCCCCTACGCACCCCCACTTGCCCCTCCCCTGCCCCCACCCCCACTTGCCCCTCCCCTTCCCCCACCCCCACTCCCCCAGTCCTGCCTCCACCCCCATTCCCCCCTCCCCATCTCTATTCCCCCTCCCCCACTCTCCCTGCCCGCACCCCACTCTCCCCCCACCCCAATCTTCACACCTCCCCACCCCCACTTTCCCCCACTATTCCCTCCTCCCCACCCCACCCTCCCCTCCTCCCCAGCACCTCATCCCCACCCCCACTCTCCCTCCCCCTCCTCCACTCTCCCTCCCCCTCCTCCCCCACTCTCTCCACCCCACCCCCATTCTCTGTCCCCCCCTTTTCCCCCCACTCTCCCCTCTTCCCCACCCCCACTGTGCCCCTTCCCCACCATCACCCCCACTCTCCCCCATCCCCACTCATCCCTTCTCCCTATCCCAGCCTGCCTTCTTCCCCAGCCCCTCTCCCCCCCACCACCACTCTCCTCCCCCCACCCTCCCCCTCCCTCTCTCCTCCCCCACCCCCACTCTCACTCTCCCCCACCCCCCCTTTCCCCCTCACTCCCGCTCTCCTCCCCCCACCCCATCCTTCCCCACTCTCGCCTCTCCCCTCCTACCCCTCCACCCACTCGGCCCCCACGCCAACTCCCATCCGTGGACCCGTTGGCGGCGAAAGCCACTTACCACTATCCGTGCGTGGAGGGAGGAGGAGGGAGCTCCGGAGGAGAAGAAGCTGCCCGTTGGTGCTTGTTTGCGGTGATGGTGGGGGGCGCTGGGCCCGGGTGGAAGCGGGGACTCGAGGTCGCCGTGTGTTGAAGGGATGGAAGGGAAGGATGAGTGGACCATCAGTCCGACTTTCTCCCTCCTGCTCGGAGTGTCCCCCGGGTGGGGGAGAGAGGAGAGGGGCAGGCGGCGGCCTCGCTAACGGCGTCCATCTTGTTCGGTCGAGTGAGGAGAGAGGTCGTGCGTACGCTATAGTGACGTCATACTCACAGCACTTTGAAGGATTGGGTTTTAAATGAAATTAGAAATGAACTTTTGAAACTTTTAAATCTCTCCAACAAAAAATATAAGACCAATGTAAATAAAACTTGTTATAAACAGTCGGCAGGACAGTGGTGATTAAGGTGGTGCTAAAATTGTGGCGCTATGGTTTACTGTTTTGGCTGTAGGTTCACATTTTCAGACACATATATATATATATATATATGAATTTTGGTAATATATACTAGACAAAGTATATGTTGGGCCCAAAGGTATAGTTGGGCCCATTCCTCGTAGAGGGGGGGGCAGGGAAGGGGAGAGGGTGTGACTGAAGAGGCGACTCTCTCCTCCCCCCCCACTCTAACTCTCCCCACACCTTTTCCCACGACCCTTTTCCCCACTCTCTCTTCCCCTCCACCCCCCCATTCTCTCATCCCCATCCCCTTACACTCCCCCACCCCCCTTTCCCCACTACCCCCCTTCCCCCCACCCCAGCTGTCCCCTCCCCAGTCCCTCTCCCTCCCACCCCCTCTCCTCCTCCCACCCTCCCCCTCCCCCCACTCTTACTCTCCCCCATGCCCTTTCCCCACCAGCCCCTCTCCTCCCCCACCCCCTGCCTCCCCCACTCTCTCCTCCCCCCACCCTGACCCCCATTCTCCCCTCCACGCACTCACCCCCTCCACACCCCTCCATGGAGCCGTTGGCGCCGAAAGCCACTCACCGAGCGTGCAGGGAGGAGGAGGGAGCGCCGGACTACTGGGGACGGGCAGCGCGGCGGCGGCTGTGGCCTAGCCGAGCTGGGATTACTCGTGGTGGTTGTGGGGGAGAGGGGAGAGAGAAGCGAGGGGAGAGAGGAGAAGGGAGAGGAGAGGGGAGCTCCTGATTACAGGCGGGCGGCTCCGCTAACGGCGTCCATCTTGTTTGTGCGAGTGAAGAGAGAGTCCGTGCGTGCCCTACGGTGACGTCATACGCACAGCAGCTCTTGGAAAAATGTTTAGAAATTAGATTTTTGAACTTTAAAATATCTCTAACTTCAAAAATATGACCGATTTAAATGAAACTTGTTATAAAGAGCTGCCACGGGAGTGGTGATTAAGGTGGCACAAAAATTGTGGCACTATTGTTTACCGTTTTGGCTGCAGGTTCACATGTCACATGTCTCTCAGAGATATACATACAGACAAATATAGTTTATATATATACAAGATCTGAGTTTTAGTAGTATACTAGAACAAGTGTGCCCGTTCAAAGCGGGCCCGTTGGGCCCGTCCCCACACCCCCCATTTTCTCCTCCCCCAGCCCCACTCTTACTCTCCCCACACCCTCCCCTTGGGCGGAGTCCCACTCCCCGGTCCCCATTCTCAGTCCCCCCCATTTTCTCTCCCCCAGACACACTCTTAGCATCATTTTGGGAGAGAGGAGAGGTGCCACGCTGAAAGCCTTCAATAAATCAGTAGGAGGGGGGTTGGGCGAGTTTTTTGACGTCACACGCTGAAGGCAATTGAAGAAACGGCTTTTTTTTTTTTTTTGCACTAAAACCTCTGTAACTTAAAAAATACGAGACCGAATCAAATAACAAAATCATTTTCCAGCAGCGTTCGGCGTGGTGATTAAGGCGGTGCAAAAATCGTGCTGCTACTGTTCACCGTTTTTGCCGAAATCAACCAAAATAACTGAGAGAAAAAATATTCTGACTTTTAAACCTCTGTAACTTAAAAAATAAACGTCCGAATTAAATAAAAAAATCATTTCCGGCAAAAATTGTGGCGCCACGGTTTACCGTTTTGCCGTAATCAGCCGAATCAGTGAAATATATGTACAAGTGAGGAGATGCCGCGCATGCGTACTGAGCACAGCCTCACCGCAGCGCCCTCTATAGAAACCTCAATAACGGGGGGGGCAGTGCTTTAAAACCTCTGTAACTTAAAAAATATGCAACCGAATTAAATAAAAATATCATTTTGCAGCCCCACCCCGCGTGGTGATTAAGGCGGTGCAAAAATCGTGGCGCTACGGTTCACCGTTTTTTCAGAAATCAGCGAATTCGCAGATACATACATAACATATATTCACGAGATCTGAGTTTTAGTAG
Organism: Rhinoraja longicauda; assembly: GCF_053455715.1. Classification (NCBI taxonomy): domain Eukaryota; kingdom Metazoa; phylum Chordata; class Chondrichthyes; order Rajiformes; family Arhynchobatidae; genus Rhinoraja; species Rhinoraja longicauda. The sequence goes on from NC_135953.1 coordinate 122,335,300, forward strand.
TATACTAGAACAAGTGTGCCCGTTCAAAGCGGGCCCGTTGGGCCCGTCCCCACACCCCCCATTCTCTCCTCCCCCAGCCCCACTCTTACTCTCCAAGTGTGCCCGTTGGGCCCGTCCTCCTGATCTGTGTATGTCAAGTGACCACTATAACCCTCTTTTTTTTTTTTTTTCCTAATCAGATGTGCAGCACTTTGGTCAACATGGGTTGTTTTTAAATGTGCTATACAAATATAATTGACTTGACTTGACTTGACTTGCAATAACAAAACAATCAGTGCTTTTCTGGAAACTTTTCGAAACAATGTAGCCGTCACAAGCTGAAAACTAAATCCTTTTCTGGAAACTTTTCGAAACAATGTAGCCGTCACAAGCCACAAGCTGAAAACGAAATCTGCACCGCAGCGCCCCCCTGAAAAAGGGGGGGGCAGCGCTTTAAAACCTCTGTAACTTAAAAAACACGCGACCAAATTAAATGAAAATATCACGGCCGAGCGAGCGCGAGATTGGCGATTGAGGCGGTGCGAAAACCGTCGCGCTACGGTCCGCCGTTTTGCTGCAATCGCTGTTACGAATATATCAGGCCAAACCACAAAAAAAAATATACACAAGATCTGAGTTTTAGTATTATATAGAAGATAGAAGATAGATAGACTAGAACAAGTGTGCCCGTTCAAAGCGGGCCCGTTGGGCCCGTGCCCACACCCAGGGAGTGGTGGAGGGAGGGAGGTGTTGAGGATGGAGGGGGGGAGGGTGATGAGAGATGGGGCGGTATTTGTGGAGGGGGGAGAGAGTGAGGGGGGAGGGGGCCCGGGGGGGAGGGGGGATAGCGGGGAGATGTTCTCCCGGGTGTGGGAGAGAGGAGAGAAGCAAGGGGAGAGAGGAGAGGTGAGCCGGTGATCGCGGGCTGGCGCCGCTAACGGCGTCCATTGTTTTGGTGCGAGTGAGGAGATGCCGCGCATGCGTGCTGAGTACAGAGTGAGGAGATTCCGCGCATGCGTACTGAGCACTGCCGGACCGCAGCGCCCCCCTTCTGTCAAAACTTCGATAAATGAGGGGGGGCAGCACTTTTAGACCTCTGTAACTTAAAAAATATGCGTCCGAATTAAACAAAAATATCATTTTCCAGCAGCGAACCGCATGCTGATTAAGGCGGTTCAAACATCGTGGCGCTACGGTTCACCGTTTTGCCGGAATTGCCGTATTCAGCCGACATCAGTGGAATATATATACAAACATACTAGATATAGATAGATAGATAGATAGATAGATAGATAGATAGATAGATAGATAGATAGATAGATAGATAGATAGATAGATAGATAGATAGATAGATAGATAGATAGATAGATAGATAGATAGATAGATAGATAGATAGATAGATAGATAGATAGATAGATAGATAGATAGATAGATAGATAGATAGATAGATAGATAGATAGATAGATAGATAGATAGATAGATAGATAGATAGATAGATAGATAGATAGATAGATAGATAGATAGATAGATAGATAGATAGATAGATAGATAGATAGATAGATAGATAGATAGATAGATAGATAGATAGATAGATAGATAGATAGATAGATAGATAGATAGATAGATAGATAGATAGATAGATAGATAGATAGATAGATAGATAGATAGATAGATAGATAGATAGATAGATAGATAGATAGATAGATAGATAGATAGATAGATAGATAGATAGATAGATAGATAGATAGATAGATAGATAGATAGATAGATAGATAGATAGATAGATAGATAGATAGATAGATAGATAGATAGATAGATAGATAGATAGATAGATAGATAGATAGATAGATAGATAGATAGATAGATAGATAGATAGATAGATAGATAGATAGATAGATAGATAGATAGATAGATAGATAGATAGATAGATAGATAGATAGATAGATAGATAGATAGATAGATAGATAGATAGATAGATAGATAGATAGATAGATAGATAGATAGATAGATAGATAGATAGATAGATAGATAGATAGATAGATAGATAGATAGATAGATAGATAGATAGATAGATAGATAGATAGATAGATAGATAGATAGATAGATAGATAGATAGATAGATAGATAGATAGATAGATAGATAGATAGATAGATAGATAGATAGATAGATAGATAGATAGATAGATAGATAGATAGATAGATAGATAGATAGATAGATAGATAGATAGATAGATAGATAGATAGATAGATAGATAGATAGATAGATAGATAGATAGATAGATAGATAGATAGATAGATAGATAGATAGATAGATAGATAGATAGATAGATAGATAGATAGATAGATAGATAGATAGATAGATAGATAGATAGATAGATAGATAGATAGATAAAAATAATATAGATATATACAGATATTGAGAAAAAATTGAATTGGGAGAATATTTTGTATTGCTTTGTTTTACAGAATGAAGATGGGCTTGTTCAATTCTTTGAACGCATTGTAGAACAGACCCAAGCTAGTCCAAAGAAGGTAATTGGTTGGGTAATTAATGACTTCCTGGCACTCCTGAAGCAAGATAATTTCAAAGTTCACCAAAGGTGAGGTGTATAATAGTTCTTTGTAGACAATTTAACTTTTTTGCTGTACTCTTACAACTCTATTAGGAGGGTAACATTGAATACCTGCCAATGTAAATATTATTGTACTAGTCTTTCTTGGGTTATCAATGATATGGTTGTCTTATAAATATTGTTCATATGCTTTACATTTTACTGTAATAATTGTTATATTTACAACAAGCACCAAAAGATATTGTTTGTGAACCTCAGAATATAGTGCAATTGAGTAAACTAACACTAAAAATGTGCGGGAAGGTATCCCAAAGCACATTTAGAAGTGTGTACATCAGATATGGAAAATTGGCTAAAATAAGTTAGAAAGGTATGGTGATTGTGGGTGGGCAGTCGTTATTAAGAATAACCATGACTTGACTTAACATGATTAACAACACATAATCCTCCAAAATTTTTGCCACCTCCAACAGGATCCCACCACTAGTCACATTTTCCCATTTCCACCCCTTTCCGCCTTCCGCAGAGACTATTCCCTCCGCAACGCCCTGGTTAGCATTCCTTCCCACCCAAACTACCCCCTCCCTTGGTACCTTCCCCTGCAACCACAGAAGATGCAACACCTGTCGCTATACCTCCTCCCTCGACTCTCTCCAGGATCACCTTCATATGAAAGTGAGGAACTAGTTGAAATTGAAAGCCACCTGCTTCTGGATTGTTTTGATGTCAAATATAGTGCAAGTGATCTATGGATGTTAGACCTAATCCCTTCTCAAGAATTTTAGCATTTTTAAAAAACGTTAGCGATTGTTACAAAGAGCACATCTACAAGGAGCATGTAAAATCGAAATAAGTAAAGGTATTGGTCCCTTATTTGCGTTATGGTCAAACACCGTTTAGGCTACAATTTGGGACAAGAATGCATTAAAAAAAATTGTTACTTGTGCCGTCCCGAGCACTTGTATTATCTCTTTTTTTTGCCTTGATTTTTTATCACCCCTGCATAATTTTGATTAAAATATGACATTAATAAACCAGCCTCCCAAATGGCATAAATGTTTGCTAAACCTCAATTTTACACTTTTACTATTTTATATATGTATGCTGGTGATTTTTATTTGCTAATTTACTGTTAACATTTAATTTCTGTCTGTGTTATTTTTCAGCCCCATCAGCCCCACTGATATGTCAGAAGTGCTTAATCTCTTGGAAAATAGATTGATATCATCCTCAGTAGCAAAACAAGTGAGTGAACAGAACTTCTGCATTGTGACTGATTGGCAACAGAGAGGCTATTAGAATATTTTTTAACTTCAAATGAAATGCAATTACCAAAACAATTCTCACTTTTTTAATAGATTTTGATTTTAATGGTCCCTCCTCCTCACAGAGTTTAAAAAAACAGCTGTGATTAGGAATAATTAGAAAAAGTTGCAGCTGTGAAGTGGGATGATACAGTAGATTATATGGTTTGTGTCAAGAGGCAAAACAGCCCGTCATAATGAGTGTAACTATAGCCCGCCACCCCTCCTAATAGACAAAAGATGAAAGAGCAAAACTGTTTCAAAAGTTCATAAAATAACGCAAGTTGAGGATTTCAGTCTTTCTAACATTAGTTGTGACAGTATCAAAATAGAAGAAGCAAAATTCTTGATCCAAAGATCATCATATAGCAAGCCCAAAGTTTTAAGACATGGGCAGAAAAGATCACAGTGGGGCAGGGATTGGAGGCGGTGATCATATTTTAGTTAAATTCGGGATAAATATGCAAAAGGACAAAGATATATCAGAAATATAAATCTTAAATTCAGGCAAAAACAGTTTTGCAAGGTTGAGATATGATTTAACAAAGTGGATGGAATGTGCTCATTGAAAGTGAATTGGTGTCAGATCTGTCAGAGGCATTCAAGGATGAGATAGTGAAAATGAAAATTTAGAATAAATTGTTTTTAAATAAGGAAAGCTCGCAATTAGAGACCCCTGTGTGTGTTGAACACATCTGGTAGGAAAAAAAGGAAGCTTATGACAAATACATAAAACAGCAGAAAGCCAGAATTTGAGAATTGCATATAGGTGATATTTTAAAAGGAAGTCAGAAAGACAAAGAGGGTGGGTGAACAAGTATTGGAAGATGGCCTGTACGTGAATTATAATGGAAATAGTAGATATTATTAGAACCACAACAACTGCCCAAGGGTGGAGCTAGAATTTGTGCATGTTTATGAATACCTTGCACGTCTTGATGAAAGATAACAATAGAGACATTGAGATTGACAAGTGTAAATATTGGAAATGATAAACGGAGCCATGTTGAAAGCAGATGAATTACTAGACATGGATAAAATATATCTTGTGCTCTTGAGAAAAAATAGTTCATGCTCTGACTATATTATCCTTTCACTGCAGATGTAGTGCAGTAAGGCTGGAAAGTTACTGATATATTAATGTGTTCAAAAGTTAGGAAAGGGACAGATCAAGTAACTGGACGCCCGACACTGATCTTGGCAAATTGTTGGTAAAAATTCTGAGGAAGAGCATAAATCAGGTTTTGGAAAGACACGGTTAATCAATGACTGTGAATTTGTCAAAGGAGGTTCTGTCTGACTTCAACAGTTTAGGGATGTAAAAAGGAATGTCAATGAGGCATTTGATGTAGCATATTTGGATTTAACTTATTTTGACTTGGGGATTTCAGAGATCCTTTAGTAATTGTCTGGTGCATTAAATATCGGTAGTCTCTTCAGCCTTAATGGACATCAGAGCATAAACCTAATTCCTTTATGGGTGTGCATCTAAAGGAGGGCCAAAGTTAAATCTCCCCTTGCTTTCCCTAAATTTGCAGTGGATATTTACGGTAAGCCTACTGAACTTTCTTCGTTGATACATGGCACAAATGGGGTGCATTGGTCAGATTTTATTTTTGTGCAGCTATTGACTAAAGATGATAATGTACGAGGGAGGCTTAATCTACAGCACATAATGACATTTAAAATAAAACAAACTATATTTGCACCATCCAAGGAATCTTGATATGGTTTGGATCATTCATTTGATATGAATAATTCTGGATATTGTACTCTTATGGAACTGTACTTTCACTTTGAAGATTTGAACAGTGATATATTCATGTTCTGGGTCTGGATTTGTAGGTACTTGTTGAACTGTGGAAAGGCAATGGTAAAACTGCAACCCAGATAGTTGAACTAAAAGGATTGGGACTGATCAAAGACCAGAAGAAATTAGAACAGATCTGTCAAAGTATTATTGAAGATCACCCTACAGAAGTAAGTTATTTCAACAGTTTTATCTGAATGCCGGAATGAGAAAAGAGGAAAGGCAAATCATGCAAGATCCAAATTTGTTCCTTGTTAATGTTGATATTACAGTAATTTCTCTACTCTCTGCTCTATGTGTAAAAACATTCAGAGTAATGCACTATCTATAGGTGATTTTAACAATTCACACAATGTAATAATATGGTTTGTACTATTGTTCAAATATGGTTTTAAGTAATTTTGTACACGTGTTGTATGTGACTATGCATATAAAGCCCATATCACTATTCAGAGAAAACGGCCATGATTGATTTGTAATCTAACTGCATTTGCATGCTTTTCCCCGTACTTAAAGCTTTTGATTGACAGCAATCTATTACACTCAATTTTAAAAAAAACCTAATTGTGTGAATTGCTCTTTGCAATAGAATTTCAAATTCGTCAAGGGAGGACTGAGACTAAGAAATTAATTGTTGTCGTATCCATAGAGGAATGGGTGAGAAAGGAAGATAATTTTTTGCACAGAGGTGGGTGGGGATGAGTTTGATCATGGTCACATTCTGGGGTCCATAAGGACACCTGCAATGAGAAGGGACTGGCAACAAGATGCATGTACAAAATTTAAAGGAGACCTCCTTGCACAAGGGTATATATGTACCAGACCTTATAAGGAGGTAAAATAAAACTTCTCTAGAAAATCCAAAAAACACAAGGGGTACGTTAAACCTCTGATAATTCACTATTCCATTGCTTGGAAATCCTGAAGATTCAGCATCCAGCTTGCTGTGGGCCCATTTCTACAGTTCCTTTGCAAGCTCCTGATTCAATAAAAATGTATTCCATTACTGCGTAACATATTTTTAAAGTACTGGTGTATTTATAAAAATGATATTCAATGGTCCAAAAAAATTGCTAGTGTGGCACCACCAGTCCTGAAGATGCCAGATTATTGCAGTTTTACTTTAATAGTAATAGTATGATAACACATGTGTTTAGTCTGGTTTCATGCAACTTTTCCTTTCAATTCTAGGTTTCTGAAATACGGCAAGGAAATTGGAAAGTGATAAACAAACTGATTGGCCAGGTTCAGAGAATAACACATGGCCGTACATCCCCCACACTGGTGAAATCCATTTTAGAAAAGAAATTGTCCTAAAAGTTGCAACCACATAAATTAAGATGGATGGCAGAGCTTGTTGCTTGGAATTACTCATGGGTTGAGATTGTACATTTGCAAGCCATTTATTCCAATCTGTTACCATAGCTTTGGGATTTCATCAGTCATACAAGAGATTCTGGAGATTCTGCTATAAATGGAGGTTAATGATGCTGTATAATTTTAAAAGCTGTGTTATCTGCATTATTTGCACAGAGATGTTTATTAATACAATGATGAATTACAACCAGATTGTGCACCAGTTATGGAAAATATACTAATTTTCAATAAATGTAATTGTTTTAAAATGATAAATAAATGATGTATCTGCATAATTCAATTACTTATGCCATTTTTGCAGTGACAGTTTTTGTTTGTGGACAATTGTGAATACCAATCTTTTTGGACAGTGACCTGAAGTGAACTTGGTGGCTGAGATCCAGTATGGGATTTTTATTCACAAATCTAACTTTGGAACAGATTTGCTGTGAACTTGGATTGACGGAAGCTTAAGCCAGAAACTGCAGTTAGAATTCCTTTTCTACTGTTACTAATCTGAAAAGCTGGCACAAGAGCAATTGTTAATGAGATCTCCACTCACAATGCTCCTGATTACAGATTGCAGTGGTTTGATTGTCCAGTTACTTCAAGTATTTGTGTGATTGCAAAATATATAACATGTGTGGTTGTGAAAGATACATTTCTCATTTTAAATGTTGTTTTTTAAATATCCCTCTAAAATAACAAACATTCTGCTGAAATTTTGACATACTGATGCTTGAAAACTCAAGCCACGGTATTGAAAAAAATAAATAGTTCCTCAGTATACACCTATGTTGGCAGCTTGTATACAGACGCACAGAGACGATTATTTTTATTGAACCACAGAGAATATTTTAATAAGTTATCTTGCTCTTCAGGAGAAACTTCTCTGCTTATTTATAAATACCAATAACCCTCATTTTTGGAGAAGCATCAGGATGCAATAAAAATATTTTCATTTTAGAAAAACCCAGAACTACTTAAGACTTGTATATTTAAATATTTTTTATAATTCTATTAAGTTTTTCAAATTTTCTTCCTGATATCTACTAATGTTACAAAAGAAAATAATCTCAAGGTAACTTCAACACCAACAATAAATTCTTTCTCAAATTCTGCCAACACAGCACACATCCTTTTTTTTATCATACAGAAACACCCCCACATTAATTTCATGCCTTTCTTTGTGGTTGTTACTTTTCTGCTGCTAATAGTCATTCTCAACTTTTGTATCATCTTTGCCTAAAAATTGTCATGAAATGCCACATGTGATTTAAAGCTGATTTTTAAAAAAAGAGAAACTATCAATAAAGTGAAATTGATTTTTTCAGTATCTTAAAGGCAGACAGTGCAGTTATTTTCTTAAAGCATCTGCAGTTATTTTCTTAAAGGCAGACAGTGTCATTATCCACACATTTGCTCTTTGGTGTTTTATTCTTGCCATGTAATGTTGCAGAATATCAATGTTAGAAGATTTGCATCGTAGATGTGCACATTTCAATTTCACAAACTGCCAGATGTATGTGGATTTGTTATTTAAATATACTCAAAAATACAATACCCTTCTTTAAATAATTAAAATATTTTGTCCCCAGAACAATTCATGTACAGCTTGCATAGAGAGACAATTATACCAGGGCCTATTCCAAAAATAAGGTGACTACATTTAAAAACATAAGTTGAGCCCACAGTACTCGCATAAAAGTTCCAAGGTTTTTTCTCATTTTGTTGAGATAAAATAGATCCACTCTCTTTTCCCATTCCTGCTATCCAGTTCCATTTTGAGTTAAGGCATGGTAGAAATATATTTTGTTTTGGAAAAAATTAAAAAGAAAATGCTTCATTTGTATTAAAACATTTCTTAACCGAATTAACTATTCTTCACAGTCCGCAAGAGCAGAATGAGATAAGATGGAATGTTCTTGTGCAATTGCTGCAAGTTCCTTAAGAAATTCAGTGAAGATAACAGCGGCGTTGATTGCACTTTTCACACTGGAAGGCATCATTGTCTTGCTGAAACTATTCAAAAGTTGTTGTGGATTTTGGGCACTACTTGGTGTCTTAGATGCACTTTCTGCAAAAGTTTTTCAACAAAAAGAAAAATACAAGTCAGTTACAGTGATTATTTTTCATATTCTACAATTCTCATGTTATTTTTTAATTTTAGATATCTATATACTAAAACTCGTTTGTTTGTTTGTTCCTGAACTACAGCCAAAACAGTACACAATAGCACAACAATTTTAGGCCCACCTTACTCACCGTCGTCCCTTTGGTGCTAATGGAAGAAGTTTCATTGAAATCGGTGTTATATTTTTTAAGTTATTCACATTTTAAAGTTTAAATCTATCGCCGAGGGAGGGGCTGGAGGGAGGATGAGGGGGATGGAGTGGGTGGGGGGGGGGAGGGTGGGAGGGAGAGAGGGGGGAGGAGAAGTTTGGGCCAACGGGTCCATTTGGTCTAGCACAGAATAGAAACGGAACTTTGGTCTCACTGAGTCCACGTCGAATATCTAGAATCTGTTCACATTACTTCTATATCATCTCCTTTTCCACCACTCCCGACACACTAGGGGCAATTTAAAGAGGCCAATTAACCTATAAACCTGCATGTTTTTGAGACGTTGGAGGAAACCGGCACACCTGGAAGAAAGCCACTACGTCATAGGGAGAACACGCAAATTCCACACAAGATCAAACTATGTCTGGTGCTGTGAGGAGTCAGCTCTATGAGCTGTACACTATGCTGCCCCATGTTTACTCATGTATTGTATTTTCACATGACAGCTGATTAAAAATTTCATATTTATGAAAATCAATATTGAAATGGGGAAATACAATGACTCTAAAGCCTTGTGTAACTCACCATTTAGGAACTACATGATTTCACAATTTATACATTAGACTTTCTGGATGCATAGTACAGTTCTTCCCTGTCAATTGAGGTTTTCTTCCAACCATATTTTTCCCTAAATTTGCATTGGACTTCAAAACAAATATTTCCCTGTGCATTAGGTTACATGACTTCTGGTGGTAGACCAGCTGGTCATAACCATCATTGTGCCTTGCTTTATAATTATGATATATCTGTGCTGGTATAATCCTTGATGTTGATACAGTCTATCCAGTACATTAGTGGAAGTAGGTGCAGCATCAACTGAGTGGGACTGCCGCAGAGGATCAGAGTCAGAATGTGGGAATTAGAAGGGATGGTCTCTCATCAATTCTCATAAGTCAAGGTGGTCAATAGGTAGCCATCAGAAAGGATGGGGAAATGCAAGAATCATCAGGTCTTGCTCAAGCCATTATTTGACACTAGATTAGTGAGGGTGATTGATGAAGCAGTGCAATCCACAGCATAGCACCGTGGGACAATGGCATATGCAGGGGGAACAGAGAAGGTTATTAAAGCAGTATTCATGGGGGGTTCTGCAAGGGGCATACAGGTAATGGCATATTGGCATAGATACCGCACAAGGCGGGGGGAAGAAAAACTAAAAAATGTTTTGAGTGAAGAGCTCGATTAAAGTGCATGGCACAACCAAAACATGGAAAGTTAAATGATTGAAGACCTGCAGTCAGTTTTTTAGGAATTACTGAGGAAGTTTATAAAATAGGACCAAAATACTAGTATTCTCCAGTTTCGTCCCAACACCATTCACTTGCAAGGTTGGGGAAAAATATGATTAATGCATTAAAAAGATTCAGACTGGATGGCTGAGACACATGTTCAAGCCAGATAAGGTTAATGGGAATAAGCCATGTAAGTGTGGGGAGATTGTCTGGAAAGGTTGGAGAGGGTTTTAATTAATTTGGTATGGGGATTACAAATTGTAATAGAAGAGGATTAAGATGTTTAAAGTGTGCTCCATAGTAATCAAGCAGTAGCGCCATGTTGAACGGCAGAAGGCAAAACTACATTAAATACAATAAATATATAATACACCAGACGTGAAAAAGATTGGTGCAAAGGTACAAAAATACAAATCGGATTCCACAATTTGAATACCTGTTAAATTATAAAAGTAGTGACAGTAACTGAAATGTGGTTCAGAAATAAGATTGAGCACTGAATATTCCAGCAGAAAAATAAAAGAGAAAGAAAAGGGGATGTGTGGCCTTATGAATTAAAAATCTGAAAGTTTTTGCCCATGAGGGGTCTCGTATAGAATTAATTTGTAGTATCCAATGAAATAACTGCCGTGTGAATGCACGAACAAAATATTCCACAGACTATCAAGGTAGAGAGAGGAGCAAATCTGCAGGGAAATTACAATCATTTCCAAGAATTGAAAGGTTATGTTATTGATTAGAATAATGTTAAAGGGCAAAGAAGGGGAGAATCTGTTCAGGAGAATTTAATAGTTCAGTATGTTTCTGACCCAATGAGGAACAGAGCATTGTTAGACAAAAAAAACTGGAGTAACTCAGCGAGTCAGACAACATCTGCAGTCTGCATCAGCACCAGCATCTGCAGTTCCTTCCTACGCACACGAGGAACAAAGCATTATTGGGTTTGGCCCTGGACAAAACAAGGGTTTGCCGAGCAGACCAAGCCTCAAAGGGGAGCAGTAATCAACCAACCCTAAAGTTTAATAAGATATACAGGCAAGGAGAAATCTAAAGTACAACTTCTTAACTGGAGTGGGTTAACTTCAATGGGATGAGTAAGGATCTGCTGAGGATGACATGAATTCAGTAGAACTCTATGAGCAGGTGATTCAGGTAGAGGTAGTCACATTCTCAGAGGAAAACAGATAAAGGAATCAGAGCACCCTGAGTAACAAAGGGAATGGCAAAGATGGTATGAAAGGATGTATGAAACATGCCACGTGAATCACTCCAGTGAATCCTAGGCTAAATATAATGAGGTGAAAAGAATAAAAAGTGAAGTGAGAATGCGAGACCAGAGCAGTTCACATAAAAGAGAGCGGAAATGTCTTCTACTACCACATCAGTAGTGAGTTGTAAGAGAAGGGTTGAAGTTGATCAGGGATAAAAGGCTGTAATCTATTCATAAAGGCAAATGTCACAGCTGGAATGTTAAATGAGTACTCTGTGTCAATCTTTACAAAGAATTGTATGTTGCCTGAAAAGCAGTAGAGAGAAGATAACAACGAAAATGGAGGGGATTAAACATGAGGTTAAAGTTTTAGAAGGCCTGGCTATTGCTTAAAGTATACAAGTGACCTGATCTGGATGCGATGAATCCCTTTAATGCTGAGGAAATGTGGTATTGTGGTTGCAGAACATCCTACTATATTTGTATTCTATGTAAATATAGGAAAGGTGACAGCATTTAAAAGACACCTTGACTGGTACATGGATAGGAAAGGTTCAGAGGGATATGGGCCAAATGCAGGCAAATGGGAATAGTATAAATGGAGCATCTTGGTCGGCTTGGCAAGTTGGGCTAAATGGCCTGTTTTCATGCTGTATGACTTTATACCTGGAAAATGGCAGGTTTAAAATCTTTCTTCAAAAAGGAGAAATAAGTACATGCTGGACTAGTTAATTTATTAACCTGTTGTGCATGAGCTTATAAAAACAAAGTGGGGGGAAAAAAACCGCTTTGATTTGCTCACGTTAATAAATAAAAGCCAGCATGTACTTGTTAGAAGCAAATTATTTTTGACTAACCTGACTGAATATTTTGTTGTGATAACAAGATGGTTAATGAAGGGGCTGCAGTAGATGTTAGCGGTTGATAAAGCCTAACGCAACAGGGTGGTTAGAAAATTTGAATACAGTGTCATTAAAAGTTCAAAAGCAACAGGATAAATGATGGGCTCAAAAGCAGAAAGAAGAAAGTAGCAGTACATTGTTATTTTTCAGAGCACAGTTTGGTAGATGGTGGTGTCTCCACGGCTTTATGCTAGGACCATGGCTCCTTTTGAAATGTATTGTTGACTTAGACAAGGGTGTGCAAGTGGCATAAAGCTTGAAAGTACAGTGAACATGGAGGATAGTAATATACTGCAAAAGAACACAGATAGGCTGGCAGATTGGGAAGACTAGTGGCAGGGATGAAGGATTTCTGCTATAAAATTAAGACAGGAGATGAGGTTCTCCTTGAAGCACAATGTTCCTTGGGAACATTTGATAGAGAAACTTGATCATTACTGATTTAGGTAGATAAAATAGATGTTACCATTAGAGAATGGTTTAAAGACCAAGAGGTACAAGATAGATGTGAGTAATTTTTTTACTAGATGGGAAATAGTTATGATCTGGGACTCATTACCTTACAACGATGGAAATAATCAATCATGGCTTTCAAAAGGATATTGGATAAGAGCTTGAGCGAGAATCATTTTTGCAGAGCTATAGGGAAAAAGCAGGGCAATGGGATTGACAGGATTGTTTAGCTGGGAGCGGGCATAAATGGGCTGAATGATTTTCAATCCGGAATGGTTATAGGATTCTACCCAAAGTGAAGCTATTTTGGTTAAAGGTAACTGGCAAAATCTTGAGAAGCATATCATGACCAAGAGAAAATAAGGGTTTTGCAAATACAACCAAGTAACTGCAAATGGTTCCACTCGTGGACATTATTACAATCATTTAATATAAAATCATATTTTTTTAAAATCCTACCAGCATGGTCATTCAATGCTCTTACAATAACTTGTTTAAAGTCAATCTTTTGTTACTTCAGAGATATATCATTTGTTCCTTGAATCCAATAATTAAATCCTGAATATTGGAGATCTGGGCTTTGTGCAATTTCTGATCTAATGGATAGTGATTTCTTAAAATAAATACTATAAGAGATGGGGCAAACAGTTAGAAAGTAGGGTAGAGCAAGGGAGTGGTGCAATTAAATAGCTCTCAGAAAGCCAGCAAAGCCACATTGGACTAAATGGCAACCTACCATGCTTTGAAAGATTTTGATTTCATAACTGTAAACTTGAACAAAGTTTTCAACGTTACCTTTGTCTGTTAGTTCTTTTTGTGATGAAGGGATTTCAACCCGAGCAAGCAGATGTTCATGAGAATGGGTTAAAAATGAGGTGAAGTTCTCCCTTGTGGATGCAAAGTGCTCAATACTATTTTTTACAGATGCCAGCACCTATTGTAAAGACAAAAAACTAACAATCAAAACCGTGTCTCACATTTCTTACATTTGATAAAGAAATGGTGATTCAATTTAAACAAAAATTCAGTTTTCACTTTATTTTCCTTCAGATCTTTTTTTACCAAATAATTAGAAGTGGGGCATTTGGCCCCTTCATTAACTAAGAATAAAGCTCAACTCTGCTTTCCCATCTACTCACTGCAACCTTCCATTACCGTGCTTGTCAAGAATCTATCCACCGCAACTTTAAATATATATTTTAAAGACACTGTTTCCATTGTAAGGGCAGTCCAGAGGTTTACAACCCTTGGAGTGATATTTTCCCCTTATCTGGTTTACATAGGTAACCTTGTATTATAAGATAGCAAACAAGGAGCATAACTTCCCTGTTTTGTATTCGATTCCCCTCGCAATAAATATGAGCATAATGTTAGCTTTCCCAATAACCTGCTGCACCTGGGCGCTGGCAGGAGGACACTCAGCTCAACCTATATCTCAGGCCGTTTACATTCTCTTCCCATTTAAAGAATACACTTCTCTTCAATGATCAAATTACGTGGATTTGTTTTCAATTCATAATGAATATATGAATTCAGAAACTTTGCCTGAAAATGTAAAATATATGCAAACACGTGCCAACATCTCAATTTGAGTGTTCTGAATAGATTTTGCATTTTGGAGGGTTTTCCTTGTAGTAAACAATCAAATAAGGAAGTATTGTGATACTTTACCAGCTAGAGCAGAAACGTTGCTCAGTTAATTTTTAACTTGTGCTGAATTAGCCAACCAGCAATGGCGAGATGGAAAGTTCGTGAACCAGTACCTCATAGGGTGAGGTAACCTATCAGTACCAGTAGTGCATTCAGGGAGCACATCCCATGAGACCAATACAGAAGCCTATTGTAATATTAAGTGTACTGTGTGGCTTGCCTGACACAATGCAGTGATGGCACAGAAAGGGAAAATCCACCACAAACTTCTTGCCAGACTTCATGTGGAACCAGGAATGTATTGCTTCAGGTCTGTAAAATGGTGCTGACCTTCCTGCCAGGCGGCTGTAACATTGTCACAGTGCAACAGCTGGTGCAACAGGTCTCTGCTTCCTTGAATCCACAGGTGGGGCCCATCCAGTCTCAATGGAGTCTCTGGCTGCAGATTGGTTTTCCTCCACAATAGAAACCTAACAACCGTGGGAACTTTGTTGCGTGCAGAGGACAGAGTATGTTAAACGAACATATTGGTACAGGTGTGGAGGCTGATGTGGAATTTAGGTCACAGCAGACACATGTACCACATAATACAATTTCTAATGGAGCATGAAACTGCTGTCATTTCTCAGAATATCACCATTCTTCCCCTCACTGTGGTTCTCAGGTAATGCCAAATAAAGTTGTTCATTGCCATATGCTCAAGTATGATAAGGTACAGGTACAATCATAATCTTGCTTGCACCCACATCATTGGCACATAGACTCAGAAAAACATAAATTATACATGTTCTACAAGATAGCGCAAAGAAAGATTGTGCAAAAAAAACCAGACAGCCGTGCAAAATACACAATTAGAACATGTGCATGGTAGTGCAAGAGGTTGTCTGTGTGTTCCTTTGAAGGCATAGAATTTTGGTTGTGCAGGTCGGCTCATGATCTGATGGTCATGAGAAAGTAGCTATTCTTGAACTTGCTGGTGTCATAAGATCATGTGATAGGAGCAGAATTAGGCCATTCGGCCCATCAAGTCTAGTCCGCCTTTCAATCATGGCTGATCTATCTCTCCCTCCTAACCCTATTCTCCTGCATTCTCCCCCATAACCCCTGGCACCTGTACTAATCAAGAATCTATCTATCTCGGCAAATATATCCACTGATTTGGCCCCCACAGCCGTCTGTGGCAAAGAATTACACAGATTCATCACCCTCTGATTAAAGAAATTCCTCCTCATCTCCTTCTTAAACGAACGTCATTTAATTCTGAGACTATAACCTCTAGTCCTACTCTCCCACTAGTGGAAACATCCGCTCCTACTAGAAACATAGATTCTATGTTCTCCCACTAGTGGAAACATCCTCTCTATCCAAGCCTTTCACTATTCTGTATGTTTCAATGAGGTCCCCCCTCATTCTTCTAAACTCCAGTGAGTACAGGCCCAGTGCCGTCAAACGCTCATCACAGGTTAACCACCTACTCATTCCTGGGATCATTCTTGTAAACCTCCAGAGGCAGCACATCCTTCCTCAGATATGGTGCCCAAAATTGCACAAGTGTGGGACTTCAAGATTCTTTATCTCTTGCCAGATGGTAGCAGTGAGAAGTGGGTAAGGCCCAGATAGTGGGGATCATTGATGACTGTTACCACGTCCTGAGATGGCACCTCATATAGATGTTTTCAATGGCAGGGAGAGCTGTGCCCGTCTGAGTCCACCATTTTCTGCAGTCTTTTGCATTGGAATTTGCTGTACTAGACCATTACAACCAGTCAGGTGTAGCGACCATAGGGATTGGTCCTGAGTCGAACCCTCGGATTGGCCAGCAAGGTCACATGGTGGTGCGACCATAGGGATTGGCCCTGAGAGTCGAACCCGCTGATTGGCCAGCAAGGTCAGGTGGTGGTTTTGGGCCCAAAAACCAGGCAGTGGGAAGAGAACTTCGATGTGAGCAGTTTGAGTTAATGGTTGTCTGTAATCTCGTTTGTTATCCTTTGTAATTGAATATTGCTGCCGCAATAAACTTCTTTAACAAAGTACAAGCCTCCAGACTCGCCATACAGGATACTTTCTACAGATAGATCTGTGGAAGTTTGTTATCTTATTTGGTGACATGCCAAATCTCTTTAAACTTCTAAGAATGTATAGGCTTTGGTGTTCCTTCTTTAGGAATATATCTATATGCTGGGCCCTAAACAGGCCATCCGAGATGTTAACACTCAGGAATTTAATGCTGCACTCTCCATAGCAGAGCCACCAATGAAAGCTTCATGCAGTCTCCCAACTTCCTCTTTCTGAGGTCAATGATCAGTTCCTTGTTCTTGTTGACCTTGAGCAAGAGATTGTTTTTGCAGCACCACTCAATCAGGTGTTCTAACAGGTATGCAGATTCATCACCACTGGCGATTCTACTAAGAATACAGAAGTCTTCTGCAAATTTATAGATTGCATTGGAGTTGTGCTTAGCCATACAGTCATGGGTATAAAGAATGCAGAGCAGGGGATTAAGCAACTTGAGGTGCACCTGTGCCGATGGCCAGCAAAGATGAGATGTTGTTACTGATCTGCACTGATTGAAATCTGCCAGAGGAAGTCAAGGAGGTACGGGGGGGGGGGGTCTTGGAGCTACTGTCCTGATCTGTGCTGCACTCTCAGCCTCAGCAAGATACTGCAACAGCTTCAGTTCATCCAGGCCATGTTCTGCTCATGATCATCCATCACAACCATTTGCAACCAAAGGCTGCAGACTTCCACAAGCCTAACTGCAGCAGGTAGAAGTGTTACAAGGCTCGGCAAAGTTGCTTGGAAAGCGTTCAGAGAGAAAACACGTGAGTGTATGGTTCATAATGTTCAAATATTAAATAGCTACTGTCTTAGTGGTTTGACATTAATGTTTAACATTTTATTTCTGTCATTCCTGTGCCTGGAGAAGCAAAGGTGGTGGATGGTTATGGGTGCTTCTGAAGGCTGGAGCAACACATACTGCACCTGTGTAACATTAATCATTAATTTATTTGTTGAATGTGCTTAAATGCAGGCACTCAGTGGGGGGGAAACCCATTGTTTTAATGTGCCATTCACTATGGCACATTGCCATTCCTCTCCTGCAAGGTAAAGGTGTGGTTTCAATATTAACCGTGGTTATGTGAAACATGCATGAGAAGTAACATGCATAGAAGCGCCACTCTATGGGCACTGGATCATTGCCATGAATTATTTCCAGCGCTTGTGATATTTCCTCCTTTATTTCTATCAGTAGCAGATCCCTGATACCATTCAGAGCAAGCTCACGCTGATTTACTACTCAGACTTTGTTGAAAGTCAGACGTGGACAATAATTGTTTCGGTGTTGAGAGATT
Organism: Rhinoraja longicauda; assembly: GCF_053455715.1. NCBI lineage: Eukaryota > Metazoa > Chordata > Chondrichthyes > Rajiformes > Arhynchobatidae > Rhinoraja > Rhinoraja longicauda. The sequence goes on from NC_135953.1 coordinate 122,353,465, forward strand.
AAGGAATTCTGTTGGCCAGCTGGGCAGTCACAATTCTTCAAAATAATCAAATGGGTCATAAATTTTATTGCTGATATGAGGTTATAAAGATTTCAGTTTTATTGCAAAATCCTGTGATTTAGAGCCTGATTTCACACAATGTCAATGTCTAGTTCACACAATGGTAAAATCACTGATTCTTCAGCTGACAGACTGCTTTGGTCTGGTATCCTAATGTTTACCACATGATGGTATTGATTCTGGCTAATAACTATCACAAATAGGTATTTACAAAGTCAACTGCAAGGATGGGTGAGTGTGTCCAGCAATTTACCACGGTGTTATTAGCAACAACTTTTGTACAGCTGTTGATCAAGGTTTTGTAGAACACTTGTTTCTGTAAATTACTCCATGGGCTCAAATTGGTTTTCCAAAAATATTGATTCACACAATGTCGCAACTTGCTGGACTCCTCAACTGCGGGCTTTCTCTGAATTCAATGCCACAGAAGTCAGAAAGGGTGTCAGAAACACCATAAATGCAGTCAATCTTTCCTCTAACCTTTGGGAACACATCACCGCTCAGCTTGCGTGCTCAGCTAAAGGTCTCTGCTCAAAGTACCCTTTCCTTGAGCTGAAATGCTCTGAAGAACTGAGATGCTCTAATGCTGAAACGAAAGGCAGAAATGGCACAGAGCAGCCAGCACCACCTCAAATAATCACGAGGCTAAAAAAAATTAGGTGAACAATATCTTCCGCCTCGATGGCCAAAGCAAATCAGGTTCGGGTGAATGGCCATGGTTCTACCACTGAAGACCAAACTTCCATTACTCCTGGTGTGGTAAATAAAGTCTGAATGGTCACATGGACATTCTTGGGAGAATAAAATAAAAACAGAAAATGCTGGAAATACTCAGCTGGTCAGGCTGCATCTATGAGATAGACACAAAATGCTGGAGTAACTCAGCGGGCCAGGCAGCATCTCTGGAGAGAAGGAATGGGTGACTTTTCGGGTCGAGACCCTTCTTCGGATGGGAAATTCCTCGATGGGAAAATAAACATTTCAAGTCAAAGGTCCTTTGTTGGAACTGGGAGGGTTGTTAAGCTACAGAAAGGGAAACATTGGGAGAGATGGCTGGGAAAGTGTCTGCAGTGGAGAGACTTTTTCCCATCCTCTACAGGGGTCCTGGACACATTTTCCCAGCTTCTGACGCCAGTCCTTAAATTGCAGCTAAGGTTACCGAAACAGGTGCAGGACAATGAGGAAGTCCAGTTGATGAGTGTAGACGATAGACTACACTCAAGAAAGTTTGGTTCAATAATCTCTCCACTGACACCTCCATAAAAATAGATACGACCGATCTATCAGGCCACCCGAGGCATGAATCAATCGTTGTCCCTTGTAGAAAGCTCAAAAGGTATTGACGGGTGTCAGAGGTTATGGGGAGAAGGCAGGAGAATGGGGTTAGGAGGGAGAGTTAGATCAGCCATGATTGAATGGCAGGAGTAGACTTGATGGGCTGAATGGCCTAATTCTGTTCCTATTACTTATGACACGACTCGTTTAAGATATTTGTTCATTTGTACATCAAACCGCCTCTGTCCCAGTGCCTTTCTTAAAAGCTGCAGGAACTCAGTTTGTTTACAATTGAATATATAAAGATGCCATTTTCAAATCCTTTCCATGTGTTTTAAAGCAAATTAATTCTGATCAAACATACTCTGATCCAGAACCAAAAGGCCAGGATAAATAGAGGCAGAGATTAGATGTCCTGGTTTCCTACACTGCTAAAGTTTTCCTAGAATTTTCAAGATTTCCTTGTGACGGCAGAGCTTCCAGTTACAGCTGACTCGGTCATTGGAGCCATTTAAATAAAGATCGGAGTCGACGGCTTTTAGCAGCTATTTTCCCATCTACACATTTACTTCACAATGTAATTCGCCAAGTCCTCACATTCCAAAACTCTGCTAATCGAAGCATCAGTGTGAGACCACAAACAAAGCGTGTTGCACGAGCAAGGGCTTTCTGAATAGCACCATGAGGTTGATTTCAGTTTCTGATTTCCAGTTGCATTTGTTAGATGTGAATCTCCAGGAACTGAGAACTAAGGTCCGGGGCATTAGTGTTTCAAAGGTCAAAGGTCTGTTTATTGTCACGTGTACCAATTAAGCTCGATTACCATACAGCCAAACTAAAAAAAGCAAAAAGACACACAGCTACATAAAAGTTAACATAAACATCCACCACAGCAGTTTCCCCATATTCCTCACTGTGATGGAAGGCAATAAAGTGTAATCTTCTTCACTCCTTATTCTCCCAGGGTCGGGGCAGTCGAACCATCCCCAGTCGGGACGATCGAAGCTCCCGCAGCCGGCGATCGAAGTTCCCGCGATCGGGGCGGTCGAAGCTCCTGTGGTTGGAGCTCCAGATGTCGGTCCCTAACCAGGAAATGCCAGCTCCATGATGTTCAGTCCGCAGGTTCCTGTGGTCGGAGCTTTTGAGGTCGATCCCCGACAGGGACCGCCAGCTCCACGATGTTAAGTCCTGCAGGCTCCCGTGGTTGAAGCTCCCAAAGTCAGTCCCCAGCAAGAGGCCGTCATCTCCTCGATGTTAGGCCGCAGTGCGGACAGAGATACGATACAGAAACAAAAAAATGGCATCTCCATCGAGGTAAGAGATTAAAAAAGGTTTTCCCCAGCCCCCCCCCCCCCTCCCCCACATAAAACAAGATAAAGAACACTAAAACATCCATTTAACACACACTAAAAAACAACAAAGAAGGAAAAGTACAAGACAGACTGTTGGCGAGGCAGCCATTGCAGGCACCACCAAGTTTCACTTGCTTTCTGGTAATACCCAGAGAATGGGAGTTTGCACAAAGTTGCTGCTGGAATTAATACATTTAAGTGGTCGAGGACAAGAAACCTAGCATGGCTAGACTCAAGGAGCAGTATATATTGGAAACAAAAATAGGCAGAGTCACTCATTTTGATTTATTTGGAAAAAAACTGATATATTTCCAGAACTGAAATAACCAAAAGAGATTTTTTTAAATAAATCCAGGCATCCCATAAAATGCAAATGGATTTTTTTGGCCCCAAATTTCCTGTCAACAGTGAGCTACCTTAGTTGCTTCAATCTCCACACCTGATGGCACTTACCTGGAGTGAATCTACAAGTGGCAACATAGTTCCAAAGCCCAGTTCTGACCTGATCTCAAGTCCCTGAGAAGTTTAGGGTTTGCTGATCATAAATCCAAAGTTATGTCCTGACAACCGAATAAACCGCACCTTCGGGCTTGATTAATGCCAAGCGGTTTAATCGCTATTAGTGAGAAAGATACTAATACAAAATGAGGTCAAAGCCAACAATTGTGTTTGATTTAAAGACAGTTGATGTTCTTAATGCTAATTCTCAGTAAGATGCTGGTGAGCACAGATATGTTTGTTGTACCTGATAAAGTGAGCGAACACTGGGTTGAAAGACCATGTTAGTGTTGAGCAAGAACGAACGGAGGAGGGGTTGTGGATAGCAAGCCAGTTGTGCAATAATCCCGGTGAGCAGCAAGTTGACATGTAATTCATTTTCCAACATATTCTCCGTCTTTGATAACAAAACGCTAATGAATGGTCCTGTAATCAGAAAGGCAAAGTGAGTCGGAGGAAGACAGAGTACATCCAGCTAATGCCAAGAACATGCAGGTGTCAGCTAAAAGCCTCTTAAGCCCATTTCACAACTGAGCCATAAACTAATTCCCATTTAACTAGCCTTACCCCATATACATTTATATCATTGGTTATTAATCCCTGGTTTGAAATTGCCATTAATCTGACATGAATTGATGTTTGCAGTATAGAATTCTAAATTTCCATCACACTTTGCATTTTAATTATTTCCTAACTTTGCTTCTGAAAGGTTTGGTTCTCATTTTTGGACCATACCCCATAATTCTACACAAAATAGTTTCTCTTTCACTACTCCATTCAATCCTTTTAATATCTGAAATTTCAATCAAATGTTCCTCAGTTTGTAATTCTACATGAATAAATCCTACTTTGTGTAACACAAAATCAGAATGCAAGAAACAACACAATGGATAAACCACATGACATGTCTGGCAGCAAGTGTGGGAGAGACAGTAATATTTCAGTTATCAGATCTTCATCAGTACTCTATCCATTCTAATAAACTCTGATGAAGGGACTTTAACCTGAAGATCTGCTTCATAATTTAACTTCGAATCACGTAGTTATAGAGCTAAACAGCGAGAAAACATGCCCTTTGGCCAAACTTGCCCATTCCGACCAAATTGGCATTCTCGACTAGCCCTAATTGTCTGCATTAGGCTCATATCCCACTAGATGCATCATATCCATATATATGTCCAAATATCTTTTGGAAGTTGTAATTATATCCGCTTCTATAATTTCCTCTGGCAGCTCGTTCCAAATGCAGACTATCCACTGAATGAAGTTGTCCCCGAGGTCCCTCTTAAATCTCTCACCTCTCATCTTAAGGCCTCTGGATATAGAATCTTCTACTTTGGGAAAAAGACTGAGCGTTCACTTTAAAATGGCTCTCATGATTTTGTACACTTCAGTAAGGTCAGCCCTCAACCTCCTATGCTTCAAAGAAATAAGTCCCAGCCGATCCAGCCTCTGCCTTTAACTCAAGCCCACAAGTCCAGGTCACATCCTGCTGAATCTTTTCTACACCCTTTCCAACTTAATGACATCCCTGTAGTCTAAGTATTATTCTTGTACATCTACACTATGCTCCCTCCATGAACAATAAAATATTCCTACGGATTGCACCCCAGTTGTAACGTGGTCTAGATACGAGCTTGACATTCTGTTATGTGTTCTCCAATCTTCTTGATATAAAAACCAACATTCAATTTTCTGTGCTTATTCCCAGCATTTGATGAAGTATGTTCGGAACTCTCCCCCAAACTTTTTAACCATTCAGTGATATATTTATTTCCAGCCTCTTTAGGTTCGAAGAGGATGCCCTCACGTTTGCCCACATCAAAAAACAACAGTCAATGTTTTTATCCTAGCTTTACCTAATGATATGTTTTTATAATTTAATATTTTTTCTATACCAGTTATAATTCTGTCTATCCAGCTAGTTTCTAAATTGTTACCACCATCGGTTTGAGTGGTTCTGTGATGAGAAGTAGGAACAGAAAAGGTTAAATTAGTCATTATTCCTACTTCCGCCGATCACCCGGGAACTTCACCATGTTGAACATTACGAGAGATTAGATTGAGCTAAATGTTGACCTGGCAGTCACCTATTTTGCAAATCCAAAGCATTCAATTGTTCCACGTTGGCAATAGTTAGCTAAATAAGCAGAAGATGTAAAATAATGCAGAATATGTTCTGTATAAATGTTTTCACATTCTACAATGTTTTGATAAACTCTCATCAACCTGAAACATTAACTCTGCATAGAGTATTTCCAGTATTTTATATTTTTGTTTGAAGCAGTAGTTAATATATAATATTTTTTAATTTACAGTTGAAAAAGTAAACATTTATGGGAAAACTTGCAGTATTGTTTCGCCAACAGTCTGTCTGTCCCTTTCTTCGTTGTTTTTTAGTATGTGTTAAATGTATGTTTTTAGTGCTCTTTAGCTTGTTTTATGTGGGGGCTAGGGGAGAAAGTTGGGGGAAACCTTTTCTAATCTCTTCCCTCGACGGAGATGCAATATTTTTCCATATCGTATCTCCGTCCGCACATCGAGGAGTTGGCGGCCTTTGCTGGTGACTGATTTTGAGAGCTCCACCGTGGGGAGCCTACGGGACCTCCAACATTGCAGTGCCCGCGATCCCTTTGCCAGGGATCGACCTCTAAGGTCCACCGCGGGTGCCTGCGGACTTTAATATCTGGTCAGAGACCAACATCGGGAACTCCAAGACGCAGGAGCTTTGACAGCCCCGACGTGAGAGCTTCGATCGCCCCGACGCGGAAGCTTCGACCGTTGCGGGAGCTTTGTTCGCCACGACGGATGATTCGACTGCCCCAACCACGGGATAAAAATGAGGGAAGATTAGACTTTATTGCCTTCCATCACAGTGAGGAATGTGGGAATCCGCTGTGGTGGATGTTTATGTTAACTTTTATGTAGTTGTGTGTCTGGTTGCTTTTTCAGTATGGCTGTATGGTACTTCGCATATCACTGTACCTTAATCGGTACACGTGACAATAAAAGACCTTTGAAACCCTTTAAATCAAAACAAAATGGTCCAAATTGTTTTAAATGGTCTACTACATTTAAAGACAATTACTTGGAGATACTTGGACAGGTACATGGATAGGAAAAGTTTAGAAGGATATGAGCCAAGAGCAGGCAGGTGGGACTAGCGTAGATGGGGCATCGTGGTCACGTGTGGCGGCGCCTAACGGCTGCGGCTCGCTGGCAGTCTGTTTGTCCTTTGTCTTTTTTTGTTTGTGTGTTGGTGTTGGGGTATTTTGTTTTGGTTGTGTATGTGTGGGGGGGGGTGTATGTGTGGGGGGGGGTGTATGTGGGGGGGGGGGGGTGGGGGAAATCTTTCTTTTTTTAGGTCTCTTCCTCGGGGCGAGTCTTGGCCGCGGGGCCTTCCATCGCCCGGCGCGGCTCGGCCGCGGGACTGAACAGTGCCCGGTGCGGCGCGGCCGCGGGGCCTTCCATCGCCCAGTGCGGCGGGGCCGCGGGACTGAACAGTGCCCGGTGCGGCTCGGCTGCGAAGCCTTCCATCGCCCGGTGCGGCTTGGCCGCGGGGCCTTCCATCGCCCGGTGCGGCTCGGCCGAGGGGCCTTCCATCGCCCGGAGCGGCTCGGCCGCGGGGCCTTCCATCGCCCGGTGCGGCGCGGCCGCGGGGCCTTCCATCGCCCGGAGCGGCTCGGCCGCGGGGCCTTCCATCGCCCGGTGCGGCTCGGCCGCGGGGCCTTCTATCGCCCAGTGCGGCGCGGCCACGGGACTGAACAGCGCCCAGCGCAGCTCGGCCGCGGGACTTTCCAGCGCGGCTCGGCCGCGGGACTTTCCATCGCCCGGTGTGGCTCAGCCGCGTGAACTTTCCATCTCCTTGCGGGGGCTGTGCGGGTCAGTCGCCTCGGTAGGGGTCGAGTTGTCTGTATGTGGGAGGGGCATGGGGGAAGAGAGAGGGGAAGTTTTTGGCCTCCATCACAGTGAGGTGGTGTTTGGAGTCACTGTGATGGATATTTGTGTTGGGGTTGTGTCTTGTGTTTTTTGTACTGCTGGCTAAGTAATCTCTTTCTGAACGAATGACAAATAAAGCTATTTTGGATTTGGATTTTGGATTTGGCATGGACAAGTCGGTATGACTGTTTCAATTTACAACAGAGGCATTTATCTTTCCAAAATAATACAATTTAAAAATTATGCAAGTGAAACCATCGTGAAATTCTCCTTTACAAAAATGCAAGTCATTTTTAAATCTCTTAACTGGTTCTTGAGAAACCAATACCAGAAATTTGGACTGCTTGAACCACAGAACTTCTCTGCTCCTCTGGCAAAACGCCCAGCTGCACCAGGTCAGATTCATGGAACTGAATACAGAGCAAGCAGTCATGAAAAGCCTATTTGAACACCAGTTTCATGTGCTGCGATTAACTTAATCAGTATTTTGTTTAAAGGCTAGAAATGATGAAACTAAGGACCGCGCTTCAAGGAACAAATTAACATAATTTCCGGTTTTTAGAGAGGGAAAGGTTTAACCACACATGACTGCTGTGGAGCAAGCACAAGGCAAACAGTTTTATAGATCTGAATGAATGCCAATTTAAAGCTGGTTACCTCTGCTGGAAGTTAATTAAGTTTTATTTGAGATTTCAGGGGCAAGTTTTAAGAACTTGGGACTGTGCTGTGTTCGGTTTCTAAATTTACTGTAAAATTCCAAAAAAGAGAACGATTGATTGGATACCTTCAGACTATGAATGATCAGACTTTACTGGACCTTATGCTGTACTAAATGTTATTCGGGTGTTTCCCTTTATCATGTATTTGTACACTGGATGGCTTAATTGTAATCATGTATTGTCTTTCCACTGACTGGTTGGCACGCAACAAAAGCTTTTCACGGTGACAATAAACTAAAATTCAAATTCAAACTTAGTAAGCAACATATCAGGAGAGAGCTCCTCTGCACTGGGGCAGTTGACCCAGCCGGACAATCGCACGAACAATATGGCAGGATGCCCTCTGAATTGTCATCTTCAGGAATGAGGAACCCTGAACAAGTTCATGACTTCTCATGATACATCATGGTGAGTGAGCTGCAGGCAGCAACTCCCCATCTTCATTCCTGGGTGTTCAAGTTACAAAACCAGGCCGTGATGTATGCTCCCTTCTGTACACTTGTAGAAGTTCAAGAGATTATTCATCGACATACCGAATTTCCTCAATCGTCTAAGGAAGCAGAGGCATTGGTGTGCTTTATCTATGATAGCTGGGTCCAGGACAGATATTCAACAATATGCAAGGAAATAGAGGCATTGGTGTGCTTTATCAATGATAGCTGGGTCCAGGACAGATATTCGACAATATGCATACCCAAGAACTTGAAGTTGCTGACTCTTTCCACCACCGACCCATTTATGAAGACCGATTTTTGGATCCTCAGCTTTCTTTTTCCAAAGTCAATAATCAGTTCCTTGGTTTTACTGACGCTGTGAGCAAGGTTGTTCTTCCGTTATCATTCAAGCAGACAATCGATCTCCCTCCCATACACTGACTCATCATTACCTGTAATTTGTCTAACAATGGTGGTATAGTGGTTGAATTTCAAAATGGAGCTGTAACTGTGTCCAGCTGCACAGTCATGGGTGTAGAGTGAGTAGAGCAGGGGGCAGAGTACACTGCCTTGAGGTTCCCGTGCTGATGGTTATCGAGGAGGAAGTGTTGATGGCAATTCAATAGACAATAGGTGCAGGAGTAGGCCATTCGGCCCTTCGAGCCAGCACCACCATTCAATGTGATCATGGCTGATCATTCTCAATCAGTACCCCATTCCTGCCTTCTCCCCATACCCCCTGACTCCGCTATCCTTAAGAGCTCTATCTAGCTCTCTCTTGAATGCATTCAGAGAATTGGCCACAACTGCCTTCTGAGGCAGAGAATTCCACAGATTTACAACTCACTGGCTGAAAAAGTTTTTCCTCATCTCCGTTCTAAATGGCCTACCCCTAATTCTTAAACTGTGCCCCCCTGGTTCTGGACTCCCCCAACATTGGGAACATGTTTCCTGCCTCTAACGTGTCCAACCCCTTAATAATCTTATATGTTTCGATAAGATCCCCTCTCATCCTTCTAACCGATTGTATTCCGTTGATGAGGAAGTTGACGATCCAGTTGCAAAAGGATCCAGTTCCCCGAGTTTGGGAGGAAGGATGCTGTTGAATGCAGAGCTGTAGTCGATGCACAAAGCTTGACGTATAAGGATTTATTATCCAAGTGGTCCAGTGCAGAGTGGAGCCGGCGAGATTGCATCCCCCGTAGATCTATTGTGGCAGTAGGCAGATTGTCGTCGGTCCAGGTTCTTGCTAAAGTAGGAGTTGATGTGCGCCATATCCAACCTCTCAAAGCACTTTATCCCCACGGACGTTATGCAAGATTGATGACATTCCCATCACACAATGACCATTGGTTCAGGTGACAGCATCTGTGAAGGCAGAGATGAGGCCACCTCACAAAAGCCTAGCTACTCAAAATGTGCCCAAGGAAACTGGTCATCTGCAGCCCCTTGCGTCTCCACGACCATCTGAGTTGGTGTGAATCAGAAGCAAAAGCAATTCCTTGAGCAGGATGATGGAATAATATGGAGATCACATCTGATTTGTGTAAGCAGTAAAATAAGATCTTTCTTCATCAGTATTTTCCAATTTATATCTTGGTAGGATCAAGTAGTTAAATATCTGTAACTGAATCTCATGAATCCAATAAGAGAATTTTCATCAGCGATTAAGTGTGACTTCAATGTCAGTCCTTCAACATGTTGCAATGTTGATCACACTACATGGAGTGGGCTGCAATGGTGCATACCCACCACCAACATTGATCATCTTCCCAAAGCAGAAAGCTTCTGACCAATGTTAACAACTGGGTATAGAGTTCCTCTGTGGAAAGGCTATTCTGCATGGAGGTCAGAGAGCATTAAGCTGAGATGTCATTCATCAAGAAACATAGAGACATTGTGGGATTACCTTTTAAGCAGTAATGCGTGATGTAGGTGGGCCTGCCAAACATCACATAAGGAACAAGCAATTGGCATCTGGGCTACTCCAGCTTTTTAATATTTTGCAGGGTGTTCACAAGAATTGTCTCTCTGCAAGGACATCTCTTGTTTGGACAACGTCTCCCTCCTTTGTTCAGTAGAATAAGAACTCTTATGGTGTTGCACCGGTCCTTTCCTATCAACTTCTGCTTCTGGCCCACGGTCCCTTAGCTGCTTCTCCTCCTGTCCAACTCCTAGCTTTTGTTATCAAGTTATGTAGCATGCAGGCTATCACAATGAAATCTCACACCATTTGAGGGTGTATTACAGAGAAATCTCAAACTAAAGCACCAGAATCTCACTTTCAGGAATCCAACATTTTTAATTGTTTTCATATTTTACGGCTATCATTGTACCAATGTCCAGCTGGAGTTACGTAAGTGCATACAGGATCAAAATCCATGGAAGCAGAGGCCGGTTCTTGTCCCATCGACATCCATTCCCAAGACAATACTCCCAAAAATCTCAACCAGCATAGATATAGTTATGAGTCAACTAACAGAAAGCAGTTGCATTGGGGTGGTCTTAGGTTAGCTGCTGGGCAGGTATGGTGATGATTTAGAGTCAGAAATATAGTTGTAGGTTCAACAACTACACATAGAGAGGCAGAGGTATGCATGTTCAAAATGTCAGTAGAGATTTTAAGTTAAACATCACAGTTCAGCTCCATGTGTAATAACACCAAACACCATCTTTGTACATAAGACAGTCCACTTTCTCTAGTGGCCCCACAAAATCTCATGGTATTGTGCGATGAAGAATAAGTTATCGTCCAGTCAAAATAGCTGCATACTGATGGGAAAGCAAAATGATGGAGATGCTCAAATCTGAAGTAAAACTACTCAGCAGGTTAGAGAGCTTTTGGAGACCGAGAGGTAATATTTTAGGTTGATGACTTTCTAATCAGAACTTCAGATTTTTTTAAATCAGAATACACAGATGAGCAACAGTCTGTTGTGTACAAGAATGAATTATCTGGCATTTGGTTTAATATGATGTTTGGGATGCATTAGTGCACACATTAGTCTTTCTCTATGAAGCAAGTCACTTCAAGTTCAACCCATTGACTGAGGCATTTTGAGATTTCCTGATGTATTATAACAATATTTGAGTTATTCTAACACACCAAGCATCAGAACACCCGAGTAAGGCTGCAAAAACCATATGGTCTAACTTATCTAAAAGTCTGAAGTTCTGATTAGAAAGTCATCAACCTAAAATATTACCTCTCAGTCTCCAGAAGCTCTCTAACCTGCTGAGTAGTTTTACTTCAGATTTGAGCATCTACATCATTTTGCTTTCCCATCAGTATGCAGCTATTTTGACTGGCGGATAACTCCTTATTATAACTCCTTTCTCTCAAGCATACACTGTAATACATAATGCTGAACAACATTACTTTTAAGTATCTCCTGGACAAACAGCTCTAGTACTTGACTGTATTTAAGAGCACCGTGCATGTACTTTCAACTTGAAATAAAAATAAAAACAATGATAATGAGATCACATACTTTTCCAATGAATTGACATTGTTATTCTGAGGTATTGATTCTCAGTTTGATTCTAACCTTTATCTTCTGGTTCAGAACCATGTAAATGCTGGGAAAATACAGAATTCCATTGGAGTGGTTTGATGTTATTTTCTCTGATTTGAGATATATCTGACCTCTGTGACTCAAATAATAAATACGAAGAAAGAAATGGAAGGAAAGATCATTTATAAAGGACTTTTCGTGATCTCCGGACATCATGAAACAGTTTCCAACCAATTATCTATTGTGGAGTCTGAAGAAGAGTCCTGACCTGAAACGAGGTCTATCCACATCCTCCAGAGTTACTCCAGCACTGTGCTTTTGTTTTGTAAACCTGTATCTGCCGTTCCTTATATTGCCAATTAACTATTGTCATTGATTTAATGTTGGAAATATGACAGCAGATTAACATCCAGCACAGTAATGTCCCACAAACAGGAATGATTATCTGTTTTAGTGATGTTGGTTCTGAGATAAGTACTAACCAGAATAATATATGTAACTGCATTAATCGTGATAAAGGACCTTTTAATCCTTTATGTGCTATTCCACTGCAGACAGCTCCCCACCACCACCATTTAATGGCTCAGATGGCATAGGTTTCCCTGATTATTAAACTGAAATACCAATCAAAGTTTTGTTTTCAAGTTAATCGTGTGGGTGATCAGTGGATGGGAGCTCGATGCCACAATTCTGTCAGGCAAGAGTGCAGTGACACAATCAAACACGTGCATCTACACTAACTTAATGCAAACAACAAACCGATGGAGTAACTCAGCAGGTCAACTCCACCTCTTTCTAAAGGGGCTTCTCTGAGACCCTCTCTCACTGCTCCCCCACTGTTTTTCCTATGGCTATCTTGCTCTACAACCATGTTCTCACCCAGACTCGCTACCACACCCATGGGTTCTTCCTCAAAAAATCTTGGGTCACCAATCCACACTCATTTGTTGTATCACTGAAATGACCTCTCCCCAATATTGGCTATTGCATCAACAAAGCCCAAATAACAATATAGGAAATCTGTATTCAGATACTCTTTTCTACAAGTCTACATACCTGTAAATGGAGCACCGTGTATCTGAGCTGGATTATGGGAAAACATTAAGTGAGCTTTTGGACCAAATGGAAAAGTTAGGTTGTCAGAATGTGGTGCCACAGTGAACTTCTCAAAATCATCTTCATCTTCTGTTGGAGTGCTGGGTTCAGAAGCGTTTAGGTTCAATGCAACCAATTCATTTGGATTATAGTTTAGTTTTGCAAGAAGATCATGATACTGAGAGAGGAAATCTTCAGTCTCCATGCTCAGGGTATGCTGGTTGGAGCCTTTGGACTCAATGTTAACTCCGTCTTCCTGGTTCTGATCTCCAAGGGCAGGTCCCTGTCCAGAATGCTCCATTTCTGTGCCCTGCTCAGGGTTGGCACTCCCAAGGCTTTGTTTTTCAGAAACTGGGTCCTTTGGTGTGCTCTGCGTTGTCTGATTCACAGGACCATTACTCAACTGTGCCTTCTGATCTGTGCTCCTCTCGCAAGCTTTGGCCTTTTTAGCATGACTTTCAACCTTATCCTGCGCATCCTTTTCTGCACAAAGTCTATAAACCATGACATCGTCGTGGAAATCTGATTCCTCAATATAGGACCCTCTGATGAGCATTAATGCACTCTTCTTCATCTCCTGAATGTGTTTGGGAGGAGCAGTTGGTTGTGCCCCGTTCACTGTTCCTTGTTTAACTGCAGCAGGGAAATAGGGCTGCAAAGAGCCGTCATCGGACCCAGGGGACATTCCGGTATCGTAGCTGTCATCCCATTCCAAGTCCACCTGTGCCTTTTCCTTGACAGAACTGCTCTTTGACCGGTTCCTCCTACTGACAGAATTGTGCTGGCTTTTTACTGGTGCTTTGCTACTGAGTTTACTGGTGCCTTCTGACGATGCAGGGGGAAAAAGTTCAGGGTCTGGATTTTCACCGTCGTAAGGAGCAGACCACACTCTACATTTTCTCATGCAGGCAGTAATGTTAACCCGAGCCTCCCACAGGTAATGCAGGTAACTGATATCCAGTGGTTTTCTGAGTCGGTCCCAATCCCCTGGGATTTCTGTGCATGCCACCGTTCCATCAGACCCTGAGACACAAGAGGATTGAAGTTAACATTCAGACGTAAGGAACTGCCGTTTCTGGAATCTTGAGCAAAACACATAGTGTTAGACGGACTCGGCGGGTCAGGCAGCATCTGTGACAGGATGGACAGGCTGCACCCACAGAGTTCCTCCAACACTTTGTGTTTTGTTGAAGTTAATATTATTAGGAGCATCTTGGTCATAGAGGAACTATACGGTTTAGATGCTACTGCAGTCTACATTGCCCACTTGCCTTGGCTTTTTAGAGATTCAACATGGAAAGAGGCCCTTCGGCCCACTGAGTCCACGCTCACCATCGATCACCCATTCACACTAGTTCTATGTTATCCCACATTCCCATTCACTCCCTACATATTAGGGGCGACTTTGCGCGGCACCACCCTGCCGCCCTGAGAAGTCTGTCTGAGAAGATATGTCTACATTTGGTGGGGCGTCACAGGGACTAGTTTCATGACAGCCTGACAAACTCGAGTTTACAGGATTATACTTACGAACAGCATTCCAGACTCCTCCATCACAATTCCTTGGTATATCCTGTCCCAATCTGGGGCAGAGTGTTATATACAAGAGTGGGAGTAAACCTGGGAGTCATCAACATTGAATCTTGACCCAGGAAAACCGCTAATAACAGACCTAATCTGGCAAAGAAACCTCCTTCTGATTACTCAAAGACAAACCTTCCCACCCCCTTCCCAGGTACATTCCCCAGTGTCCGCAGAGATGCAACACCTGTCGCTATACCTCCTTTCTCGACTCTGTCCAGGGACCCCGACTGTCCTTTCAGGTTAGGCAGAGGTTCACTTGCACCTCCTCCAACCTTATCTACTGTATCTGTTGTTCAAGATGTGGACTCTTATACATCGGCGAGACCAAAAGCAGACTGGGCGATCGTTTCGCGGAACACCTTCGTTCAGCCCGCCTGAACCTACCTGATCTCCCAGTTGCTGGACACTTTAGTTCTCCTTCCCATTCCTACACAGGCCTTTCTGTCCTCGGTCACCTCCATTATCAGAGCGAGGCTAAACGCAAATTGGAGGAACAGCATCTCAAATTTCGCTTGGGCAGCTTACAGCCCAGTGGTATGAATATCGATTGCTCTCACTTCAGATAGCCCAGGCATTCCCTCTCTCTCTCTATCCCTCCCCCAACCAAGTCACACTAGCTTCTCATTTTTACCCTCCAACAGCTGACAATGGCCTGTTTCCTTTATCATCGTTACTTTTTTACATATCTTTCATTCATTGTTCTTTATCTCTCTACATCATCGTCTATATCTCTCATTTCCCTTACCCCTAACCAGTCTAAAGAAGGATCTCGCCCCGAAACATCACCCATTCCTTCTCTCCAGAGATGCTGCCTGTCCTGCTGAGTAACTCCAGTTTTTTTGTGTCTATCTTCGGTTTAAACCAGCATCTGCATTTCCTTCTTACCCAAATACTATTAGTGAATACCAACCTGCATTTTTCAAATGCAGGAGATCAAATACAACAAAACAGCAAAAAATGTATTCTTACCTGCAGTGATTGTGTGGGATTGACCTGATGCCAGGACGATTTCACCTTCTGGTTGTGCCTGCATGAGGCTGATGCCAGAGCTACAAGAGGATGGTGTCAAGGCGAGCAGTTTGGCAGCAGACACGGAGTAGCAGTCTCTTTCCCTCACCGCCTGACGCTGGCTCAACATCATGTGATTACATGGTATTAGATACCTGCAAAATCCAAGGCCCCTAGTTAATCATACATCACAATTTTATGTTTAGTATTAGCGTGACCTTTATCAAACCACAAAGCGCTGGAGTAACTCAGCAGATCTGGCAGCATCCATGGAGGGAACGGATAGACAACTTTTCAGACCGGAACCCTTCTTCTGATTCATCCTGACCTGGTCTATGTCCATCACTCTCTGCACCCTCTTGCATTCTTGTGTGTTGGAATTGCAAAACTAGACCACGATGCAACTAGTCAGGATACTTTCTACAGAGCATCAGTAGAAGTTTGTTAGAGTATTCATTGACGTGCCCTATCCCTTTGTAACTTCAAAGAAAGTTGGATCACTGCCACGCCATCTTCATTATAACATTGATGTGCCAGGTCAGGTCATCCGGGATGTTAATGCACAGGAATTTGAAATTGCCAACTCTCTCTACTGCCAACTCATCAATGAAAACTGGCCTGATATCTGCAGACTTCACCTTTCCGAAGTTCAGAGTGAGGCCCAGCGCAAATTGGAGAAACAGTACCTCATATTTTGCTTGGGTAGTTTACACCCCAGCGGTATGAGCATTGACTTCTCTAACTTCAGACAGCCAGGGCTTTCTCTCTCTAGCCCCTCCCCCCTTCCCAGTTCTCCCACTAGTCTCACTGTCTCCGACTACATTCTATCTTTGTCCCGCCCCCTCCCCTGACATCAGTCTGAAGAAGGGTCTCGACCCGAAACATCACCCATTCCTTCTCACCCGAGATGCTGCCTGACCCGCTGAGTTACTCCAGCATTTTGTGTCTACCTTTCTGAAGTTAATGTCTAGTTCCTTGGTTTTGTTGGCATTGAGCGAGAGGCCACATACACAAGATTGTAAAAAACCTAAAGTGAGTCGGCCTCGAGCAAGTGTGATATCACCCATAAATATCCAAATTAACGGAAAAATGTCAACCGTGTACAGGGGACAGTGTGTGTTTTGGTTGGCCCCAGGTACCATTGAACACATGAAATGTTCTTCTTATACCTCATCTTGCACATCATAAAAAGGCATAGCACAGTCCAATTTCTCCTCCTCCAAAGCCACCCCAGTCCCCCCCCCCCCCCCCCCCCACCCATCCATTGTGTATTCTAAATACAATAAACTTCAAATATAACTGGGTGGCAACAATTACCCTGTACAGCAGGGATTTCTGCCAGTGCTCACACAGTTTCTGGGTTCCTAGTGACCCCTTGGCAAAGTGACAGCTGGAAATCCATGCCATATACTTTTCTCCACATATTTGCTGCAGTATTAAGCAAATATTATGCATACGATGGCAATGAAGGTTGCAGTTAATATTAAGTTAATGGATAGCAACATACTAAAATGTATAAACTGAAAAGCACATTAACATGATGCTGGAAGTGTGTCCAAACAGATTACAGTCACTTGTTCTCACTCCTCCACAATCTTGCCACAATCAACGCAGTTATCAATGAAGGACGAGGGAAAATTATTATTTATCATTATTTTTGTTACTCTATAAATGGTATCACCCATCACTGGAACATTCGTAATGGAGGCATTGGGTAAACAGAAGGTAGCCTGGAATATTGGAGTTTGGAAATTCTGGAGAAAACAGCTGATCAGAATTTAAACAACTTTTTTAATGCTGATCTCATAACAGGTAGCAAGACACCTGACCTGCTGCTTCCCAACGTGATTTGTCATTAGGTCCAAACTTTCCACTGTGAACAGGATTCTAAGACGTGATGATATATTCAAAGTGACTAAAAGACACTAAAATCACATGAAGAAGTTGTAACATTGAAAACCCAAACCAATGTAATACCCAAGTTACCAACAACTGGAACAATGCCACAATACAGACAATGTCACCAAACCTAAAGCAACCTGAGACGCTAATCTGAATAGTTGTGAACTGATTGTCTTGGCCAAGAACAAATGGAAGAGCCCTCAATACACCATAAAAATATTCTCCAGTAAAATAACAAAGTGGAAACACAAACACCATTTTTCTCTGTGCTACTTTGTACCCACGTCAGCCTCCAAATACATAAACTACGGAGAATTCTTATCTCGTCAAGGGGGTTGGTGGAGCTTTGGAATACTCCACACCAGTTGGCTGGGAAGACTCACTGGTGATGTTTAGTCAAAACAGAGATCATTAGATTTCTGGACATTAAGAGATTTAATGGATATGGGGACAGTGCTGGAAAATGGTCTTGAAGTAGATCAGCCATGATCCTGTTAAATGGTAGAGCAGGTTTGAAGAGCCTGATAACCTATTCCTGTCCCCTTCTCATCTGAAAGAAGGATTTAAAAAACCCCATATATTTTAGCCTAAATGAGCAGTTCTTGGGCCAAGATCTCACCGTCAGTGTACAGTGGCTGAAGTGAAAAAACTATCCCACAGGAAAAGAAATCCTGCACAGACAACTATTACTGCAAAATTAAGTTCAGAAGCTGGAACCTCATAGCCAACAGCAACAAACCTGAAACTCACTATCACGGATGGCATATTCAGATTCACTGACATTGCCACATTGAATGAGGCACAACAGGGTGGCGCAGCGGTAGAGTTGCTGCCTTACAGCACTTGCAGCGCAGGAGACTCGGGTTCGATCCTGATTACGGGTGCTGTCTGCATGGAGTTTGTACGTTCTCCCCGTGACCACATGTGTTTTCTCTTAGATCTTCGGTTTCCTCCCACGCTCCAAAGATGTACAGGTATGTAAGTTAATTGGCTTGGTGTATGTGTAAATTGTCCCTAGTGTATGCAGGATGTAATGTGCAGGGACTGCTGGTTGGTGCGAACTCGGTGGGCCATAGGGCCTGTTTCCACGCTGTATCTCTAAACTAAAGGAAATCAATGAGGATGTGCTTCTGGAAGGGCAAACTAGAAGAAGAATGTGTTCTTCACGCAATGGGTTTCTCATCAAGAATAACGATGTCTGATATTTTAGTGACTCCCTGATGGGACAAGCAGACCAACCAGACTGACTGTCATGAAACCAGCACACTACAGTCATTAATGCATAAGCTCAGGCCCTGGAAGCTACAGATGACCTGTACTCCTGGAATGCTGCAAACATTGCCTAGCCTGCTCACTGCCTAGATACTCAACAAAAACAGCCATGATCACAACGAAGGGCCAAATGGCATCCTCCTGCACCTATTTTCTAAATGTCTTAGCATGTTCGTATGTAATGCCTCAGAGTGGAAAAAGTAATTAAGATTATTAAGGGGTTGGACACGTTAGAGGCAGGAAACATGTTCCCAATGTTGGGGGAGTCCAGAACCAGGGGCCACAGTTTGAGAATAAGGGGTGGGCCATTTAGAACGGAGATGAGGAAAAACTTTTTCAGTCAGAGAGTTGTAAATCTGTGGAATTCTCTGCCTCAGAAGGCAGTGGAGGCCAGTTCTCTGAATGCATTTAAGAGAGAGCTAGATAGAACTCTTAAGGATAGCGGAGTCAGGGGGTATGGGGAGAAGGCAGGAACAGGGTACTGATTGAAAATGATCAGCCATGATCACATTGAATGGTGGTGCTGGCTCGAAGGGTCGAATAGCCTACTCCTGCACCTATTGTCTATTGTCTATTGTCTAATCTCATGAAAATACATTGTGTTAGGCTGAGTCTCACCCAGCAGTTTGAAATCAGGATCCTTTTGCCAGTTATTTCTTCTTAATGAGATCTCTATTTATTTAGAATTTTCTTACCTCAAGACAAGTTGCAGCATGACATCCTCACAGTTCAGACTGATGAGAGTCCGGAATAGAGCCAGAGAAACGACACATAACTGTGAGAAAAAAAAAATGTTTAAATCAGACTTTGATTAACATGACCGATATTTCCATAAATTAAGATGGTTTGGGATTATGATTAGCCTGAGAAAAGTAAAACTTTTAATACATACAAATGTACAATGGGACATCATCAAAAATGTGACAAGAAAATATCAATGAGATTAATTAAACAAAGTCATCATGGATTTATGAAAGGGGAATCATGTTTGACAACCTAAGAGTTATAGAGCTATGTAGCATGAAAATAGGCCCTTTGGCCCAACTCATCCATGCAACAAAGTTGCCGAACTGAGCTGGTCCCTCTTGCCTCTGCCTGACTCCCTCCAAACCTTTTTATCCATGTACCTGCCTAGGTTTTTTTTAAAATAGCTGTAACTGAAGAACAGATAAGGAGGAACCAATGGATATGGTGTCGGATTTCAGAAGGCCATTGCTAAAATCCCACAATAAGAGGTCAGTGCGGAAAATTAGACCAAATTGTAGGGGAGGGGGGGGGTAATAAACTGGCATGGAATTAAAAACAGGCAGGAAAAAGAAAGTAGGACAAAGTGGGTCTCTTTCAGGATGGCATTATGGTGACTAGTGAAGTAACCACAAAGATCAGAAGTTAAGCCCCAGCTACACAGATCAATAATTTGGCTGAAGAAAGCGAACGTAATATCGTTAAGTTTCCTGATGGCATGCAGCTGTGTGGGATTATGTATTGAGCAGGAATCAAAATGGGCTTCAAGCAAGTAGATATTAAGTAAATGGGAAAATACATGGGAGAGGCAGTGTAACAGGATAAATGTGTAGTTGAATGGCCAAATGACCGACGCCTACTCCTATATTTGTACGTTTCAATGTTTTCTATTGAAAAGCAAAAGGACACAGGTACTGGAGTAACTCAGCAGGTCAGGTAGCATCCCAGGAGAACATAGATGGGTGACGTTTCAGCACAAGAACCTTTTGCAGACTATTGATATCTCAGTCGCAAATGTTTGAACAGATGCCACTCCGGCTGTTTTACGAGTCCTTCTCATGCAAATTCTGAATAAATGAAAACTTTGATTGGCTGTAGGCAAAACAGTAAAGTTCAGAACACTGAATGTCACCAATTGGAATAACCTATTTAGAGTCCCATGCTATCAAGAAGTGAAGTTTCAGACTTTTAGCTACATTTTGTATAAAGCAGTAACAAAAAAGTGGAACCAACTACATCACCTAGTTGTCTGTGTTAAATCCTCAAATGGTCACGATTCATCCTCTCCTTCATTTCCATGATTTGAGCACATCCTTCACATTTTCAGAACTTCATGACATTACACAATGTCTGTGGACCCAGACAACATCCTAGGTGCGTTGAAGAGTTACAATCTAGAACTAACCATGCTTCTAGCCAATCTGTTTCATTACAGTCACAACACTGATATCTACCCAGCAACTTTACACCTAAATTTCCTAATGTAAAAAGTTGCCTGGGTGTGCCCTAACCACACACACAAAAAGGGATAAAACCAAACCCATTAAAAAAAAAGTCTATTCTACACTCAATCATCAGACAAGTGAATGAAGATGTAATTAAGAGTATTCATCAAGTGGCACCTATTCACCAATACCCTGTTTACTGTTGCCCAGTTTGGTTTTTCTAGGACCACTCAGCTACCGGCCGCATCAGAACCATGCTTCAAAGATGAAGCAAAGAAATGGATTACAGAGACTACGTGAAAGTGGCTGCTCTGAAAATCAAGGCAGCATTGGTTGCATTCAGGAGCTCTGGTCCATCTGAAATCGATAGATATCAAGAGAGTAAACATTTTGATGGCAGCACCTTGCTCAAAGGACAATGGTGTGGTTGTTGGAGGTTAATCATCTCCAAGAATCACTGCAGGAGTTTGCTCAGAACTGTAACTTCAGGCCACCCATCCTCAACTGGTTAATTATTTACCTTCCTTCTATCGTACGGTCAGAAGTGGGGATATTGATGAAAGTTTGAACAATGTTCAATTTCATTTGCAGTATGTAAGCTAATGAAACAATCCACATCTGCACACAACAAGACCTCAACAACTTTCAGGCACAGGCTGATTAGCAACAAAAAACATTTGTGCTGCACATGTGCCAGGCAATGCAGTTTCAACCAGAGAGATGGTCTAACCATTGACCTTTGACATTCAATGGCACTGTACCAATCCCTAAAGGTCACCACCAATGAGTAGGTCAACTGGACCAACTCTATAAATACTATGGCTGCAAGGGCAGACCTGGCTACATTTTCCCATATTCAGTTTGGAAAATTTAGATAACTTGAAGAGAGATTAAAAAGCAGGAAGTTCAGAAGTAGTAAATTCAGATTTACTCCCAGTACAGTGTGCTGAAAATACAGAAACGAGTGGGTGGAAAAAATGAATGGAAAATGTTGGGATAGCTTTAGGTATCTCAGACACTGGGACCATTTATTGGTCAAGTGGGACGTGCAAATCGGACGGGTTGCGCCTCAAAAATATACTTGCAGGAGGTTTTAAAGGCTATCGGTGAGGTTCCAATCTAAACGGGCAGAGCGTTGAGAACCTCAGAGAGAATTTAGGAAGGAGAGAGACAAAGCAAGGAGTAAAAGATAAAAAAATTAGTCAATGAAATAGGGTCAAGGTAAGGAAAAATATTAAAATGCCAAAATCGATGCTGCTTCATCCAAATCCTTACAGCATTCACAACAAGGCAGAACAATGAATAGAACTAAAGGGATACAATCAATAGCTTTATTGACGAAGGATAACTGAAACTGGGAACTGATTATTCAAGGATATGAAGGATAGGCAAGAATAAAATGAAGAAGCGTCTCAACCTGAACCGTCACCCATTCCTTTTCTCCAGAGATGCTGCCTGTACCACTGCTGAGTTACTCCAGCATTTTGTCTCTATCTTAAGAAGAAAATGGAGCTGTTCTAGTGCTATTAATGTGAAGAATACAAAACAATGGCAAGAAATTAGAATCAATTTAGGTCAAGGCTAAGAAACAACAAAAGGCAGAGAACATTGGTAGGTGTCATTTATTGACCACCACTTGGCACACCATAAATCAGGAAATTGGAACTGCATGAAATAAAGGTAATGTAACAGTCACAGGAGATTTCAAAACACTCATTGACTGAAGACAGCAAATTAGCAGTAATAAGGAGGAGGACAAATTCACAGAATGTATAAGAATAGGTTTTCCCGATCAATATGTGGAGGAGTCAGTCTAGGGAGAAGGCAATTTTACATCCTGTTCTGGTCAGTGAATAAGCTAATCAATGGTTATGTGAACGAACACATTTCATTTGGCATTCCGGAAACCCCCTCTCAAGATAATCTGCTAAAACAATTTATCTCCTCTATTACATCATCTTGTCTTGCATCATCATTATCTTCACTTATTTACCCAGCCATCCAACCACAGATCTTCCTCTTTTTGTTACATCTTGCTCTTCTTTTTCTCTCTCTCTCTCTACATTTGTCTGAAAGTTGTTCACCTCCACCATCTTTGCTCTGATGAAATATCAAGGACCTGAAACAATTTGACCTGGTGAACATTTCCAGCAGTTTTTGCTTCGGTAACGTATGCAAGCAAAATAAGAATTCTTCAGATGGTTATTACTTTGTCCTCTGCCTTGTGCAGGATGAAACATAGAAACATAGAAAACAGGGGTGCAGGAGTAGGCCATTCAGCCCTTCGAGCCATTCAATATGATCATGGCTGATCCAAAATCAGTACCTCTTTCCTGCTTTCTCCCCATATCCCTTGATTCGGTTAACCCTAAGAGCTAAATCTAACTCTCTCTTGAAAACATCTAGTGAATTGGCCTCCACTGTCTTCTGTGGCAGAGAATTCCACAGATTCACAACTCTCTGGGTGAAAACGTTTTTCCTCATCTCAGTCCTAAATGGCCTACCCCTTATTCTTAAACTGTGACCCCTGGTTCTGGACTCCCCCAACATCGGGAAAAAATTTCCTGCATCTAGCCTGCCCAATCCCTTAGGAATTTTATATGTTTCTATACGATTCCCTCTCATCCTTCTCAATTCCAGTGAATATAAGCCCAGTCGACCCATGCTTTCATCATATGCCCGTCCCGCCATCCCGGGAATTAACTTGGTAAACCTACGCTGCACTCCTTCAATAGCAAGAATGTCCTTCCACAAATTAGGAAACCAAAACTGCACACAATGAACACACTTTCTGTCCACCATACACATTCAAGGACAACAGACCTGGCTACATTTTCCCTTATCCAGCTTGACACTGAAACCAATGTACTGTCCCCACTATCTCCTTGCAGGGCAAAGTCAAACAGACGAGTGATAGGACTTGTGAATTTGCTACTAGAGAATCTTGGAATTGTTCATCTAATTTCAGGCTTCACTATTGCTGCGGTTTTGTGCAGTAATTGTGTTGAAAGGAAGACAAACAGCTGGTTGCACCATTACATCTATAAATCAACAGCAGTGTTAAAAATGATCTTACCCGAAACGGGGTGTTAATTCGGCTGACGAGTGTGTCTAGAATCGAGACATTCTCATATTCATGCAGCAGAATGAAACTCAGGAAGGTCTGCATCATTGCGGGCTCCGAGATGCTGCGGAGGAACAGATCCAAGTACGCTGTCGTAGTCATAACCTCTTCCACCGTGGTCTGAAATCATCGTAAAGCCACATCAAGGACAATGGGAATAGAAAGGGTAACATGTACATTGCGCAGCAGACCGCTGAATTGCAAACAGTCCTCACAACTCAATGGGATAGCTTCACGTCCTTGTGTGATGAGGTAAAGCGAGAACTAGCAACCTGCCAGCCTTCCCGCCATCTCTCCAGATATTTAGGGAGGAAGGAACTGCAGCTGCTGGCTTACACCGAAGATAGGCACAAAATGCTGGAGTAACTCAGCGGGACAGGCAGCATTTCTGGATAAAAGGAATGGGTAACGTTTTGGGTCCTGACCCTTCTTCAGATATGAAAGGTCACCCATTCCTTCTATCCAGAGATGCTGCCTGTCCCGCTGAGTTACTCCAACATTTTGTGTCTGTCTCCAGATTTTTATTTCCATACAAGTCAAATTGTCAGTCCATCCCATTTTGCTTCTAACACAGACACAGGTGTCTGAGTAGCTCTCTCAACAGAGGCATTTTGTCAACATCTGGGGAACACGTTCCAGTCAAGTTCAACAGAACAATGTAACCGAATGAAGAATATAATAAATATGGTTCATCAAAATTGACCTATTGCATTACACTCACAATAATCTGCAAATACAAGTTTGATTGATTTAGTGTTTTGCAATAGATTAAACATAAAAATAATTTAGTGGATGTTTTTAAGTATTTCCACGCACTTTGTATTGAAGTCTTCCCCATTGGAAACTGGAAACAGAATTTCCAAGTGTGATTGACTCACACGAGGTATCATTTATTCATTCTTATTCTCTCATTGTTTACTTTATGACAAAAATTGATTCAAAAGGTCACAACGGTAACTCACAGTAAAACAAGGAGTAAATCACACATTAAGTCAGGAACCATGCATGAATAAAGAGCGCCCGTATTTATAAGCACCAACTTTTCATCATCTTTACACCATATGCAACAATGACTCAGATCATAGCATCGCAACCAAGATGCTGCATTCTTAGGCTTCAATGATCCCAAGGCAAGCTGTGGCTTAGAGCCACGAGTGGCGTGGGACATAAATGCACCAACTCCGTTACCAGGAGCAGTCTCCATGACTCTGTACGATGACCAAGGAGAGCCAAAGCCAAGGAGAGAAGTAGACAAGGACTGACGTCACTTTGTGTAATGGCCAAGGGCAGAAGTAGTAGGAGAGCCTAGGACTAGAGGACATCCTCAGAATAAAAGGACATACCCATAGATTGGACACACAGCAGGTTCTGCAGCCAGCTGCTGTCTTTTAATATGTAGCTTTTGTTCTACTGTTTCATGGACATGACAATTTCTTAAAGCGAGGGAGTATCAATTTTGTGACTTTTTTTTACCTACCCCCTGGTATCATTAGCGCTACGTATTTAACATTACTTATAAGAGTGAAATACAATTTTCAGGCAAAGGATTTTGCAGATGGTTGTTACTAAACAAACTGATCAGAAAGAAGTGCCCTTTTTACTTCAGAAAAGCAATTTCTCTAAACGTAATCAGAAAAAGGGTATGGGCTCTTGGAAAGAAGACACACCAACACCTACAGTGCTGACCAACATCCAGATCTGATAGCAGACCGAAAAAAATAAGAATTCCCCAAAGTATTTTGCTGTACATGATAGGCGATCTTATTTTCCCATCTAACTTGTTGACTTCAATAAAGAACATTTCCTGAATGACACACAAAGCTTTCATCTTCATGAGAAAAAAATGCAATGTAGTAAGGCATTCTATTTAACTGAAGCAAACTGCTGGATCCAATGTTGCCCGACAAGCTGAAACCCACAAAACAAGCCAGATGAAACCTCATTGCATGATGACTATTAATTTGTCACACATCCGCAGGTAGCATTAGTTGCCACTATGGCTGAGGGTTTCCTGGAGATTTGATCACATGACATTCTGACCATGACTTCATTACTGTTCAGTTTCCCATGGGTGGGGCATTTTATGTTTTGCTCAAGATTTAAGTATTCGTAGTTTCTTTTGTCTCCATTGGCCTGCATCCATGCTGTACGATTCTATGAAGGGGGTAAGTGGCTAAGGATATGACTTAATAATCATTGTGTCAAGCATACTCCTAGTAATATAAGAAAATAACTGCAGATGCTGGTACAAATCGATTTATTCACAAAATGCTGGAGTAACTCAGCAGGTCAGGCAGCATCTCGGGAGAGAAGGAATGGGTGACGTTTTGGGTCGAGACCCTTCTTCAGACTGATGTCAGGGGGGCGGGACAAAGGAAGGATATAGGTGGAGACAGGAAGATAGAGGGAGATCTGGGAAGGAGGAGGGGAAGGGAGGGACAGAGGAGCTATCTGAAGTTGGAGAAGTCGACGTTCATACCACCGGGCTGCAAACAGCCTAGGCGAAATATGAGGTGCTGCTCCTCCAATTTCCGGCGGGCCTCACTATGGCCTAGTGTTACTCCTAGTAACATCTGAGCAAACAGTTCTGGAGCAGGAATAAATGCCATGCGGATCTGTAATCATATAGTGGAGTGGATTATCTTGTTCAACTTCATCTGGAGGTCCACACTATCACGGGAGTTGTCCAGGTGAAGTTCGTATGCCCTTCCTGTGTGGATTTCTTTCAGATACTTGGTTTCTCCCACATCCCGAAGGCAGGCAGGTTGGTAGATTAATTGACCACTGTAAATTGTAAACCAAACCTTAAAATCTTTCTTGATGTTTCAAGAGCAGATTAGGGTGAGGTCGTACTCTGGTTTGTGTTGAGTTATCTGATGTGAGATAATGATAACAGCATTCCAATGTATCTGGATTAGGAAGGGAGAAATAAAATGAGTTTGCTGCCTCTTTGTTTCCTATTTTATCTTTCTCAGCTGTTCTTCTCAAAGCTGGTGTTTTTACAACGATGATTTTACAATGGTGTTTCTCCCATCAGGCAGAGGATACAGAAGTTTGAAAACACAAACCTCCAGATTCAGGAACAGTTTCTTCCCAGCTGTTATCAGGTAACTTCCATCATCCTTTCAGCAATTAGAGTGTGGTCCTGACCTCCCGTCTACCTCATTGGAGACCTTTGAACTTATTTTAATTGAACTTTATTGGACTTCATGGTTCCATCTTCACACTAAATGTTGTACCCTTTATCCTTTACCTTTGCACTATGGGCAGCTTGATTCTGTTCATGTGTCGTCTTTGTTTTGATTAAATAGCACGTAAACAAAAGATTTCCAGTGTGTCTGGGTACATATGACAATGTAATAAACTAAACTAAACTAAGAAACTAAACAATTCCAGCAGTGTCAGCAGTTCCTTGTCCTTGTGGTTGCCTTTTCCCTGTGGTTCTCGAGCAAGAACATTTGGAGTATATTTTTTCTGAATGCTTAGAATGGCAATAAAGCTAGAATACATTCAATATTATTTCTATGGAGGTTAAAACATCAGTGAAAGAGGTGAGCGAAGTCTCAGGTCCTGCCAAATGCTTAGTTTCATATTCAACTCAGGTTGCAGTTAAAACACTTCACAAATCTCCAATATAGCTAATCATGACAAAATTTGGATAGGAATTCACAGCATACAACCTACTAACTTTATGAAGTGCAGGAGCCATGACTGGCACAAGGAATCCATTGTAGATATAGTTCACAAGTTGATTGCGTATCAAGGGATGAGCCACCTAAATCAGCAAAGGTTGCAAAGTCAGAGAAAATATTAAGGAACACAAAACATATTTACAACAGACTGTCTTTATTTCAAATCCGCACAGAATAGGTAAACACCAAAAAAGTTTATTGGAAAAAGATTACTTTCAAATGATAGTTTTGTCTGCAAATGCAGTTGAGATGTAGGGCTTTTTTGAGAATTGGGATGGAAAGATTCTAAGGATTTCTCAGCATTACTGTAGGGACTTTGACAAATATTGAGCTGGATATAGTTTTGTGGTTAAGTGGCACTGTGTAGGAGAAAATCAATGCATGCAAAGATCTTATGGCATTGTGTAAACATTGATTTTGAAGCTCATTGTTGTAAGAAAGCTAAACACAATAAATAAGACAGATTGTAAAACAAATAGCTTTCAACAAAAGAAAACACAGAGGCAAACACAAAATCACATTCTGTCCCAGAGTGCTAGAAGTTATAAGCTTAGATTTAATTCAATTACTGAAAAAAGTTTTCTTAAATTCATCTATTACCTTATTTTGAGCAATTTTGTTTGACTTTTCCTTTTTGAAAAATTAATGGATTTGCCCAATTAACCAATTGAATATGAATCAATATCATATTTAAATATGAAAGTATGATGGCTAAAGGGCAATGCGTATAAAATGTGCACCGTTCCGATTTACTCGAATTTTATGAGCCAAATAGTTTATGGATCGCTCACCCAAGTAAGAGACAATGCCAAAGTGTGATCTCTACACAAAAACAGTAAAATGCAGCAGAGTTCATTTATTGCAAAATGCGCCATATTCCAGATACAGAAAGTTTAACACTGTTATTATTAAAAAAGTTTTGGTAAATAGGTTCCATCCCTGAAGGAGAGCTATCTATTTATATTCCAACTTTTACTCAATCTTAGGTTCTGAAAAATATTAGATTTAGCACCAAAAACAAATTATTTTGTCAGGAGATCTCAGCTGGAAGCTGAAAAACTGATTTTGCAGGAAATGTGAAATGGCCTGAACATCAGACAACATTCATGAGTTGAAAAGTGAACGCCCTACATTGTTGACACTGTATTTATGCTAAGGGCTGAATATATCTTTACCTGGATTACCGCATTACAGAACTCCAGGGAGTTCATAAACTGTACCAGTGCCGGAATATGCATCCAGTCTTCTCGCTGCAGGTAATGCCACTCATCAGATCTCACCTCCAATTTAGTGGGCAGGGAAGAATAGAGACCACTCAACCCTGTGGCTAACACCTGTGGGGCAAATAATAGTGTGAGCGGATCACTGAATGAGCAATAAAAAGCCACTGAAGTGACACTCAGAATATAAACTATCAAATGCTGCAAAAGGTCTTAAATGAAAGTAGAACTGATGAAAATATTTTATAGGTTAAGCAAAGCAAAGCAGTTAAAATATAAAAGCTTTAATACGAACTAGAAGTAATTGCGAGGTAAATGCACAATCAATTGCTGATTCTTTTCATTCTTAAACTTATCATTGAGTTGTGAAAAGTAGATTGTTTTTCTAGGGTCATTGCATTGCATTGCACTCCACCTACACAGATGGTCTGACACCAGGTCCAATTTCCTTCCAGTTTGTATAATCATAAGTGGCTGTATGTCATCCTCACTGGGATTGACAACTATAATTTCCTGTTTAGTTTAAAGTTTTAGTTTAGAGTTACAGCATGGAAACAAGCCCTTCTGCCCACTGAGTCCATGCCAACCATCTATTTATTACCCGTTCACATGACTTCTATGTTATTCCACTTTCTCATCCACTTCCTACACACTAGGGGCAATTTACAGTGGCCAAATTGACCTACAAATCCGCACATCTTTGGGATGTGAGAGAAAATGGAACACCCAACGATAACCAATGCAGTCACAGAGAGAACAGGCAAACTCAAACAGATAGCACCTGAGGTCAGCATCAAACCTGGGTCTCTGGCTATGTGAGGCAGCAGCTCTACGAGCTGCGCCACTGTGCCTGTTTGCCTGAAGATTTTTACGACAAAATGATGACGACTATCCGCAACTTGCAATATATGGTGACATTTGTCTTATGAAGTGTATACTACAAACTAGGGCCAATTCACAACAACCAATTGTCCTTATATCCCATACAACTTGGGAAACTTGCATATCAGCGGGAAAATATTCAAACTCCACCACAGACAGGGTTGAATCCAAGACCTGATAGTCAGAAGCTCTACCTATCCACTGTGCTTTAACTTATTTTCATAATGACAAAAAAAAATCAAAAGAACCTTTTTACCTTATACATAACAAATTCAACTGAATAGTGAACAATCACTATTCCAAAGTACTGAACCTAAAAATATTTCATTTCCCTATCAATATATCTACAAAATCTGCATTTTTACAGCATTGTTCCATGATTGAGTTTTACATGTCTGTGTGAAATACTTTGAACGTACATATAAATCATATGTCAGTGTTAATCCAACTATAGTAGTAATACAAATATGGAATGGTTTCCTATTTAATAGATTTATGTAATTTGGTCTGTTTCCTGCTGATTTCACTTGTTTTATTATTAGCCAATGACTCAATTTACCTGATAGCTACAAAGCATCATGTAGAGTTTTTAAGAGCTAAATACCTATGTTATGAAAAAGGGTGACCCTTTGTTATTCGATCTAAGGAATTGTGCAGATAAGCAACAGCCTGGGCGGTGAGAATGTGACATTCATTACTCATGTCATCAACTCTGAAAGTCTTCATTGTGCAATACCCTGAACAGAGTCTGAAAGAGGTACGTCATCTCAAAGTCTGCATATTTATGGTCTTTCAGATGCATGATTAACGCCCAATTCTAATTGTGCTCATATAATTAAAGCTGAATAGTGGTCCTGGCCAGAATGAAACTCGTGCTTCGATTTGATAATACTGCTGACGCACAAGGATTTGTCTTTCAACCATCTACAATTCCTCATAAACTGGACTGTATGTCTTAAGTAGGTATCATTTGTGGACGAAGCAATTAAAAATATCTCTGATCATTTAAAATGTTTCCTAATGTTTGCTTTTTTCTCTGAAGAGAGTTTTATTAAAATAATGATATTAATCTATTTTCCTTGCTCGGTTGGCTGATTGTGGTTCCTATCTTTAAATCGCAACCAAACACAACACTGATATTGACAATGGAGCACAAGAGACTGCAGATGCTGGAACATTGATCAAAAAACAAACAGCTGGAGGAACTCAGCGGGTCATGCAGCATCTGAAGAAGAACTCCCTGCACAAAACATCGTATGTTATTTCCCTCCACGATACTGCCTGACCAGTTGAGATTTTCCAGCAGTTTGTTTTTTGATTGAGACTGACAAACTGCTCTCTGCAGTGTGAGGAAATGCAATCTGGTAAGATCTACACGTGGGCCTTTGCTTTAGAAGACATATATATAAACATCCAACTCTCCACAACGTGGGGTGGGGTCAGTTGCATATTTCCATTTTAAGCAGGATCTCACAGAAAATATAAGACCACAAGCTGAAACAAAGCTGTCTGATAATGAAAATGAAGAATACCAAAACAGTTTTCCTTAAGATTTTTTACCGAGGTTTCTCACAACAGTGCTTAGGGAAGTAAACATTCATTTGTGGAAGCTTTCGGAAAAGGTTTGCGGAAAGTTGAGGACCAGAGGGCACAGCCTCAGAATAAAAAAGGATGTACCTTTAAAATAGAGACGAGGACAAATTTCTTTAGCCAGAGGGTAGTGAATCTATTAAATTCATCGCCACAGATGGCAGTGGGCCCCAAGACTGTGTGGAGAAAGGTTCTTGATTACTAAGGGAACATTGATCAAAAAACAAACAGCTGGAGGAACTCAGCGGGTCATGCAGCACCCTTAGGTTAAGGGGAGAAGACAGGAGATTGGTTTTGAGAGAAAAAAATAGATCAGTCATGATCGAATGTAGAGCAGACTAGATGGGCCGAATGATCTAATTTTGCTTCAATGTCTTATGATCTCATGGTACAGAGCTAATAGAGATATATCAACATACTGAATAGCAATTGTTTGTTTCCTTACACTTGTCACTTTAACTTTGTTTATTAAAATATTCAAGACAGTAAAGCATCAGTGCATTAACATTGCCACAAGGTACTGGAGGCAAAATTTGCAGCTCAGATTCCCTCACTAAAATAGTTTCCCTCCTCAGGCCCTGATCTGAGTTCTGCACCTCACTAATCATAAAGGTTTACATTTCAACAGCACCTTTCACAGCTCTTTAAGGGTGTCCCAAAGAGTCTTACAGCAAGTGCAGTACCTATGACTGACAACAAACGTCCACAAATGGCAATGACTAGATAAAAAACTTTCAGTGATGTTAATTGAACATTTAAGAAAGAGAGAGTTATGGCAGAAAAGGCCACCAGATGTCAATCCTCACCAGCTCCTTGGAGAGCAATCGCATCAATCCCATAACCCCACTGCTTTAACACAGTACTGAAAATTGTTTTTTCAATATAACCTCTCCTGCTTTTGTATTCTCTGACTGGGTAATACTGAATTTCTATATGTTTGGATAATACTGAATTTCCATATGACTGGATAATACTGAATTTCCATATGACTGGGTAATACTGAATTTCCATATGACTGGGTAATACTGAATTTCTATATGACTGGATAATGCTGAATTTCCATATGACTGGGTAATACTGAATTTCTATACGACTGGATAATACTGAATTTCCATATGACTGGGTAATACTGAATTTCTATACGACTGGATAATACTGAATTTCTATACTGGATCAGCTTGATTGGAGGCCCTTCTTGGTGAAGATAATTAAAGATTCTTCAGTCTTATCTTTGACATTCATATGCATGACACTATTCTCAGATTTCTAGCCAAGTGCTACTCCCAACATATAAAGTCTCAGTGAACAAGGGTTGATTCCTCTGGCATGATAGTAATGATGGAGTGAAAAATATTCTGACCCATAAGGTTAAAGATCTTTGTGGAATATAATTTTGCAGCTGTTGATTGTTCAAGAGTCAAGAGTGTTTAATTGTCAAACAGAACAATGAAATCCGTACTTACTGCAGTTTTACGTCCATTTACGTAAAACACAAATAAATATACAATAATCACTAAAACAATAAATTAATAATCAGGGGTGAGCGAAGGTGGCGGCGGCAGTGAGGAGGGAAGTTTCCTTGGGTTTGTTGTTTGCAAGGGGGCGCTGTGATTTTTCGCCTTGTCCCGGCTCTGGGCGGTGGTGATCCGGTCTCCGGTGAACCTTCGCCAGCAGCTTCTGCCTCCAGTCCCCGCCGCCTAAGAGCTTGCTGCGGGCCGGATAAAATCTCATGGCGGGCCGGATGTGGCCCGCGGGCCATAGTTTGGAGACCCCTGCAATAGAGCTAGATGCACGGTGGCGCAGTGGTAGAGTTGCTGCCTTACAACAAATGCAGCGCCGGAGACTCGGGTTCGATCCCGACTACGGGTGCTGTCTGTACGGAATTTGTACGTTCTCCGCGTGACCTGCATGGTTTTTCTCCGAGATCTTCGGTTTCCTCCCACACTCCAAAGACGTATGGGTATGTAGGTTAATTGGCTCGGTAAATGTAAAAATTGTCCCCACAATGTGGGTATAGGATACTGTTAATAAACGGGGATCGCTGGTCGGCGCGGACCCGGTCGGCCGAAGGGCCTGTTTCCGCGCTGTATCTCTCAACTAAACTAAACTAAATCTAAAATAACTTCACAACCAATGGATCAGATGAAAGCTCCAGTACATGCATGAATGATGGTGGATAATTAAGCAGCTCGCAGAAGGCTTCATGAAATCACCATTCTCAACAACGGCAAAGTCCAGTGCATGCGCCAAGAACAAAGGATGAAGCATTTCAACATGCAACAACTTTCCATGGAGGACATTTGCCTCTAGCGAAGCTGTTCCAGAACAGCTGCCAAAATATTTAACCAGGAAAACTCCCAACTGTGAAAAGAGATATGGATCTCTTACATTAACTTATGAGTATTGTACGAGTCTTATGAGTATACTTTCAATCAGCACGAATTGATGGAAAGTGTCATCCAAAGTGGCATTCACTCACAATCAAACGGCTCACTGATTCTAAGTTGGGTTCCTTCAGAAGTGTGCACCTCCAGTCCTCATTCCAGCTTTGGTTCAAACATGGGCAGTGAGATGTATTTCGGAGATGGAGAAATTTAATCAAGTGTGGCATCAAAAAGCTTGGGTAAAACTGAAGTCAATGGGAATCAAAGGTACTGACCAGAGTAAAATGGAGGATGAAAGTGGTTTTGAAGGTTAGTCACTTCACCAAGGTATTGCTGCAGGATTTCATGAGAAGAAGTCCTAGGCCTTACCATCTTCAACTGCCTCACCAATGATCCTTCTTCTATTGCGAGGTCAGAAATGGGAGTGTTTGAAAATGATTTCACAGTGTTCAATTCCATTTAAAATGAAAGTGTTTGCTTGAAGGCAGCAAGAGCTGGGCAACATTCATATAAATGGTTGATGTGGCAAATGATGCGTGCACCACATAAGTGTAAGTGATAATCACAATTGAGAGAATCCATCTTCGATCGCTTGATAATCAATAGCATTACCATTGACAAATCTCTCACTATCAATATTTTGGGCAAAAGAAAATACCACAAATTTAACTGAACCACCAATACCAATGTTGTAAATGCTGGTTAGAGACTGGGCATTCAACAGAGTGTGTCAGACAGAAAAACATAAATTATACATAACTTACATAAAATTACACTTAAATTCTGCAAGACAATAAAAAGAAAAAAGACTGTGCAAAGAAAAGCAAAACATTAGTGCAAAACACAAAGAGACAAAAAAAAAAACACCAACAAAAACACATCCAGAGCAGTGCAAGAGGTTCATAGTGTCCCCTTGCCAATATAGGCTTTGGGTTGTGCAGGTCGAATCAAGAAGCTGATGGTTGTAGGAAAGTTGCTGTTTCCAAACAGTGGTGTGGGACTTCAGGCTTCTTTACCTCCTACCTTCGGCAAGAGGCACAGCGTAGATGGTGGGTATCCACGATGATAAATGCCACTATCTTGAGGTAGCGCCACATGTAGATGCTTTCAATGTTGGGGAGGGCTGTGCAGCCTCTGTAGCCTCCTGCGTTCTTGTACATTGGAATTACCGATCCAGGCCACGTAGAGACAATGTCATGCCTTCTTCATGTGCATCAATGTGCTGGGCCCTGACAATCATCAAAGGTGTTAATGCCGATGAAATTGAAGCTGCTAACTCTACCAACTGTCGCGCCATCAATGAATACTGATGCGTGGTCTCCCGACTTGCCCTTTCTGAAGTCAAGGATTAATTCCTTCGGCTTGTTGATGTTGAGTGAGAGGGTGTTGAGTGAGTGTTGGTTGTCATTCAACCAGGTGTACACTCTCTCTACTGTACGCTGACTCACTGACTTTCACGATTCAGCCAGCAACAATGATGTCGTCAACAAATTTATAGATGGTGTTGAAGCCGCACAATTCCAGGAATACAGTGGAATACTTCCCACTTGCATGGGGAAGTACAGCTCGCAAATACGAGACATTCGAGGCAACACCCAGGACAATCCAGCTTATTTTGTATTGGTTTATTATGGTTGAGTACATTTTTTTTTAAACTGCATGGACAGCAAAGAGGTAGATTAGGAGACCAGAAATACAATACTTATCTTATGAGAAGACTGTTCAAGAATATGATAAAAGCAGAAAATAAGTTGTTCTTGAATCTTCTGTTTGGTAATCTTCTGTTCAATAGGAGAGGAGAGAATAGGGAATGACTATAGGGGGAGAAGGGAAGGAGGCTGGTTTGAGTAATGAACTGAACAGTGTGCTCAGTGCTGTAAATGTTGCGTCCTTGAGCAGAGCAGATGCCAAACCAAGCTGTGATGCATCCCCATGTGATGCTTCCTACGGTGCGTCTATACAAATTTGTCAGCGTTATTTGACACATGCTGAATTTTCTTAATCTTCTGAGGAGGTTGGGTTTTCACTGTACTTTCTAGGCCATAATGTCAATCTGATTGAGCCAGAGCAAATTGTTGGTGATATTTATGCCCAGGAACTTGAAACTCTTGACCATCTCGACCATCGCACAAGTGATGCGGACTGGGGCATGTAAACCATGTATCCTTCAGTTATTGACTAGCTCCTTCGTTTTGCTGACAAAAAGAGATGGTTGTCCTGACCCCATGTTACTAAGCTCCCTCTCTCCTTCCAGTGCTCAGGCTCACCATTGTTTGAGATCTGACTTCCTGCGGTGATGTCATCTGCAAGCTTGTAAGTGGAGTTAGAGCTGAGTTAGAGCAGAAATCGGTCACACAGTGGTCAATGCACAGGGAGCATAGTAAGGGGCTGCGAATGCAGCCTTGCGGGATCCCGTTGTTGAGAATTATTGTGGAGGATAGTTTATCCTTACTGATGGCCAACTAATCGAGGATCCTGTTGCAGAGGGGAGGATGGTGAATCCTGGGTCCAGAGGTTTGGAGATAAATTCAGTTGGAATTAAAGTGCTGAATGCAGGGTTTTAGTCAATGAATAAGCATCTGATGTAGATGTTATCCAAATATGTCAGCGATGAGTGCAGGATCAGGGAGATGATTTCTGCCGAGAACCTGTGAAAGCGGGTATTCAATTGCCGTGGATCAAGTTTGTCTGGGAGGCTGGAGTTGATGTGCGCCATGACCAGTCTCTCAAAGCACTTCATGATGATGGATGTCACACCCACTGGGCAGTAACCATTATGGCACGACACCGTGCCTTGCTTTGCTACCAGGATGACAGTGGTCTTCTTAGAGCAAGTGGGAACCTCAGAATAGAGTAGGGGGAGGTTAAAAACATCTGAGAGTACTTCAGCTAATGGGTCTGCGCAGGTCCTGAGAACAAGGCCGAGAACGTCTTCAGACAAGTAGCTTTCCATAGATTACTGTCAGGAAGGTTGATCCTGGAAGTCTGTGAGACCTGCCACAGCAAGCGAGACCTGCCACAATATACAGACGTCCGTGTGGTTATTCTGGGGCTTTAGGTTGGTCCGCAATTTTCTATTGGTGTACTTGATGACTGCGAAGATTGGATTAATTGGAATTTGAACCACCGGTCTAAAGAATCATACCTTCCACCTTTGGCACACCATAACTACATTATATAACACCAGCACTTCCCAACACGCAATCCCAACTTTAAGAAAAGAGCATCGAGTCCAGGTGAACCTACAATTAGCATTTTAAGTCGCACGACATGGAAATATATCACTGATCATTTTGAAGATAGACACAAAGTGCTGGTTTAACTCAGCTGGCTATCACTGACCATTTTGATTGGGTTCAAATCCTGGACCCTTCCACAGAAGATCACTGAAGGGGAAACTACCAAATGAACTGCACACTTTCAAAAAGGTGGCTCATCACCTCCTTCGCAAGGGCACAGGTCTGGGCATGGACCACTGGCTTTGACAACAAGGCCATATCCTGGGAGTCAAATGAAATATTATTATTACTCATTAAACCAGACTATGATTCCAATCTGAACAATATTTGCTTAGACTCTTAGTGCTTTGGCATAATTCAAAAACAAATGCCTGTGACATGAGAATTTTATTGGAACATATCAGGCAGTTTACACTTTAGCAATTACTTATTCCCAGCTATTTTCAGTAATTTCAACCTGTGATGGTAGATAATTAAAAGCCTCAACATTTAGGACAGAGATGTCAATTTGAAACTACAATTTTTAATAAGCCTTTGTCCCACAGTAGACATAGTTATGTAATGTTATTATATAATGTAGCCACAGGTGGAAGGTATGATTCTTTAGACCGGTGGTTCATGTTCCAATTAATACAATCTTCACAAATCCATCGTACACCATGACAAAATTCCAGACCAAGCTGCAGCCCCAGAATAACCACAGGAACACCTGTAGATTTTGTATGCCATTACGGGCTACAAAATGAAGTCAGTCGTATAGCTGGCAATAACGCCTCCCTCTCGAACAAGCTCAATAAATACATTCTAGACGTGCCAGAGTTACTGTGTAAATCAATTGCGTATACGTTAATGGAAAAAAGCCAATTCAACCCAGAGAGTTGTGAATTTGTGGAATTCTCACCACAGAAGGCAGTGGAGGCCAATTCGATGGATGAATTTAAAAGGATGAATTAATAGTGCTCTCGGGGCTAGAGGAATCAAGGGATATGGAAAGAAGGCAGGCATGGGTTACTGATTGTGGATAATCAGCCATGATCACAATGAATGGCGGTGCTAGCTCGAAGGGCCCAATGGCCTCCTCCTGCACCAATTTTCTATGTTTTCTATGTTTCTAACTCCAGAAATAACTCAAATACAAAAAAAAATCTATGAAGCTGATTAGATGACACCCTGTGGTACTGATGTACAAATGACAACTCTGTAATAAATTTCATTTAAATCTTGCCTTTATAGCATGCTCTCAAGACACTTGAGTGGCATAATTATGCAACATTATGAATTAACATTAGGACTGATTAACTTACTCAAAGAGACAGCTATTAAGGAGCAGACAGAGGTTTGTGACAGGGTTGGTGCGTTTAGTGGCATTGCAAATCTTAGTGCCTATACAACTAAAAGCACAGCAGCCAATAGTAGGGTTGGGAGTGCGGCTGGTGGAGAGAGAAAAAAAGAGGAAGTGCCTTAGAAGGTAGAATTGAACTCTGCCTTCTCAGAGCAATGCAGGTCTGGCAGAGACTACTTAAATAGGGAAAGGTGGAACCTTGGACAGGTTTGAAAAGAGTGAGAATTTTAAAATCAAGTTAATAGTTCAGGACTTAATATAGACTGGAAAGGCCAAAATTATGAGTCTTAAAGGGTCAATAAGACTTGATTCAAGTTAAAATGCAGGCAGTTTTTGATGTGCTGAAATCTATTAAAGGGGAAATATGGAGGTACAGACAGGAGGGTTTTGGAATAATTGAACCTGATTGTGGTCTTTGCATAGATGTGTGTTTCAATAACAGACAAATTGAAACAGGTCATACTCGGGGATGGTTGGACACAGATGGTCTAGTTTTGGAGAGAATGAGGGCTTGGATTCTCAGCTCAGCATAAAATAAGACACAGAGACTTCACAATTAGGCCTGTGGGGGAGATGGAATTGGTGAGTAGGGAAAAGAGGCTTTAGTATTTTCTGTGTAAGTGGAGGAAAGTTTTCCCCATCCAGCACAAGATCCTGGACAAGCTGCCTAACAACAAAAAACCCGTTGCATTGTCAAAAGAGGTGGTGCTTAAAACCTCTGGAAGCTTCTATTGTGAATGTATTCAACTATCCAATGCAATGTTCACAATAAATTACAGTATAATGTTCAAAAATACTCTGGCCAGCCCAATTTTGATTGCATTAATTCTACGTACACTATTCACTGGGATTGCTTCACTTTTCCACCCACTAAGGGTATTATATAGCCTGACTATGGTGTTATTGGAAAGAGAATGAATCATCCCCTCAATCACAGAACTCTACAGAGCAAGAGATTTTATTTGAAATCCACAATATTAGTTTTGCAAGTGCGAAAATGACACACAAGAGACACAATCCTTTGAAGGGGAAACAGGAGAAAAATTATCACAAATTCTTTTTCAATCACCTCTCAAGTTCCTGCTGGAAGGTACACATAATTTCTGCAGGTCATAAATGTCACTCTGTGGCTGCCGGGTATATTCTATTCAAAAGTACCACACAACTCTACAGTGGGACTCACAATGGATGCTCCCCACAGCCAATATGAAAATAGCTGTACCTGCTCAGATCCCTTCCTTCAGGAGAGTCAGGAACCAAACATAAGCCTTTGATGCAGGGCATATTGGCAGGATAGGTCTTACTGTCTTGCTAATAATATGAGAACTAACAATTGCACACTCGATGGCTGCAGAGAAAGCCTCGTGTTTAGACCAACAAATGAAGCATTTAAACAATGGCACAAAAAGACAGCCTTGGCCCAAGGTACCATTATTTTGATTAAGAGCATTTTGTTTATCGAACTAAAAAATGTCTCACATTGGCACTACTATTTCTAACAATGGTATTATACAAGACATATAGTGCTGGAGTAACTCGGCGGTCAGGCGGCATCTCTGCAGAACACAGATAGGACCAGCATCTGCAGTTCCTCATCTATTTATGTTCTCCATTCATGCTGCCTGACTCACTACAGTTATTCTGGCACTTTGTGTCTTTTTTTGTGAACCAGCATCTGCAGTTCTTTCTTTCTACCATATAATACATACAGAATGAGAGTGTATGCCAAATTTAAAAATATATATATTCTCAAACTCTTCCCAAGATGCATCTATATATCAGATTAAAATGTAGTATTTCTTAAGAACACCACTTTTAGAAATTTGTTCTTCGTGCTTCTGCCATGGATGAATAAACTGACCCAAGTTCTTTATGAATTTTATGATTTTTCAGGTACCCGAATTTCAAATTCCCCATATCAAAAGGTGTCATAATCACCTACACTGAATGCTGAAACTCTTACCGGACAAAAATATGTACTATCCACAATGTGTTTCGCCACGGCACGTTCTGCTGAGATCGACATGATAAACAGCAATGCGTCCCGAGCTTGTTGTCCCACTCCTCCTTCACGGTGAATGAAAGGAATCAGCAGTGAGAAAATGAGGAAGTTGGTTGCTCCCTGATCTTCACTGGTATGGAAAAAGAGTTCCAGGATGGAAGGATCCTTGGCCAGTATGGAACACAACTGGTTAAGCAATAAAACCAGTTCAATCTCCACAACAGGAGTGCCAGTTCCAGAACATGCACTTAGCATCATCATTAAAGGCCTTAGAATTGGCTTGTGGTGCAATAATGGCTGGTGACATTGGGTGACCAACATCTCATACATTTTTATTTGCTCGATTTTCATTTCGTCTGTAAACTCCCTTCGCAGACTCCACAGGAAAAGTTTCTCCATGACATTTTCTGTCACCACAAACTCCAGGATGGGACCCATGGCAACATCTACAGCTCGCTCCTCAATAAGCAGAAAGATCATGTGCTCAACATAATTCTGGACCGCACTTGCTTCATCAGGAGGAATAACGCCATGTCTTGCATTAGAGTTCTTCACTGGGTCGTGCCTTTCCAGGATCTTTATCACCTGAACAGGGAAAGGTTTGTTTCAATTAGTCAAATTTAATAAAAGGATATTCTTCGGTTTTCAAGAATTAAATCTTGGTTAGATTAGCAGCATGTTGCTTCAAATTAGCAGCCTTACAATCCCGAGAAGAATGAAAATCACCAAAATCACTACTACTTTGTGTTACTATCTTATAACCTATTTTGGAATGTGGACATGATAGGAATCCGGGCAAATTTATTATAGTGCACGGCAAATAACAATATACGGCAGGGTTTTGTAAAATGCTTTCCTAAGCAGGAGATGTGTCAAGGCAAAGTCCAATATTTCTTTCTCCCACAGGCTACAAAAGCATTGGATGGTAAGCTGAAGCCCCTTGGCTTTTTAATTCATCCTCTATCTCTATTATATTGGCAGCATGGTAATGCAGTAACTGGTTCTGGTAGGTTAAATGACTGCTGGCAAAACAAAATAAAAAGGAGCTGATGGGCATAAATTGCAGGGATGAGAGGGCACCTGTTTAACACACCATTAAATAAACATAATGAACCACCAGAACATCCATGGAGTTTAATACATTTGTTTTGTCACTGGGGTTAGCAGGTAAGTGGAGGAAAGAAGTGTCCTTTGATGCATATATTACAACAGTTATTACTAGATGAATTGGGAGCAACTGCCTTTAATATTGGAGGAAATATTGCATTCTTCACCTCCGCCCCGCTTTTGAAAACAGCAAAGGACTGAAATAGATTAATTATTGAAATAAAATCCATTCATAAACAGGGTAATGACTGCATTAATACAAAAGGAGTTTGAAGTGAGCAGGTTAACCCAGTACATTATAAGAAGAAAAAACACCCAGGTAGTCAGTTTGAAGAAATGACAGCCCACGCTGTACATGGATTTGGTGCTTTTCGCCAGATGCTGTGAGTTTACTTGTGGAATGGAATTTGTTTAAAGACACTTCAATTGCATTGAAAAATATGCTGATACTCATGTGGAATAAGAACATCCCGCTATTTATTCTAGAACAAACAAGTGACATATTTATAACAAAAACTGAAATTACTGGAAAGATTCTGCAGATCAAGTAGCATATTGAGAGAAAAATAAATATTTCATGTGTAGATATTGTTCATCAGTAAGAATTTCTAGCCATAATAAAGGAGTTGGAGTTAGTTGCTGCTGAACCTACTGAGTACATCTGTATTTTATGATCTTGATTCTTAATTTCAAAACCCCTTTCAAAATAAGCAATGTCACAGCAGGAATTATTATGCAGAGCAAATAAGAAACTGCTGGAGGAATTCAGTGAGTCAGGCAGCATCTATACAGGGAAATGGACAGATCACATTTTGGGTTGGGATACTTATTCAGTCTGAAGAAAGCTCCTGACCCAAAATGTCTGTTCATTTCCCTCCACAGCAGGGTTTTTTTTTGCTTAAGATTCCAGCATCTGCAGTTTCTTGTGCCCTAATTGTATATTTTCTGTCAGTCCACACCTTGCAATTTAGTTTTTTTTAAACACAGTTTTGACATCCTGAACAAGCCCAAACCAGTAATCCAGAAAGAGACAAGTTCATCTAGTCCAACAGGTTCCGATTCACAATTACAATGACAAGCAATGTATTTAGGAATAGCACGCATTAACTACAGCAAAAAAAGTTTATTTTACTCAAAACCCAAGAAAAAGAAAAAGTGTAAATTGTGATGTGGTAACTGGATCAAATGAAATATCTATAAAATTAATATTACCATTTACACACAAAGTCTAATATTTCAATAATTTAGGGTGTGGCTGAGCACTGACTAAAAGCAAAACCTATATGAACACATCATTTTAATGTCATTAGTACTGGGTTTGGCACAGCAGATTGACTTTTAGTGAGGGATCACTGTATGAAATGGAAAAACACACCAACATGAACGATGGAGAAATAATGTATAAACTAAGGAAAGCCATCCTCAATCTTGTCAAATTTTTGACATCAAATGAATTTGTCTTTGAATGTGAGCCCTTCTGTTTCCTAAAAGATGGTTCACAAAATCAGCATTATCATTGGAAAGCCAGTGAAGAAAACAGCAGCTTTGTTGGCAATGCCTTGACATTTCTGAGGCAGTGATGTGAAGAAAGTGAAACATGGTAAAATGAACACTGCAACAATTTATTTCTAGAACTACAACACCTTGCATTTATATAACTCCTGATATAAAGGAAGCTAGTCACATAAAGGAATATTAATACAAGAGACTTTATCAAAGTGGTTTTTTTTAATGGCTACCTTTAAGCAGGAGACATAGAAGTATCAATGGAACCTCTGGAGAGTGTTTCACTGCTTAGGCAGTTGAAGGTACAACTGCCAATAGTGGAATAATTAAGTTTGGGGATGAACAAATTTCTAATTATATGAGCACAGATATTTCAGATTTGAAAAGATTGGTCACAGAGGAAAAACTGGGAAGATTGTCGATGAAGACAGTTTACATTTATATATCTTCAATAGAAATGGGGATTTCACTATTTTAATATTAAAAAGTGGTAATGAACAATAAAGATGACCTCGAGGAGGAGTAAGTGGTAACAGAAGAAGTGCTGTGCCCAGGAGACATTAACCCTTCAATCCTGAAATTTTGGAGAAGTGGTTAAAAGTACTAGTGGCTAAAAAAAACACTAGTGTTTTGGAACAGTAGAGATCAAATTCTGTAAGCTTACTCATCACAAGGTGAAATGGTGTTCCCAAGCATTTGTTGGGCTTTACTAAATCAACATAGGAAACTAACTGGACAGGAGCAGTGGACTGAGAATTAAATGGCTGGTTTGGGATCTTGTTGGACAACTGAATGATCCTTCCAGAGGGCTAAAAGGAGCACAGTGTATGTGGTTGATGGTGGCTACATGCTGCAGGTGGTAAAATGGCAGAGGATAATCCATTGAACATGGTGGAGGGGAAGTTATAGAGAAGAGAATCCACACAATGGTTCTAGGAAGGGAGGGGAAAAAAGGTGAGTGAAGTAGTGCAGGAAATGGATCAAACTCAATGGAGGGCTCTGACATCCCTACTGGAGCAGATGCCTTGGTTGAATGGAAAGGGAGACTCTTTGGAAGTGCTGTGCCCAGGAGGTATTAACAATGAAAATATGGCAGAGATGATGAAAGCAACAGAATGGAGTCATCCCACAGATATAGCCTGACCTGCCGATTGTTTCCAAAATTTTGTTTTTGCTTCAGATTTCCAGCATCTGC
This sequence comes from Rhinoraja longicauda, assembly GCF_053455715.1. NCBI lineage: Eukaryota > Metazoa > Chordata > Chondrichthyes > Rajiformes > Arhynchobatidae > Rhinoraja > Rhinoraja longicauda. The sequence goes on from NC_135953.1 coordinate 122,397,590, forward strand.
AGTTTTTTTATTTTTCAAGAATTGTCATATTCATGCGTTTCTACTAGCAATGAGAGAGTAGAGAGACTGGATGTTTAAAATTATAAAAGTAAGGACCTAAATTATAAAAGTAAGGACTATAAAAGTAAGGAAGTGGCAGAAGGCATCACACGAGTTGTGGATGGTGATAGGAAAAGGTTGTACAAAGGAGAAAGTAATGTTTGAAACAAAGCTTAAAGACCCGGTGGCGCAGCGGTAGAGTTGCTGCCTTACAGTGGCCGGATTCGATCCTGACCACGGCCGCTGTCCGAATGGAGTTGGTACATTCTCCCCATGACCTGCGTGGGTTTTCTCCGGATACTTCGGTTTCCTCCCACACTCTAAAGAGGTACAGGTTTGCAGAGGTTAATTTACTTGGTAAAATTACAAATTGTCCTTAGTGTGTGTAGGATAGTGTTAGTGTGCGGGGATCTCTGGTCGGCTCGGACACAGTGGACCGGAGGGCCTGTTTCCGCGCTCTACCTCGAAACTAAACTAAAACTAAACTGAACCCAACTCCACAGGCTGCTTCCAACACATTCTGCAAGCAGGGCTATTCTCGTAGCTTAATCAGCCCTTTCCCATAGTTTTAAAAACAGATAGAAGAAACAAGATGTGGTTGATTCGGCTTTAGACAGACTCACCTGAGCCCAATGGTTTTTAAACACAATGGTGCAGGTTTCCGAGTCCACTTCTGAGAGACTCGGGACCTGTCGACTCCCCTTGCTCAGGGCAACTGAAGCCATGTTCTTCAGCAGATCTGCCTTAGACCATGCTGGAAAAATGCCAACACAACATATGTCGCACCTTCCCTGCTATCCTGCAGTTCCAACAAACATGCTGTACCAAATCTGTCTAGTTTAAGATTTGTAATGACCTGAAAAAGAACAAACATAAATGCATATTAGTTAGTCCACCAATTTGAACAAAAAAGCAAATATTTTAGACAGAAGCCCACAGTCAAGTCCTTATGCCATCATGTTTACTCTTAACCATTAAAAAAATTTCAACTTTAGAATTTTACACATTGAAGCAAAAGTTTGAAGAGTGATAATGATTCACCAGTCACACCAGAAAGAATATTTTTGCTTCAGCTTTTATACCATCCCACTCTATTTATTGCCTCATTGCCCTGAACCAGTCCTAAATTAATTACACTGGTCAATTTGGTTCACTCATAGAAGATTACACGAGTAGGTTCACATTAATTGATTTGGGTAAATATTCAGATCTAATTTCACCTCAACCATATAACCATATAATTTCCCCTATTTCCACACACTGAGGCCAAGATCATTCATTATTCAGATCAGAAAGCAAAGTTTTGAAAACAATTGGGGTGCCCTTAGGTAGCACTGTACACAAACAGATGGTGGTTGATTTTAGTTAGTGTGAATGATGCCACTTAGCTAGATTAGATGGCATTGTGAGGTTGATGCATTGGCCTTTTTCTCTGAACCCAAAACTGAATATGACCAAACAAATTAGAAATGAAAATTTGTGATGTCCAAAAATTATTAAAAAGGTGAAAGCAGATGCCTTAGAACAATTCCATGCTCACTTAGCAGAAGTATTAGAAAATAATTATATACATGTTTTAATATCTGTAAATATCCATTTGCTGACAGAAATAGTGACAACTATCAACTCTTCTTGTACATCTTCAGGTATTTTAGGGTATGTTATATACTTTCAGGCCTCTGACGAAGCAACTTCACAAATAGCAAATTCACAATTTACAAGATGGTGCTGGTGTTTACACAAGCCTGAATTTCCACCTTTGCTGTGAAAAAGTAGCCAATATGTCCCAACTACACCAGCCAATATGTCCCAACTACACTAGACCCACCTGCCAGCATTTGGTCCATAACCTGTCCCATCCATGTACCCCTGTCTCACTGCATCCGAAATGTTGGGATAGTCCCTGACTCAACTACGTTCGTCTTGTTCCATCCATCCACCACCCTTTGTGTGAAAAAGTAATCCCTCAGATTCCTATTAAATCTTTTCCCCTTCACCTTAAACCTATGTCCTCTGGTCCTTGATTCACTTATTCTGGGCAAGAGACTCTGTGTATCTACCCGATCTATTCCTCGATCGATTTGGACAAGGGTATTTCCACCAGGTGGCGCCCTCAGCGATGGCAGCGTCGCCAACAGTCTGTCTGTCTTTTTGTCTTTTTTTCATTTTTGGTGTGTTTTAAAAATATTTGTTAATGTTCTCTGGTTTGTTTTATGTAGGGGGTGGGGGAGGGGGTTGGGGCAAACCTTTTTCAATCTCTTACCGACACGGAGAGCTCGACCACTGGCTGCGGGAGCCAAGATCGCCCCGACAATGGGTTTGAGTGCCCCGACCACGGGAGAACAAAGAAGGGAAGAGATTTCACTTTTTTTGCCTTCCATCACAGTGAGGAATGTGGGGGAGTCGCTGCGGTGAATGGTCATGTTAAAAATCTATTTGGGCGTCTTGTTGCTCTTTGTTGGTATGACTGTATGGCAAATCAAATTCTTCATACGTTGCAAAACATACTTGGCTAATAAAGTACTATTATGATGGCTTTGTGGCAAAGTTTGCGGATGATACTAAAATAGGTGGAGGGGCAGGTAGTGTAGAGAAAGGGACTCTGTATAAGGACTTGGATAGGTTGGGAGAGTGGGCAGTGAAGTGGCAAATAGAATATAGTTTAGCAAAGTGTGTAGTCATGCATTTTGGTAATAGGAATAAAGGTGGGCTATTTTCTAAATGGGGTGAGAATCCAGAAATCGGAGGTGCAAAGGGACTTGGGAGTGCTGATGCAGGATTCCCAAAAAGTTATTCTGCAAGTCAAATCAGTAGTAAAGAAAGCAAACTCAATGCTAGCATTTATTTCAAGAGGGCTTGTGTACAAAAACAGGGATGTAATGTTGAGGCTCCATAAAGAGCTGGAAAGGCCGCATTTGGAATATTGTGAGCAATTTTGGACACCATATCTGGGGAAGGATATGCTGGCTCTGGAAAGGGTCCAGAGGAGGTTTACAAGAATGGTCCCAGGAATGAGTATGTTAACCTATGATGAGCATTTGTCGACCTGTACTCGCTGGAGTTTAGAAGAATGAGGGGGACCTCATTGAAACATACAGAATAGTGGAAAGGCTTGGATAGAGTGGATGTGGAGAGGATGTTTCCATACTGGGAGAGTAGGACTAGGGGTCATAGCCTCAGAAGTAAAGGATGCTCTTTTAGGAAGGAGATGAGGAGACATTTCTTTATTTAGAGGGTGGTGAATTTGTGGAATTCTTTACCACAGAAGGCTGTGGAGGCCAAGTCAGAGGATATTTCTAAGGCAGAGATAGATTCTTGATTTGTACAGGTGTCAGAGGTTATGGGGAGAAGGAGAATGGGGTTAGGAGGGAGAGATAGATCAGCCAAGATTGAACCGCGTGGTAGACTTGAAGGGCCGAATGACCTAATTCTACTCCTATTCCTTGTGATCTTATACACTTCTATAAGATCATACCTCATTCTCCTGCGCTCCAAGGAATACCCAGTCTACTCAACCTCTCCCTATAGCTCAGCCCCTCTAGTCCTGGCAACATCCTGGTAAATTGTCTCTGTACCTTTCCAGCTTGACAACATCTTTCCTATAACACGGTGCCCAGAACTGAATTCAAATGTGGTCTCACCAACGTCTTAAACAACTGCAACATGACCTCCCAACTTCTATGCTCAATGCTCTGGCTGATGAAGGCTAATGTGCTAAAAGCCTTTTTGACCACCCGATCAACCTGCGACTCCACCTTCAGGGAACCATGCACCCAACAATGCAGAGATAATATCAAACACTCAGCACACTACTGGAGGTGACAAATCCAATTCACTCCTTTTCTCCTGCAATCTATATATCACAGCACTGAAGGCCACCAGCCAAGAAATACTAACCATTGGGTGACTTTAACCTACAACCCTTAGGGCAGGTGGGAAGTTAATTTAGAAATTTCCAAACCCAAACCTTATCCACCTCCCTCTGGTTTTAACTGCGATGAGGCAGCACTTGGTCTAACAACGTATTTTCAGGAGGGAGATATTTTATTTTGATTAGCTATTCCAGATTCAAGGCGAGTCACCTTGGGAGTCAAAGTAGCAACCGGGTACTACATATGATTGGATTAATTGTCACGGAAGCACTGCTTTTGGCCGTAAGTAACACGTCCCCACTTTCAATGCTCCAAGCGAAGCCGAGAACACTCGTGAATAGATGCTTCCTTTCGTTTGCACTTTGCAGTTCAATCCCATCCAAATCCCATCCCATTCCCATCTGCTCCTTAGACCCAATGTGACTTTCTTCCATCCTCCCACAATCTGATTAGACTTCGAGTGACTCCCTGACATCTCCTACCAGCATGTGGTTGGCCTCCGAATCTCTCCATTAATACTCAGGTTATCTGAACAGCTACCCCCATGCCCCAAAACAGTTCTCTCTGGGTCCACAGTGACTCCCAACTCCCAACCGATTCAATCTAAACCCTCACCATCACAATCCCACCCCACATCACCGATTTCTCCAGAAACCGACCCTAAAGCTCCTGAGGTCTATGATCACAACCATTTTTTTTTCCTACTGAATTTGTCACATACGTTCGACTCTGTTATTCCCACAGCCATCCTCCCTGTGCTTACCTCCCTCAAATTATGTCCTTGCTCTTCCTCAATATTCAATCTCTTCACCGCCATGCCAATATCCCCTCAGAACGTTCAATCTCTAAAGTAACTGTCGTCCCAGCTCCCGACTTGAACTCACCCGTAATACCACCAACATCCCGACCCCGACGTATTCAAAATCTACCATCAATATCCGCAGTGAGATACCCATAGGGTGGGTCAACCACCCTCAAGCCACAAGCCACCCTTATGTTTACTTGTGAATTCACAAACAGTAATTAAGTTCTCCCAGAAAGTGAGCAGACTATTTTGACAGTGAGAACCAAACTCAGTCCAGTCCCTCGACCAATGTTAGCATATATCTTTTCCAACAGGGTTCCTCAAATAACACTTCAGAATGATCACCTTCAGTGAGCTGCTTCCCCCCCCCCCCCCCCCAATCCTCCAGGAGCTGAACATCAAGTATTACAAGTGAGCCCAACAATCACAATTTCTAGAATTCAACGCAACTTGTTATTTAGAGATTGTCCGACTGTAATTTTATTTTGGCTACTTGGCTGTTTCTGTCTTTCAGGGAGAAGCGAAGAATCGCGTGCAAGTATCTCATTAGCTCCAAGAAAAATAGAAAAAAAAGTTGAGGTCAGGATCCTGCGTGGATCTTGGCAACACCCTTAGTCATCCGTAAGAAACCACCTGAATGTGGTTTTGGACACAGCGGCAAGAATTACTAACATTCTCAGTGTTAACTCTGCCTTCTGTTGTTCTCCCTGATGCATGTGACCACCTCAGAGAGACACTGTGCTAAATCTACTCCAATACTCAGGGTCACGCCATAATAAAATGCAGTTTGGGAAATTCACAGCTGGTGGGTCAGTATCCGAAGCTCCCCTGATGATTTAGGAATTTCTCCAGCAAGTAGGAAAACCAGAAAACCTGGATACAGAATTTAAGTCTATCTATATATATATATATATATTGGTGTATGGCGAGTCAGGGAATGATAGACTAGGCAGTAGTTGAGGAGTGAAGATATTACAGTCTGAAGCAGGGTCTTGACCCAAAACGTCACCCATTCCTTCTCTCCAGAGACACTGCCTGTCCCGCTGAGTTACTCCAGCATTTTGTGTCTATCTTCACATTACATTGACATCTCAGCCAACAGCTCTCCTTCTTAACATTCACCACATTGCTGCGGGTTAAAGAATAGGTCCCAGGCTTGAGCATGAAATCTAATAATAAAAGACTAATTAATCATATGTGAAACAAGTTGGCGAGTTCCAAGTCATGAAATGTGCAACACCAAAAAAAATGCAATTCTCTTTTTTTTCCAAAGCGTGCAAAATATTAATTGATTTAAGTGTTTGCTTCTTTAACAGATTCAATTTTTCAGTTAATAGTCAAGGGTGTTTCATAAGTGTCCATTGTTATAAAAGACTACAACACTGACCACTGACAAGAGCCCTTTTAGATCAATAAATGTTATTCTTCCATTATCAACTTAAGGTACACGTATAGAGCCATCGGAACACAATTTTCCCAAATATCCCCAGTGATATTGAAGTTGTGTTTCTAAACAGGATTTATTTTGTGTGAGTGAAGAGAGTTCTACAACACAAAAAAAAGTAAATCTGCCGCAAAATTTATTGCAAAAAATATATAATGAGTTCGGCTACACATGTTACCAAGAAAAATAACAAATAGTATATATCATTACCTTATTAATTAATGGAATATACAATTTATTATTCCTTACTTATTTTACAAAGCCACAAATAGATGAAATGCATAATAAATAACATGCACACAAAGGATCTCCTCTCTTGTAAGTTAATACTAACAGCTCGCTCTATTTCTTTATTTTGACACTTAAGTAATTACTTTTCTTTGGACTTACGATGTTCATAGATTAATTGTGTAGCAAATGATAAATCACAGTCATGTAAACAAGGAAAGTTTCCACTTCAGTGGCTCACATTTGTATTGCTCTCCAGGCTGATCAATTAAAACATCCAATATATAATGTTAACATGCAAAAGGTTTATGAAAACACCTGTTTGTCAAAAGAATTGCTACTTGGTAAAACCAGCAAACTGTTCACATTACAGTCAAACTCCAAAATATGCAGGGCATATATACCTAATAAAAGCAGAGTTGATTGAATCCGAGTAATAATCGAGCAATAAATTAGTGGAAAACAGGGGGAAAGCGATCTGGCACCAAAATCTGGTAACTTTAATGAAGAATAAAAGGATGTTTGAACACAGAATATTGGGATTAACAGTCCCGTGACAACCTTTCTTCACAACAGTGGCCAATGGTTACTGAGCCACAGAGAAATCTCCGGATGAGGGGGAAGAACTGCGCAGTGGAACAAAGCAAATGGGAAAGAGCAGTTCCCATTATACCTGACAGGAGGAGATGAGCAAGGCCCGAGCATCACATCAGCAATGGCCCACTCTAACCATGCCCATCCACGGGCAACACATGCCTCACACCAACACCCTGAAAGAGCAGTTCCCATTATACCTGACAGGAGGAGATGAGCAAGGCCCGAGCATCACATCAGCAATGGCCCACTCTAACCATGCCCATCCACGGGCAACACATGCCTCACACCAACACCCTGAAAGGGCTGATCTCTCACCCCAGACAACCTAACACCATGTGGAGAGGATGTTTTGGATGTGGAGAGGATGTTTCCATTAGTGGGAGCGTCTAGGACTAGAGGTCATAGCCTCCAGAATTAAAGGATGTTCTTTTAGGAAGATGAGGAGAAATTTGTGTAGTCAGAGGGTGGTGAATCTGTGGAATTCTTTGCCTGGAGGTTGTGGGAGCAAAGTTAGTGGATATTTTTAAGGCAGAGGCAGATAGATTCTTGATTAGTACAGCTGACAGAGGTTATGGGGAGAAGGCAAGAGAATGGGGTTAGGAGGGAGAGATAGATCTGCTATGATTGAATGACTCTCAACTGTGGCTCAGTATTGATGGGCCGAATGGCCTAATTCTACTCCTATTCCTTATGACATGACTTAACACCAGCCTTTACTTGTAGCCTATGCACCGCAAGTCTGTGGGGCTGAGCCATTACTGCAGGAATGTCAGCAGAGGGCTGAGTTTGTGCCAGCGTCCTGGCACCACAGTGGGAAGGGCAGGTGTTTCAGATCGTGTAAAGGAGATGCAGGGTTGGATTGGAACACTGGTTACATTAGACATGCATCGGTGCAACTCGAAACCATGCAACTGAGGTTTCTGCCTGCATCTGTTCCCCAAGCTGCACAGTGCCTGACTGTAATACTATTTTATTTTTAGACATACTCAGGGGTATTTAATCTTAACATATTCTAGATGCAGTGTGACTTCCTTATGCTTATGGATTGCTGGTAACTGGCAGGGGTAGATCATTCTGTGGTCTACTATGAATGAAATGGCTCCAAACAGAACTTCATGTTTGGGAATGATGTGTTGTTAACCATCAGATAAAATATTACATCCCTTTTCTTCTAACACAAACATACATGACCAGTTCTGCAACAACCTTTATGTAAATCATTAGGCAGATTTCGTATACTGTTCATTCAAAGCTTATCTGTTCTCTCAAATGGGCACCCGAGATCCCAAGGCCCTAATTTGAAGAAAGGCAGGGAATACTTCCTTGGTGAAAATCAAACTGCTGATTCAGAAAATCTGAAATAATCACTGAAAATACTGAAAATAGTCCGTAGATCAGGCAGCATCTGTGGGAAATAAAAGAGTTAACCTTTAACATGACAATCCTACGTCAGAATTTAGAAAGACAGTCTAAAGAAGGGTCCTGACCCGAAACATCACCTATTCTTTTTCTTCAGAGATGCTACTTGACCCACTTAGTTACTCCAGCATTTTGTGTCTATCCAAGACAGAAAACAAGTTTGTTTTAAGCAGCAGCGGTGATTGGGGAGGAGAAATGTTTACTTTGCCTCTCCCCACTGGCACAGCTGGCAATTTCAACGCGTCTGCATTTTGGAGATTTTACATTGTTTTATTTGTGTTCTTTTCCTAACTCTCTCATTAACCCTTGCCACCCCACCCCTCTCCCACACCCTCTGCAACTTAAAACTTACTTTTTTCCTTTTTTCACAGATCTTTGACCGGAAACATTACCTCTCTTTTTCTTTTCAAAGCTGCTGCCTGATCTGCCAAGTGTTTCCAGCGCCAATTTATTCTTCAAGTGAGATCAATTAAACAAAAGTAATTCATTTATTCCTACTGTGTGCAAAGTTTACTGTGCAAATTTGTCAGTGCAATGCCCAAAATTTTGTCATTGTGTAGATGAAACCTGAATGAACAAATTTTATACATGTTTCTGTGTGAATTACTCCATAATCATTTATGGACTTTTTTTAAAGCATTTTTAAAAAATATAACGGCAACATTGATATACTGCCAAGGTTCAATGCTGATGAGATTTTCAACCAAAAAGGACACAAAGTGCAGGAGTAACTCAGCGGGTCAGGCAGTGTCTCTGGAGAACATGGATAGATGATGTTTCAGGTCTGTTCAGGTCATGTAGGTTCCTGAAGTGCTCTTAGAGCCAATATCAACACCACCATTACACTAAGAAAACTTCACCCTGGGATTGTGCTGATATATGCCACATATTCCACTTTAGTGCTCAAAGCTGCATTGCAGAAGTGAAAAAAAAACTCCACCTTTGGATGTTTGACAAAACTGTATTTGTGCAATTATACCCAAGAACGACATTTGCCTGCATTGCTCTACTTTTCAAAAACCTGTGCATGTTCCTCAGTGGCCGCATTGAAAAACAAACGCTGCCCGTGAGAAGATAGTAAAATTACATCCTTTCATCCTTTACATCCCGTAATTTGTGATGTGACTTTGATGTAAACCAAAAGGGTGCTTGCACTTATTCACAAAATGCTGGAGTAACTCAGCAGGTCAGGCAGCATCTCGGGAGAGAAGGAATGGGTGATGTTTCGGTGACATCTCCTTCTCTCCAGAGATGCTGCCTGTCCTGCTGAGTTACTCCAGCATTTTGTGTCTATCAGATGCGATTTAAACCAGCAGCTGCAGTTCTTTCCTACACACTTTGCTCTATCTATTGTACACGTTTGACTTGATTGTATTTACAGTATGTTTAATATTATCTGATCTAACATACAAAACAAAGCTTTTCACTGTACCTCAGTACAGTGACAACAATAAACCTACGCCAAGCCTAAACCTAAAAAGAGCTTCCCTGGTCTCCTGACTAATTACATTCTTGAGACTCAGCCAAATAAAAAAGATCAGAATAACTTAACCCTTGGATTCAGGTTCTACACTTCATTAAAACCATAAAACACAGTATAGATGGTGGTAATGCCCTCCAATATCAAGTAGTGAAATCGCAAATGATCAAGTCATATCAAAGCAATCTGTTTAATACAACAGAGAGATTTAAATGAACCATGGTTGATACTGGGAAATTAGATACTTGAGTTCATCATCAATTTTGCAACAGCAAAGTGAATAAGAAAGTGAGGTGATGAAATTATACTCTTTAAACTTTGATTGGTTGAGGAGAAATGAGTACATAATAGTTCATCCTCCACAATATACATACACACAGCACCGAATATAACTTTCTATCCTAAATATAGAACCACAAGCTTTCACGAACTAGGTCACCTTCATCTACAAAGAACTACTCGTACCCCTTGTGCAAAAGCATGCAATAGCAAACAGCCATCAGCTCACGCTATTCTCACAATTATTCTATACATATGGTGTTAGATGAGCTAAATTTATATTAGAAACATAGAAACATAGAAAATAGGTGCAGGAGTAGGCCATTCGGCCCTTCGAGCCTGCACCGCCATTCAATATGATCATGGCTGATCATTCAGCTCAGTAGCCTGTACCTGCCTTCTCTCCATACCCCCTGATCCCTTTAGCAAAAAGGGCCACATCTAACTCCCTCTTAAATATAGCCAATGAACTGGCCTCAAATACCTTCTGTGGCAGAGAATTCCACAGACTCACCACTCTCTGTGTGAAGAAATGTTTTCTCATCTCGGTCCTAAAAGACTTCCCCCTTATCCTTAAGCTGTGACCCCTGGTTCTGGACTCCCCCAACATCGGGAACAATCTTCCCGCATCTAGCCTCTCCAACCCCTTAAGAATTTTATATGTTTCTATAAGATCCCCCCTCAGTCTTCTAAATTCCAGCGAGTACAAGCCCAGTCTATCTAGTCTTTCCTCATATGTAAGTCCCGCCGTCCCAGGGATCAATCTGGTGAACCTTCTCTGTACTCCCTCTAAGGCAAGAACGTCTTTCCTCAGGTTAGGAGACCAAAACTGCACACAATACTCCAGGTGCGGTCTCACCAAGGCCCTGTACAACTGCAGCAGAACCTCCCTGCTCCTAAACTCAAATCCTCTTGCTATGAATGCCAACATACCATTCACTTTCTTCACTGCCTGCTGCACCTGCATGCTTGCTTTCAATGACTGGTGCACCATGACACCCAGGTCACGTTGCATCTCCCCTTCTCCCAATCGGTCACCATTCAGGTAATACTCTGCTTTCCTGTTCTTGCCGCCAAAGTGGATAACCTCACATTTATCCACATTATATTGCATCTGCCATGCATTTGCCCACTCGCCTAATCTATCCAAGTCACTCTGCAGCCTCCTAGCATCCTCCTTGCAGCTAACACTGCCACCCAGCTTCGTGTCATCCGCAAACTTAGAGATGTTGCATTCAATTCCCTCGTCCAAATCATTAATATACACTGTAAATAACTGGGGTCCCAGCACTGAGCCTTGCGGTACCCCACTTGTCACTGCCTGCCATTCCGAAAAGGACCCGTTTATTCCTACTCTTTGCTTCCTGTCCGCCAACCAATTTTCTATCCACCTCAACACTGAACCCTCAATACCGTGTGCTTTAAGTTTGTACACCAATCTCCTATGTGGGACCTTGTCGAAGGCCTTCTGAAAGTCCAGATATAACACATCGACTGGTTCTCCCTTATCCACTCTACTAGTTACATCCTCGAAAAATTCTATAAGATTCGTCAGACATGATTTGCCTTTGGTAAATCCATGCTGACTTTGTCCGATGATTTCACCACTTTCCAAATGTAATGCTATCACATCTTTAATAACTGACTCTAGCATTTTCCCCACTACCGATGTTAGGCTAACTGGTCTATAATTCCCCGTTTTCTCTCTCCCTCCCTTTTTAAAAAGTGGGGTTACATTAGCTACCCTCCAGTCCTCAGGAACTACTCCAGAATCTAAAGAGTTTTGAAAAATTATCACTAATGCATCCACTATTTCTGAGGCTACTTCCTTAAGCACTCTGGGATGCAGCCTATCTGGCCCTGGGGATTTATCTGCCTTTAATCCATTTAATTTACCTAACACCACTTCCCGACTAACCTGGATTTCCCTCAGTTCCTCCATCTTTTTAGACCCCCGGTCCCCAGAGTTTTTCCCCCAGTGAACTGAGATTTAAATTAGGTAAATAACCTAAAAACAGTCACCACACAAAGGCAGTGGAGTAGAAAGTTGCTTTTGCTTATTTTTAGGAAGATAAATGATGATGTTGCCAATGGGCACTGGTACGATACGATCTGATTGACATTTTATTTATCCCAGGAGGGAAATTGATCTGCCAACAGTCATAAAAACACAAAATACATGAAACATGAAATTAAAGTGACGTGGAAAAGTTTGGGGATGTGCAAAGATTGGGGAGGGGAGGGGTGGGGATTCAGTCTCAGTGTGCCAGAGAAGGTAGTTGAGCAGGGCCGTTTTTACAGCATTATGGGCCCCCGGGCAAAGCAGTGTACTGGGGCCCCTACCGTTACTCTCCCCCACCCACCTTTCCCTAACAGCCCCCCCCTGTCATGCCAGCGAAAAGCACTTACCGAAAAGCACTTAGCGATGGACTTAGTGTGCTACATTGTTGCAAAAAGCACTTACAGGTCGCTGTGAGATGCACTTAGGGATGGAAAATGTTGCGAAAAAAGCACTTATTGAACCTACATTTTTAAAGTAGTATTTATTTATTGCAAGTCACTTAACAAACACAGATCAGCATGGGGCCCCTATGCTCGTGGGGCCCCGGGCAAGTGCCCATCAGGCCCATGCGTTAAGACGGCCCTGTAGTTGAGGCAGGTACAATCACAATATTTCAAAGGCATTTGAACAGTTATATGGATAGAAAAGGTTTTGAAGGATATGGGCCAAAGACAGGCAGGCGAAGGATACTAACCCAAAACGTTATCTATCCATATTCTCCAGAGATGCTGTCTATAAGTGGCCAAATGACTGCAGGACCATGTCATAGAGTCAAACAGCGTGGAAACAAGCCCTTCAACTCAACGTGTCCACGCCGACAAAGATGCCCCATCTACACTACTCCCACTCAGACATTGTGGTGAAGGTGTGGGGGGGAGGGGATGAGTAAGCTGGAAGAGAGGTGCGGTCAGAACAAAGCCTGGAAAGTGATAGGTGGATTCAGGTGAGGAGGCTAAAAAGAATGCCTGATTCCGCAGCGGAGGCAGCAAAAAACACTTCCCTCCCCCTCTTCAGCAAAGTTATTTCGAGCCGTAAAGAAACAATTAGTCGGGACTCAGTTCATGTGGCGATGTCTAATTAATAAATGCTGTTCAATAATTCAACATGGTGCACTTACAATAAAGATTGCATAAGCAATAAAGATAAATAAGTATCAAGATTCGAGTTAACCTCACTATTAACCTCACAATGGTGAAAATGTGCGGTGGAGCCGAGTTCAGTGGTCCAAGGCCTGGGTGAATTTAGTTTGCACGGAATCCTGACCAGATGTCTCCTGATGAGCTACAGCACAACACTGGACAACAGGAGCAGAGGAATGCCGGCACTCAATAAGTCATAAGGACGAGATACCAACAGGGAGGGCTAAGTTAGGGTTAGAGTGGGGATGCAGATTACTCAGGGTGGGCAAGCCCTAACTTTCCTTCCAGGCTCAAAGAGTGGCACCTGTCTTGACAAAGGCTGGAGATGACGTATTCACACACCATGTGCGTGGGGACAGCGTGGTGTAGCAAATGCTATTCAAGGCCCTGCGCAAAGTCCTGACCATATTCCTAAGAGACACACAATGCTGGAGTAACTCAGCGGGACAACCGACATCTCTGGAGAGAAGGAATGGACGACGTTTCGGGCCGAGACCCTTCTTCCACCACCCATTCCTTCTCTCCAGAGATGCTGCCTGTTCCCCCATGCCAGGTCCTCCTTTGGTCTCGGCGACTCGTCCTCCGGCTCCCATGTGCTCCGTCTTTGACCACCGGTGCCATCCTCGACCTCAGCCGCCAGCCTGACCTCGATAGCCAACGCCCTCAACGACTATCGCTCTCCACAACTTCTACGGCCAGCACCCTCATCGACTGCCGACCTCGACCGCCGGCGACCTCCTCGTTGACCTCCGCCAGGTATCCACCCCTGATGCCTCCGTGGCCCTGGCCCAGAGCCCGGCCGCAGGGATCCACCGAGCCAGTGTCCGCAGTTCCTTCCTACACCTAACCATATTCCTGCTCCACCTGCACCACAAGCAGTTGGAAAGGTGTCAATGCTTGTGCCTCTGAATCCTCCGGAGAAGGTTGCTCTTCTTCAATGCTTCACCTAATAGGGAAGCCACAGCAGCTCACTCACATTGACGGGCAACCTTCAACACCTGCTAACATTGTTATCTAGTCATAAGTAAGGTCCCTCCCGTCCATCTCTTCACCCTGCCCATAAAATCACATAGAAATAAAAGAAACAGATATTGTCGAGCAGCAAAAGCGGAGTCTCTCTCCCGTTTAAATTCCAATTAGTACTTCCTTCTGGATCAGATTCCTAAAGAATTGACTTTAGACAGCCTTAACTGTCGTCTGGAACCACAGCAGCTAAAACAACCAGCTGAGGTGCAGTAGATATCAGTGGTAATTTAATGGAGAGGTGCTCTAAATGTAGATCTAAATAGATAAATTTGTAAAATGTATTAAAGTGGACCAATTTATATCAACATTAAATCTGGAGATATACGTGTTAACCCTTCTCACGACGTGGACGTTATCAAAATAAAACATTTTATCTTGCTGCTCGGTTTTTACTATTTCACAATGTGATCTTCTCTAAAGTGACTTTAACTTGCCCCATTTCTCAAAGGTTGATACGTTCACAGAACAATGCTGTGTAGTTATAATAACCATGTTCCTATTATCACACCGAGCAAACCTCTGAACCTGGGGGCCTCCATATGAACTCTAAGCTCAAAATCCACCTTTCACTTCTCTCTCACTCTTTTTCCAAAAGCGTTAATAAGGTTTTCTGTCTGTACAAGTTAGCAGTGTACCGATCACGCTGTACTCCAGAAATCAGAATTAGGTGGGGTAAATATCTTTCATCTTCAGCTCCCAGCTGTGACTCTTGCTGACAAGGTCTGTGCATTTCAGAATTAGAGTCATGCAACACTGGAACAGGCCCTTCAGCCCAACAATCCTTGTCGGTCATCCAGCAGCTCTATTAATCCCATTTTTGGTTCATAGGCTTCTGTACCATGGCAGTTCAAGTGCTCATCAAGATACCTCTTAAATATTATGAATGTCTCTGCTTTCAACATCCTCTCTGGCAATGTGTTAGAGATTCCAACCTGGGTGGACAAATCTTCATCAGTTTTATTCTAAACCACCTACCCCTTGCCTTTTATCAACACCCACTGGTAATGAAACCCTGCTGTGGAGAAATGTACTTTACACTCCCTTCCATCCATGCCCCTCGTAATTTTGTACACCTCAATCAGGTACCCTCTCAGCCTCCTCCATTTCAAAGAAAACGTATCCTATCCAGTCTCCACGCTTAGCTGAAATTCTCCATCAGTCAACCTCCATCAGTCAACCTCCTGGTGAATCTGCTCTGCACCCTCTTCAGCCCAATCACATCCCTCCTACAGCATGGCAAATCAAAATGCACACAGGACTCAAGCTATGACCTAACCAATGTTTTAAGAAGTTGTGCCTTAACCTCCATGCTATTATATTCTGTGCCGCAGGTAATGAAAGCAAGTATCCAGCATGCCTTCATAACCACCTGAATCACAGATTCTTAGACGTACGCCAAAATTCCCTAGGACCCTATCATTCATTATGACATTATTAATATTCAGCATTATTCGTACTCTTATTAGCCCTCACAAATAACAGGATTAAAATAACAGTTAGCATTTCGGTCTGGTCCCATTATAATTCATGTCAATATTTTTGTTGGTGTTAAATAATTAATTCAAGATTAATTTCTTCCCCGTTATATCTTGCTATTTGCTTTGCAGAGGGAATGTAGAGCATGGAAGTGGCAGTACTGATGATCTGTAAGGATAAAGCAAACTGTTCACAGGTAATGGCAGCTATCTGAAGAATCTGCTGAGACTCCAAAAATAATCTGTGATTGAAATTATCTATGTGATGTTAAAAGACCTCCAGGGTAAATCCGCCACTCAATGCAATACCTGTAATAGTGAAATTAACCCACTGTCCTCAATTTTGCTGTCTGGTGTTTCTTCCCGGAAATTGAGCATATTTAGAAAGTCAGCCAATTTGCTACGCCATGTTCCTTTCAGGATTTTAAAAGAAATTCCCAGATCAACATTGACACGACCACATGGGTAGCACAGTGGCAATGGTGGAGCAGCTGCCTCACCGTGCCCGAGGCCGAGTTTCGATCCTAACTACGGGAGCTGTCTGTGCACAATTTGTACATTCTTTCTGTGACCACATTTCCTCCCACATTTCAAAGACGTGCAGGTTTCTAGGTTAATTGGCTTCTCTAAATTGCCCCGGGTGTGTAGGATGCGAATGTGAGATCACATAGAACAAATGTATGGTCAGTGTGCACTCAGTGGACTGAAGGGCCAGTTTACAAGCTGTATCTCAAAGCTAAACTAAACCAGAAACTAATCTACGGCATTCACTAACACCAGAAGCTAATTGGTTCCTTTAATTTAGTTGGCATGACATCCACTCATGGAGCCTGTAGATGTCTTCTGATTTTCATCCTGGGAGAGATTGTAAACTCATGACAGTAATGCAAAGACTGCTGTTAAACATCCCATTTTTTGTGTGGTGTTTAACTTGAAGCCACCAGAATAGAATTAACTGGATTTGTCTTTGCAGGTGATTCCCGGCCTGTGTACACACTGTGAAGTATTCAATATCTAAAGTTGCTGTTGTATGTCGTCATTTCTCAGCAGCTTCTTAACCTTTTTTCTCCTGCTTCAATCCACCATGAGCATTACTAAATATTCTGTATCTTCAGTGACATTTGAAGTAATGAGGGTCTATTCCATCAGTGGAGCAACAATAGTGTACACCGTCATATTGTTGACCAAATTATTGGATTGCAGTGCATTCAGAGTTTACAAATTATTGCCATGGCAATCTTTGAAGGGCAATGATTTATAATCATTTTCAAGAGGCACTGAGCGCACATTTCATGCATCTGCTTGAACAGTAATATACTTCACTTGGCTCCTCCATTAAACATCCATTCCATATTCAAACGAGAGATTAATTTCCTGACACCTATCTTAGGATTTCATTTGTGTAGGAAGGAACTGCAGATGCTGGTTTATACCGAAAATATACAAAAAGTTGGCAGCATCTCTGGAGAGAAGGAACGGGTGACGTTTTGGGTCGAGACCGAAGAAGGATCTCGATCTGAAACATCATCCATTCCTTCTCACCAGAGATGCTGCCTGTCCCGCTTAGTTACTCCAGAATTTTGTTTATCTTAGGATTTCTTTTCACAGATAAAGACGAGCACTTCCTTTTATGACCGTTCTTCCATCTTAGTTTCCTTCACCCCTCTTTAAAGATACCAATTAGATATCAATTACTTGGTCATTATCCCCATGATCAATACCTTCCACCTGTGACTCAAGGAGCTATAGGTAGTGAGGAAAGCTGATACACTAGGAGGTACCACATACCCCTGACAGGTCCTTGCCATCCAAGCTCAGTTGCCAGGAGTGGGCTCTGGCTAGTAATCAGGAATCTGACATCCAAACTGTGGTTGTTAGCTGTCTCAGAGGCTGTGATAACTCGTGGCAGATGAGGGAGATGGCTGAGATTTAGCAAATGTGGATACCTAGGCTTTTGAATGTCAAGTCAGGAGACAGGAACTTCAATGGAAGTTGAACAGTGTTTATCTGACACTAAACCATAGCTGGACTCGTGTTTCACTACTTTGCACAAGTGCCCTTTTTTTCTGGACAAACATTGACAAGTGTGCGTCTGTGACAAATGACGCAAGTAATTGTGGGACTCTATGAAAATTACATTTCCAAGAAGAAAACAATGCAGTTATTTTCCGAAAAGATAATTTATTCCACAATTATTTTTCCAACTTGTGTAAAACAACTCACCCACTCTCTCTGGTTTCATAATAGCCAGCCTTGTCAATGGCTTAGTATGAGGAAAGGTCTCGACCTGAAACATCACCCATTCCTTCAGCTGCTGCTATTCTTGAATTTTGCATCTTTACACCTGAAATGTTTCCACTGGTCTAACGTTCTCCTCCTCACCTATCTGTCGCCTCTTGGTCAGATTTTCCACACATGCAGAAAATCACGGTCAACTTACACACAAAAAATGTCAACATTCAAGTCCTCCCAGCGGCTCCCTTAACCTGGCAAAACCACCACCTAGCATGCCTTCAAGTGGTAAATATCCATGTCAAATCTCCCTCTGACCAGCATTTGAAAATCTAAGCGATCAGTTCCTGACCGGGAAAGCTGCTTGACCTGCTGAGTTACTCCAGCACTTTGTGTCTTCTTTTGTGAACCAGCATCTGCAGTTCCTTGTTTCTAACAGTTCCTGACCAACATTGCTCCACTGTTTTGCCACCAGCAGCTTCTCAGTTTGGTCCATGTTTAGACACATTTCATTTACTTCCAAGCTTGCTTATTTCCCCAGTATTGCCTCTGCCACCTTTATCACAGCCCCGTTGCTATCAAAATGCTCACCTGTTCCATATTCAATATTCATCTTCTTGGCGCTCTCATCCACCCACAACCACAAAGTGCCATGTGCATACCTCCAGTCTATATCTCTGCCCAATCACTCTTAACCTCATCTCAACATTCTTAGATACATTGTACATCCTCTTCCATCATGACCGATGTACATTTCACTTGATTTGGTGGCAAAGAATTATGATCCTAATCTACCTTTCCACATATGCCAATGGGGGTTTAAAGGAAGTAACGTTCATTTATTTGGTATTTTACCCATGTCTTCCCAAAATCTAAGCCATCGGTTGAAATGCAGTCATAGTTTTTAATGTGGGAAACTACAAAACTAATTTGCACTCTGCAAGATCTCAAAGATTATAAGGTAGTTTAAGAAAATAACTGCAGATGCTGGTACAAATCGATTTATTCACAAAATGCTGGAGTAACTCAGCAGGTCAGGCAGCATCTCGGGAGAGAAGGAATGGGTGACGTTTCAGGTCGAGACCCTTCTTCAGACTGAGCATTGTACTGGGATCTTTTACAGTCAATTGAGAAGGTAGAAAGAACTCCTGTCCCGTGGCTCCTCAGAAAGCTGAGGTATTTGGTTTGAAACTCATGATCAGGCAAGAATGCTATGATTGAGGGAACACTGAAGGTAACACATTATTCACTTAAACGTTCCAAGCAATGTGTGGTTAGATTCAATTAGCAGATTGGAATATGTTATTCACTCAGATCTTCCAAGTATTTGTGGTTGAATGCAATTAGCAAATCTCTATGAACTACCAGTACACCAACAGTACCGTGTCATATCATATCATATCATATATATACAGCCGGAAACAGGCCTTTTCGGCCCACCAAGTCCGTGCCGCCCAGCGATCCCCGCACATTAACACTATCCTACACCCACTAGGGACAATTTTTACCTTTACCCAGCCAATTAACCTACATACCTGTACGTCTTTGGAGTGTGGGAGGAAACCGAAGATCTCGGAGAAAACCCATGCAGGTCACGGGGAGAACGTACAAACTCCTTACAGTGCAGCACCCGTAGTCAGGATCGAACCTGAGTCTCCGGCGCTGCATTCGCTGTAAAGCAGCAACTCTACCGCTGCGCTACCGTGCCGCCCTATCTACCGTGTCTACAACACAGTCTCCATATTCAGCATGTTGTTTACCAATATGTCACCACTTTGATAAAATTATTAATTGTTTTTATTGTAGGGACATAGGGATTGGCCAGGTAGTAGAACCCTCGGATTGGTTTACGGTCACGGGGTGAGGGAGCGCGGGGTATTTAAATGCCTGGCGCCAAACTGTAGATAGAGATTAGATTAGTGAGCGAAGTTAGTGTAGTCCAAGAAGAAGTGCGTTGCGTTTGTCACGGGTTTTATACCAATAAAGTATTTGGATAATACCGCTCGTTTGGACTCACTACATTGGTGACCTCGAACGTAAGAAGCAAGCAGCAGCATGTCGCAGGCGGGAGCGAGCGCGGGCGAGATTCATCTACCGCCGTTCTGGGCCCATCAGCCGCACCTGTGGTTTGTGCAGGCAGAATGACAGTTCCATCTTAAAAAGGTGGAGGAAGACCAGGAGAAGTACCACCACCTGGTGAGCTGTCTGCAGGCGGAGGTGGCTGCGCGGGTCAGCTGATACCTGACCAGTCCACCCCAAACGGACCAGTACGTGGGGCTCAAGAAGCTCCTGCTGCGGACCTTCGGCTGGGCCCAGAACCAGCGGGCTCTGAAGCTCCTCCATTTGCCGGACCTGGGGCAGCGGCTGCCGTCGGAGTTGATGTCCGAGATGCTGACTTTGGCGGGCGACCATCAGCCATGCATGATATTTGAAGCGGCCTTTCGGGAGAAGCTACCTGGGGACGTCAGGTTGGTGTTGGCGGACGTCTCTTTTGAAGATCCGGTAGCGTTCGCCGAGAAGGCCGACACGCTCGTTAGGGAGCGCAACACCCGAGACGGCTCCGTTAACCGGGTCTCGAGGCCCAGCGGCAGTCGGGGGTACGGCCGGGAGAGCGACGCATCGGCCGCTATTTCGCAGTCAGCCCGCCAAGAGAGGGCGGCGGCGCCTGTTCATTGGCAGCGGGCTCGACCAACAGAGCCGGATAGGCGTGGCTGGTGCTCTTTCCATCGGCAGTGGGGCAGCGAGGCACGAAGCTGTAGATCCCCGTGTTCGTTTCCGGGAAACGCCTGGGCCGATCGACTGTAGAGGCAGTCTCGATTGGCCGTAACCACCGCCTCTACGCTACGGATCAGAGTACCGGGATCGTTTTCCTAGTGGATACGGGAGCGGTCGTAAGTATTGTGCCCCCCTATGACTGTGAAGTTCGAGTGGGGGAAAAGGGCCCGCCCCTAATTGCAGTGAATGGTAGCTCCATCCGTACATACGGTAAAAGGACTATGTCCCTGTCCTTCGAGTCCAGGACTTACCGTTGGGAATTCATCGTTGCGGATGTGGGCCAGGCCATATTGGGTGCAGATTTTCTATGGGCGTTTTCTTTGGTCGCAGACGTCCGAGGGAGGGGCCTGCAGCCCTCGGCTGATGTACGGCCTCGGGGTACTGGACCAGAGGCTTCTACAAGCGCCGCCCCACCCAGCCTAGTTATCCAATCCATTACCACGGCTCCCGGTCAGTTCGATGCGGTCCTAGCCGACTTCCCGCAGCTCCTCGTCCAGCGTTTTGATTCACCTTCGGAGAAGCACGGGGTCGTCCATTTCATCCCAACCGAGGGGCCGCCGGTTTTTGCCCGGGCACGGCGCCTCCCACCCGACAAGCTGGCCAGGGCGCGAGAGGAGTTCCTAAACTTGGAGAGGTTGGGAATTATTCGGCCTTCGAGTAGTCCGTGGGCCTCCCCCTTGCACATGGTTTCCAAAGCGTCTGGGGGGTGGAGACCATGTGGTGACTTCCGTCGACTCAACGCGGCAACACGGCCGGACCGCTATCCAATTCCACACATTCAGGACTTTTCAGCTAGCCTGGAGGGGGCGACAATATTTTCAAAAATTGATTTGGTGCGGGGATACCATCAGATCCCGGTCCACCCGCCGGACATTCCAAAAACAGCGACCATTACTCCGTTCGGACTGTTTGAGTGGTTGCATATGCCTTTCGGCCTTAAAAATGCAGCTCAGGCATTCCAGCGTCTGATGGACCGGGTGGGTCGAGGGTTGCCGTTTGTCTTTATTTATCTTGACGATATTTTGATTGCCAGCCGTTCGGTCCAGGAGCACTTGGTCCACCTCCGCACGGTGTTCCAGAAGCTGCAAGACCATGGCCTGATTCTCCATCCGGACAAATGCCAATTCGGCCTGTCCGCGGTGGATTTTTTGGGTCACCGGGTTACTCCGGCCGGTGCCACTCCTTTACCAGCTAAGGTGGACGCGGTGCGCTCTTTCCCCCGCCCGACTACCATCAAGGGCTTGCAGGAATTCGTGGGCATGGTCAATTTCTATCATCGGTTCGTGCCTGCAGCAGCTCGGGTTATGCGCCCCCTTTTTCAATGTCTCGCGGGTAACCCCGCTGAGTTGGTATGGTCCGTAGCTGCGGAGACGGCTTTTGTTGCGGTCAAACAGGCCCTCGCCAACACCACCATGCTGGTGCACCCGCGCTCCTCCGCCCCCACAGCTCTGACGGTGGATGCCTCAGACGTGGCGGTGGGTGGGGTTTTGGAGCAGCAGGTCGACGGTAATTGGCAGCCTCTGGCGTTTTTCAGCAGGCAGCTCTCTCGAGTGGAGCTCAAGTACAGTGCGTTCGATAGGGAGCTCCTGGCCCTTTATTTAGCAGTCCGCCACTTCCGTTATTTTTTAGAAGGCTGTTCTTTCGTGGCCTACACGGATCACAAACCTCTGACATTCGCTTTTGCTAAGGTTTCTGATCCATGGTCGGCTCGCCAGCAGCGGCACCTAACCCTGATTTCGGAGTTTACGACCGATGTCCGTCATATTGCGGGTAGACTGAATGCCGTTGCTGATGCCCTGTCCCGGCCGGCCATTCCCTCCGTAGCCGTGGTTGGTAAACAGGTGGATTTCCTGGAGCTAGCGGAGGCTCAGCGCCTGGAAGGGACTGCCGCGGTGTACGCCTCCACAACCTCGGGACTGCGTTTAGAGCAGGTGGCGTATGGCCCCACAGGTACCAAGTTGTGGTGTGACGTTTCCCTCCCACGCCCTCGCCCGGTGGTGCCTGCCGCTCTGCGGCGTAAGGTTTTTGAGGCCATTCATGGCCTGGCACATCCGTCCATCAGGGCGACTTCAGCCATGGTGGCTGACCGGTTTATCTGGCATGGGTTGCGAAAGCAGGTGGCAGCCTGGGCACGCGCCTGCATTCCGTGCCAGACCTCCAAAGTCCATCGTCATGTCCAGCCACCATACCAGAGATTTGAGGTTCCCCCCGTCCGTTTTTTCCACATCCATGTGGATTTGGTGGGTCCATTGCCCTATTCTAGGGGTTACACTCACCTACTGATGGTGGTTGATCGGTTCACTCGTTGGCCGGAGGCGCTCCCGTTGTCGGACACCTCGGCGGCCTCCTGTGCACGGGCCCTGGCTTTGCATTGGGTGGCTCGTTTCGGGGTCCCGGCTATTATCACTACGGATCGGGGGGCCCAGTTCACCTCGTCCCTCTGGGCCGCGCTGGCACAGCTGTATGGCTCGAGCTTACAGCAGACCACCGCCTATCATCCCCAAGCCAACGGGATGGTTGAGCGTTTCCATCGGCAGCTGAAGGCGTCTCTCTGTGCTCGCCTGACTGGCTACGATTGGGCTGACCAGCTGCCTTGGGTCCTCCTCGGCATTCGTACGGCCCCGCGGGCTGAGCTGGGCACATCTTCGGCTGAGCTCGTCTACGGTTCGCCCCTGCGGGTGCCGGGCGACATTCTCCCTTCCACTCCCGCCTTGCCGCCATCCGTCACGTCAGTCTTGGGCTCCCTCCGGGAACGGGTGGGTTCTCTGGCTCCAGTCCCGACCTCCAGTCACGGAAGCACAGCAGTTCACGTTCCGTCGGAATTGCGGAGCTGTGATTTCGTGTTTCTTCGGAAAGATTGCCACCGCCCCCCTCTCCAGCCGGTTTACCAGGGCCCGTTCCAGGTGCTCAAAAGAGGGACTGTAACCTTCACCTTGCAGGTAGGAAATCGTCAGGAGCTTGTTTCAGTGTCCCGTCTCAAGCCGGCCCATTTGGACCAGGACCTCCCCGTGTCGGTGGCTCAGCCGCCGCACCGGGGCCGGCCTGTGGCTGCGCGACTGGTCCCGCCAGCGGCGCCCAGTTTACCACCTCTTGGGCCTCCGCCGCCTATGGTTGGGCCCGGGCTGCCGTTGTTGATCAAGTGCCCCCCGTCACCTACACCCTCCGCTCCAGTGGACCCCGCATCGCCTCCAGCGGCAGCGTCCACCCCGCCTCCTGTCACGCTGGGGGTATCGGTTTCCCCCCTCCATACACGTTCTGGGCGGGAGGTTCGGGCGCCCGTGAGGTATGGTTTCGAGGGTTCTGGGGGGGTCATGTAGGGACATAGGGATTGGCCAGGTAGTAGAACCCTCGGATTGGTTTACGGTCACGGGGTGAGGGAGCGCGGGGTATTTAAATGCCTGGCGCCAAACTGTAGATAGAGATTAGATTAGTGAGCGAAGTTAGTGTAGTCCAAGAAGAAGTGCGTTGCGTTTGTCACGGGTTTTATACCAATAAAGTATTTGGATAATACCGCTCGTTTGGACTCACTACATTATAAGCATTAAACATTCCCCATCTCTGTCCAACCCCTGTCAACATTGCTCTTAGATGGTACGAGAGGCAAATGCTTCACCTGGAAACATTTGGTCTCCAGTCTATCAGAGATATTTCCTTTGTTCCCTTCACCCCTCTTCCTCTCACAATTCATTTCATACTTTTTTTCTGATTTTACTTGTTATGAGATTTTTTTAATGTTTTGTTTTTGTGTGTCTTTTCCTATTAAATGCCGTCTTTTCCAGTTCGGATGAAGTGCCATTCTGCTTTCTCCACAGATTCTGCCTAGTCTGCTGAGTAAGTCTGGCATTTTGCATTTAGTTCACATTTCCAGCATCTGATAATATTTTTGCTTTTTAAACACTTATTCCAGCTTTAAGCTAAGTAACAAAATATCAGTTGACTATTTTCTCCACAAAACTGAACAATTTTAGTTGGAAGATATCAACCATGTTCAGTGCCTCCACGTGTTACAAAGGCCAAAAATTACACTTACAACACTTGTAGTTGTTAAGGAAGGGTACTTTTTTTGTGGTCTTTGTTCAAATTACTTAGTTGAAAAGGAAATTTCCACAGGTTAAATTACATGCCATCTACCTTACCATAGTTCTGACAGAAAACTATGTCATTGCTGCAAAAGTTTCAATTTACAGCTCATGAGGATTTCCCTGTTCACCCTCTCTATCAATTTCCATCAGTTAAACATAAATTTCTGGAAGTTACTGTCCTCTGAGCTTTGTTCCTCCATTAACATCACCACAAAATAGTTGTATAGTTGGGATACATGCCTACAAAATATGTCATAATGTTGGAGCCGGCACAATGAATTGTGTGCATTTCCTGATGTGATAAATTCCAATTAATACCAAACACTCCAGGCGGTTAAAACAAGGAATAAGTCCCAATCCTTCAGATTTTACTTATTAGATTTTAAAATGTTTTGTTTTTGAGTGTCTTTTCCCATTAAATCCCATCTTTTACTTCCTCCTTTATTCCAATTTCTGTAAATGACCGTGTTAAACGTCTTTACTTCTTTTGCACTCTTCCATTCCTAGACATGAGCAATCACCACACTGATAGCTAAATATACAAAGGGCCCAAGTTCTCAAATGCCCTCCTTTAACTTCAGCAGCTCTGCCCCTTACCCAAGCGGTTGTACATTTCCTTAATTATATGGCCTGGAGTCACCGTTTCTTCTGATAACAGTCCTGTGAAGTTCTTTGGGATATTTTCCTGTGTAAAATGAACACGTTGTCAATTTTACATTGATTCAAATATTTTAATGTGTGCATGTTTAGAATCCAAGTGTCTCGGTGAAAATTTTGTCAATCTGTTTTTGATTTTTTATTTACATGTTGCTGGCATCTATGATGTCCTGGCAAAAATACAACTCTTTTCATTCTGCTAATCCTTAAAGGTGTGCTACAAGGAAGCACCATTTCATTGCAATTCGTCTAAAATCATAGCATTTATTGTTTTTTTAAATAACCGTCCCTACCTTGATGATTTTGATCCTGTACAGAGCTCTTAACATTTATCTTACTCTGTTTCTCTGTCTTCATTCAGCTCTCCACTTTATACACAACATCCCAGGTAAGCGGATGAGTGCTTTGAGTTCATTGGGTCTTGTTTAATCGTGTAAACACTGTTGAAATAGCACAATAGATCTTCATGATCCTGGCAATTATGTTTTTTTTAAATATTTCATTGCTGCATGGCTAGTGGGGCTACTGCCTCACATTTCCAATGACCCAAGATTCATCCTGATCTCTGGGGCTGTGTCCGGAGTTTGCACTTTCTTCCTGTGTTCATGTGAGCTTCCTCCAGGTGCTCTGGTTTCCTCCCACATTCCAAAGGCACGTGGGGTTGGTAAGTTATCCATCGTGGGTAATGAATAGCAGAATTTGGGATGTTGAAGGGAATGTGGTGAAATTAAAAATGGGAGCAGTGTAAATAAGTACTTGATGATCACCATCCATGCCCAATAAGGCCAAAGGAATTATTTCCATGCCTTATGATGCTACAACTTTAAATCGCAATGAAATCACAAATGACTTTCACAGCAGTCGTTGGTGATAGTTCTAATGCTGAAATACTGGCGTAAACATTAAAATGTGATTTTTTAAAAAGATCAGCCATGTTCGTACTGAAAGAAACAAGCACAAGGGGCCAAATGGCCTCCTGCTGCTTCTATTTCGTATGACGCTAACTGCACCAGTGCAGCAGCAGTTGTAATGCTGAACCATCCACAGCTACTTCAAAGGAAAGTGTGGCAGCCCCACAAGGAAGAAAAAAAAACTTAATTCATGAATTCATAGGTCAGAAGTAGGGTCTTGACCCAAAACGTCACCTGTTTCTTCTATCCAGAGATGCTGTCTGACCTGCAGAGTTACTCCAGCAATTTATGCCTAACTTAGGTTTAAACCAGCATCTGCAGTTCCTTCCTACATATTAATTCGTGAAGTAACTTGCTTGTTGTCCAAAGCATTAGGTGAATCACAAACAGTAAAATAGCTTGTCCTTGTTTGGTTTAAACCAGTCAAGCTTGAAAGGGGAAGTTGGAAGGGTGTTCCGCCAATGAAACATTCCAAAGCCACTAATATTCAACTCCTTTAATTGGTCTGGTCAGCTTTTAAGAGATTGCTTGCTCTGCAGACGACTTGCATTAGATAGCACAATTAAATGGGCAAGACAAAACCGCATGATATGTTTGGAGGCTTTCAGAAAACGATTTAAAAATAAAACACTGCAGTAGAGCTTCAACACAACACATATAGTATCTATAACCCAGCTGTGACTATCAGGAGCTACTAGTCTCTCTCTCTCTCTCTCTCTCTCTCTCTCTCTCTCTCTCTCTCCCTCCCTCCCTCCCTCCCTCCCTCCCTCCCTCCCTGGCACACACTTTGCACTCAGTGCTGACTATAGTACTTAACACACTGGAAGCAACCAAAACATTAGCTTACAGTTTATACAATGACTTAAACGCTGTAAAGATCCCAAGCATTTCCCAGGGGCTTTATGAAACAGAATTTTACATGCAACCACACGCGGAGATACTGGAACACATGATCAAGGCCTGATCAAAGAAGTAGGATTTAAGACGGATTTAGAGGAAAGAGGAGGCGTGGTTCCAGAGTTTACAGGCTTGGCAGCTGAAGGTCAATAACCAACTGTGGAGCAATTAAAACTGGGATGTATGAATGGCCAGAAATGAGAAAGTGCAGATTTGCAGGTTACACAACTGGAGAAAATTACAGGAGATAAATGTGAGCACGAAAAAAAGCAATTTCAATAATTATTTCTTTATATTTCCATTATTTAGTCCTTACAGAGTGCCCAATTTATTTTGTAAAAATATTTGTCACACACGGATTGTTTTAGATTTAGATATACAGCGCGGAAACAGGCCCTTCGGCCCACTGAGTCCGCGCCGCCCAGCGATCCCCGCACATTAACACTATCCTACACACACTAGGGACAATTTTTTTACATTTTACCCAGTCAATTAACCTACATACCTGTATGTCTTTGGAGTGTGGGAGGAAACCGAAGATCTCGGAGAAAACCCACGCAGGTCACGGGGAGAACGTACAAACTCCGTACAGACGGCGCCCGTAGTCAGGATCGAACCTGAGTCTCCGGCGCTGCATTCGCTGTAAGGCAGCAACTCTACCGCTGCGCCACCGTGCTACCATTTCTTTGGAATACCAGATTGTGGGGAGACCTGATAGAAGTACATAATACTATGACTGACATAGATAGGGTAGACAGTCAGAACCTTTTTCCCAGGCTGGAAAAATCAAATGCAATGAACCCTTGTTGTAACAGTCCATCGAGGGGGAAATAATCTCCGTTATTGCCAACTGTTCGCTACAACCGAGTAAAGTATTATCATTATATGTAGTTGAAACCAAGAACTGCAGATGATGGTTCATACACAAAAGTTGGGGGGGTCGGAGGAGGAGGAGGCGGCGAGGGGAGGAGGCAGGGGGGAGGGGGAAAAGAGGCCGTGAACAAAGCAACCGCTGACAGTAGAAGCAGTGGCTGGTGTGTAGGGAGGGAGCGCCATGGTGACCAAACATCTCCTGTCGGTGGCAGCAATCCGAAGCAAGCACTGTCCCCAGGGGCAACAATGTTAGTCGCAACAACAGTCATGCCAAATTGACCGTGTGGTGGGTGAAGAAGGGTCCGCTGGTGCACCTTGCGACCTGGGGGTGGCATCGGAAGCCGGGGCCGTGAGCGGAGGGGAGACAGTCTGAGCTGGAGGGCGGTGGTGTTGGCCGGTCCGACCACTATCACCGTTGACCAAGTACAATAAGCACTCATCAGCCATGATCTCATTGAAAGGCAGAGCACATTCAGGTGGCTGAATGGCCAGATCATGTGCCTTCATTACACGGTTTTAAAGGACTGCATAAATTGACGATGTTTAGACCTAGCAAAGCTCAACCAGGATTTCTGTTTGTGGTTCAGTGTCGCTTTGCTGGGAAATATTCGTGAGGATTTGAAGTAAACACAGGACAATAATGGTCTCCGAGTTGAAGACAGAATCATAGTAGACTGTAGAAACAAGAAACTGCAGATGCACGCAAAAGGACACAAGTGCTGCTGTAACTCAGCCGGTCAGGCAGCATCTCTGGAGAACATGGGTAGGTGATGTTTCATGTCAGGACCCTTCTTCTATCTGAAATTTGCAATGTGTCTTTTTTCATAGTAGGCTATGCTGTCAACTATGATTGAACAGACTCCTTATACTCAAGTCCACACGTGAAAAACTACCGTTGATAAAGTGACAAAGTGTTATTAAATCCCATAGAATCTTTAGCACAAAGTGCTGGAGGAGCATCTGCATTTTCTTGTGTCCTGGTGGAGCCTTTTCTTAGCAGAAGTCAACAGTTTGGAGAAAGTAGGAACATTTTTAAAAACAAATGTATTATTGTTTATTTATTTGTGTCATTGAGTTAATGTGCCTGTAAAGCAGCAGTAAGTAAGAATTTCATTGTTCTGATCCTGGTGCATATGACCATTAAACATTCTTGAAGATAGACACAAAATGCTGGAGTAACTCAGCAGGACAGGCGGAAACTCTGGAGAGAAGAAATGGGTGACGTTTCAGGTTGAGATCCTTCTTCAGACTGAAGAAGGCTTTACAGGCACATTAACCCAACGACACAAATAATAGTTTTTCATGTATGGACTTGATGAGCATAAGGGGTAGGCCATTTGGAACTGAGATGAGGAAAAACTTTTTCAGTCAGAGAGTTGTGAATCTGTGGAATTCTCTGCCTCAGAAGGCAGTGGCGGCCAATTCTCTGAATGCATTCAAGAGAGCTGGATAGAGCTCTTAAGGATAGCGGAGTCAGGGGGTATGGGGAGAAGGCAGGAACGGGGTACTGATTGAGAATGATCAGCCATGATCACATTGAATGGCGGTGCTGGCTCGAAGGCCTCCTCCTGCACCTATTGTCTATTGAGTCTGTCCAACCAGAGTGGACATCATCAGACTGAAGAAGGGTCTCGACCCAAAACGTCACCCATTCCTTCCCTCCAGAGATGCTGCATGTCCCGCTGAGTTACTCCCGCTTTTTGTGCCTATTTTCGATTTAAACCAGCATCTGCAGTTCCTTCCTACACATTAAACATTCTTGACTCTTCAAACATTCCATCTGATTCTAAATTAAATCAATAAGCAGGTGGCAAGCAATGTTTGTTTTTCCCATTTCAAATGCGCTAGGGTCTCCACCCTGCCCATTGTAAATGGTTGGAAGTGTTCCAACTAAATCCACACAATTATAATTAGGAGCTACCACAAACAAGTTGTTGGAACCTAACCTCAGTTTAAAACAATTATATGCAGTGCGATTGAAGCAATGAACAGAGTCAATTGTTTTAAAGCACAACATCTTATTAATAATAATGCCTTCCTATGCTACCTCCGTTTTGTAAGGGTAAAGGAGCAATGGAATGACGATCAAGAAACTCATTGAAATCTGAGGAAGGTATTTATTCACAAAATGCTGGAGAAACTCAGCAGGTCAGGCAGCATCTCAGGAGAGAAGGAATGGGTGACGTTTCAGGTCGATACCCTTCTTCAGACTGATGTCTGGGGGGGCGGGACAAAGGAAGGATATAGGTGGAGACAGGAAGACAGTGGGAGATCTGGGAAGGGGAGGGGAAGAGAGGCACAGAGGAACTATCTAAAGTTGGAGAAGTCAACGTTCATACCACTGGGCAGCTTGCAGCCTCTAGCCAGTTATTCTGGAGGAACTTGAGATGAATGGGAAGGTATGTCGAGTAGGGAAATACAAGATGCTGCAGATATTCTTGTGTAGGAAGGAACTGCAGATGCTGGTTTATACCGAAGATAGACACAAAATACTGGAGTAACTCAGTGGGACAGGCAGCCTCTCTGGAGAGCAATGGGTGACATTTCGAGTCGAGACCCTTCTTCAGACTGAGAGTCAGGGGAGAGGGAAACTAGATCTGCTGATATTCTTGCATGTCTTTACCACCAAGTGAATTTCTATTCCAGTCTGGTTTAATTTTCACTTACGATCATTACTGCTCATTATTGCTCATCTTTCTAATTCCTTTCCTGGGTGAAAGTATTCAAGGCCATCAATTATTTATATCACCCCAAATGGACTGATCCATTTAGGCATACACATGTTGGTTTCATATGATGGATTCTCAAGACCCGAGTTGTCAATTTCACTGTCTGTATTATGCTTTGTCCATTGGGGGTGGCATTGGAACATTTTGGACTCGGAGCAAATCTCAATATAGGCTTCTTGGCACTTCTAATGACAAGGTAACCTTCAAGAAACTTTAACTAAATGAATGCTAGCGTCCAACCAGCAGGGATCCAGAGCAGAATCAGCAGGCACAGAACAGCTGCATGTGGAATTTGAAAGTAGGCCATGATAAAGAAATTTGGCAAAACATACCAAAGCTGGCAGTGTGACTGATGGCAAGGAACAAAGTTCTAGATTGCAATCTTGATGAACTAGACCTACACGGCAGGCACTAAAACACTAAATTAAATGTAATTAATTTGTTCCTTACTCTAATTTACACTGCCAGCTTTGGTTTAAATTGAAGGCAGGAATGGGGTACTGATTGAGAATGATCAGCCATGATCACATTGAATGGCGGTGCTGGCTCGAAGGGCCGAATGGCCTCCTCCTGCACTTATTGTCTATTGTCTATTGAATTTATACCACCACATTATGCAACAGTCAAGATGGCAAGTCAACACTTCCTCAGGGGACTGAGGAAATTTGGCATGTCTCCAGTGACTCCTACAAACTTCTACAGATGTACCAAAGAAAGCATACTGTTGGATTTCATCGCCGCTTGGTTGCGGAACAAATCTGTCTTTACCAATGGCGCTGCTGTAGAAATGGTCAATAGCTTTAAATTTCTCAGCATCCATGTCTCCTGCATCTTAATCTGGTCACTGATGAGGTGGTGATCAAGAACGTGCATCAGGGTGGTTACTAGTTCACTACCTCAGGCGTCTGAGAAGATTTGGTATGTCAACGATTCTCTCAAACCTCTATAGATTTGCTATAGAAAGTACTCAGATGGGATGCATCTCGGTATGGCATGGCATTTCCTCAGCTCGGACTCTGAACACAGTCTAGTCCATTACCGACTCATCACTTCCTTCCACCGAGTCCACCTTCACAGTGCGGTGGATTAGGAAGGTTAAAACAATCCTCAAGGATACCTGCCACCCTGGACATTCCCTTTTCATGCGTCAACCTTCTCCCCTCCCCCCCCCCCAAACTCCCTTCATCCCCTCCCAGTTGTATCCCTTCCTCTGGCTTTACATTTCATGCTTTTTCTCTCCTTATCATTCAGGCCTTCTGTCTTTTCATTTCTGGCCTTTGTCCAACCATTTGCCAATTAAACCTCTTCACTTATTACTTGCCTGGCATCGTTCTATCCCCACCCAGCTTTCTCCTCCCCACTACAATCAGTCTAAAGAAGGGTTCTGACCCGAGACATCATCTATTCAAGTCCTCCGAAGATGCTGCCTGACCCGCTGACTTACTCCAGCACTTTGCGTCTTTTTTTTGTAAACCAGCATCTGCAGTTCTTTGTGTCTAAAGCTTTTGGTGTTTGACAAAGAAAGTGTAGGTCAAGACAAAAGTATTTTTTACTTAATGATACTAGCATTGATCATAACATTCTGAAAGGTTATCCTTTTTGAACCACCCAATAGCATTTTAAGTTGAATAACCAGGTAACATGAAGTCATTCCTTATTAGAATACGTGGAGTAGGTTCTGAACTGGATTAACAGGTAATCTCAGACAAAGAGTTTACAAAAGCAGCAGTGAATCTCTGCAAGGGCTATTCATAATATTTTTTGATAATAATATTTGACAGTATATTGTTGCTTTTATTTTTTGTGAAAACTGTCATCTAGGTTATGGCTATTGAGCTCTGCAAATAATATCCCTGAATGGATTCTAAACCTAGGGGGAAAAAAATCCTTTCTATTCCTTCCCATCTACTTTCTCCCAATTCCATAAAACGCATGGTCAAAATTATTAGGCACTTACTGCAAAATTAATTGGAACATTACAAAAATTCTGTTTGTAATTTGAATAAAATGTAATCTGCTGGAAATTAGCCAAAGTCTGATGCAAAGATGTACATAATTTGAAGGACAATTTTGTAGTAGCAATTACTTGACTAATACAGTTCACTGCCCCGATGTGAAATGTGTAACGTACAACAAAAGTTAGCAGAGATTTAGTGAACAGATTCCATTTAACTTCCCCCTTGGAATTCTTCTCCCCACTTATTTATTTACTAATCCCTGAAATGTATGTGGCTGGTAAATGGGCAAGAGAAGAGGTGGATGCAAGTGTCCTATCAAAATACAGCCAAAATCATAAGTGTGGAGAAGGTTCATCTAATCCTGTCTATCAGTTTCCTATGTTCCAAATCTCAAAAGATTTCTGTTCATTAATGATACTGGTTGATTCACCATCCTTTGTCTCCTATTCCATTCCCCCTGATCAGGTTTCATTTTTGCTATGTGACTGACATTTGAACACAAGGACTTATTTTCCAGGTGTGGTGCTTGCATGCCAGATACACACATCACACACACATGAAACACATCTACCTGCCCATTGATTTGAATAGATGGAAAATGAAACCAGGCATACTTCCAGCTCTTTGTTCTCGTGATCCAGCATTGCTAATTTCAGTCTGGAATAGGGTCCCGACCCAAAAGGTCACAAATCCATGTTCTCCAGAGATGCTGTCTGACCCGCTGAGTTACTCCAGCACGTTTGGTCTTCTCATGCTAATTTATAAAGTTGTCCCAGAAACTATAAATTTCCTTAGTGCTTTTCTATCATTATAACTTCACTAATGATGTAAACACTGTATTTTTTACAAATATACCTTTGACATTGGCAACATTTCATTCAAATAATAAAATGTTTGGCAGATATTCATTTCATTTTGTAGCACAATAGACAAAAGGTGCAGGAGTAGGCCATTCGGCCCTTCAAGCCAGCACCATCATTCAATGTGACCATGGCTGATCATTCTCAATCAGTACCCCGTTCCTGCCTTCTCCCCATACCCCCTGACTCCGCTATCCTTAAGAGCTCTATTTAGCTCTCTCTTGAATGCATTCAGAGAATTGGCCTCCACTGCCTTCTGAGGCAGAGAATTCCACCGATTTACAACTCTGACTGAAAAAGTTTTTCCTCATCTCTGTTCTAAATGGCCTACACCTTATTCTTAAACTGTGGCCCCTGGTTCTGGACTCCCCCAACATTGGGAACATGTTTCCTGCCTCTAACGTGTCCAACCCCTTAATAATCTTATATGTTTCGATAAGATCCCCTCTCATCCTTCTAAATTCCAGTGTATATAAGCCAAGTCGCTCCAGTCTTTCAACATATGACAGTCCCGCAGTTCCGGGAATTAACCTAGTAAACCTACGCTGCACGCCCTCAATAGCAAGAATATCCTTCCTCAAATTTGGAGACCAAAACTGCACACAGTACTCCAGGTGCAGTCTCACTAGGGCTCTGTACAACTGCAGAAGGACCTCTTTGCTCCTATACTCACCTCCTCTTGTCATGAAGGCAAACATTCCATTGGCTTTCTTCACTGCCTGCTGTACCTGCATGTTTCCTTTCAGTGACTGATGCACTAGGACACCCAGATCTCGCTGTACGTCCCCTTTTCCTAACTTGACACCATTCAGATAATAATTTGCCTTCCTATTCTTACCACCAAAGTGGATAACCGCACACTTATCCACATTAAACTGCATCTGCCATGCATCCGCCCACTCACACACCTGTCCAAGTCACCCTGCAACCTCATAGCATCTTCCTCACAGTTCACACTGCCACCCAGCTTTGTATCATCTGCAAATTTGTTAATGGTACCTCTCGCCGACTCTTAGAATACAAATCCTAATACTGTATATTTTTGCTTAACTAAATAAGTCATTCTTAGTTGCATCCCTGTTTACTTTGCCTTATAGTAAATCAAAGAATGTGGATATTAAATGCAATGTATCTTTTTCATTGACTTGAAAATAGCTTTTCATACTGGTGCAGCTTCTATCACAATCTCCATCGACTTCTGCAATTTCAAACAGTTGCAGAAATGTTTTCTCGTTTTTCAAGTTCTGATGAAGGGCGACCTGTTGAAAGTCTAAAGAAAAAGTGCTGGAAATCTGGAAAAAATTGTGCTGGTGATACTCAACAGATCAGACAGTCTAATGCCGCTTCTGACGAAACAATTGGATGCCTGTTTTAATAAAGGGTCCGAAACGTCACCAATCCACGTTCTCCAGAGTTGCTGCTTGACCTGCTGAGTTACTCTGGCACTTAGGCTTTATTTTCCACAAAAGGACACAATGTCTTTAATGATGACTATTGATAAAGGGTCCTTAACCTGAAATTTTAATTCAGTTTCCCTTTTCGGTCTGAAGAAAGGTCTCGACTCGAACGTCACCTATTCCTTTTTTTCAGAGATGCTGCCTGTCCCGCAGAGTTAGTCCAACTCTTTGTGTCTGTCTTCCCTTTTCACTGATGCTGCTTGATCTATTTTGTTTCAGATTTTCAGTACCTGCAATTTCTTGATTATCTATTACTGTATTCAAAACCCCTTAATAACTATGGATGGATCACTTTTCTCTTTGGATCTTCTTGCCTTTAAAAAAATATATCCTACTTGTAAACTTGTAACCATTTGATTAGTCACTGAAATAAAAAGGTACTGCAGATGCTGTTTTATACCAAAGAAAGACACAAAATACTCCAGAGATGCTGGTTGACCCACTGAGTTACCCCAGCATATTGTGTCTATCTTTGATTATTCACCGCAATTGGTTCCATTCAGTAAACAGTTCATTGATCAGAGTGTGTTTATCAGTTGCATTCACTGATCAGTTTATTGATCAGTGTGTGTTAAAGTACTTTACTCATCCCAGTGATTCCAGGTGGAAGCTATAGTCAACAATGGCCAGGAATTTGCAGGGTTGAAGTGAAAATCAGATGCCAATGTATCTTTGATTGATATTTAAATTTCACGGAAGATTAAAATAACGTTTTTTTGTTTATCCAGCACTTTTAAAAATGTGTTCACGATCAATGGATAGGAAACATATCAGCCTACATTATTTACATTCATGGCTTATGGGCACCACGGGCAAGGGCAGCATTTATTGTACAAATCTAAATGACTTTACACTGAATAGTTTGCTACGACATTTCAGATACCAGTTTAGAGTCAATTACATTCTTATCAAACTGGAGTCATGGGCTGACTAAACCACATAAAGGCCACACATTTCCTTCCTTATGAAAGCATTTGTGAATCAGAGTTGTCTAATACAGCAATCCAGTCGTTTTATAGTCACCATCAAAGACTTTGTGTCCTTTTGTGGAAAATAAAGCCAGTGCTGGAGTAATTCAGCGAGTCAAGCAGCATCTCTGGAGAACATGGATAGGTGACATTTCACAGCGTGCTGGAGTAATTCAGCGGGTCAAGCAGCAGCCCTGGAGAACATGGATAGATGACATTTCATAGAGTGCTGGAGTAACAGTGGGTTGGCCAGCATTTCTGGAGAACATGGATAGGTAACGTTTCACAGAGTGCTGGAGTAATTCAGCGGGTCAAGCAGCATCTCCGGAGAACATGGATAGGTGACGTTTCACAGAGTGCTGGAGTAATTCAGCAGGTCAAGCAGCATCTCTAGATAACATGGATAGGTGAGTTTCAGATCAAGACTCTTTTACTGGAGTGTTTTATATTCTACAAGAAGGGTCTCAACCTGAAACATCACCTGCCGAGTTATTCTAGCACCTTGTGTCCTTTTGTCTATTAACCAGCATCTCCAGTCCTTTGTTTCTAGGCTTTATTTGCGAGCACTTTCTTAATTAATAGTAATTTAAGTTGCTCACAG
This sequence comes from Rhinoraja longicauda, assembly GCF_053455715.1. NCBI lineage: Eukaryota > Metazoa > Chordata > Chondrichthyes > Rajiformes > Arhynchobatidae > Rhinoraja > Rhinoraja longicauda. The sequence continues at coordinate 122,434,455 of NC_135953.1, forward strand.
CATCAAACTTCACACAATTTGCAAACTCTCACAACAACAATGTGGTAATGCCCAGATAAACTTTTATTTTTTTAAATACAAGAACACCAGGGTTACTTTCTGCTTTAAAAAAAAATAGCAACAGAAGATCATTTAAGTGTTAGAAATGGCTTTCAGATTAAATAACACAAACAGAAAATACTGGAAACATACAGAAGTTAAGTAGCATTGCTGGGGAGAGAAACGGAGTCAATGTTTTGGGTCAAGGGTCTTGTATAGAACTGGAAAACAAGTGCAAAACAAGTGTTTCAAATTGCAGTGACTGCAATAGGGTGGAGGTGAAACTTGTCAAGGTAACAATTACTTTAAAAACCATCCGTTGGAAACAGAAAACTAAAATATAGTGAATTATAAAGATCCAGCCAGATCAGTACAAAGAAAAACAGTGGCTCTTGAAATTGTTATATTCAATATTAGGGTCCAATGGCTGTAATATATCTACAGGTTATGTTGGACATTGCAGGAGGACAAAGTGGGAGCAAGGAAAAGAATTAAAATGACCAGAAATTGGAAGCTAAGGTTTGCCTTTGAACACTGATAGGGAGCTCTGCACAACCATCTATTTCATTGAACCACTGAAAGATACAGCATGGAACAGGCCCTTCGGCCCACCGAGTCCACATTGATCGTCGATCACCCATTCACATGAATTCAATATTATCCTACTCTCTCATCTATTCACCCGCAGATTAGGGGCGATTTACAGCGGCCAATTAACCTACGATGCCACACATCTTCAGTATGTGCAAGGAAACCGAGCACCCAGATGAAACCCACGCGGTCACATGGAGAACATGCAAACTCCACACAGATGGCACGCAAGGTCAGGATCAAACCCGGGTCCCTGGCGCAATGAGGTATTAGCTCCACCAGCTGCATCACTGTGCCGAATGTACAGACCACAATGTGAAACACCAAGTACAATACAGGTCTCTCCCCCAGTTCACAAATATTCACTTAAATATTTCCTCAGTACAAAGAATTTTGTTTTTGTTCATTTTATTCCTTCCCGAATGAAGGCCTCAGTCACTGTAATGAAGAGTGCAGAACACATCTTGCAGTATGGTTCACACAAAAAGCAAGTCTCAGGAACCATCGCACACCCTCACTGCTTTCGATAAGTTCACTCGTGTACCTTATCATGTTACCATTCGTTTCAGATATAGTTAAGTATTAACAGTACTCTTTCCCCTTCTGATATAGCAATCAGAAAACATTGACGAATTGCCTTGGCATAGATGTATCAATCCTACTCTAAAGTCAGCTATTTTCTTTCCCTGGTCAGCTGGTGTATCCATCTGGTGTACTGGATTCATATCCCAATCGCTGAACTAAAGCCAAGGTAAGAGGTTTTCTTTAAACCAGTAACAATGTTGAGCAGCACATCAGGGACAAACTCACCAACTGCTATAATCTCCCCTGGTTTATCAACAAAATGTAATAAAGTGAATTTTCTTGCAGTCATTGTGGAATTCCCATGTCACTGCAAACGGTAAGCATGTGATTGTTTTTCTCCCATCTTCTCCAACAGAAGAGCTGGGCTGATACAAAACAAATCAAATGTATTTGTAACTGGGTGCACTCAAATTAATCCTAATGCCACAGTAAACAGGAATGTGCCAGGGTACTTAAAGTCAACTTCAAAGATGTTTTCAGTAACATTAAATGAGAGGAAAGAATAGTCAGTTGCAGTGTGTGCTCTGAAAATCAAGTAACAATTATTTGTAAATGAAAAAAAGGAAACACCAGGCAGGTTGAGCGATTATTTTGCATCGGATTTAAAAGCGGAAGTGAACAACGTGCCAAATATTCAGGAACGGGTATTCATTGAACTGAACACAAGGAAGTCGTAACATAATGGAAATAAGACACATGACTGATATTCCTTATTTTGGTCTTTTGTGACATCACAAAATCACTGAGGCAGGATCTGTCCTGAATTTTTTTAAATGGGTAACAAATTGTTCCACTGACTAATCAAAGTATGAAGCATATTGCTTCCCTCCTAGAGTATTAAAGCAAGAGAGTTAGAATACTGTAGTTGCACCAACTACAAGTTTCCAAAGTTCAGTTGATTCAGAGTCTGTAAAAAGAACATCAACCTGCTATTTAAGGTGAGGAAGCAAAGCCAAGGAATTTTGGACCCAGTAGCTTTACTAATTTCTTAACAATCAAAGGCAAGGTAACTGAAGGGCCTATTTTATTTTTTCAAATAAATGTAGATGTGATGAAAATACCCAGTCGGCGCAGGCATATCTTTACAATCAGAAACAGAGTTAACAGGTCAGGTCAAAGACCTGCCACCAGATCTGGAAAACAAGTTTTAATATGCTGAGGAAAGTGAGAGAAGGCAAAATAATTTTTAAAATCAATGGTAAACTTGAAAGGTGAAAAGATTAAAGAACAAGTGGTAAGAGTGAAAAGTATAAAAAGCCCAAAGTAGATTAACATGCAGAACACTTCTCTATATTTACCAAAGAAGTTTGAAAGGAATGCTGCAAGTCTGAAATAAAATGTCCGGAATGCTGGCTATTTGAAAATTTTCAACTCAGAAGAGTCCGAAAAGCCTGTAATGTGTCCTGTTATACCTCAAAGTTATGTTAATTCCTGGGAACACTGTGAGAGACCAAATGCAGATGTCAAAGCAGAAGCAAAATGGAGAATTAACATGACAAGTGGCTTGGAGTTCAGGGTCACTCTGGTTGACAGAACAGAGGGGTTCTACAAAGCGATCACCTAATCTGCATTCAGTCACCCCATTGTGGAAACAATACTGTGTGCAGCACACAGAGCACGTAGATCTGTGTTGCACAGAAGGAACTTTTGGGACCCTTGACAGTGGGGAAGGCAGGAGGTAAACAGGCGTGTGTGGAATCTTCTGCAGTTGTACAGAAGGTGCAAGTGGGGAGGGAAAGTGGTATTGGTAAGGGTGGTAGAGCAAACGAGCAATCCAGAGGGAACAGTGCTTTTCCAATGACAAAAAAGGGAGCGAACAGGTATGTAGGACTGCTGATGGCACCATAGTTGGAAATTATAGATGATGAACTGTCAAACGCAAAACGTGAAAGTGGAACGACCTGAAATTTTCATTTATTGGGAGAATCTGTAAGGTCATCCAAGAAAAGCTGCTGAATTTGGAATTTTAACTAATTTAATTAACTGAAATTTAACTAATGCAGCGGACAAGGGAAATATCGAAGAATGTTATTTACGTGGATATTAATAAAGCATTTAAAGCAGTTAGTCAGAAGGGGCTACTAGATGAAGCTGCAACTTGGAGTTAAAGACAAACTGGAAGAGCAATTGGAAAGCTATAGCACGTTTGAAGAGCAGTATTCAAATTGTGAGAATGTGATTACTAGTGACCCACAAGGATTTGGTGTTAGGGTTACAGCTATTTATTGTATTTATAGATAATACAATGTATGAGATATATATCTATGTTTGATGCAAAGAAAAATCAGCGTTGAAAGCATCATAGATGAAGCATTAAATTACATCTATTTTGTAAGTAAATGGCTAAATGCAAGAAACGAAGGAAGTCGAGAGGATCTATTAACGTCGATGAACAGAACTGATTTTATGTCCTTAAAAGGTCATGAATATGCAAAAGGAACAAACAAAATGAAATGCTGGTCCTTGCATCCAGCATGAAGTACAAGGGGATGAAATTTTGCTGTAGCTGTACTAATTTCTGGTTAGGCAGTGTGTGGAGTATTCAAGGATCAAGCATGTTCTCACAGGCATCTTGGGAAAAGTGTAAAATCCCACCAGTTGAGTGGCCAAGGATTTCCATGACCACCCCATTGAAGATCAAGCATTGAAGATGGCACTGAGAAGCTAAAGCCCTATCATGGCAAGTGCATGAAAGCATGAAATTGCATGAAAGCATGAAAGTGCAAGAAAGGGGGAAAATGCATCCCCTCCCTAACTACCCACCCACACACCTTACTCAACTGTAGCAGACTCCATAGGCATCACATTGGCTTCATCAGCCACCTCAGAACATGGAGACATTGAAAGGAAGTGAGCAGTCCGAGCAAAAAAAACCACACAATTCTAAAAAGAGCACTCAGAAGAGTAGATGTAGAGTGTATTTAAAATTATGAATGAGATTACACAAACTAGGGTTGCAATTTCTGAAATTTAGAAGATGGATGTCGATTTTGATATTACGGGGAATTTTTGATAGCTTTTAATATTACGAGGAATAAAAATAGTTTCCTTCCCCCCTGACTCTCAGTATGAAGAAGGGTCTCGACCCAAAACGTTACAGGAAAAAAAACACAAACTCCGTACAGTCAGGACCCGTCGTCAGGATTGAACCCGGGTCTCTGGCACTGTAAGACTGCAACTCTGTACTCTGGCCTGGCAGAGGATACCAATGTTTGATTCTTCTTCCAGTGATGAGAGGATAAGCAAAAGAAATTTAAACTACTAAAAACACAGAGGAAAATGAAAATTACAATATCCAGAAATGAGGGACATTTTCATTTCTGTATTAGCGTTCATTCATTTGGTGAGAAGTGACATGCCCATCTTCATTTGCAAAAATGAAACAGAAATTACATGACAGAAACAGACTATTTATCCCAGCTGATCCATGCGATGTTTATGCTCCACATGCTCCCCTGTAAGTCTCGGCTCAAGCTTACCTCACCTACCATCAGCAGATTCCTCCCTCATTCACCTATATATCTTTCCCTTCAAGTACTCGAGAGTCATACAGCACAAAATCAGGTCCTTTCATCCAAGTTACCCATGCCGACCAAGATGCCGCATCTACACTAGTCCCACCTGCCTGCGCTTGGCTCATATTGCTCCGAACCTTTCCTGTACAAATGTTTTTTAAATGTTATAGTACCTACCTCAACTACCTCCTCTGGCAGCTCGTTCAGTAATCCTCCAACTCTATGTAAAAAAAAATGCCTCTCATTAAGTCTTTCCTAAGACCCTTTTGCAAAAAAATTGGCGAGAATGGCCCACGAAACACCAAAAATATTGTGAAATGTTGCTACTATTCTTTAGAGCGGCAAATTTTAGATCTAAAATTATTACATTATCTAACTAGTTCTGTTTTCAATATAGGATTCACTAATTTTGTAGAAATGCTTACATATTTAGTTCATACCATGCACATTGTTGCTGATAACTTTCAACATCTTCTCCTCTCCCCACATCTGTCCAACCCTTTCTTTGACCCCACCCCCCTTTTTCCATAAGTAGTCCTCACTTCAATTACCTTCATCTACAACTTCCAGCAAGGTGGGATATCATGGAGGGAAGGTCTACTCCAATGAGGAAGGGTCGTCTTACATCTGATGGAGTTTACCAGAGACAAGGATGATTTGATAACAAAAAAATCCAGACAGAGGAGATGTGGAGAGGACATTTCCTCTTGAGGGAGAATCTGGAACCAAGGAGTTATGGTTTAAAAATAAGACATCACACATTTAATAAAGAAATAAAACAGCAAAAAAAATTCTCAGGGGAGAGGTGAGAGAGAGGGCTGCATCTCTTTGGAATACTTCCTCATAAAACAGTGAGAGCAGTCTTTGAACATTTTTAAAACTGGATAATTCTGGATAAGCAAGAGGATAAAGTTATTGGGGGAGTTCAGGAATGCCGAGTTGTGGTTACAATCATGCCAGCCACATCCTTATTGAATGCTGATCACTCACAGTCCCCAGTGGTTTAGTCCTGCTCCCAATTTGTGTTCGGGTTACCGTTCCCATGTGTCATCTTCCCAGTTTCATTTCCTATTATTCTATCCACCTGCAATTCTTCTTAGTGCCCTCCCGTGTGATAAAAACATTTTTAGCCACAATCAAAATTATATTCCTTTGCCGTACTACTTTTTGCCAGTTTAATCAAAAGTACCTGTAGATGATAATTCAACTAAAACAGTAAAATGCTGGAAGTACTCAACAGATGAAAAACATCCAACAGGATCGCTAACAGAGAAAGCATCACCTGACCTGCTGGCTTGAGCTTTTTCAGCATCTTCAGTTTGTTGCCTTTTACTAATTTCTCTAACTAGTTCTGTTTTCAATATAGGATTCATTAATTTCGTAGAAATGCTTACATATTTCTTCCTCTGCTCCGATCACTATGGGACGGTCAACAGGATATTCTACTAGCACGATCAACTCAATCCATATGTATTCTGCTTCTATTTTGATGAACACAATATCTCATAAACATGAATATCTTTAGTTCGTGGTTTAAACAACCTGATTTCTTCCCGAACCTTACTATATAATGCCGTAGACCTACACATCATGGAAACAGGGCCTTCAAAAACTGACTGAATCTGGAAAAAAAACCTTCACTTTAATCCTTGTCTGTGGTACAAGAATGACGGGCAAAACAAAAAAAAAAGGATTTTGCATAAGATTCAAAATCATAATCAACTAGTTCTTAAAACAAAACATGCCTGGACGTCCCATCATGATGGACTCTTATCTGATGTCAGGCAAGCCTCGGATCCACAATTGTCTGGCATGTACAGAGGAAACAGCAAGGTGATCTCATCAGACCTGCCTCTCTGTTGCCTAGAAACCTTTGAAGACGATTAAAAAGGTAAGTGATGTCACTCTGATCCGGCATTTTAGCTGCATAAAATACAAAGCACCCACAGAACCAATGGGAGTGACACCTGTGTTATTGACTGATATTGTCAGTGTTGTGGATGAGTCAAAAGAGTTCAAGTACAACCTCTCCCTGCAAAACAGGTATATGTTTCTCTGTAAAGAAATAAATATGCCAAGTATCAGATAAAGCAATAAATGCTCAGCCGTTCAAATGGAATACGAATTTTTAACCTCTCTCCAATAAAATTAAACAGTCTTGATGATGCAAATTAAGAAGTCTGGCATGACCTGACTCTATGAATAATTAAAGAAAAAGGTAAGATGTCTTTGCAAAGGATCACAACCATAAACAAATAGTTCCCACAACACGAAGTGCCTGGCCTCTCTCCAACCTGTCAGAATCAGAGCTAACGACAGACAGATTTACAATCGTCTTTAATCTGACTAAGTATAATTTATAATTTCAAAACAAGAAAGTTTATCACAAAGAACCAACCATAACTCAAATAATGAGAAAGGAAGAATTATATTCTGGTGTTGACCTCAGTATTTTCTCCCCCCCCCCCAGGACTGGCATTTATTACCCATCCCTGTGAATATGTTTCCTACTTGTTTTTAAAACATAACTGGATAGCCTCCTGGACCACCTTGGAGAGCAGTTGAGGATTAACCACACGGATGTACAATTGCAGTTACTTCTAAACATGATCAGAAAGAATAGCAGATCTCTAAAACCAAAGTGTCTAATTCACTTGTCAGGTCTACAAAATAAACACTAGGGAAGCGTTTAGGTTTATATTGTCAATCCAGCTGCTCACAGAATCATAGACATGCACAAAACAGGAGGTTCATCATATCCATGCCATCCAAAGGCAACTATTTAGGTTAATTAATTGTAATTTTGTCCATAGCTTTCTTGGATAACACCAAGCCCTTTGAGACCCCATTACATCAGTGGTTCCAATAAAATGTCCTTTCATTTCCGTATTCAGTGATTGGAAATATATTTAATGTAATTCAAGCATCATTCCAGCTATTTTCCAGAATTAATATAATTTCTATATCAAAATTCGTGAAGGAAGCAGCAAGCAAATGGAAAGCCAAGTCAAATAACTGCCAAAACTAATGAGAATGCGACAATTCCCTAGATTCTGAAAATAGCTTAAAGTCACTTTAAGTGATGCTAGATTTTTATTACTGACCATCTGCAACCTTGGCATCATATCTGACTCCAAGTGACTTTCTGACCCCATAACTTCTCCATCACCAGCACTGTTGGCTGCAATCTCTACAATACAGCCTTTCTCTGTTCCTCTGTACCTCTCTGAGCTCCAGTACTAAAACCCTCCAAGCTCTCTTCACTCTTCCAACTCTGGCCTCCCGAAGAATCTTCAACTTTAAGTCACACCACTTTGTCAATTGGGCATTCAGGAGTCCAAACTTTCTGAAATCTCACCACCCCATTCTCCTTTAAGCTGTTTCGTAAAACTTAAATCTTCCATAGTTTTTGATCATCTGCGCCAAAATCTTAAGCAGTTGGTGTTGGTTACGCTCTGTTAAATGTCTTGGAATAATATGCTATTGGTATTAAGCTTCAGGAGTTAAAAGTAAGTCAATATTTCCAGTACATTCTCACATAATGCCACAATGCAACATGCACAATATTTATCAGTAATCTGTGAAGGTTATGCTGAGAGGGAGATTCCTTGAAAGGTTAATGATCAAAGTTGTCAATCCTGACCAAATAAATTGTATTATTTATTGACATAAGCAGACCATGATGCAAATTATCAACGTCTCAGAAGTAGATTCAGTTATTATTGCAGTCATTCAGTACAGGAACAGTTGACAAATCACGCATCCATTTACACATCCCATATTATTTCCCTCACACTACCATCAGCACTACCCTAGATTTTAACACTCAATTACACAAGGGGGGGCCTTCCACTGCAGCCTATTAGCCTATCAGCTCACACATCTGTGAAGGACATCAGAGCACCTCGGGGCAATCCAGGCAGTCATGCGGAGAATGCACTAACTCCACACAGTCAGCACCACAAGGACAGGAATGAACCCAAGTTGCTGGGACTGAGAGGCTTTTACTGGCTGAGTTATATGGAGAGGTTGAGCAGGCTGGGACTTTATTCCTTGGAGCGCAGGAGGATGTGGGGTGATCTTATAGAGGTGAATAAGATCATGAAAGGAATAGATCGGGGAAATGCACAGTGTCTCTTATCCTGAGCAGGGAAATCAAGATCCGAGGATACAGGCTTAAGGTGAGGGGGGAAAGATTTAATGGGAACCTAAGGGGCAACTTTTCTTTTACACAAAGGGCGGTAGGTATTTGGAGATAGTTGAGGCAGGTACTATCCTAAAGTTAAAAAAACAATTGGACAGGTACACGGATAGCATAGGTTTAGAGAGATATGGGCCAAACGCAGGCAGGTGGGACTGGTGTAGATGGGGCAGGTTGGGTCGAAGGGCTGTTTCGATGCTGAATGACTCTACACAAGTCCTAATAATATTTAGTAAATATTTCACACTGGCAATGTCAGCCATATTTTGAACCTATGCAGATGCCATCTGACCCACACAGTAATCCAGCATATTTTGAGCAAGAGTTAGCCAGTCCCTCAAGTCAGGTATACTATTTCATAAGAGCATGGCTAATCGATTGCAGCTTCAACTTCACAGTCCTGGTAACTTTACAAACTCTTTGTTTATCAAGTATCTATCTACCTTTGCCCTAAAATAATGCAATTGTCCTCAAAGGGAGGGGGTAGCAGAGAGTTGCAAAGGCCTATTATTTTTTTTTAAAGAATAATCACCCCACTTATTTAAATTCTCCAATAAGAGAAACATCTACACTCTGTCTGCAATGGATAGCTGGCCTCCCAGTTGTATGCCTTCCCATTCTCACACCAATCTGCCAGTCCTTAGCCTTCTCAGCTGCCAGGGTGAAGCCGAACGCAAACTAGATCTGCAGCACCTCATGTTCCTATTCAATAGTCCACAGCTCAATGGGATGAATGGTATGCTCCTGTCTCTCCTGCTGATCTCCCCACCCATCCCCGTCACCTGGTTTCAATCCGCTCCCCCACCACATTTCATTTGTCTGTCACTTCCACGTTACATCTTCTCATTCTCCTAATCCCTTCCCCAAACTGATTCAATTTGCTTATCATCTCTCCCTTATCTGATTACACTTATCACACCCGAAATGTCGCCAATCCATGTTCTCCAGAAATGCTGCCTGACCCGCTGAGTTACTCCAGCACCTTGGTGTTTTTTGCTCAAGATTCCAACTCCTGCAGTGCTTTATGTGTATATTTATTTATCAGAACCCAGCATTTACAGCTTCTTGTTTCCATCTTCCAGCTTCTGCCTCTTCTGATTCAATGTTTCCCTTTAACCTCATCTTAGGCCCCCTCGGTCATGGCTGACCATGGGTGATGCATCCTAGTCGGCTGCTTGCTCCACACCTCGGCTAGAGCAGCGTCGCTTGTGGCTGAAGAGACCAATGCGGGAGTGACAGTCTCTGTCGCAAAGGTCACATTTGTGTATGGACTCTGGTCTGTTGAAGTTGCTGCGCTCCTTTCTGCGTGCCTGCTTTTCTGCCGCTGCATTCATTAGTTTCTCTTCCCCCGTTTTGAGATGTTGGTTCAGGGTACCTCTCCACCTCGTACGGTTGGTCAGCTGCAAGGCTCTCCCAGGACTCCACATCGATGTCGAGCACCTTCAAATCTCTCTTGCAGACATCCTTGTAACGTAGCTGGGGGTGGCCCAGCTGGGGACTGATTCAATGTTTCCCTTTAACCTCATATGCATTGCAGTTTAGAAGAGTAGCTTGTCCAGCCTTTCCTCATAAGATAATCTGCCCATTCCAGGTATTATTCCAGTAAAAAGAGACCTTTACAGTACACAGTACTCCAGATGTTCTGCACAAATGCCTTATAGAAGTGAAGGGCATTGCAGTGGCGCAGCTGGTAGAGCTTCTGCCTCACAGTGCCAGAGACCCGGGTTTGATCCTGACCTCGGGTGCTGTCTGTGTGCAGTTTGCATGTCCTTCCTTCCTCCCACATCTCAAAGATGTATGGACATGGGGGTCATTTTTTCGCTATAAAATGCCGCTAGTGTGTACAGAGCTGATGTGAAAGTGGGTTAACATAGATCTAGTGTGAATGGGTGTTAGATGGTCGGCGTGGACTTAGTGGGCAGAAGTGCCTGTTTCCATACTGTATCTCTAAACTAAAAAAAACTCCCTACTTTTCAGTTTAGTTGTCCAAGGAATGTTACCTGCTGTACCTATCTCACCAATTTCTTATCATTTGGACAGTATGCTTCCCCCCAATTTACACAGAGGCAATTTATGTGTGATCATATGGGATATTTTTAGATTGGCATCCCTTTGAAACCTATGACACCTTCACTATTTACTTTCCTGTCCATGTTTCTCGTCAGAAAAATTAGAACCATAACTTTGGTACCTTCATCTAACAAATTGAACAAACTGAGGAAAGTAGAGACTTCAGCACCAATTCCTTTTGTTCTTTTCTCCCTCTGTCTTCCACAGCCTTTCCCTGCTGAGTCTTTGTTAAAAAAATCTGTTAGGTTTAAACTGGAAGATATTACAGGTAAGTGATTATAGATACGAAGATTTCATTTTTTCTTTCTTGGTGCTGCCAAGCTTCCTGGGTATCTGCAGCATGTTCTATTCCATTGGCCACTCATGGGCATGCATCCATGTCCTATACAACATCCAGGCATGAATTGACAAATGCCCAGTAATGTACAGGCCACACAAATGCCAGTCAATGCCGTCTCCAATAAGAGAGAGTGCAACAATCCATCCTATCCAATTAATGGCATCATGAACACCATGCCCCACCCCCAATATGCTGGGGTCACCAGACACTCAACTGGAACAACCACGTAAACACCTGGGTTATGAGAATCAGAGACTGGGTATCCTGTGGCCATGACCCTCCTCCAACGCCCCAAATTGATTTCTTCCATCCACATAACAATCCAGGAGCACAATTGAAAACTCTGTACTTTGCTCAATTGGTGCCATTTGTCAACAATGAAAGAACATAACAGCATCCAAGATTAAATAGCCACGGAATTAACACCTCGTCCACTCCCCTAAATTGTTTTCTATCACCGGCACAAAGTGACCACAACAAGGACGCTCTGCTAAATATACTGTCGTTATCCGTCTAAACTTCTCCAACACCGCTACCTCCCAAATTGACTACCAAGTGGGTCAAGAACAGTAGGTACGTGGAAAAACCAACACATACTTGTCGTTCCTTCATGGTCCTCAAGTTTAAACACTGGAACTTCGTATCCAACAGCATTGTACAAATAGGTAGACACAAAAATGCTGGAGTAACTCAGCGGGACAGGGAGCATCCCTGGAGAGAAGGAATGGGTGACGTTTCGGGTCGAGACCATTCTTCAGACTGATGTCAGGAGAATGGGTAGTACAGAGATAAGAATGTAGTCGGAGACAGGAAGACTGGTAGGAGAACTGGGAAGGAGGAGGGGATGGAGAGAGAGGGAAAGCAAGGGCCGCTTGAAGTTCAAGAAGTCAATGTTCATACCACTGGGGTGCAAGCTACCCAAGCAAAATGTTCATACCACTGGGGTGATGTTCCTCCAATGTGCGCAATAAGCATTCAGCACATAATCCACTGACATTTTCGCCACCTCCAACGGAATCCCACCACAAACCATATCTTCCCATCTCCACTGCTTTCTGCTTTCCACAGAGACCGTTCCCTGGTCAACTCGTCCCTTCACACCCAAACCACCCCCTCCCCAGGTACTTTTCACTGCAACCGCAGGAGATGCAACACCTGTCCCTTTACCTCTCCTCCCCCCCCCCCCCCCCCCCCCGACTCTGTCAGGGATCCAGACTCTTTTCAGGTGAGGCAGAGGTTCACTTGCGCCTCCTCCAACCTCATCTACTGTATCCGCTGTTTCAGGTGTGGACGCTTGTATATCGGTGAGACCAAGCTTATGCTCGGCGATCGTTTCGCTGAACACATCCGCTCGGTCCTACTAAACCTACCTGATCTCCCAGTTGCTGAACACTTTAACTGCCCCTCCCATTCTCACACTGACTTTTCAGTCCTGGCCTTCTCCAATGACAGAGTGAGGCCCAGCGCAAATTGGAAGAACAGCACCTCATTTCGCTTGGATAGCTTGCACCCCAGCAGTATGAATATTGACTTCTCTAACTTCAAGTAGCCCTTGCTTTCCCTCTCTCTCCATCCCCTCCCCCTTCCCAGTTCTCCTACCAGTCTTTCTGTCTCCGACTACATTTTACCTCTGTACCGCCCACTCCTCTGACATCAATCTGAGGAAGGTCTCGACCCGAATTGTGACCAATTCCTTCTCTCCAGAGATGCTGAGTTACCCTAGCATTTTGTGTCTACCTTCCATTTAAACCAGCAACTGTAGTTCTTTCCTCCACAGCATTGTATGAGTACATTTACTGGGAAAACTATATAGGAAACAGCTCACCACTTTCCCAATTAAAGATAGGAAATAATTACCGACTTAGCAAATAATCCAGCAGACTGAAAAATGAATAAATACAAATTCTGTTTAGAGCACCCACAATATTCTTTCTTTTGCAGGTCAGCAATGTTTAAACAGGAATACACAGGGCTCATATTTCAATTTGTGACTTGATGCATAATTAACTATAATCAGCATGTAACTGCAAGGAGATGCAAGAGGCTACAGACACTGGAGTCTGGAGGGAAAAGAAACAAACTACCTAAGGAATTCAGCAGGCCAAGCAACACCTTTGGAGACAAAGGGGTGGTCATCATTTCAAGTCGAGATGCTGCTTTAGCAAAAAGTATATAATGAAGATAGCAAGTACAAAAAGGTGAGAGGGAAGGGCGAGACAGGTTGGTAGGCGATAGGTGGAACTAGCTGATGTGGGGGATGATGGGACAGAAGGGGCCTGGTGGGAAGGTGGAGACTAAGTTTGGAGACAGAGGCTGGTGGATACAGACAAGGAAGCACGATGAGCTGAGGGAACCAGATGGGGAAGACAATAGGAAGCTTCTGTCACGGAAGAAGAAACGCATGTGTACAGACTCACCACACACCCCCTGCATTCCTACAGTCCACCTAGTTTCACCTCTTCCATTTCTATCTGTCCATCACCCACAAGGGTTTTGTCGCCTTTGACCTATGCTTCTCCCTATCTGGTTGTATCTGACCGTCACCCCTTATTTGGGTTCACTTCTCACTCTCCTGCATATGTCTATACCTTCCTTTCCTTCCCTCCACTTGGCACCCTCTGCCAATTGTTTCCCCTTGTCTCTTTCCACCTATCACAGCAGCCTCTGACTCTAAACCCTCCCCAACTACCCACCTGGCTCTACCTGCTCATAACCCCAACTTCACCCAATTCCACTCGCCTCTTTATAAGGGTTACCTTCTGTCAACACTTTCAATCTTGATGCAGGTCTTTGCCCCCCACAGATGATGCTTGATCTGCCGAGTTCCTCCAGCAGTTCCTTTTTTTGCATGTAACAAGGGGCGAGAGTTAAACTACTGCCCTTCCAGCCATTACCACCAGCAGATCATCCTCCTCCTAGAAAACAGATGGTCAAACCACCAATTCTCAAGCCACTACTTTGCAAAGGTTCCAAGGGGAATGATCTGCCAAACCACCCTGGGGGTCAAAAAGAAATAGGAAATGGAGAACAGAAATTGAAGAAAGGAAAAACAGAAGACTTAATCATATCATTTAGGAAGCAATTGTCTGTATGACTTAATGTAAAAGTTTATTAATTTGTTTATGGATTGTTTTCCCTCGGGAAATCCTTTAATGCTGATTAATGGGGTCTCATTTATATGGAAGGTGACCGGAGGAAATATTCAAAACCATTTCAAACTAACAGACTAATAAAACAATGAACCTCGTAAGACTCGACTTAATAGAAATTGTTTTATAATGATTCCTAAATAACTCCTCTTGCATGAAAATGCATTAATAAAATAATAAGAATTTGGCATTAAGAATTTTTTTAAATTACTATACCATAGTGAACCTCAATCTGTGATGCTGCCTTTTCCCAATAGCAGGAACATGCTACTTCATCATGAGAAAATACCAAATTGTACAGAAAGTTATGGCAGTGCAAAAAAAAAATGCCATCTATTACTTTCCCTGATAAAACAGGCCTGATAAGTGTATATGTGCCACAAATAAAGTTTCCAACCCATTCACAAATATCCATTTAAACCTGACTCAATACTGAAACTAGTGGTCTACAGTTACAGAATAAAAGCAAATGTCTTTTTTTATTATTTGAAATTCCATATTACTAAATGATAAATCTTAAATCATTGCAGAGTTGCAGACACAACCCAGTCCATTTCATAAACCAGTCCCCCCTCAATCAATTCTATCGACACTTCATGCTGCCTCGGGAAAGCAGCCAACATAATCAAGGACCACTCACACCCCAGTCATTCTCTCTTCCCACCTCTTCCTTCAGATAGAAAATACACCAGATTCAAGAATAGCGTTTCCCTCCCGGCTATCAGAGTCTTAAATTGACCTCTCAAATGCTAATCTCCAGATCTAATTCCCAATCTCCAGATCTACTTTGTTGCGGCTCTGCACTTTTTTCATCTGCACTTTCTCTGAAGCTGTAACGCCATATTCTGCACGTCTCTCCTCTCTCTTTTTGTACTACCTGCTGTAATCACACATGGTTTAATTGCACAAATACAAGGAATGTTCTGCCCGGATAGTAGGTAAAACAAACAAAAGTTTTTCACCGCATCTCGGTACACGTGACAATAATAAATCAATACCATAAAATAAGGATAAAATACCATCAGCAATTCTGCAGATTTGTCCACAAACTTCCATCATCGTGTTTATGCCAGACACTCGTGGGTATTGCATGCCATGCAAGGATAAAAGCGATAACCAAAACTCAATTGCACTGAATCAGTTCTACCACAAAAAGCTGCAACTCTTTTGACCCTGAACGGGGCTTTTGGTGTTGGTTTATGATTGTATGTGTTATTGCATATTTTTATTGCTTATTATTATTATTGGTCCTATCGTTGAACTGCGGGTAATTTTTCATTTCACTGCACATTTATGTGTATGTGACAAATAAATTGACTATTGAAGACATTTTACTCACATCTCCACTTGAACTGGTCTTGCAGAACTCTGGATAAATAGATGTAAAAGGGTGTACATTTAAGACGTGGCAGCGTTGCATGTGAAAGGCGGTGCGGAGTGGCCCGGTGTTGCCAATCCCTCAAAGAGTTAACAACGATAGTGATGTAACGTTCCGAGACACACATTCATCTCCCTAACAACCGCTGCCGCTCGGTTCCAAGCCCACAGTGAGGTGCAACCTCCCTCTCCACTGCGGGCTGGTGCTGGCTGCAGCCTTGCCCATTGAACACACAGGCAGTGAGCAGCAAAGTTTGTTCCACATTCACTAAACTCCTGTGCTATTGCAACCAAAGAGATCTTTCACCCAAAAACAAAATCGTTTACGATAATGGACTGCCCGGCTAGTTTCATAAGAAAATAACTGCAGATGCTGGTACAAATCGATTTATTCACAAAATGCTGGAGTAACTCAGCAGGTTAGTTTCCCGGCTAGTTTCAATCCCATTAATAAATTGAGACCTCCCCCCCACCCAATCCGAAAGTAAAGTTGTACTCGTTGAAGGATCCGACAATGAATGAATGAATAAATAACTAGCTCCAGTTGCAATATTCTGCCAAATCCTCCCTTTTCCGTTTGCAGAGATGTTCAACCACAAGTTACTCCAACATGTCTGAAGAAGGGTCTCGACCCGAAACGTCACCCATTCCTTCTCTCCAGAGATGCTGCCTGACCTGCTGAGTTACTCCAGCATTTTGCGAATAAATACCTTCGATGTTCAACCACAAGTCACCTGTTGCTTTCTTCAGACAATCAAATGCAACAAGACTTTGCACAGCCAATAACATGCATCACACCTGACAGACATGCACATACACACACACACAGCAGAGCAGGAGGGGCATAGACAAGGTGAGCAGCCACAGGCTTTCCTCCATGGGAGAGGCGAGCCCAAATCTACAGGAGGGCAAAGGTTTAAGGTGAAAGATTTAAAGGGGACCTGTGGAGCGACTTGTTTCCACACAGTGAGGGTGGTGGGTGAGTGAGGGGCCAGAGGTGCAGTGGCAACGTTTAAAAGACACTTCAATGGGTACGAAAGGTTTGGAGGGGCTGGTTCGGCCAGTCAGTCTCGGACATGCTGGGCCGAAGGGCTTGTTTTGATGCTGTGCGGCTCAATAAATGACTGTACACGCCGCACTAAATCTGTCTTACTTTGTGTGAGCAAAATGCTACAAGGATTGGCGCTAACGTGCAATCTCCCCCCCCCACCTCCACCTCCAAGGGCAAACACCGCTGCTGCAGGAACCGTGCTCCCCCTTCCCACTGCACTGGGGAACCGAATATATATACATACATATATATATATATCCCCCTTTCCACTGGGGAACCGAATATATATACATATATATATATATATCCCCCTTTCCACTGGGGAACCGAATATATATACATATATATATATATATCCCCCTTTCCACTGGGGAACCGAATATATATATATATATATATACAAGAGTTACCCCAACCATGAAAGGGGGGAAAAAACACGTTTACATTGCAAGATGAGCTAAACAGAGAAGAGAGAGAGAGTGAAGTAAGAGTAGAGAGAGTAGAGAGACTGGAGAGTGGAGAGAGGGAGAGAGGGGAGAGAGGGGAGAGAGAGAGTAGGAGAAGAGTAGGAGTAGAGTGAGAGGAGAGTGAGAGGGGAGAGAGAGGGGAGAGAGGAGAGAGAGAGAGGAGGGGAGAGAGGGGGAGAGAGAGAGTAGGAGAAGAGTAGGAGTAGAGTGAGAGGAGAGTGAGAGGGGAGAGAGAGGGGAGAGAGAGGGGAGAGAGAGGGGAGAGAGAGTAGGAGAAGAGTAGGAGTAGAGTGAGAGGGGAGAGAGAGGGGAGAGAGAGAGAGAGAGAGAGAGAGAGAGAGAGGAGGAGAGAGAGAGTAGGAGAGAGGGGAGAGAGAGGGGAGAGAGAGGGGAGAGAGAGGGGAGAGAGAGGAGAGAGAGAGGGGAGAGAGAGGAGGAGAGAGAGAGTAGGAGAGAGGGGAGAGAGAAGTAAGAGTGGAGAGGTTGCTGACTCAGGCTGGTGAGGGCGAGTGCAAACAACTTACCCGGCACGGTTGCTGCCTGTGCACAGATCCCTCCCTCCCTGTCTGTCTGTCTGTCCGCACCGAGCCCCGGACTCTTGCTTGTCACACTCTCTTGCATGTGCAGATGGGAGAGAGAGAGAGACTGCTCCGGCCTCTAATCCCCCTGCCTGGATTAAGCAGGTCACTTCCTCCCCGTCTGCATTGCAGGCACCTCCACCATCTGCTCCCTCCCTCCCTCCCTCACTCACTCACTCACTCCCTCACTCTCTCTGTTGCACAGGCACAGCAAAGGGGAGAGGGAAGGTCGGCGGAGAAGTCGCAGCAAAGTTGCAGCGGCGGGGAGGAGCTGTCTGTCAGTCTGTCACACGATCCCTCCCCGGATCGCACAGGTGCCGAGCGATGTGAAACTTCCTCGCTGGGTGGGCAGGGCTGCCAGAGGGAGCCGCGCCTCCCACACCTGCTGGTTGTATCCAAGGAGCCCAAGGTCCCAGCAGTGCAGTGAGCAATCCCTGGCCGAGCACCCACCCCCTAGAGTGGCACACTCACCCTAGAGTGGCACCCACCCCGGAGTGGCACACTCACCCTGGAGTGGCACACTCACCCTAGAGTGGCACCCACCCCGGAGTGGCACACTCACCCCGGAGTGGCACACTCACCCCGGAGTGGCACCCACACCCCGGAGTGGCACCCACACCCCGGAGTGGCACCCACACCCCGGAGTGGCACCCACACCCCGGAGTGGCACCCACACCCCGGAGTGGCACCCACACCCCGGAGTGGCACACTCACCCCGGAGTGGCACACTCACCCTAGAGTGGCACCCACCCCCTGGAGTGGCACCCACACCCTGGAGTGGCACCCACACCCTGGAGTGGCACCCACACCCCGGAGTGGCACCCAAACCGGAGTGGCACCCACACCCTGGAGTGGCACCCACCCTAGAGTGGCACCCACCCTAGAGTGGCACCCACCCTGGAGTGGCACCCACACCCTAGAGTGGCACCCACACCCCAGAGTGGCACCCACACCCCAGAGTGGCACCCACACCCCAGAGTGGCACCCACACCCAGGGTCACCCTATTCCTCATCGTCCCCAGGCTCCCAGCGATGAGCAATCTGCGGGGTACCGGCACCTACCATATATATCTCCTTTATTCACAAAATGCTGGAGTAACTCAGCAGGTCAGGCAGCATCTCGGGAGAGAAGGAATGGGTGACGTCTCGACCCGAAACGTCACCCATTCCTTCTCTCCCGAGATGCTGCCTGACCTGCTGAGTTACTCCAGCATTTTGTGAATAAATACCTTCGATTTGTACCAGCATCTGCAGTTATCTTCTTATACCCCATATATATCTCCTGCCTTGGGCAGCTTACAGCCCAGTGTTAGGAATGTTGATTTCTCACACTTCTTCAGGTAGCCCCGGTATTCCCTCTCTATCCCTCCCCCACCCAAATCGCACTAGCTTCTCGTTTTCAACCAAGAAACAGCTTACAATGCCGTTTCCTTTGTCATCGTTACTTTTTTGCATGTCTTTTATTCATTGTTCTTCATCTCTCCACATCACCGTCTATATCTCCCGTTTCCCTTATCCCTAACCAGTCTGAAGAAGGGTCTCGACCCGAAATGTCACCCATTCCTTCTCTCCAGAGATGCTGCCTGTCCCGCTGTGTTACTCCAGCTTTTTGTGTCTATCGTATGATCTGTATATATGTGTATTTGTGAGGGATTTTTGTGTCTACCTGTGTATATGTGAGTATGTGTGTGTGTGTGTATATATACACACACTGTACTTTTTTTCTCATTTATTATATTGTTTACAATGTACTATGTTTACATATTCTGTTGTGCTGCTGCAAGTAAGAATTTCATTATTCTATCTGGGACATATGACAATAAAACCCTCTTGACTTGCCCACAGCTTTGAGGGGACAGTGACGGTTAGGGAAGAGTGGGGGGGAAGGGGACAGTGAGTGAAAGGGGAGGGGAGATCGGTGTGGGGGGAAGGGGGGTGGTGTTGGTGGGAAGAGAGTGGGGGTGGTGGGGGGGGGAAGAGAGTGGGGGTGGTGGGGGGGGAAGAGAGTGGGGGTAGAGAGTGGGGGTGGGGAGGAAGGGGGACAGTGGAGGTGGGGAAGAGGGGAGAGTGGATGTGCGGGGAGGGGGACAGTGAGAATGGGGGTGGGGCGAGTGGGTGGAGGGTGGGGGTAGGAGGGGGTGAGGGTGGGGGAGGAGACGAGAAGAGCGGGGGGTGGGGGAGAGTGAAAGTGGGTCTGGGGGAGGAGAGAAACATAGAAACATAGAAAATAGGTGCAGGAGTAGGCCATTCGGCCCTTCGAGCCTGCACCGCCATTCAATATGATCATGGCTGATCATTATATGATCATGGCTGATCATAATATGATCATGGCTGAGAGAGTGGTGGAAAGGGGTGTGGAGTGGAAAGGTGGGGTGGGGGAGAGTGGGGTTGGGGGAGGAGAGAATAAAAGGGGGGGGGAGGAGAGAGTGGGGGAAAGGGGGGTGGTGGGGAAAGAGGGGTGGGGAGAGTGGGTGTGGGAGGGAGAGTGGGACTGGGGAGGAGGGCAGAGTGCAGGTGGGGTGGAGGAGGGGTGAGGGGAAGGGGACAACAGGGGAGGAGGGGTGGTGGTGGGGGGATGAGGGACAGTGGGGTTCAGGAAGAGGGAAGAGGGGAGGGTGTGTGGGAGGTTGGGAGGAGCAGAGAGGGACTGGGGAGGAGAGCAGGTGTGACCGAGCCTCTCCTGTATTGGTGTAGCACCATCAACCCCCTACTCAATCCCCCTTATCCCCCCTCCCTACCCCCCACTCTCCCATCTTCCCTGACACCCACTAGCCCCCTTCTCCCCAGCCCAACTCTCACTCTCCCCCACCCCCTCTCTCCTCCACCCCGCCTCCCCAACTCTCTCCTCCCCACATCCTCACTACCCTCCCACTCCTACCCTCCACCAACTCTCCCCACCCGCATTCTCACTGTCCCCCTCCCCCCGAACCCCTCTCCCCCACCCGGACTCTCCCCTGACCCCCACAGTGACCTTTCCCCACTACCCCCCACTCTCCAGCCCCCTTCCCCCCACACCCCCTCTGTCCACCCCCACCCTCCCCCTCCTTTCAACCTCACTGTCCCCTTCCCCATCACCCACCTTCCCCCCCCCCCTTTCACTCCCTCCCTCTCACCCCCAATTTCTCTTTCCCTCACCACCATCCCCTCCCCCACTGTCCCCTTCCCCAGTCCCACTCTCCCTCCCACCCCCACTCTCTGCCCCTCTCAACCTCCCACACCCTCCCCTCTTCCCTGAACCCCACTGTCCCCCTTCCCCCCCCCACCACCACTCTCTCATCCCCCCACCACCACCCCTCCTCCCCTGCTGTCCCCTTCCCCCCACCCCTCCTCCTCCCCACCCGCACTCTGCCCTCCTCCCCAGTCCCACTCTCCCTCCCACCCCCACACGCACTCTGTACTGCCTTTAATTGCGCTCCCCTTCCCTTGGAGCAGCATGGTACCACAGTGAAGGTGAAAGAAGATGGCCGCTGGCAGGACGGTGTCAGTGACTCCCTCCCCCACCCCCCACCCCCCACCTCCCCCCCCCCCCCCCCCCCCCCCCCTCCCCATTGAGATTTTTTTTTTTTTTTTAACAGACAATTTATTTTAAAGGAAAAAATCGATCTCCCCAGGTCGCAATGGAAACCCTACGAGGATGGGCCCAACGGGCCCACTTGGTCTAGTATGACAATAAAACCCTCTTGACTTGCCCACAGCTTTGATACCCAGAGCCATCCTATTCATCATTGTCCCCAGGGACTCAGCATTGAGAACTCGATGTACGAAAACCACTGAGATTCCACCTCAGGGCCTCTGTACAAATCTTGCTAAACATTGGGTTTGCACTATATTAGGGAATGAAACAAGAGGGAGACCATTTGCCCTTGTGCAATCACCCATACAATAATTCTATCCTACACATTTGTTTTCTCCAACCACCATAATGATTCCTCACTTGGTGCTCAAACATCTTTTAATCACAGCTTGGAGTCACTCAATGAACCAACGCCCACATCCTCTGATACTTTGGGTACTTTTATTGCAGTGGGTCTTGAGGAAACCAGTAGTCAAGCCTTTGAGAGATGGAAAGTGTTAAAATTCACATTGAGCTCTTTCAGAAACAAACGTAAAATTTTCTATTGCAGCATAGATTTCTTAGGGATTAGGAAATTCACAAATGAAAATAAACAAGTGAAGGCACAGGTACCTGCAGATGCTGGAATCTGGAGCAAACACAAAGTGCCGGTGGAACTCACAGGCAGCATCTGTAGAGGGAATAGACAATTGACATTTTGGGTCGGGACCCTTCTGCAGGCGGTCTGACCCACTGATTTCCTCCAGTAGTTTGTGTTTTATTCAAAATTAGTAGTACTTTACTGAAAGGTTGGGATGCCCGGCATCAATAAAGATTTAGTACCGACAGCTGTTTACCCAATTTCCTCTGTGGAAAGGTTAGTCACAGTATTGGGTATGAAAGATTTGGAAATTTTGAAACTTGATCCTCATTCTTTCCTTCTTTTCTTCTTTCCTCAGTGCATTGAGAGCAGCCATGGTGCCAGTCATTGTGATCACATCTGTCTGAGTAAGGATCAGCATCAACCAACCTATAATGTGGAGGCAGATGCTGGTAGCAAACAGAGAAAGAAGGATTCAATGGCACAAGCTTGCAGAAAGTTTTGTCCACGTACAGACTGAGGTTCAGTTTTTTGGACCTGTTACAGGGCCAGTTTCTCCAAAGCCTTAGATTGCGAAGATATTTTGTCCCAGTAGTCTTAGGTGACAAACATCTGCCATTATGTGGGGCATTCATGTTTTACTATCACCTGTTTATTTCCAGTTCTTCAAGGCTACCTCCAGAATCTTATGCAAAATTACATAATGTTATTGATGGACAGATTGTTTACAGTGCCTGGAGGATTTCGCTTGGCGTACCAACAAACAGAATATGCATACAATGAGATTTGCACCTCAGGCTGGTTTTCTACAGAACCAAGGTGCACATACATGACAATTTAAGCAGCCCCAGTTCAATTGGAACTATTTATCCATCACTGGGGATTTCACGGAAGGTTTACAGAAAGTTGATTCATGATTCTGGAACTGTTATGGCACTTTCATATTGTGGAACCCAAAACATATTTCAGAGTGATTACAATCACGCTCTCACAATCACGCTCTCACAATCACGCTCTCACATCAAGCACCCTCAGCACACAGTTGCACAGGGGTTAGTGAGAAAGCAGGTACGAGCACTAAAACTGACCATAATGAACACGCAATTTGTCGTTATATATCTTCAATATAATCTTCACCTTCAGGATCGGGCAACTTGGCAAAACTGGACAGAAAATTACACAAACATCTTTCTAAGGGCTGTTTTACTTTGCAGTACGTAACAACATATTAGGAATTTCACTCATTGGCATTCAACATCTATATACTAAAACTCTCGTTTGTTTGCTTGTTCCTGAACTACAGCCAAAACGGTACACGATACCACGACAATTTTAGGCCCACCTTACCGTTGTACCGTGGTCCTATGGAAGAAGTTTCATTGAAATCGGTGCTATATTTTTTGTTATTCACATTTTAAAGTTTAAAAAGCCGCGCATGCGCAGTTGGGGCTCCGTTGATCTGGTATTTGTGTAAGATGGCCGCCGCATCTGCACGTGCACAGAACAAAGGTGTCCGCGTCTGCGCAGTTGGGGCCCGTTGAGCAGGGCTCGGCCGCCTGTATCTTGGGGGCGGGAGAGCCAGGCTTGGTGCCGGGGGAGGCAGTCGGAGCCTAGGCCGGAGCCTAGGCCTGGGCCTGGACGTGTCCGAGTAACCGCGAGCCTGAGGTGGGCCAAGGGGAAAGGCGGCAGCAGCAGCAGCAGCAGTGAGGTCGGGTGTTGGTGGAGGTGGAGGCCAAGGCCTGGCGCCGGGCGTGCCCTTGGCTCCGCCGTCCCCCCTCCTCGGCTCAGCAACAGTGAGAGAGCCACCGCTGTCTACCACTGAACATCCCTGCACTGGGATGGGACAGGAGTTTTCCCCCCCCCACCTCCGCTCCACCATTGGCCGATTGCTATGGCAACCGCGGGTTGCTCCCGGGAGGGAGGAGGAGGGGGGAGACGAGGGGAGACGAGGAGGAGCGGAGGGGGTGGAGGGGGGAGTGGGGGTGGAGAGGGTGCTGCACCAATGCAGGAGAGGCAACCCTAGGGAGGAGAGGGGAACAGAGAGGGGGGAGGGAAAGGGGGGAGGGAGGGAGGGGGCAGAGAGGTGGAGAGGGCGAAGGGAGAGGGAGGGGGAGAGGGGGGAGGGAGGGAGGGGGAGAGAGGGGAGGGAGGAGTGGGGGAGGAGAGGGTGCTGCACCAATCCAGGAGTGGTTTGGGCCCAACAGGTCCACTTGGTCTAGTTTATTCTAAATTGTGAAAATGTTCTTGTTGAGGAGAGATGACCGTTTAGAATGTCATCATCAATAATGATTTCCTCAATTTCATTCTAACATTTTCAGAGACATTTTTGGAAGCCTGGATGGAATGATTACATACAAATATAATTCTTCAGGTGCTGAAATTTAATATATTTGATAACAATTAAATACTTTAATTCAGGGCTTGCGGGAAAATATCTGCAATTAGAAATACGAGCCTAAATGCCACAAAGCAATCTGGCTCTCTGCATCTGCTTCAGTTGAGGATTGTGAGACTATGTAATGATTCCTTCCATTAATGTTGTGGGATTATCATAATATAATAAGTAACCTGCAGAAAGAACAAGGCACAAATGGTCCAGAAAGAACAGAGATTTCCAGCGTTTCAATACGTGATTCTCTTATTATTCATCCTATGTCAGAACATCTGAAAAACCCGAGAACTAATGAAAGTAGATGCCAATGTAGTGATCACAATGCCATGAATTCCAGTTTTAAACAAGTTTAAGGAGAAGGTGTGGACTGAGACCAGCCTGCAACATTGCAACAGGAGAAACTCGACATGTTTCCAGTTGATGCCTTTTTCAAAGCCCTTGGAGCAGTCTTAGTATAATGTGACAAACCAATGGCATTTGCATCTAAAGCACAAACATTGCCAAAAACAAGATATCCCAGATAGGAAGAAATTCATTAGCAGTCATTTATGAATGAGAGAGAATGTCCTTGGGAGAACATGAGTAGGTAATGTTTTGGGTGGGGACCCTTCTTTAGACTGAGTTTAGTCGAACTTAAGGGGTTTGTTTTCGGCCTACAGACCTAGTGCTGCTAAGTTATATAAATTTATTTTCTCTTCTGGTTACATCTCAAAGTGCTGACATGAAATTGAGAGTTTGGCGACTGAATGACAACTTTGCCAAACAATTGTGACTTCCACATGACCAAGTAAGATAATGACTGACTAATGTACAAGTGAAAGGAAGAAAACACTACTTTGGCTCATTACATCAAAAGGCATGCAGGTGCAGGCTGCACCCAGGCTCGATCCAAAACCTCACGAAATTGCAGCAAATTGTAGATGCAGTCCAGACCATCACACAAACTAATCTCCCTTCTATTGACTCCATTTATACCTCACGCTGCCTCGGCAAGGCCAGCAGCATAATCAAGGACGAGTCGCACGCTGGCCACTCACTCTTCTCCCCTCTCCCATCGGGCAAAAGGTATAGAAGTGTAAAAACGCACACCACCAGATTCGGGGATAGTTTCTTTCCAGCTGTTATCGGTCAACTGAATCATCCTACCACAACCAGAGGGCAGTGCTGAACTACTATCTATCTCTTTGATGACCCTTGGAGTATCTTTGATCTGACTTTTTACCTTACCTTATCAAGTATGTATATCTGTAAATGGCTCGATTGTAATCAGGTATTGTCTTTCCGTTGACTGGTTAGCATACAACAAAAGCTTTTCACTATACACGTGACAATAAACTAAACAAAACTAAACTTTACAATACCCAGCTAAAGTGATCAATAAGGCTGCTGCCCAAGGTCACAGGATGGGATTAAATAGGTAGAACATCTCCATCCTACTCAAAAAGTAATAAAACGGAGACCATCTGTGGCAACACCTGCAACATTGAGTTTAATGTCTGCATATGGGGTCTTGGGCATCATATCACCAACACAACACAGCAACCATTGCATAGAAAGGTGCCTTCATCCAAGTTTATGAAATGGTAATCCAATTTCCCAGGTGACCAAATAAAACAATACTTTCAGAGATACTTTCAGAAGGCTGTGGAGGCCAAGTCGATGGATATTTTTAAGGCAGAGAAAGATAGATTCTGGATTAGTATGGGTGTCTGGTGTTATGGGTTGAAGGCAGGAAAATGGGGTTGAGAGAAAAAGATAGATCAGCCATGATTGAATGGCAGATAGACTTGATGGGCCGAACGGTCTAATTCTGATCCTATCACATGAACTTATGTAAGTGATTTAAATAAGATTTCTTAACAGATCACCCAAGTAAGCTTTTTAAATGGATGGAAACCATTCTTTTTGAAGAGCAAGGGATGTTATATTATTGCAAAAACGATTAAGGATCTATTGTATATCGTTTGAAGCACAAGAATGCTATTTGTAATTGTTGCACTGATTCACACACCAGAACATAATGTTCTATGTGGAAAACATACATTGTATCACTTGGCAACAGATGTCTCGTAGTATGAAAATGATCTGGTTGCAAGCCATAGACTTAAGTCTGAAAGTGGAACTAACAAATAGGTCTCTGGGAACAAGATGTGACAATGGAATTCTCAAGTGGGGACACCTGGCTGTAGATCTGGAGGTTCTCTGTAACTGTCCAACTCAGAGAATATCATGCTAGACACGAAATGCTGGAGTAACAGCGGGTCAGGCAGCATCTCAGGAGAGAAGGAATGGGTGACGTTTCGGCTCGAGACCTTTCTTCAGACATGTCAGGGGAGGGGGCGGGACAAAGATAGAATGTAGTTGGAGACAGGAAGAATAGTGGGGGAACTGGGAAGGGGGAGGAGATAGAGAGGGAAAGCAGGGACTATCTGAAGTTAGAAAAGTCAATGTTCATACCGTTGGGGTGTAAATTACCCAAGCAAAATATGAGGTGCGGTTACTCCAATTTGCGCTGGGCCTCACTCTGACAATAGAGGAGGCCCAGGACAGATAGGTCAGATTGGAAATGGGAGGGGGAGTTGAAGTGCTGAGCTACCAGGAGATCAGATAGGTTAAGACAGACTGAGCGGAGGTGTTCAGCGAAACGATCGCCAAGCCTGCGCTTGGTCTCGCCAACGTAGAGAAGTTGACACCTGGAACAACGGATGTAGTAGACGAGGTTGGAGAAGGTGTAGGCGAGGTTGTCTACAACCCTGTACATATCCATCTCTGAGAATCTAGGAGCCATCTTCCCCCTGTCTATAATCCATTCCATCGTTGCAACATCAGCCCTTCTTGAAGTAGAAGCATTCTCTAGTACAGGTAGCTCCTGCTTTACTAAAGGGGTGACATTCCTAGAAAGTAGTCTTATTACGATTTTCAGTAATGCAAACCCATGTTACTTAAGCATGCGTTTGGAAATGTGAGTTGGAAAATAAAAATTGTGTTTATTGCACAAAAATGCCATGAGACTGAACTTTATTGCATGTCTCACACTTTTGGTGAGATTTGCGAATTCTGTAAAGATGAAGTCCCGTTGCCTGTTCGGCTGTAACACCGGGGGCTAATGTATTATGCACATGAGGCGGCAGTCACATATCTCTGGGAGAACCTGTCACTCCACCTGGTTCTTATCCAGCTTGTCAGAGTGAGGCTAAATGCAAATTGGAGGAACAGCATCTCATATTTCACTTGGGCAGCTTATAACCCAATGTTATGACTATTGATTTCTCTAACTTCAAGTAACCCCGGCATTCCCTCTCTCTCTATCCCTCCCACACCCAAGTCGCACCAGCTTCTCGTTCTCATCCTACAAACTGCTAACAATGGCCTGTTTCCTTTATCATCTTTACTTTTTTGCATATCTTTCATTCATTTGTTCGGTATCTCTCTACATCTCCATCTATATCTCTCGTTTTCTTTTCCCTCGACTCAGTCTGAAGAAGAGTCTCGACCCGAAATGTCACCCATTCCTTCTCTCCAGAGATGCTGCCTGTCCTGCTGAGTTACTCCAGCATTTTGTGTCCATCTTCAGTTTAAACCAGCATCTGCAGTTCCTTCTACACATTCAGAATCCAATGCCTGGTCCATGAGGCTACATGCTGGCAACTGCAAGTTTTTAGCAATAAATCAACACAATAGCTTGTGCTGAAATGACTCAGCATTTCATTACTCAGGGACCTATGACACTCTCACAACAATCTGGCTTGCAATATGGCAATGTCTCTGACACTTTTAAACAGTTAGTAGACACTGTTTTACCACAACAGATAAGCTGAAGATTTCTGGGCTCACGCACTAAATCTATCTCAGTCCACCCTTTCTAATGCTGTTGATTAGTTCTCTGTTCAGTCAACAATGATGCAGCAATGCAGAACCAAGCTGAACAATAGTTATGTTCTGTTCTCATCAATTAAAAGGGGAACCAGTTTTGATAAAGAGGTCGGTCAGCAACATGAAATGTTTACTCCACTTTTCACAGCTGCTGCCTAACCTGCTGGTTACCTCCAGTATTTTTTTTCTTCGCAAGGTGGAGCTTGTTTGCTAAAGTTATTATATGTAAATGAAACCTGACAATTTACGGTACCACCCAATTTCTTTTGTACAGTTAGCAAGTTATAGGGGGATTGCGCGTAAGGTCATAAGGTCAAAGGGCGTGACGCATGGAGTTGCTCAAGCCATCTGGAGTACATGGCAGCTTCCGGCATACACAAGTGACACATGTACGTTCTTACCTTGAAAAAAACGCCAAAATGGTCCATTTTTGTGCTGCAAAAAATGGGGAAGAAGCTGGAGGATCCGGCGGAAGAAGAGGAACCGGCAGAAGGGCTGCAAAGCCCACGGACGCAAGAAGCAGCTGGGAAGACGTCTGGCCAGCCGGCGGGAGAAGGGGAAATGCAGGCTGGGAGGGAGGCAGGAGAGCAAGGCCGAGAAGCTGAGGGCCGCAGACAGGGGGGGAGATGAAGAGGAGGAGGAGGAGGAAGAGGAGGAAAGGAAGGGGTTGAGCGAGCTGGGAGAGGAGCAGCGGGAAGAACCTGAGCCGAGGGGCCTGAGGGTCTGCAGGGGCAGAAGCAGCGAGTGCTGGAGGTCGGCGAGCCGCCGGGGCCTGAGGGTGAAGGGCCCAGGGGCTCTAACTCGACGGCCTTGGAGGAGGAGGCAGTGGAAGAGGAGGAGGAGCCGACTGTCGAGCCCGAAGAGAAGGAGGAGGAGGAGGAGGAGGAGGAACCGGGGAGAGGCCGATCGGCAGCGGAGGCCGAGCAGCAGCAAGAGCTGCGCTGGGCGCTGGGAGCCGAGGCAATAGGCCGAGGACCAGGCCACGGCTCTGCATGGCGACCCCAGCCTCGAGGTGTTGAGCGCCGGCTGACGGAGAGGGCGAGTGGGGAGTAGGGCTGGAGGGCCAGCAGGAGTGGCGAGGGGCCGAAGAGCCGCGGGAAGCGAGGCGCGGAGCTGGGGCGCCGAGCCTGGAGGAGCGAGGAGCGCAGGAACGGGGAGAGGTGTCGGGACACTCGGAGCACCGGGAGGGAGCCGGAGAAGCGCTGATGGGAGAAGACGGGGGAAGCCGAGCTGCAGCAAAGTGCAGCCGCAACACTCAACTGCCACACCCTCTCAGATTAGGACCGACGAATTGTTCTACAACAGAAGTCGTTCCAAACATAAAATGGAAGAAAAAGACTAAGCAAATATCCCAACTCTTCAATGGCAGCCACAGTAAGTGCTTACCTGAAGTTCATCGCTTGCACTCCAGAAGGCATTGCGTGGCAACAGTACGGGTCAGGGGTCGTGACCTCGCCTGCCGTGCAACCCCCCCTATTACATAGAGACATAGAAAAATAGGTGCAGGAGTAGGCCATTCGGCCCTTCGAGCCAACACCGCCATTCAATATGATCATGGCTGATCATCCAAAATCAGTACCCCGTTCCGGCTTTTTCCCCATATCCCTTGATTTCCCTTAGCCCTAAGAGCTATATCTAACTCTTATTCTCAGAGGAAGTGAAAGTTGTGACTCAAAAAACAAACAAGCAGATCCAGTTTGTTATGATGAATATCTCACGGGACCAAATTCCTATGCCATTACCTACACAGAGGCTGTTTCTTTTCTGTGTTATAATTGTCCAGGCAATGGCAGCAATGGAGTTGACGGAAGAGGAAATACATTAGGGGGTTGGACAGGCTAGATGCAGGAAGATTGTTCCCGATGTTGGGGAAGTCCAGAACAAGGGGTCACAGTTTAAGGATAAGGGGGAAGTCTTTTAGGACCGAGATGCGAAAGTTTTTTTTCACACAGAGAGTGGTGAATCTGTAGAATTCTCTGCCACAGAAGGTAGTTGAGGCCAGTTCATTGGATATATTTAAGAGGGAGTTAGATGTGGCCCTTGTGGCTAAAGGGATCAGGGGGTATGGAGAGAAGGCACGTACAGGATACTGAGTTGGATGATCAGCCATGATCATATTGAATGGTGGTGCAGGCTCAAAGGGCCGAATGGCCTACTCCTGCACCTATTTTCTATGTTTCTATGTTTCTATGTTACTGTGTTTCGTTCAACCAATCCACCGTCTCTGGCTTGGCCTGAGACAGAAGGAGTAATGTCAGAGAGTTAAGGGCCTGTCAAGTAGGCGATTTTTAAGGCGACTGCCGGCGACTAGGCTGTGGCCGCACGATCGCCGGGGTGTCGCGGGCATGATCGTGAGTGGTGCCGGCGACTAGGCTGTTGCCGCACGATCGCCAGGGTGTCGCGGGCATGACCGTGAGGGGTCTCCAATGAGTCGTAGCACATCTCAGGTCGTTGCTGAAAATTGATACTGTTCGAAATTTTTCGGCGACAGCTGGCGTATAATGCCAATGATCGTAGCTTGTCGTGGGCGCTGTCGCAGGTTGTCGCCAGGTCTGGTAGGTTGTCGTAGGTGTGGACATTGGCGACTACCAACGTCAACCGGCGACAGGTACCAGGATCAGGAGAAGACAGGTTGCGACAGAAACTGTCAAAACCAGTCCAGAGAAGTTCGGCTGCAACAGCCAGCTGTGGAATGGGGGCGGAGATCGCGATGCTGTCAAAGAGGGGGGTGGACACCTGACCATACCGACAGCAAGGTCCGGCCAGACCACTTTTTAGGTATATTTTGTAATTGTTTTTAAACTTAAAAATCACGTTACTGGGACAGGCCCTTTAGTGAGCTAAAACGACTATTTTCAATCCCCAAGATCACATGACAAAATTGACAGTTCTGATGGCAAAAATTATATGTGGTTCATTATGTTTTACATGTGGAGTGCACGTTAGAAAGTATATATAAGCTCACAGAGGATTGGGAGTGATTAACAGAATAGTTTAGAAATTGGAGGGATCGGACAATTGGTAGGCAAAAGAGACTTGAAGATTATAGGGCAGAAATGCAGGGTCCTGAACCTGAAACGTCACATCCATTCCCTCCAGAGGTGCTGCCTGATCCCCCGAGTTCTTCCAGCACTTTGTGTTTTGCTCAAGATTCTAGCATCTGCAGTTCCTAGTGTTAACATTATTTTGTGCGACTTTAATGGAATCTGAAACACAATTACTAAAGAGTCAGCTCTTTTGTGCATCCAACATGTTGTTTCCAAAATTAATTTGTAAACCAGTGGTGGCTGGCAGCAAAAGAAACATAGAATGGAGCAGCTGGAGGAAGCAGTGTGCGTACTTGAGCCTACAATAATATTCAACAAGAATTCTGAAGAAGGGTCTCGACCCGAAACGTCACCCATTCCTTCTCTCCAGAGATGCTGCCTATCCCGCTGAGTTACTCCAGCATTTTGTGTCCACACACCATTCAACAAGACTGGGGTTGATACTGCGCCTCGAGTCCACTTCCCTACCAAATCCTCATGTCCAAATATATTGCTTAACTGAGCATCCACGGCCTTCTGAGGAGAGAATTCCAAAGACGTACAGGTATGTAGGTTAATTGGCTGGGTAATATGGCTGATATGATTTATAGCTATCTGCTGAGCAAATTTCTCCTCATCTCGGTTCAAGTGGCAGATTCCTTACACTGGGACTCTTCCCCATGGTGCAAAACCTCAACAAGAAACACATCTCAGCATCTATCCCCTCAACCCATCTCTTTACCTGGAATGATTTAATGACATCACCTCTCATGCTTCAAAACATCAAAATCATCCCAGAAATCTATGTTGTACTGACTCACACAAATATATCCTCTATTAGGTATGAATAATTTACTGCAGTCAGAATTCCAAATAATCTCGTCCATATTTCTTTACATTTGTATTTCAAAGCCCTTGCAATGAAAGGTGACGAACCATTTACCTTCCTCAGCTGGCACCTGCTGCTTGTTTACTTTCTATGTATCCTGAGTGCTGCTGGAGCCATTATCTGTACCCAATCCTATTATATTCAATTGCGGACATACGGATGCTTCCAATGCAGCACCCCACATTGACCAGAACTCATGAGCAGATTAATTCAACGGTGACTAAAGCACCCCTTGTTTTAGCTTAGTGTCCTTATACTCATCTGGCTGACTCTGAGCATGTCCTGAAGCCAGGACCATGCTGAATGGTGCACCGCATTGATGTATGGTACATTTATTCACTAAGTGGATGTGCCTTAGAATAATTGCTCAAATAGCCACTAATATCATAGAGCAGTTAAAGCAATTGTGTATGTGCGTGTTAACAGCAGGGTGCACTGTTTAAAAGTCTTCTAGCTCTCATGACAATTACCAAATGGCTTCTGTGCCAAGTAACAACTGTTCCAGAATGCTAAGCAGGCGGCAAGTTCAACAATTGTTTACTTCAAGTTCCCTTGAATTATTCCAGCACTTTGTGTTCTACCCAAGATTCCAGCATCTGTAGTCCCTTCGGTCCGCTGTATAATTTGAACCATTTGTACTCTCTATTGAGATAGGCTGAAATTTATTTGTTAATTTCAGTGAAGAAGTTAATAACTTTATTAAAACACCACACATGGGAATGTTAAACATTAACCACTAAACACAGAGGATGTTGATTTCAGATTCATAAAGACTCTAATTAAATAATTACTACCACTGACTGGCTCAGAAAAGAGAAGAACTGCAAGTCGGGTCTTGATTTGTATCAGCATATTCAGCGGTGACCTTACTTGAGACTTCAGAGGGATCTCGACCATCTAGGTAGCTTGTACAACAGAACCCTCCAGACAGGCAGGTGAGATTGAATGGGGCAGGGCAGGGCAGGGCAGGGCAGGGCAGGGGAGGGCAGGACAGGATGGGATGGGAGAGGAACAATCTACAGTCCCATGTCCCCAATCTCCAATTCCCTTCCCAATCCCAATTGATGTAACATTGTGCTCCAAGTTGAGATGTCGAAGTCCCTCTATTTTCTCTGTCCATGTGTTGAAATAGTTATTTGACTGCGCCATCCGGATGGCTCAGTTTTCCATGGGAGATGGACATCTAAACCAAGCAACAGGCCTACGTAAAGTAACCTATCAAAACAATGGGTGATTTACACAGCAATGCTACCCACCATTATTCAAAGTTTATGAAGATGTTTTATGTGTTATGGTATGCCAATATTTTGTTACAGGAAACTCTATGTGGTGAATAAACATAGAATCAATGTAGAGATATGACCAAAGATACAGACAAAAAGCTGGAGTAACTTAATGGGTCAGACAGCATCTCTTGAGAAAAGGGGTAGGTGAGGTTTTGGGTCGAGACTCTTCTTCAGACTGAAAGTCAGGGGAAAGGGAAGCAAGGCCTGTTTCCTTTATCACATTACTTTTTTACATATCTTTCATTCATTTGTTCTATATCTCAGCATTACCATCTATATCTCTAGTTTCCTTTTCCCCTGTCTCTCAATCTGAAGAAGGGGCTCAACCAAAAAGGGCGGCACGGTGGCGCAGCGGTAGAGTTGCTGCCTTACAGCGAATGCAGCGCCGGAGACTCAGGTTCGATCCTGACTACGGGCGCCGTCTGTACGGAGTTTGTACGTTCTCCCCATGACCTGCGTGGGTTTTCTCCGAGATCTTCGGTTTCCTCCCACACTCCAAAGACGTACAGGTATGTAGGTTAATTGGCTGGGCAAAGGTAAAAATTGGCCCTAGTGGGTGTAGGATAGTGTTAGTGTGCGGGGATCGCTGGGCGGCGCAGACCCGGTGGGCTGAAGGGCCTGTTTCTGTGCTGTATCTCTAAATCTAAAAGAAAACCTGAAACGTCACCTATTCCTTTTCTCCAGAGATGCTGTCAGACCCGCTGAGTTACTCCAGCTTTTTGTGTCTATCTTCAGTTTAAACCAGCATCTGCAGTTCCTTCCTACACATAGAGATATGACCATGTATAGATTATGAAAATAGTGTGTAACTTGGTTTGTGCAAGCCATTTAAATGGACACAATTTCATATTTTAATATTGAAAGTTCAAAGATTAACAAAAGATATGATTTAAAATATAGTATTCCATAAAATTACGTATTGTTTTCTGAGCTATACTTATAAAGGATGTATTGTGTCAGCTTTATTTTTTTTCTCAGTTGCAGATCAATTTTATAAATCAACTTTAATTATTTTGTCGTTAACTAATTCCTCTTTTTAAAATAGTAATTCCAGCAAAAATTGTAAGGCCTGTAATATGCATTTATAAATTGCATCATAGTTAGAATCTTTGAACCAGATTGCATGTGGTCTTACATTTCTTTGATAGCCGCATTGTTTTTTATATTTTCATGCTGAACGACACTTTTACTGGTACATATATTGACTGGGGTCCGCATATCTGCTTAAGATAGTCTTAAGATAAGACTAACTATCTTAATCTTACTGTTTAAGATAACAGTGAAGATATATGCTTTCACTAGGATGAGCCAATCGGCAATACCAAAGTTGCTTGGATGTATTCCTCAGAAGTTATTAACATTACATTTAATCATTATTTTCTTGCAGAGTGCATACCTTGTGAAGATTGCTTCTCCAACCCCTCCCACATCTCACAACACCTTCGCAACACCTATACTTTACTACATGGATCCAATCCTGCTGGGACTTGACATGGCCTGCTGAGTACATTAGATTGGTCGTTTGGCATATTGATGATTTATTTATAGAGTATATAATGATATACCTGTATATTTTAAAAATCACAGCAACCAAAAAGGTTTAGGAACTTCAAAGATTTTGTAAAATAAATATGAAAATTGTAAACCAAAGTAAAATGATGAGAGCATGCATGTCAACCTTTACTAAAAATTCAAGACTATTCACAAATATAATTTAGTATAAAAATATATGTAAAATTAAGGATAAACACAAAAGGCTGGAGTAACTCAGTGGGACAGGCAGTGTTCCTACATTGAACAAATAGTGGAAATAGACAATAGCCAATAGCCAATAGGTGCAGGAGTAGGCCCTTCGGCCCTTCGAGCCAGCACCGCCATTCACCGTGATCATGGCTGATCATGCACACTCAGTACCCCGTTCCTGCCTTCTCCCCATACCCCCTGACTCCGCTATCATTAAGAGCTCTATCTAACTCTCTCTTGAAAACATTCAGAGAATTGGCCTCCACTGCCTTCTGAGGCAGAGAATTCCACAGCTTCACAACTCTCTGAGTGAAAAAGTTGTTCCTCATCTCCGTTCTAAATGGCCTACCCCTTATTCTTAAACTGTGGCCCCTGGTTCAGGACTCTCCCAACATCGGGAACATGTTTCCTGCTTTTAACGTGTCCAATCCCTAAATAATCTTATATGTTTCAATAAGATCCCCTCTCATCCTTCTAAATTCCAGAGTATACAAGCCCAGTCGCTCCAGTCTTTCAACGTATGACAGTCCCGCCATTCCGGAAATTAACCTCGTGAACCTACGCTGCACTCCTTCAATAGCAAGAATGTCCTTCCTCAAGTTTGGAGACCAAAACTGCACACAATACTCCAGGTGCGGTCTCACTAGGGCCCTGTACAACTGCACAAATGTGAGAGACAAAGATCCAGAGATGCTGCCTGTCCCACTGAGTTAATCCAGCATTTTGTGTCTATCTTTGATGTAAAACAGCATCTCCAGTTCCTTCCTACATATTTAAAATTAAATACATTTGTATTTTTAAAATTTCCTTCATTGAGTGATGTTTGGAGATACATACAGTAGCGGTACACAGTTTGTTAAGTAGCAAACTTGACAAAATATACAACAAAACAAAATGTGAACTTTCAATGGGGAAATAAAACAAAAAAATATGTTCAGTCACTGACAGTGTTTCTTTAATTAAACTGTAAAATAGTACATGCAATCTTCCGTTTTTAAAATTCCATTTATTGTAAAATGCACCTTTTGAAACTGACCTCATGGTGCAAATCTCAACATTTGGAGCTGTAACACAATGCAGATGAGCTGAGAAAGTGGACCCTCATTCTGGATCTCTGTGGGTCTGGCAAACAACAGCCATGGGGACGATCATGGGGACGATCAGCCATGATCACAGTGAATGGCGGTGCTGGCTCGAAGGGCCGAATGGCCTCCTCCTGCACCTATTTTCTATGTTTCTATAACAACGCAGCTAAGTTTCCTCACACTAGAAGATCAGGGCCGTTTTTACAGCATTATGGGCCCCCGGGCAAAGCAGTGTACTGGGGCCCCTACCGTTACTCTCCCCCACCCCTCTTTCCCTACCAGCCCCCCCCTGTCGTGCCGGCGAAAAGCACTTACCGAAAAGCACTTAGCGATGGACTTAGGGTGCTACATTGTTGCGAAAAGCACTTACAGATCGCTGTGAGAAGCACTTAGGGATGGAAAAGCAAAGCACTTAGGGAGCTAATTGTTGCGAAACAGATCGCTGTGAGAAGCACTTAGGGATGGAAAATGTTGCCAAAAAAGCACTTATTGAACCTACATTTTAAAAGTAGTATTTATTTATTGCAAGTCACTTAACATACACAGATCAGCATGGGGCCCCTATGCTCGTGGGGCCCAGGGCAAGTGCCCATCAGGCCCATGCGTTAAGACGGCCCTGTAGAAGATAGACACAAAATGCTGGAGTAACTCAGCAGGACAGGCAGCATCTCTGCATGGAAGGAATGGGTGACGTTTCGGGTCGAAACCCTTCTTCAGACTCTGAGTTACTCCAGCACTTCGTGTCTATCTTCGGTTTAAACCAGCATCTGCAGTTCCTTCCGACAACATTTCCTCACACCAGTTTGGGCAATGTGCCACTGCAATACAATAAGGAGCCACCGGAGGGAGCTCACTTCCCAGGGAGCTTTCCATGTCTCTTCAGCTTTCTCTCAAACTAAAATCTGCTGGTGGCAGGGATATTGATTCCAATGTAAACTCAAGGGCATCCTGATATTTTATATATAAAATACCTTTTCAACTGAAACGTATTTTTCATTCCTTTAGTTAATTTGACACCTAAATTTCATTTAGTTAATTGATGATGGCAAGGACATGAAATCTAAAATAAAACAAAAGAATGCTAAAAATCCTCATCGAGTAGGCAGGACTTTGTGGAGAGAGAAATGTAAGAAACAGAACCAAGGAGTTGGACACTCAGACTCTTGTGCCTGCACCACTCTAACAAGATCAGGGCTG
This sequence comes from Rhinoraja longicauda, assembly GCF_053455715.1. Taxonomy (NCBI): domain Eukaryota; kingdom Metazoa; phylum Chordata; class Chondrichthyes; order Rajiformes; family Arhynchobatidae; genus Rhinoraja; species Rhinoraja longicauda. The sequence continues at coordinate 122,472,063 of NC_135953.1, forward strand.
GTCTTTTACCTCAGCACGAGTTGTGTTCACAAACTCCATATCCTGTTGGTCCCTTAAAATCAAAACAATATTATTACTTCTGCCTTGTATTATCAGAGTTAATGTTTTAAGACAAAGACCTTTCATCAGAATAGGGAAAAGTTGCAGAGAAAAGAGAAGTCAATATATATGCAGGAAGGTTGGAGAGATTAAATAATAGACAGGTGATCAAGTGAAGTCGGGTCATATAGTCATAGAGTGATACAGTGTGGAAACAGGCCCTTCGGCCCAACTTGCCCACTCTGGCCAACATGTCCCAGCTGCACTAGTCCCACTTGCCTGTGCTTGGTCCATGTCCCTCCAAACCTGTCCTATCCATGTACCTGTCTAACTGTTTCTTAAATGTTGGGATAGTCCCAGCCTCAACTATCTCATCTGGCAGCTTGTTCCATACACCCACCACCCTTTGTGTGAAAAAGTTACCCCACAGATTCCTATTAAATCTTTTCCCCTTCACCTTGAACCTATGGCCTTTGGTCCTCAATTCCCCAACTCTGGGCAAGAGACTCTGTGCATCTACCCAATCTATTCTTCTCATGATTTTGTACACCTCCATAAGATCACCCGTCATCCTCCTGCGCTCCAAGGAATAGAGACCCAGCCTACTCAACTGCTCCCTATAGCTCACACCCTCTAGTCCTGGCAACATCCTCGTAAATCTTTTCTGAACCCTTTCAAGCTTGACAATATCTATCCTATAACATGGTGCCTAGAACTGAACACAATATTCTAAATGCGGTCTCGCCAATGTCTTATGCAACTGCAACATGACCTCCCAACTTCTGTACTCTATACTCTGACTGATGACGGTCAATGTGCCAAAAGCCTTTTTGATCATCTTACCTACCTGCGACTCGAACCATGCACCTGTACTCCTAAATCCCTCTGTTCTACAACACACTCCCCAGAGGCCTACCATTCAATGTGTAGGTCCTGCCCTTATTAGACGTCCCAAAATGCAACACCTCACACCTTTCACAACCATCTTCACTATCTGCAAAACCACCCACTTTTGTATCATCAGCAAATTTGCTAATCTTGCCCTGTATGTTCTCATCCAAATCATTGATGTGGACGACAAACAGTAATAGGCCCAGCACCGAACCCTGAGGCACACCACTAGTCACAGGCCTCCATTCCAAGAAGCCTCTGCTTCCTTCCATGGAGCCAATTTGCTATCCATTCAGCTATCTCTCCTTGGATTCCATGCGATCTAACCTTCCAGAGCGGCTTACCATGCGAAAACTTGTCAAATGCCTTACTGAAATCCATGTAGACAACATCTACAACTCTGCCCTCATCGACCTTTTTGGTCACGTCTTCAAAAAACTCAATCAGATTTGTGAGACACGTACAAAACCATGCTGACTATCCCTAATCAGCCTTTGCCGGTCCAAATGCCTGTATAACCTATCCCGCAGGTGTGGAGGAGTTACAAATACTAGAAGAAGTAGTCTTGACCCGAAATATCACCCATTCCTTCTCTCCAGAGATGCTGCCTGTCCCGCTGAGTTACTCCAGCATTTTGTGTCTATCTTCAGTTTAACCAGGCGGCACGGTGGCGTAGCAGTAGAGTTGCTGCCTTACAGCGAATGCAGCGCCGGAGACTCGGGTTCGATCCTGACTACGGGCGCCATCTGTACGGAGTTTGTACGTTCTCCCCGTGACCTGCGTGGGTTTTTTCCGAGATCTTCGGTTTCCTCCCACACTCCAAAGACGTACAGGTATGTAGGTTAATTGACTGGGTAAATGTAAAAAATTGTCCCTAGTGTGTGTAGGATAGTGTAAATGTGCGGGGATCACTGGACGGCGCGGACTCGGTGGGCCGAAGGGCCTGTTTCCGCGCTGTATCTCTAAATCTAAAAAAAAAAAAACAGCATCTGCTGTTCCTTCCTACACAATAATTATCTTAAGTTGTTCACAGAGAATAAAAAGGTTCTGAATGGTGGAAATATGAGAGACAAAGGCACTAAGCTGCCTGGACCATGACCTGGAGCAGAGACCTTATCCCAGATATTCCCTTTCTTCAGCCCACTCCCTCTTCTGCAATTTATGAAACACCTGTTTTCTCATTTTGAGTAGGAATGATTGACTCATTTTCTCCTTCCACAGAATACTGCTAGACCAGCTGGGTTTATCTTGAACTTGTTGTTTTTATTTCATATGTCCAGTACCTATGGTTTCTTAATTAAAAAAAATATTATGCTTGAAGATGCAATTATTCTTTGAAACTATTCTGATCATTGTTCCCGCACTGCAATATTTATGAACTTCATTAGGGAACAGATTCCCCAATATGGATCTATAATATACAAGTCCATATCACTCTAATCCTTTTCTATCCATGTATCTGTTCAAATGTCTTTTAAATGTTGTAATTATGCCCACCTCTACCTCTACCTCTACCTCTACCTCTCTGACAGCTCTTTCCACATAACCATCACTCGCTGTGTGAAAATGTTGCCTCTCAGGTCCCCATTAAATCTTTCTTCTCTCACTGTAAATCTATGTCCTCTAGTTTTAGAGTTTCCTACCCTGGAAATACAACTGTGACCATTCGTCTTATATATGCCCCTCATGATTTTGCATTTCTCTGTAAGGTCGCCCCTCAGCCTCCTCTGTTGGATAAAAACCCAGCATAAACAGTTCCTCCTTATAACTGCCCCCCCCCAGCCCTGCTTTCATCCCTGTGAATCTTTTTTGCATCCTTTCCAGCAACTTGCCACAGGAATTTGCTTCAGCTATCCTGACAGCAGTCTATATCTCACCCCATCCTGATGCTGTGCTTGCACTTGTGGAACTATATATTGTCACCAATAGTCTTGAAACAGAGACCTTGTTCATAAAGGCTGGGAACTTCAATCTGGCCAATCTGTTTGACCAATCTCAAAATACTTTCAACACATATCCTGCCCAAGCAGAGGCCCAAACAGCCTCAACCACTGCTGCACAAACATCAAAGACACCTACCATTCCACCCCCTGCTGTACCAGGTGCACAGACCACCTGGCTGTGCTTGTACTCCCTGCTTACAAGCAGAAACTGAAGTGGGTGAATCTGGTACAGAAACTGGTGCAGTGCTGGGCTGAGGGAACTGATAAGATGCTTTGCGATGGACCGGTCTATATTCAAGGACTATGCGGCTAAGCTAGATGAATGTGCCACCACTTTCACAGACATCATCAGCAAGTATGTAGAGGACTACATTAAAAAGAAGATGATATGAGTATTCCCAAACTGGAACCCATGAATGAACTGTGAGGTCCACTCCCAAGTGATATCCAAGTCCGCAACGTTCAAGTCAAACAATCCCAAGCAGTACAAGAAATCTATCTATGACCTTCGCATAGCCATTAAGGATGCCAGGAGGGAATTCCGGACCAAATTGGTGTCCTGAGGCAACGACGTGGATACCTGTAGATTATGGCAAGGCTTGCCTAATATAACAAGCTACAAAGCAGTCATGTCATATCAGTGGCAGCAATCGGCTCCTCCGAATGAACAATGCATTCCGTGTTCACTTTGAACAGAAGTTCATTGGAGAGTTGTCGCCTGCCACCACCGGTCTCGGCTATGCCTGTACCAACAATTACTGTGGCAGACATAAGATTGGCCTTCTTGAAAGTGAATCCATGGATAGCAACTGGCCCAGATTGTGTCCCTGGCTGTGCTGGTCAGCTGGAAGTGATAGTCACGGACATTTTTAACCTCCCATTACTACATTCTGAGGACTTCACCTAGTTTAAGAACACCACTATCATTTTGGTGCCAAAGAAAAGTAAGGTGGTCTGCCTTAATGACAACTGTCAAGTGGCTTTGAGGTCCACCATCATGAAGTGCTTTGAGAGACTGGTGATGGTGCACATTGACTCCAGCTTCTAGACAGCCTTGATCCACTGCAGTTTGCCTAACGTTGCAACAGTTCCACAGCAGATAGCATCTCCCTGGCCCTAAATTCATCTCTGAAACACCTAGACAACAAGGACCTACATCAGGCTTCTATTTTTCGACTAGAGCTCCACTTTCAACATCATAATCCTATCCAATCTCATCTCGAAACTCAACTTAGGAGTCAGCACCCCTCTTTGCCACTGGGACCTCGACTTTCTAAACCACAGACCAGAATCAGTGAGGTCGGGTGACAACACTTCCTCCACAATAATTTTCAACACCGGTGTCCCGCAAGGGTTTGTTCTCAGTCCCCTACAATACTCCCGGTACACTCACAACTGTGAGGCTACATTTGACTCCAGCTCCATCTACAAGGTTGTAAATGTGGTGGGCTGGATCACGAATGACAAGGTGGAGATAGTGAAATGAGTAACATGGTGTCAGGACAACAACCTCTCCCTCAATATCAGCAAGATGAAGGAGCTAGTTATCAACATCAGGAAGCGTGTTGGAGCACGTGTACTAATTATACCAACTACATTCTCATCTAAATGGTTAATATAGATAACGAACAACAGTGGATCCAGCCCCAATTCTTGTGGCACACCGCTGATTACAGGCCTCTAATCTAAAGGATTAAAATGTGGAATCAATCAGATTTGTGGCTACTTGTGTAGAAACTTAAGGGTGGATAGGTAAATTTTAAAATGATTAGTTCTAAGAATTAAATGCCAAGGAATTTGATCAGATTTGATAATGTATATGCAGAAGCAGAGCAGACCAGACACAGCACATCATCACAGGGAACATAGGAAACTGATGATGGCAACACATGATAATAGTCAGGCACACAGCCAGCACCACCCACATGATTCACAGGCTTCATGCCTGTGGGGAAGATTAGGAAATCAGGTTTGCTAACCTTAGTTAAATCAGCCCATTTACCTTAAAAGGCATTGTTACAAAGAGTTGTCGTGCTTGGTTTATTCTGTAACTTGGAAAACTGCTCTGAGCTTGCTGTGGAGGCCCCAATATCTCAAGTGAATTGACCTCTACCCTCTTTATTACACAAATCAAGCTCTGTGTGACTGGTGACACCATTAAGCGTGAAAATAATTACTAGAATGGAAGTCAGTCAAGAATTCTTGAGACAAATAAAACTGTTCCTACTGATGATTGCTGGTGTGCTCCACAGATTTATTTATGATTGTTTTGTACAGCAGAAAATAATCCCTTTTGACAGAACAATAATAGTTATAACCGAAGATAGACACAAAAAGCTGGAGTAACTCAGCGGGACAGGCAGAATCTCTGGAGAGAAGCAATGGGTGATGTTTCAGGTCGAGACCCTTCTTCAGACACAATAATAGTTATAAGGAGATCTGCCTTAATGACCACTGTCAAGTAGCTTTGATATCCACCATCATGAAGTGCTTTGAAGACTGCAGATGAAAATGACAATGGGTTGAAGATGTTGTCCTTATGATGTGTTATAAAATAAGCATTTGAACAGAGGAATTTCCCATTTATTTTAAACTTGCATTGGAGTCTTTCCTTTAGGCTTCCTGAAACCACGTTGCGATGCAACAATTTGACTTTAGCAGCCGCTGTTACCATTGCCCTTTTGTGTGGTAGGCAGGTTGGGAAGTGCAGCCCAGGGCAAGTTGCAGCCATGAATCTAACAGCTGAAGAAGGCTCCCAACCCCAAACATTGTCTATCCATTCCCTCAACAGATGCTGCCTGATCTGCTGAGCACGTGTTTTACTCATCTCCCAGCCGATGTTTATTTCTAATATAGTATTCCAGAGATGGAAGAAATTATTGCTTAGGGATATATATATAGGGCACAATCAGGCAAATTGGATTTTCCCGGATAATATCAAACTTCAGGGCAGGGGCAAGAACAGGAACGACTGGTCAAACCCTATCCCTGATTCTACCATCAAATGTTCTTAGCTGAGAACGGCGGCACGGTGGTGCAGCGGTAGAATTGGTGCCTTACAGCGCCAGCGACCTGGGTTCAACCCCAACTATGAGCTGTCTGTGCGGAGTTTGTACGTTCTTCCTGTAACCGTGGGGGTTTTCACTGGGTGTTCTAGTTTCCTCACACATTATACAAAGACGTGCAGATTTGTAGGTTAATTGGTTTCTGTTTATTGTCCCTAGTGTGTCGGATAGAACTAGTGTACGGTTGGTCACCATGGACTCGGTGGGCAGAAATGCCTGTTTCAAGATTCAAGATTCAAGATAGCTTTATTTGTCATCCAATATTGGACGAAATTCAGTCACCCACAGTCCAACAATAAAAGCATTAAATAGGCATTAAAATTACACAACCCCAAAAACACACAAAAAAAGAAACATCCATCAAAGAAACATCCATCACAGTGAGTCTCCTCCAGTCCTCTCCTCACTGTGATGGAAGGCCACAATATCTTTCCCTTCTCCTGCTGTCTTCTCCCGCAGTCAGGTTGTTGTGGTTGCAGGCCACGCCGGACGGTCCACAGCGGGCCAAGCCCAAGGCGAGTCGCAGCCGCTCCCGCAGCCTCCGAAGACGGCCGGCTCCGCTGATGATAAGTCCGATCCGGGCGGGCGAACACGCTGCCGCTGTTGCTGCACGTCGGGGCGGCCGTGGCTCCCGACATTGAAGCCCCCGCCCAGCAGAGAAAAATCCCGCGGCATATTTTAGGCCGCGCCGGACGGTGAAATGTCCGCGACCCAAGCGGGCGGGCGAACACGCTGCCGCTGCCGGAGCTCCCGATGTCGGCATCCACGCGGCCCGAGCCTAAGGCGAGTCGCAGCCGCTCCCGCAGCCTCCGAGGACGGCCGGCTCCGGTGATGGTAAGTCCGGTCCGCGGGCTCAGCGAACCAGAGCCCTGGAGGCCGCCAGCTCCAGGAGTTGGGCCGATGGTAGGCCGCAGCAGGAACGGAGACACGGCCCAGAAAACAAAGGTCGGGTCTCCGTTCGGAAGGGACACCTATTTACAATTTTACAGTTGCCCCCCCTCCCCCCCACATACACACATAATACACAAACACAAAAACACGACATCACAACTACAATTAAGACAAAAAAACAGCAAAAACACAAAGACAAATGGACCGCAGATAAGCCGCAGCTGCTATGGCAGCGCCGCCATTTTGGTTCCTTGCTGTGTCTCAAAACTAAAACTAACTTGCACGTTTCAGGTCCCTGACAACACTGTCAAATCTTTACCACCTGCATCTGTGCAGAAGTTTAATTGCCTATCAATATAAAATGTACCAACTGAAGCACTAACTAAGGTGGGGTGTAACAGGCAAGAAGTAATGCTTTGAATGGAGTTTCATTTTAAATGATGACTCCCCTATTACCTAGGCAAGTGAATAAATTAGTGTAGATTTAAGTTCTCTTACAAAGTTAAGGGAATTAGGAGGGAGGTGGGGGAGTTATCCACTGACTGAAGTTAAACTCAGTTGAAAGGAAAATGGTTGTGATTGTTGGAGGCCAATCATCTCAGCCACAAAATGTTCCTGTGGGAATTCCTTGGTCCATCTATCTTCTGTTGCATCATCATTGAACTTCCCTTCTTCATCAGGTCAAAATTGGGGATATTCATTAATGATTGTGCCTTTGCTCATTGTAAAGCATTGAAAAGATGAGCCTTTTGCTCATTGTGACCATGCCAAACTTTGTTGATTATTCCCACTGACCAGCTCCCAGCATGAAGGTTACAGCTCCTCAGGCATGCTTTTATGTTCTTTATAAGTACAGTAAAAATGTCCAACTCCAACACCCTCACAATGGCCAAAGGCCAACTAACCAAAGGTTTAACCAGGTAGTATAAGAAAATAACTGCAGATGCTGGTACAAATCGAAGGTATTTATTCACTAAAATGCTGGAGTAACTCAGCATTCAGCATTCAGTCTGAAGAAGGGTCTCGACCCGAAACGTCGCCCATTCCTTCTCTCCCGAGATGCTGCCTGACCTGCTGAGTTACTCCAGCATTTTGTAAATAAAAAGGTTTAACCAGATCAATTATGTAAATAATGTGACTCAATGCAAGTCTGAGGCTGGGCATCTTACAGTATGTGACTCATATTCTGATCCACCAAGGTCTTTCCACCATTTATGAGACATGGTTCAGGAGTGTAATACAATATTCTCCACATGGCAGAGCGGTTAAAGCTGCAACAACATTCAGGAAGCTTGACACCATACAGAAACATTCAGCTTGCTTGATTGTTGTCCTATGTATCACCTTAAGCAGTCATTTCCTCCAGACCTACATATATATATATATATATATATATATATATATATATATATATATATATATATATATATATATATATATATATAGGATGTTTTGATTCCAGCTTGAAAAGCCCATATTTCCTCTGTCCTTTCTCACCGTTCATACATATCATTCAGCACCAGCCTCGAGATTCTTCTCTGCACTCTTTCCACCACTTGAATGTTTTCCTTGTTCCTAAGTGACTGAATGTTTTCCATGTGATTGAAGGTGAGCACAGTACCCAAGGTAAACACAAAATGCTGGAGTAACTCAGCAGGGCAGGCAGCATCTCTGGAGAGAAGGAATGGGTGATGTTTCGGGTCGAGACGTTTCTTCAGACAATCTGATCAAAGCACTGACAGGTCCATTCATGACAACCTCATATACACTATCAATTGTTTAGTTTGGATTACTAGCAGCATGTGAGGCTGTATTAGTTGCTGCTGTTTTAGTTGGCCTTTGTTATTCATTTACATGAAGTGGGTTTTGCTGCCTTTATTGCCCATTCCTAGCTGCCTCTGAGAAGGTGGTGGTGATCCACCTTTTTGTTTGAAGCATTACAGTCATCCTGGTGTGAAACAAAGGCTGTCACCATATTGTTGGGTAGGGAGCTCCAGGATATGGAATCAGTAACAATATACAAATGGAATTTTCCCAGATAAGATGGTACATAACTAATGGGAAGCAGAAGGTAGAGGTGTTCCATAGACCATTTGCCATTGTCCTTCTCAGCAGTAGAGTGTCTGAAGATGTTGTCTGAAAACAGATAGAACAAAGGCAAAATATAAGCTAATGTTGGAGGTGAGATATATATTGTATGGCAGAGCTGTGCCGGGCATTTCCAGAATTTTATTTTGTTTCCTAGCAACTGTCATGTCCTGCAGTTTATAATTCGATTTAATTTTTTTAATTGCTTTAACTGCTGCCATCAAAAGTTATTCTTATCCGCATAACCTTGGTTTTCTTTCTTTCACAGACCATCCCTTACTCTTTGTCCCTCTCCCACTCTACAAGTTAAAATGTGCTTCCTTTCTTACTTTTCCATGTCTGGTGAAGGGTTATTGATATGAAATGTTGATCATTTCTCTCTCCATAGACACTCCATGACTGGCTGCGTGCTACCAGCATTCAATGACTGGGGGTTTATGAGGAGAGAGTTTGGGGCACTGTTTGGAAATTGGTGGAGGTTGCACCCCAGCAATTTAGAGCGAAGGAGAAAGTTTAAACAATTACAGATGTAATGTTTGTCACATTTGGGGAAGGGAGGCTCCCAAAGCAAGAACAGCCGTCAACGCCTGGCTTCAAGCCCTGCAAACCCTGGCCTGGGAGCTGGATATGGCTCCCAACTACACTGGGAGAACGGTAAGATAACACACTCAAATGTCCCATTTTACCACTTTACCAAGATCAGACAGACTCATTTCATAGTCTATTGTCAGAAAATGGAAGCTGATTTCTTTGTGACAGTCGTGACTGTTCGTCATGATATTCAATGTTTGAACCATGTCCCCACCCCATAACACCTGACCCACAATTCTCTCCCAACCTTGGTAACATCATTGGTAGGATTAACATCAGACTTAATATCACAATCTAGTTTGGTTGCTTGTTTTTAAAAGATCAGCATGAGAATCTGTGCCTTTTGCTGTCTGTATCTACTATAGTTGCCTATTACCCATTAAAAATCACTGCAGTGGAGGCAGTGGCTAATGAATTTTTCAAAATGTTTGTAAATACCTCTCATATTTCTCTTCTAATCACTCTCACTGATCTGGGATACATAGTCACATTTGTTTAAATCACGTTTCACTTCCTGACCAATGATTTACTCATCTCCAGATGTGATTTTACTTCCACACTTTCCTACAAGACTGACAGTACCGATACAATGAACATCTTGCCCTGCACCAGCTCTATCCATGCATACTATAATTACTCTCCCACTAGCTCTATCCATGCATACTATAATTACATCTCCAACCCCATCTCATCAAGAGAGAGCTGGATAGAGCTCTTAAGGATAGTGGAGTCAGGGGGTATGGGGAGAAGGCAGGAACGGGGTACTGATTGAGAATGATCAGCCATGATCACATTGAATGGCGGTGCTGGCCTGAAGGGCCGAATGGCCTCCTTCTGCACCTATTGTCTATTGTCTATCAATTTAAAATTGTGGGCCTACTGGTCTGTTCAGTGGATTCCCACTCAATGTCACTGCAAATTTATTCAATGCTATCTTCCTGTAAGTAACACATGCTGCAACAGTACCAACTTTGCATTTAAGAAGCTTTTAGATAGGAATGTGGATATGCAAGAAATGGAGGTATATGGATCATGTGCAGGCAGATGAGATTAGTTTATCTTGGCATCATGTTCGGCATAGACATTGTTGGTCGATGGGCCTGTTCTTGTGCTGCACTGTACTTTGTTCTTTTTTCTCTCTTGAAATCCATACCAGTCTTCTCCCCATATTTGTTTGCCCTTTAATATTTTGGCCTCTCCCTCTGTGTTCTCCCACTTAGCATTTTCCCTTTCCTTGCATCATTCCTCAGCTTTTGTCTTTCTCCCACTGTTATCCATTTTCTGCCTTGTGTAGCTTTTTGGATACTTCATTATACTATGGTTGCAAACAATAGTGCTTTGCTTATAACCAAGTGCGTAGTGTTCATGTTAGGTAACAAAAATTTTGATTCCATGTGTCGACAATGAATGAATTAATGTAACGGTATTGCATGACATCACATTATCAAATTTCTTTTTTCACTTTCCTCAGAACACAATAGCTTTGATGAGAACCCTTATTTTTAAAGAACATGGACATTGGATTTACTTGTGGATTTTATCTTTTGTTGAATTTTGTATATCCTTTACTGTGGTTTAATGCACTTTTGTTAAATTACCTACAAACCAGCAGAGGATGCTGTTTCGTACCCTTGCTGGCACCAGAAAACGCTCCCTTGCTATGGAAGGTTGGCTCCTTTCTAATGCAAGGCAAACAAGCATCAAGATGTAATTTGTCGACTGAGGTCCAAAACTAGATGACATAGCTGTCAACAAAGTCACATTAGCAACCACAACCACTGAGGATAAACGACAGCAACCTCTGGTAAATTTTTGGGCCCTTGGGAATCGCTTCTTGTCAGGGAGTCAAAAAAATGTTAGTCCTATAGACCCCACGCTACAAGTGGTACCAATGTAAAATTACAGAAGACCTTGCACATGGGCAAGGAAGGCTCCTTTTACAATGGAATAATCTGAGAAGCTTGCTTCTGCTCTTAATTTGTAGATACATTTGACCAAATCTCTTTTGATGCTGACATTGTACAGCAAAGTCTAAGTACTTGGAAATCATGTGAAATTAATTTTGGATCCACGTTTCCAGTGAACGTCTCACTTACTTCCACTTTGGTTGTTGTCTCTGTGCTTTAGTTCCCTAAATCCAAAGGGCACAGAACTTGATGTGTAAAAAGGACAGACTTGAGATTACTTTCAACAACGCTGAAACCATATTTGCCTGGACCACATCAAATGTTGTCAGACTTGCTCTCATCTGCCAAAACCACCCACATCTCAGTTTGGAATGAAAACATTCTTTCCTCAAACACAAAATCACTTCCATGGAAATTTGACCATGAACATCTGGGTTACTAGAAGTAGAACCATTAATCCCCCCCCCCCTTGTCCATTCCCAATGTTATGCTCAGTTCCAGCTCTAAAACCACATCTTTTGTTCTTTTCTTTATTGAACAATTCCTCTTCGATTTCAGATTTTACATGAGTCTCACCTCATGTCCTTTCAACACCACTAATCTACAAAGTTCCTATTCTTGACCCCATTTGCTAATATTTTTCATGTTCACTCTCTCCTTATATACTGCCTAATTCTTTTCTAAAACTGCATGTAACGACCCACGCTCAAACAATATGCTCAACTCCTTTAGTTTAGAGATACAACATGGAAACAGGCCCTTCGGACCACCGAGCCCATGCTGACCATTTATCCCTGTTCACACCAGTTCTCACAGAAGGCAGTAGAGGCCAATTCACTGGATGAATTTAAAAGAGATTTAGATAGAACTCTAGGGGCTAGCGGAATCAAGGGATATAGGGAGAAGGCAGGCACGGGTTACTAATTGTGGATGATCAGCCATGATCACAATGGTGGCGCTGGATTGAAGGGCCAAATGGCCTCCTCCTGCACCTATTTTCTGTTTCTATGCTAGGCCATTTTCACATCCACTCCCTATGCAGGAGGGTCAATTGGCAGAGGCCAAATAACCACAGGTTGGGACGTGGGAGGAAACCAGAGCATCTGGAGGAAACCCACACGGTCAGTGGGAGAATGTGCAAAACTCCACATAAACAGCATCTGAGGTCAGGATCGAAGCCAGGTCTCTGGCGCTCTGAGGCAGCAGCTCTACCAGCTAAGCCACTCTGCCTCCATACTTTCATCCTCTGTCCTGGTAATCGCCTACTTAATCTCCAATGGTTATTTCCTCTCTAACATCCCAAAAATTGTTTCCTCTTAAATTTATCTTCACCTTTTCCGCAACTTCATGTTTGGTTCTTTCGAGTTAAGTTTTCTCCCTTCCCACTCTCCTGAAAACCTAATGGCATCCTATGTGCTTGTAACCATGGTACACTATTAATGTGGTTTCCTTTTGACTTCTCAGCAACCTTTGACCTGAATAACCACACCACATCTCTCCACTGTAATTCTTCTGAATAAGACACGCGAGTCTTGGTTTTGCTCAAATCTGTCAACTTGTGACCAGAGCACCAAATCCAGCGGTTTCCTTTCTTTGATTCGCGTATTATTGCCCCAGGCAACTTCTCAGGATTTTTATTCACTCCTCTTCCTCATTTATATTCTTCCCTCAGCAAGTCCATTCAAGACAATAAATCTATTTTTGCATGCGTGCTGATGGTACTCCAACCTATTATCTTCTAACACATCTGGAATCCTCTCAAGCATGCGTTGAGGAATATAAACCCAGACAATTTGTTGAATACATTATTCAGTGAAGGTGAAGTATGTGTTGTGAAGACACCAATGTCTTGAAGCATCACTTTGGCCATCACTCTCCCAATTGGCCATAATGTGATAGTTGAAAACAGAAGTCCAGTAGAAAACACACAACCTAATATTCAGATGATGGGTGGAGAGAGCAGAGGAGGTTTTTGGTGACTTTCTTAATTATTAATTAATCCAAATCCTGGAATTTCCTACCTAACAAAACTGGTTTTTACACCAGAATGCGGTAGTTCAAAAATACGGCTCACACTACCATCCCAGACTTACCCAGAGATTGGCAATAAAGGCAGTGAACCACACATCACATGTAGTTCCTTCAGTGCTATAAAAGCAAGCAATGGTTGAAACACCCAAGGCCCCATCTCACTGAGAATGATGAACAGAACTCCTCAGGGATAGTGGGGTAGTGGATGCACACTGGAAGAGACATTTTGACAATGTATCTCACAGCTACTCAGGCTAGCTTTGCTGCCACTCCCAATTGGCAGAAAGATATCCCAACTCAAAAATAGCACGTTCTCAGGAACAAAAGGCTCTGCTGTAATCATAATATTCAGCAGTGATGGTCTTCAGTCACAGATCCGCAATACCATCTTCCATATCTAGGAAGAGAGGGATATCAGGAGACATCAGATATCTTGAAATTATGACCATCTTCAGGAAAATCACAAATCTGACTCACAATGATGACTGCAGAGGGGCCTCTCTGCTCTGCCATGGCAAAGTCATCACCTGTGACCAACTACTACTTCCTGGTAGCAAAAGATCCGCTAATCAAATCGCGGTTAGGTCTATCTGGAGGTGCAGTGAACATGGAGATTATGTATAAACTCCAAGTAAAATGCAAAGAGCAGTGCCAGCCGCCATTTGTTCTTTTCTTTGACTGTACTAAAATCTTTGACTCCATTAGTTGGGAATGACTTTGGAACATCCTCCTCAAATTTAGGTGTCCACAGAAATTGTTTTCATCTTGTATTTGCTCCATGGCAGCAATGATACTACCCAATGAGTCTACTGCAGAACCAAAGTCAATGAATGCCAGTGTCAAGGCATTGTCATTGCCTCAACACGTTTCCCATCACTATGTTGCACCTCGCATCCAATGATCCACATAGGACTGGAGCTAATCTTCAGAAGTAATAGGAAACCGCGCTACTTACGGCAACTCAAGATCCACAACAAAACCTTTGAAAATGCAACCCACTTCCCACACCTTGGGAGCCACCCCTCGGCAAAGGCAGACATTAATTATGAAATTTGCCATCACTTTAAATGCACCAGTACAGCTTTTCAATGATTGAGGAAGAGAGCATTAGAAGATCAAAACCTCAGACCTGACACAAAGCTTGTGGCTTATTGGGGAAGAGTGATCCCTACTGTCCTGTTTGTTTCTGAGAACTGGTCTACCTATAGTACACAAATCAAGGCTTTAAAAAATACCACTGTTCTGTCTCCACAAAGTAAATCAAGATGGCTCTGACCCACGACCATTCATCGTGGCAGTCTGATGAAGGGTCCAGACCTGAAACATCACTTATCCATGTTTTCCAGAGATGTTGCCTGACCTGCTGAGTTACTCTGGTAGTGTTTCCGTTTTGGTAAACCAACATCTGCAGTTCCTTGTATTTACCATCCACAATGGATTGGAAACAATGGGGATGGTATTGGGAACCTTAAAGCCAAGCATCAGGAGCACATTAAAGCATCAGAAGGAGCACATTGCCTCACAAGTTACCCACTCTCTTTTGCCCCATTTGTGGAATTCACAAGCAAGTCATTCTCAGTCCCGAGAGACGATTTTAAATAGATATTCTGACAATTGAGCCAGGTAATGGATGAGGGCAAATCACAAAAAAAGGGCTCTGCCTTCAGAAAGTATTTTGCACATTATTTATTCACCCAATTCTTTCGGCAGTGTTTATTTCTACGTGTGTGTGTGTGTTTTTTTTTTGCAATACAAAATAAGCCGAGTCATTGTAGCATAGATTTTTTTTCCCCTGCAGAGAGAAATACATTGTAATTGGTTCTCGTTCGAAGAAGGCAACAGCGAGCGAAAACAAATATCTGTTAACGACAGACTTTCCAGGAGAGTTAGTTGCACATTTGATCTTCACGTTTGGGTGAACCAAAGTCAGCTCCAAGCCCTACCGCCACCTTTTGTTTTAATCTAGCTGCTCGAGTTTCCTGTCGGCGGCACAGGGGTAGTTGGGTGCAAGGTATTTGGGGAAGGTGGTCGGGCTGCAGCAGTTGCAGCAGCTGCGGGTCCCGGGCAGTGCCTGGTACAGGTGACGGGCGGGGTTGTCGCGGGTGAACCCCAGGGCGACTGCTCTTGCCTCTGACCCTCCTCCCCTCCTCCTCCTCCTCTCTCCGCCAGGCAAGTTGTGCCCGCAGCGCTCCAGCTCCAGCTCCCTCTCTCTCTCCCAGCGTTGCCTAATCCATTCCGTATGATGATGGCGGAAGCCTGGACCCAGGAGGAAGAGGAGGGGGAGGAGGTGCGAGGGGCGAGCGACAGGGACCCCGGCTCCAGCAGCAGGCTGCAGACGGCAGCTGCCAGGCGGAGCGGCGCCTCCTCAGCAGGTAAGTCCGCCTCATGCACGCTGACCGGACCCCATGCACCGAGTAGTCCCTCACTCTCTGCACGGCCGCCGGGGGTCCAGTCACTCACCACACTCGCACTGCCAGGACTCGCCACTCATTCACTGCAAACCTCCTCCACCCCAGGGGGGAAGGGGGGTCGCGTATTATACACAGGGCGTGCTTTTCTGCCCCCCCCCCCTGTTTGCATTGTTTTATTGTTGTTGTTTTAATGCTTGTGCCAACACTGTGTATTTTATTTTCTGGCGGCAGCTGCGGGTCCATTGCCCGGCGGCCGGGGAGTGTTTGCAGAGAGGGCGGGGGCAGGGGGCAGGAGGGGGCAGTAAAGGTGGTCACATCTGTCTGAACCCGGGCTCCAGATTGTCTCCCCCCCCCTCCGCTGTTGTGTCTGTCTGCTTGTTCTATAATCGTCAGACACCGAGTGAACAGCACCAGGCGGGTTTTATAATTTGCTGCTCTCCTTTTCTGATTTGTGTCCCTTTACTGCTCTGTGTGTAATTGCTAATCGGTGTAGTCTGCAGTCTCTGAGATGTTCATTTCGGGTTTCTTTAATGGAGGTCTATTGTTAACACGGGGGAAGTAGTCCTCCATTTAGTTCTTTTTTTACACCGAAGATGCCGATTTACTTCTGTGGATGTTATCCAATCCCTTGACTAAGATTGTGAGTTTGGCCACTAAATGACAGCGGACTATTTTAACAGGGGAGGGAATAGGCTTGAGTACAACGCCACTTGGATGGATTTGATCAGAAATTGGATTGTTGTCAACATTCTCGCTGCAGTACAGAAGGGATTTGGACCTTAAGTAACAAGGATTAGTAGTACTTGAAGGTAGACACAATTATTGAATCAGTCTGAAGAAGGGTCTCGACCCGAAACGTCACCCATTCCTTCTCTCCCGAGATGCTGCCTGACCTGCTGAGTTACTCCAGCATTTTGTGAATAAATACCTTCGATTTGTACCAGCATCTGCAGTTATCTTCTTATACAATTATTGCGTTATCTGGATTAACTCAGCGGGACAGGCAGCATCTCTGCTTTTCGTCGATTTAAACCAGCATCTGCAGTTCTTTCTTACACATTTGGTAGTGCTTGATTAGGATTTGAACCATACTAACGTGGATTTTGAGATTCTAACTTGCTTTCATTTCTGCTCAGCATTTCCCTGCACATCATATCCACATTTATACATTTTTTTAAGCAGAAAATATTTCTAAGGATCAAAAGTAACGTGAATCCTATTAACAATTTAGACAAAAGAATTGGATGTGATATCTCCAAGTTTGCAGATGACACAAAGCTGGGTGGCAGTGTGAGCTGTGATGAGGATGCTATGAGGCTGCAGGGTGACTTGGATAGGTTGGGTGAGTGGGCAGATGCATCGCAATGCAGTATAATGTGGATAAATGTGAGGTTATCCACTTTGATGGCAAGAACAGGAAGGCAGATTATTATCTGAATGGTGTCAGATTAGGAAAAGGGGAGGTACAACGAGACCTGGGTGTGCTTGTACAGTCAAAAGTAAGCATGCTGTTACAGCAGGCAGTGAAGAAAGCTAATGACATGTTAGCCTTCAATGCGAGAGGATTTGAGTTTAGGAGCAAGGAGGTCCTACTGCAGTTGTAAGGGCCCTAGTGAGACCGTGTGCAGTTTGGTTTCCTAATTTGAGGAAGGACATTATTGCTATTGAGGGAGTTCACCAGGTTAATTCCCACGACTGACATATGATAAAAGAATGGGTCGACTGGACTTGTATTCACTGGAATTTAGAAGAATGAGAGGGGATCTTATAGAAACATATAAAATTCTTAAAGGATTGGACAAGCTAGATGCAGGAAAAATATTCCCGATGTTGGGGAGTCCAGAACCAGGGGTCACAGTTTAAGAACAAGGGGTAGGCCATTTAGGACTGAGATTAGGAAAAACTTCTACATCCAGAGAGTTGTGAATCTGTGGAATTCTCTGCCACAAATGGCAGTGGAGGCCAAATCACTGGATGTTTTCAAGAGAGAGTTAGATTTAGCTCTTGGGGCTAAAGGAATCAAGGGATATGGGGGAAAAAGCAGGAACTGGGTACTGATTTTAGATGATCAGCCATGATCATATTGAATGGCTGAATGGTCTACTCCAGCACCCATTTTTCTATGTTTCTATGAACCCCAGTAAATTAGAGTTATGGTGCCCTTCTTCAGCATTTGACTTTAGTCTCCTTACAGTTACTTAGGATTACAGATTTGGTGCTTTAGTGTACTGGGAAGTATATTAACTCATTGTCTAAAATGGGAAAACTTTGTCTGAAAACCTTGGAGAAAATTGAAGCCTGTTACACAGATTCATAGTTCTCCTGACCTTTGTGTTTTGTACCTTAATTTTATTTTCACCCTGTACCTTCCGATTGCCTTTGGACTATAATCAAGAATTTTAGTGATCCTTTTTCTAAATAGACATCCTTGAAGTGCAAACTTGTCAGCACTTATTTGGTTGTAGAGGGCAGGGCACCATCATCTCAACCAACATCATCAGGGCTTGTCAGTTAGACAGCCGGCAGGATTAAAAATCCAGCCCAATTTATTTCCCTTTTACTGATACATGAATGCTAATTAATTAACCCAAATGTTGCAGTGTCTCATGAATACATCGATTAAATTAGGGTCTCCTCAGTGAAGCTCATACTTAATTTTTACATCCAAATTATTAGTGGCACTTTTCCCACTAAAAGCCATTTTATAAATGGCTAATGCTGGTAACTTGTGTTTGTGTCTGCCCATAAAAACCCCCCAAAATCAGGACCAGTAAACTTTTATGCATCTTTGTGTTCTTGATTTCTACATCCAACTGTAATTTGCTTCCTCACATTAGATTACAGGTGCTCCTCAGCTTATAATGGGGTTCCGTTCCGAGAAACCCATCGGAAACCGAAAATATTGTACGTTGAAATGCATTTAATACACGTGGTCACGTGGCCGGAAGCGAGCTGCGGCTTACGGGCCACTGCCGTTTGTACCATCACAAAGTCGAAATATCGGAAGTCGAAGCATCGTAAGCCGGGGAGCACCTTGTAAAGCAAAGCTGGTCTTATTCATTACTTCACATGTGTACACCTCTAACAAAACCTATAAAAAATGGATGGAAATCAATTAAAAGATGTTAAATTCAGAAAGATTCAGTAACTGTCTATAATGTCAAGGCAGCATTTAATGACATCAAGGAGTGCTGGCTAAATTGGAGTAAATGGGAATTGAGGTAAACCCACTGTTTGGGATCATGTAGGACAAAGGAAGATGGTTATAGTAGTTAGAGGTCAATCATCTCAGCTGTAGGGCATCACTGTAGAACTTCCTCAGGATAGTGCTAAAGGCCCAACCATCCTTTGCCGCTTTATCCTTTAGTAGTAGGGATGTTTGCCGATTTAGTAGATGACCCTTTAGTAGTAGGGATGTTTGCCGATTATTGCACATTCACATAAGCGCAAGGCAATGTCAAGATCCATCAAGTGAAATTCCAGTTATTATCCCTTGATATTCCATGGCCTTGACCATCACTGAATTCTCTCAGTCTTGCAGGTTACCATTGTCCAGAAACTGATTTGAAGTAGCCATATGCCCAATGTGGCTACAAGAGCAGGTCAATGGACAATAGAAAATAGACATTAGGTGCAGGAGTAGGCCATTCGGCCCTTCGAGCCAGCACCGCCATTCAATGTGACCATGGCTGATCATTCACAATCAGTACCCCGTTCCTGCCTTCCCCCATACCTAGTCAGTGGCTAGGAATCGTGTGGTGAGTAACTTGCTTCCTAACTGGCCTTCCACAAGGCTCAAGGTAGAAGCATGATGGAAGACAGTCCACTTGACTTGAAGTGTAGTTTAAAGAATACTCAAGAAGCTTTACACCATACAGGCCATCACAGCCCACTTGATGGGCACCCCATCCGCAAGCATTCATTTACTCCACCAGCGATGCCCAGGAGCAGCAGTTTGTACCACCTACAGGATGCACTGAAGCAACTCATCATGGCTCCTCTCAATCTGCCCAGTTACAACCCATGAGTGCTTATTCAATCCTTGTATTCTTGTCCTCTGAAACATCTTCACAGGAACACACACTGCTATCAGAAACATTCTCAAGATCATCAATAGTGGGTCTCACAATCCTCTCTATTCACATTTGTTCACTGGAGCCTAGAAAAACGAGAGAAGATCTCATTGAAATGCGCATAATTCTGATGGAGCTCAATATTTATTCTGGCTGGGTGCCTCAGAGCAAGAGATTACAGTGTGAGGAAATTGGGCGATACCTTTAGGGCTGAGATCAGGAGAAATGGTTTACTCGGTGAAGAGGGTGGCAAGAGACATTGAATCTCGGGAGTTTTCTATCACTGAAGGCGCTGGAGCCAAGTCTCTGAATATATTTAATACGGAGGATTTGGATTTCTAGACAAAAATACACACAGGGTTATAGGAAAGAGAGCATGAATATGATATTGTGATAGAGGACCAGCCATTGTGCTTCTCCAATCTTTTATGTTTCTATCTGTATTTCCTGCTTTCCTCAATTTCAGGTGGTTTGCAACAATTACAGCAGTGGAGACTGCTGCAGAAATGTGGTCATGGGTTCAGTTGTTTTCCTTCCCTTGCTCTGCTCCTTTCAGTAAGAGCTGAATCTGATCACATGTATTCTCCAAAAGCAGTTTCTATTCTGCTTGACCATTTCTGAGCACACACACAATCTTTCAGCTACTGACACATGGAAGAATAAATAAATCATCCTATGCATTCTGAATGTAGAGACTTGATCTTATGTGATTAATTTCTCCAAAGAAATTGTGATAGAAAGCTCGTGGTCTTTAGTTTATTGATACAGCATGAAAACAGGTCCACCGATTCCACGGCGACTATCGATCGCCTGCTCACGCTATTTCAAAGTTATCCCCTTTTCTCATCCCTACACACTAGGGGCAGTCCACAGCAGCCAATTAACCTTCAACCCCACAAGTCTTTGGGATGTGGGAGGAAACCAAAGCATCTGGTGGGAACTCACATGGTAACTGGTAGAATGTGCGAACTGCACACAGATAGTATCCTAGGTCAGGATCGAACCCAGGTTTCTGGCGCTGTGAGGCAGCAGCTCTACCAGTTGTGTCACTGTACCGCCAAATGGTCTTTGTAGACCATTTAGCACACACAATGCACTCAGTATTTATAATACCTTGAGAATAATTATTATGAACAATTAGAATGATCATGATCCAAAATGGCGGCGCTGCCGTAGCAGCTGCGGCTTACCTGTGGTCCATTTGTCTTTGTGTTTTTGTTGTTTTTTTGTCTTAATTGTAGTTGTGATGTCCTGTTTTTGTGTTTGTGTACTGTGTGTGTATGTGGGGGGGGAGGGGGGGAACTGTAAAAATTGTAAATATGTGTCCCTTCCGAACGGAGACCCGACCTTTGTTTTCTGGGTGGTGTCTCCGTTCCTGCTGCGGCCTACCATCGGCCCAACTCCTGGAGCTGGCGGCCTCCAGGGCTCCGGTTCGCTGAGCCCGCGGACCGGACTTACCATCAGCGGAGCCGGCCGTCTTAGGAGGCCGCGTGGATGCCGACATCGGGAGCTCCGGCAGCGGCAGCGTGTTCGCCCGCCCCGGATCGCGGAGCTTGGGTCGCGGACATTTCACCATCCGGCGCGGCCTAAGATATGCCGCGGGATATTTCTCTGCTGGGCGGGGGCTTCAATGTCGGGAGCCACGACCGCCCCGACGTGCAGTAACAGCGGCAGCAGCAGCGTGTTCGCCCGCGGACCGGACTTACCATCAGCGGTGCCGGCCGTCTTCGGAGGCTGCGGGAGCGGCTGCGACTCGCCTTAGGCTCGGCCCGCTGCGGACCGTCCGGCGCGGCCTGCAACCATAACAGCCTGACTGCGGGAGAAGACGGCAGGAGAACGGAAAGACATTGTGGCCTTCCATCACAGTGAGGAGAGGACTGGAGGAGACTCACTGTGATGGATGTTTGTTTGATGGATGTTTCTTTTTTTGTGTGTTTTTGGGGTTGTGTAATTTTAATGCCTATTTAATGTTTTTATTGTTGGACTGTGTTTTTGGGGTTTTGGGGGTTGTGTAATTTTAGTGCCTATTTAATGCTTTTATTGTTGGACTGGATTTCGTCCAATATTGGATGACAAATAAAGCTATCTTGAATCTTGAATCTAGAAGTAGGATAATTCTTACAAACTGTCAGGTGCCATTGTTTATCATCTGGATATATAACAAATTAATTTGGCCCCAAAATCTATTTCCTTCGGCTATCTTGAGCCCATTGTATTGACAAAAAGTGCAGGCAGGAAAATTACTTCCTGCATGTTCAGCAGAAACAAAATAGCATGCTCAGTTAAATTATTACCTGACACGTTGAACCCTGTAGTATCATGGAAATGGCCAAGGTTAACTCCTTAATTATTTTTTGCTTCAGCACATGAGCAACAACTGTTTTTAAAAAACGAAAAGGTTAAAAACTTCAAACCAATTGAACCCAATAAGCAGGAGCGAGGCCATCAATGGTTTTAAAATGCTGCACTTTGACCAGTGTATCTTACACCATTACAATTGAAAGCATCAAGCATTGTAATATCTTAAAATAATACTCAAAACTGCTCTGGACTGTAGTGGGTGTTATAGTTATGTGGCTCATGCTTTACTACTCTCTAGTAGAATTATTGGATCCTTGAGCGTCTTTTAAGAATAGATCTGTGTTAAAAAAAATACCTTGGTACTTTTAAGAGAACAATACAATCTGTTTGATGGTTTTAAATTAATTCAGTTTTGTTGCCACAGACGTCACTCGGTTGTTCTGCTTGATATGTTATTCTTTCAACTGCATTAATGATAATGTCGGAATGTGCTGAGTCACATCGGGTGGAAACAAGTTTGAACCCTGATCTCCCAGGACTTCACTGTTGTAGACAGAGGTCGAAGAAATTCAATTTGTTCTGTGACCATGGGTCAGGAATGGAAATCATGGCCACCCTTCATGATTACTTTCTTTTAACTTTGGAAACCTGTGGATTTCCGTATCAGATGAGGACAGGATCTGGCTTAGCCATGGTGATACCTATGATTGAAAAGCTGGTACATCATTAATGACCAGGTGGGTGAGATACTAGATGATGGCCAAGCACTGTGATACCCCAACTCGCAACGAGAGTGAACACTATGTTTATAATGTTGCAGAACCCCTCCTTTATTCATTGTTTGCTCTTTTTATCAATAATGTAAACTGATTGTACCTTCGTACTTGATGACTCATTCGCAACTATTGCAAACTAAAGTTTCTTGAAGAACCAAGAAACTGCAGATGCTGGGTTACACAATAGGACACAAAGTGTTGGAATAACTCAACGGGTCAAGCAGCATCTTCTCTAGAGATGTTGCTTGACGCGTTGAGTTAATCTAGCCCTTTGTGTCCTTTATTTTCTTGAAGTGATTGCTGATACTGAATTAGAATACATTTATTGTTATGTATTGTGCAATATATGGTAGAATTTAGTAGCAATGAAACACAAGAAAGATAATGTGCAATAAGAACTCCCCCACCATATTTAATTAGCTTTTCTTTCTTCCTTGAAAGCCAAGTAGTAAATGCAAAAAATTATGATTCTGTGAAATATGAGGTGCTGTTCCTCCACTTTGTGTTTAGCCTAACTCTGACAGCAGAGGAGGCCCAGGACAGAAAGGTCAGAATGGGAATGGGAGGAAGAATTAGTGTTTAGCAACCAGGAGATCGCGTAGGCGTAGGCAGACCGATGAACCATTCCACATTTCCTTCATCTTCGTCTGCTTTGATCTGTCGTTCTCACACCTTACCCGTCCATATCTCTAGTTTCCCTCTCTCCTGACTCTCAGTTTGAAGAAGGGTCTCAACCCAAAACATCACACATTCCTTCTCTCCAGAGGTGCTGCCTATCCCGCTTCTTCTTCTTTTGCGTTTGAGGCAGCAGAAGTTATGAAGATGCTTCTGCTTCTGCTGTCTCTGTTTGTTGTCATTCGCCTGACTGAGGTCAGTTGACAGGGCTCACCACGGGGAGGTCGAAAACATGAGCCCCCCTGTCCCGCTGAGTTCCTCCAGCATTTTGTGTCTATGTTCAGTGTAAACCAGCATCTGCAGTTCCTTCCTACACAGATATGTAAACATAGTACTTTTTCTGTCTGTCACCCAAGTCTTAGTTCGGAGCTTTACATGCTCGAGTTGTCGAACCTGTCCATGATGCAACATGTCAATATGGAAATTGAAGTTTTTGACTCTCTCCACCACCATCTGATAAAGACGGGTTTGTGGACGCTCGGCCTTCTTCTTTCAAAGTCACATGATCCAGTGGCACTGAAGGAATGGTGATAAAACTGATAATCTTCCTTATCATAATTCTGGGTTTCTTGGAAGAAAGGATGTCTCCCTCTGTACTGTTGCCCTTGTTCTTCCAGGTTGTAGAATTCACAGGTTTCAGAGGTGTTGTGGAAATCCTTGTTAAGTTATTGATTTTTGTTTGTAGATGGTGCAGCTTACAGCCATAGAGACCCAGTGTTGCAGAGATTGGACATGATGCCAATCAAAAGGGCCAGTTCAGCTTGGAAGCTGATTGTGTGAATTTGTTGCAGGGGTTTCATTCATCCAGACAAGTTGAATGTCTTTTTTCTAATGTTTGTGTCTTTTTCTGGTCAACGGTGACCTCCGAGAAATTGATGTGGGGAAACTCGGTCACGTGAATGTTATTTAATGTCAAGGGTCAGGGTTAAACTTTTTTTGGTTGAAAACTCTTTCTAGCATTCTAGCACAAACGTTGCTTGCTATTTATGCATTAAAGTTGTCTCTAACATGTTGCTTACTGGCTTTGGCTGTTTCATTTTCTGAGGAGGTGGAAATGGACCTGATTGTTTTTCAATCATCAATAATCTAGTCCATTTGTGAATGGATCAAGGTGGGAAAGTAACTAATAAAGATGGTCGGACTGAGGACATAGAACGAGGGAACTTCTAATGTATTATCCTTAGGCTGAGATTTTTAATCTTCACCAGTGGCAGGCTCTTCTCTTGATGCTTATTTAATTCAATTTTTGCACAACCCCTTGATACCAGAATCTGTTAAATGCTGATTTGATGTCAAGTGCAGTTACTCTTACCTTGCCACTGGAATTTGACTCTTTCATCCATGTTGAGTCCAAGGCTGTAGTAATGAGGTTAGGAGTATAGCATTCCTGGTGAAATAAGAAACATTTGAAGCACGCATATAACCAAAAAATATTGTGTGAAGATGGAATAGGGCATGCATGCATTGTGGTTACCTGGGCCAAAAGGGATTTGAGAATCAGTTCACACATGGAGAATGTGGTGTTTGAAGGTTGACATTTTACCTGCTGCCAACAAAAATACAGATATTTTTTGCTGAAATGGAAAGACAGTATTGCTCCAGAATGTACTGGAGTTGTCCAATATGTGGCGAGTGCTGTGATTTGGATTGTTTCACTTGTACTTAAACAAAACGAATCTCGTACTGTAAATGGCTGGAAGTTGATAACGATGTGTTGAGGTCACTGGACTATCAGGGACCTGAAAGAACAATGGGACAGAAATATGAGTCAAGTGTCGAATATTTAATTGTCACAACATTGAAATAACAAACATTAAAAAGGTGAATTAAAGTCAAAAGGGAAAACAAGGTTTGATTAAGACAAAAGTTCAGTTTTGTTAAGGCAGAGATAGATAGATTTCTGATTAGTACAGGTGTCGGGAGGTTATGGGGAGAAGGCAGGGGAATGGGGTTAGGAGGGAGAGATAGATCAGCCATGATCGAATGGTGGAGTAGACATAAACGGCCGAATGGCCTAATTCTACTCCTATCACTTGTGGAATATAAAAGGAATATTAAGAAAAATTATTTCCAGAAAAGATTTAAATTTCAATTTGTTATCTGTCGGAATAGATCGTTATTTCAAGTGCTTCTTTTCTGTGCCTTTGAACGGATATTGAAAGTTTCCATCATCATAAAATATTAACCTTTTGAGTTTGTTTTGCAATTCAGTGTAATTGCAGCAGATTCATGGCAAATTGATAATGAGATTTCCTTGTGCAGCTAATGATGGAGCAGTGCAAATCATTCATCAGTTGGTAATGATGTGCAAATCGCAATTCATCTCTTTCCTGCCAGATATTCCTAGACTTTGTTTTATACATTTATAGCAGTTTGTTCTTAAACTCAATATTGCTAGTAAACCTGCCATTCCAAAGGTCTGTCTATTCTGATATCCAGAATTATGAAGTGGGGAAATGTTTGTGTGAATATGGATAGGAACTCCTTTATGCTTAAAACAAACTTGTTCTAACTTGCCATTTTGTTTGAAATGTAGCAGCTTTGCAAACATGGGAAAGGCTTGTACAAAGATGATCTTTTGAATTTCAAACATTTCATTTTAATTTAAGCTGTTAAAATGCATTTTGTATTTCTGGGAAAGACTTCCTACATTTATTGAAGGTGAAAGAACTGAAATGATTTGGACTGCTTGAAGGACTATCCATGTTGATTCAACTTTTTGTTGTTAAGGATCATTAATTTAACAGCACCTCTCAGAATAATGGCTATTACTTTCAGATTTTTCTTTAGTTTCCTGTTTATTTCTGCATTTTTCCATTGACTAATATGAGAATAGATCAGATCTAGAATGATAAGTCTTCAATTAATTTTTATGGATAATTAAAGTGTATAGTCACTGATGTAATAAATTATTTAAAAAGCAGTACAGGAAGGAGTGCCAATAATATAAAAATGTAAAGAACTACTGATTTGAAGCCTTGTTACAAAACTACCATTGTATTACTGCTGTAATATCCACTATATGGAATTATATTAACCTTTCACTAGTAGGGAAAGGTTATTGCACTTGATAAATGTGCAGAGTGAATATATATAGTGGCATTTTCAGGCATTGAATATTCTCTGTAATTGACTGTCCAATAAACCAGATAGGATGAAAAATGGGAAATATTATGTACATATAACTTCCATTTAAAGGCTCACACATTAGGTTGGAGAGTAAGTGATAACACTAGTCAATGATTTGAAAGATCCAGTTAGCCATAGCATTCATAATGCTGATAGATTTGTTGATTCTGCTTTTCTTTCTATTTTAAACGATTAATTTTCCTATTTACATTGCATTAGTCTGGAAAATACTTGTGCATAATTATTTTTGTTTTGAATTTTGAACTTCAACTTTCCATTGCAATATTTTCAACCATAAAAGTCTATGATATCAGAAGAAATGTTTTGGAAAACTGGCTGTCTCATAGAAGACAGCAAGTTGGAATATGTGGGTCCTGTTCATACTGAAGGGGGTAACTAATGGAGTATTGCAGGGATCAGTTCTTGGCTTGCAGTTGTTCATTATTCATGTTAATTACCTGAAGGAAGAAAATACAAATATAATTGGAGGGGCATGTTATGATAAGGATACTATGATTCTGCAGTGGGTTATGGATAGATTGAATGCGTGTAACAAAAATGTCTGGCAAATGGAGTTTACTGTTGAGAAGTGTGAGTCATGCACTTTGGTAAGAAAAATCCAGTCATTTTGGCCTTCATTGTAAATGGGTTGGAGTTTAGCAATAGTTTAGTTTATTTAGTTTAGAGATACAGAGCGGAAACAGGTCCTTCGGCCCATTGGGTCCGCACCAACCAGCGATCCCCGCATATTAACACTATCCTACACCCACTAGGGCTAATTTTTACATTTACCAAGCCAATTAACCTACATACCTGCACGTCCTTGGAGCGTGGGAGGAAACTGAAAATCTCGGAGAAAACCCACGCAGGTCACGAGGAGAACGTACAAACTCCGTACAGATAGCACCCGTAGTCAGGATCGAACCTCCGGCGCTGCATTCGCTGTAAGGTAGCAACTCTACCGCTGTGCTACCGTGACAGCCCATTCACCTTCAGGCTGATTGAGAAAGCTGGAAAAGCTAAGGGGCAATTCATGTAAAACTGAGGAATGACTTCTGGCAGCGGGTGGCGAATCTCTCGAATTAACTGTCCTGGCTGGTGATGGAAGGTATCTATTAGAAGTATTTAAAGTGGAGCTGGATATGTTATTTGATAGATCACAGAATGGAGAAATGGCAGGAGGAGTTGATGTCAGCATAGGTCAGCTACGATTTTATTAAATGGCAGGGCAGGCTTGAATGGTCCGATAGTCTGCTCCAGCTTCTATTTCCACGTGTTCTTATGATTATTTAAATGGAAACATAGAGCTTGTGTAAAAATTGCACTTTAAAAAAATGTTTTGGTGTAATGGAAACGGTTCAAAATTCCATCATGACCTGCTGAGTATTTCTGGCACTACGTACTTTTATGTCATATTTACAGCAGATGCCAATGTTAAGAACTTCAAAATTTCCACACAACCCAACCCCCCCACCCCACCCCTCTTTCACCACCCCTCCTTCACCACCCCTCCCTTCTCGATGACCGAGCCGGATGCACACCCATTTTCCCCACTATTCCGTCCCCTTTCCTCTTCCCCCTACCCCACATCCCCATCCATCTATATCCCTTCCTCTGGCTCACATTTCACACCCCTTCACTCCTTAGAAACATACACAATAGGTGCAGGAGTAGGCGATTCGGCCCTTTGATCATGATCATGACCATTCAATATGATCATGGCTGATCATCCAAAATCAGTACCCCACTCCTGCTTTCTCCCCATATCCCATGATTCCTTTTGCCCTAAGAGCTAAATCTAACTCTCTCTTGAAAACATCCCAATGAATTGACCTCCACTGCCATCTGTGGCAGAGAATTCCACAGATTCACAACTCTCTGGGTGAAAATGTTTTTCCCCATCTCAGTCCTAGATGGCCTGCCTCTTATTCTTAAACTGTGGCCCCTGGTTCTGGACTCCCCCAACATCGGGAATATTTTTCCTGATGTAATAACATTTTATTTTATTTTCATCTCTGGCCTTTGTCCACCCATCTGGCAATATTCCCCCCCCCCCCCCCCTTTCACCTGTATCCACCTGACACTTGCCAAGCTTTGTCTTGCTCCCACCCCTTTTCCAGGTATTAAATTCCCATTCATGCTCTGGAGCTCAGTTCTTGAGCTCCCTGTCTATTCGTGGGGGGCCTACCCTCTGCTTCCGCTTTGAAATCCCCTGGTTGTGTTGGCCCCATTCCTATGAAACTTGGAAAAAAAAGGAACTGAAGGCTGGTTTATTAAAAAAACACCGAAAAAAAACCTGCTGGAGTAACTTAGTGTGTCAGGCAGTTATCTAGATAGTGATGTTTGAGTCTGAAGAAGGGCCCTGACCTGAAACATCACCTATCCATGTTCTCCAGAGGTGCTGCCTAACCCATTGAGTTGCTCCAGCATTTTGTGTCCCTTTTTTCCTTTGAAATTTACTTGGTTCTGTTTCTTTAAGCTTATGGGGCTCACTGAAATGTCACAGCGGACTATCTTTAAACCAATATATTAAAAGTGTGTTGGAGTATTAATAAAATAACATATGATTCTCTCTACAGATGATGACTGTTGATGTCGAGTATTTCCATTTAATGTCCTTTCATCAATACAATGTCCATGATTGGATGGAAAGCAAGAGAGAATGAATGATCCAAATGGTGTTGGCCTTGGCTGATGGCTTGTCATTGCAACTGATAGACAATAGACAATAGGTGCAGGAGTAGGCCATTCAGCCCTTCGAGCCAGCACCGCCATTCAATGCGATCATGGCTGATCACTCTTAATCAGTACCCCGTTCCTGCCTTCTGGTCTGTCTGGAAGAAATATAAGTAGAAAGAAAGGAATGAGCAAGGGGAAAAGAAGAAAGAAAAAGTTATTGTGACCTATCATTTTCCATTTAAGAACAAGTTGGGGGGGGGGGGGGGGGAATCCTGGAAATAACAAATGGTTTCAAGGCAATACACAAAGCACACTTAATTTTACAAAGTCCTTTCTTCACTGGCATCTGGAAACTCCATCCATGTTGGAAATGGTCTTCCTTATTTAAGAGAATCTCTGGATGTATTTTATAGGGTATAGAATACTATTCTATAAGTAACTGACAGGGTATAAACTGACTTGGGATTTCTGATCTATAGTGAAATTTCATGACTTCAGATGAGTTATCAGGCCTTGACTTGCTGCTCCCCACTTCCTCTTAATTACAAATCTGTACTTCTCACTGCAAAAACTATCTAATGAAGGTTCAGAGGGAAGTGGGGTCACAGTATGCATTCTAGGTAAGAGTCTTTCATGTTCACCCTCAAGTGAGGCTTATTAGTACCACTTCTTGGCAAGATGGCCGAGTCCTGGTGGACACCACCTATCTGGCCACAGGCAGAATCATGAGAGGTTACTTAAGAAAATAAATATTCCCTTGTATTGAATTAGGGATCTGATGTTTTTATGATTGTCATGACGTATAATGAAGCCTGTAAAGACTGTACCGGCTCACTGAGCCATCCCAAACCCTTACTTATTTCCCTGTAGCTTGCTTTCCCTCATTTGCTAATTAATTGCACTCTGATTTTCAGAGCACCTCCCTCGAGTAGAGATAATTTACAGGAACCCACAAACCACCACGTTTTGGGGAGGTGGGAGGAAAATGGAGAACCATAGAGAGAACATACAAACTCAACACACACGGAACCACAAGTTAGGATAAATTCCAGGTTTATTGATTGATGTTCTGCTTGGTAGCAGTACCAATTGGCATTTTGGATAGGAAGTTTCCCTCACCCCCCTCCAGACCAGATCAGAGCAATAGGGAACTACAATTGTGATCCATTTGGAAGGGTGTAGCACTGCTTCCAATCAGTAAAACTATGTTTAGTTTAGATTTTTAGTTTAGTTTTTATTTTAGAGAAACAGGCCCTTCAGCCCACCAGGTCCGCGCCGACCAGCGATCCCCGCACATTAACACTATCCTAGTGTAACATTAACACTAGGGACAATTTTTACATTTACCAAGCCAATTAACTTACAAACCTGTCAGTCTTTGGAGTGTGGGAGGAAACCAAAGATCTCGGAGAAAACCCACGCAGGTCACGGGGAGAACGTACAAACTTCGTACAGACTTCACCTGTAGTAGTCGAACCCTGATCTCCGGCAGCAACTCTACCACTGCGCCACCATGCCGTTTAAACCACCACCTCAGGACTATGGTGCTGCAGGAGGGGTAGATTTTTTTTTTAGTCGTGGATTTTTATATTCCTTTATTTTAAGGAGTTCCGTGGAGTGATATATCTTCCAATGAATCTGTTAAGTTTCGAAGGAGTGCAGGAAACAGAACTAGAATGTAGATGTAGGGGAAAAGAAAGATTAAAAAGAAAAGAGGAAGCAACATCAAAACAAATTGCTAGAGGAACTCAGTGGGTGGCGTGGGCACCTGCGATGTGGGGGGGGGGGGGGGGTAGGAATTGTCAATGCTTCATCTCGAGACCCTGCATCAGGATCGAGAGTGGAGTGACACGCTGACAATATGAGGGGTAGAAGTGAGACTGGCTGGTAGGTGATAGGAGGACTGGAAAAGGATAGGTGATGGGCAGACAGGTGAAATGGAGAAGGAGAGAGGTGGAGTTGGGAGACAGGCAGATGAGTGAAAGGTGGAAGCAGAAAAGGTAAAAAAAAAATACAAATGAAGCCCAGGTTAGGTGAGGGGAGGATGAAGGTGGAGACAGCGGCTGAACAGTGATAAGCAGGAACAAAGTGTTCAGTACCATAGCTGCTATGAACCGGTCCTGCTGAGCCGGATGGCCACAACGCATAGATCAACTTGCACTTTACCCTGTCTAAAAACTGTCACAATTGTTTCGTTTCATTGGGTTGCTGTTAATTACTTAAATTATTGCATCGTATGGGAGGCGCATTCCCAATCTCGTTGTACCCCTGGGTACAATGACAATAAAGATATATTGTATTGTATTGTATTGTATTGTAAGGGTTACTTGAATTGGAA
Organism: Rhinoraja longicauda; assembly: GCF_053455715.1. Classification (NCBI taxonomy): domain Eukaryota; kingdom Metazoa; phylum Chordata; class Chondrichthyes; order Rajiformes; family Arhynchobatidae; genus Rhinoraja; species Rhinoraja longicauda. The sequence continues at coordinate 122,503,891 of NC_135953.1, forward strand.
AACTAAATGCCGATATAAAGGTTTTTGGCAAGAGGCAATGTAGATTGTTTTTGCAGAGATTCAGTACAGGATGCAGAGGCTATATGGTATATTACAGCCTTCCATGCTGCAGTTATTTAGATATCCTGGCAGCGAAGTGAACAGGGAATAGTGAAAAGGAAAAAGCAGGCAAGCCAGAGTCAAAGTCTGAGATTTTGTGATGGGAATAAGTGGGTGTGGGTGTGGGTGTGGGTATGGGTGTGGGAGTATTGCCCATGTTTAGAAATCCATGTGGATTGAGAACTGACCTGACAATAACTTTCTGCCCTGTGGACCAAATGTCATAAATTGTGTTGAATCCAATTGCTCACATCAGCATGTTCGGCGAATGTAATTTTAATCCGTAATTGGTATGAACAGAACAAACTGTTTGTTCAATGGTTGTACTTAATGCTCCTCCTCCTGCTTTGTTTTCTATCCTCTGCCTATTTGTTAAAAAGTAGCCCAACCTCTACTATGAGGCTCAGAATAGAGAGAAGCTTCCTCTGCTGACATGGACAAGGAACTGTGAAAGGCATTCTCGCAACTTCCTGCAAAAAGGCATTCTCTCAACATCCTGAAAAACAGCATTCCTGTTGGACACAGTAGGTGTTGCTTGAAGAGGAAGCTGGTTAGCTGTGGTTATTGGCTGATTTGTGTATTCTGCTTTAGTTTTCTGCAACATCACACCAGCAAAGTGATAGAAGCTTCAAGGGGCCGCGTGCTCGATATTTACTCGAGGATGAGAGAAAGTTATCCACTCTTCTCACGGTTTGTAAAAAAGTATTTTCTAACTATATATGGTCGGGTTGTTCCCTGCTTTCAGCAGAGGTGAAAATAATGTGGCTGTTTGTGCTGACTTTGGTCTCTGATTAAACCAGTGATGATGGTGCATATTGTGCGACTATTGTAGCGTGGTACAGCGGTCACACACCCCACAAGAGGTGTTCTTTGTGTGTACGTGGGAGCTTTTTCTCCAAATTGTGAAGAGCACTGTGATCAGGTGGACTTTAATTGTGGGAATTCTTAAGTTTTTGGCCACCACAAGTCTCGTACAGATGATAATCTCCAATCACATGTACCTTGCCAGAGTTGCAAAGCCAAATGGCTGATACTTTAAAGTTTACCTTGGATTGCAATAAACAGTGATCTGTATCTGCTGGGCATCTGGGAACACCAGTTTGGTGGCAGAGGGGTGAAAGAGGCTGGTCACACAATGAAAAGAGTGCTGTAGCGACACTTTGTTATTATTTCTTTCTCACACTGACCCTTTGGACACTGTCCAACAATATAGCTTCAGCATCTGCTTGCGCGCTGACACCCAGCTCAGTCTCACCCCGCTCTGCCTGACTACTTCACAGCCTCGACATCCAGCAGCCTTGTCCAATGTACGTCACTGGATGAATAAAGTATCAGGAACACCAAAGCTGATGTTTATATCGTGCCACAAGCTCTGTCCCCTAGTCCCCAGCTCCATTCCCCCTGGTGCTGGCCTAAACCAGAGACTGTCCTCACCCTTAGTGGGATATTTGTCCTGGGGGTGCACTCTGACTCTCACATCTGCTCGTCATTATTTACACCTCTGTTGTATTGGCAAAATCCACACCTGTCTCAGCTCATCTGTTGCTGAAATCTGCATCCGTATCTTTATTACCTTGACTTAAATTTTTAATGAGTTATTGGTTAGCTTCCCTCGCTAAGCCCACATGACTTTATTCAAAACCCTGCTGCATTGGTCCTAATGTGCAGCAGATTTCAATCGCGAGCACTCATGTGCTATCTGGGTAGAGCAACACCATGACTGAAATTCACCACTGGGTTTTCAAAGTACTCTGTGTGATCCTTTCCCCATCTCTGTTATCACCCAGAGTCAGAGCAGGGCCGGATTAACATAGAAGCAAAAGTAGCATTTGCTACGGGCCCCGCGCGTTCGAGGCCCTCCCGCTAAATGTTTTAAATCGGCATCCCACTGAGGGATGCTGTGTTGTGCTCGCCACTCACCAACCGCCGCGGTTAGAATGTGTTGCCAACGCCGCGGTTAGAATGTGTTGACGGCGGGCCTACGCGGACCAATGGGCAGCCAGCGCATCACTGCCCAACTGCCAACCCCGAGACCCAGACCATCACCCCCCCACACACATCCAGAGGGCCAGAGACGAGAGACGGACGCCCCTTAAATCTCCCGACTGCCAGCCCCCGCAGGAGCGAACACCTGGCGAATTTTCACAGCAGGTAGCAGCTCTGAGATTTTATCAACCGGCTCATTTGATCTGTTGCCATTCGATGTCCATCTCGTGGCGCCTCCTGCAAGATTCCTCACAACAAGACCCTCCCTCGTCGCTTCCTCCCATTGAAAGACTAACATGGTTCTCTTATCTCCCTGCAAAATCTCGGCAGACGCCAGCCTCTTCTTCGGTCCTGAGGCTCGCCTCTTCTGTATCCACTACACTCACACACACATTCTTTTTCTTTTTTTCTCTCTCTCTCCTCTCTCCTCTCTCCTCTCTCCTCTCTCTCTCCTCTCTCCTCTCTCCTCTCTCCTCTCTCCTCTCTCCTCTCTCCTCTCTCCTCTCTCCTCTCTCCTCTCTCCTCTCTCCTCTCTCCTCTCTCCTCTCTCCTCTCTCCTCTCTCCTCTCTCCTCTCTCCTCTCTCCTCTCTCCTCCCCTCCCCCCTCCCTCCCTCCCTCCCTCCCTCCCTCCCTCCCTCCCTCCCTCCCTCCCTCCCTCCCTCCCTCCCTCCATCTCTCTCTCACTCCTGAGAGACATGCCCTTGATGTCTCCAGTGCCATTTGATTAGGGTTGCCAAGAGTCCTGAGACATCACGTATTTTGGGCGAAATGGGATGTCCCGTACGGGACCGCCCTTGTCCAGTGTGGGTCAGGCAGCATCTTCTGGAGAACATGGATAGGTGACGTTTTGAGTCAGGACCATTCTTCAGAATAAATGTAATGGGGTTGCAGGAGGGTGGGGGAGTGGGGAGAAAGCTGGGTAAAGGAGGGACTGGACAAAGCCCGGATATAGGTGAGGGTTATTATTGATAGGTAAATGGTTGGACAAAGGCCAGAGAAGAAAAGACAAAAGTTGTGAGATAGGGGATGGAAGAGTTTAGTTGTCTAAAATTGGAGAATTCAATGGTCATACTGTTGATTGTAAGCTACCCAAGTGGCTTGTGTCTACTGTTCACTTAGGTTAACAACCATTGTGTTATAGCAGAACTACCTGTGCTCGAAATATGGCCTTAACAAATTCATGGCATCCTAAGTCCTGTACTCGATACGCTAACCGATGAAGGCAAATGTGTCAGGAGCCTTCTTCACCAGCCTGCCCACCTCTGTCAAGGAACTATGTACTTGTACCCCTTGTTTTCTCTGTTCTACAACACTCCCCAGGGCACAACCGTTTACTGTCTACGCCCTTTAACACAGACATCTTTGTGCTGCTCCATTTCTGGATCCTCCGAATTAATTTCTCCCCTGTTTCTGGCTCTGCCCTTTTCCACAAAGACCAGTACTCGTGAAATGTATTTTGCTTACCCTCTTGAACCATTTTAAGATGCCCTTTTCTCTTTTATGAGCTTTTCGTCATCTGCCTTTAACCCCTGGTGGCTCAGCGTGAAATAGCTTAGTACTCCTCCAGCACACTGCCTAGGGATGTTGAACTGCTGATTTATCTCTTTAGCTGAGATGAGATTGTACTCAAGTTTCTGCACAAAAACATTAGTGAAAAGCTAAGAACAACAACTCCCATTAAGCGAGCATCAGCAGAAATCTGTGACTGGCAGTGCCAAAGAGGCTTCTCTATGTTTAGATGAAGTAGTTAAAAGTAAGGGGGAAAATGTTACAACTCATTTGAGTCTGTCGACTGTAACTTTTCATTTCCCTGTCCTGCAAACTTTAAAAACTTTGATTAATTACAAATTGATACTATCTTTTGTAACTGTGACTTGCATTAACTGCTGGGAATTAAAGCTGAATTTCCATAATTGTGGATGCTTGTAACTAAATTTAATGTAATCTGTTGCGACTTGAAATTTGTGGGTATAGTCAGTATTGTGGAAGGGAATTACGGTATTGTTTCTGACCAGATCAAGAAGAAAATGCAGGCTATTTTTTTAAATGCCAGTTCATCTTGGGTCTCTGGCTGAAAATAAGTTGAGGGGTTGCTATACATGGTCCAACTCACTCTCCAACCTAATTCAAAAATGCTGTTTGAAGGGACAAGAGACCAACTTAATCTTCCCTTTTCCTGTCTGAATATACACAGAGTGTTTTGATGACCAGGCTGAGATTAGGAGCTTGTTGTTTGGATTGTCTGTGCGTGATGTTAGTTGTGGTTTGAGTCCCTTTGTAAAGTTTCATGTATTGAGGGAATCCATTTAAAAACACACCCTGTGTAGAACAATAGACAATAGACAATAGGTGCAGGAGTGGGCCATTCAGCCCTTCGAGCCAGCACCGCCATTCAATGCTATCATGGCTGATCACTCTCAATCAGTACCCCGTTCCTGCCTTCTCCCCATACCCCCTCACTCCACTATCCTTAAGAGCTCTATCCAGCTCTCTCTTGAAAGCATCCAACGAACCGGCCTCCACTGCCCTCTGAGGCAGAGAATTCCACACCTTCACCACTCTCTGACTGAAAAAGTTCTTCCTCATCTCCGTTCTAAATGGCCTACCCCTTATTCTTAAACTGTGGCCCCTTGTTCTGGACTCCCCCAACATTGGGAACATGTTTCCTGCCTCTAATGTGTCCAATCCCCTAATTATCTTATATGTTTCAATAAGATCCCCCCTCATCCTTCTAAATTCCAGTGTATACAAGCCTAATTGCTCCAGCCTTCAACATACGACAGTCCCGCCATTCCGGGAATTAACCTAGTGAACCTACGCTGCACGCCCTCAATAGCAAGAATATCCTTCCTCAAATTTGGAGACCAAAACTGCACACAGTATTCCAGGTGCGGTCTCACCAGGGCTTGGTACAACTATAGAAGGACACTAAGCCCTTTTTTCATTGATGTCTGTCAAAATCTTCACCTCTTGGTGCCCTGAATGACCCAGTTGGAACAAAGAAATAGACTGTCATTGGATGCGGAACATTATTATCTTGTCGTGGGTTCCTTGTGAATTTTGTATCTGATATAGGCGCTACAGGAGCCTAAGGTCCAGAAGAAACCGACTTAAAAATAGTTTCTTTCCCTGGGCCATAAGAACTGTGAATGGAAACACTTGACTTGATGGAACTTTCACTTTCTTTGCACTTTTTTTAATATACAGCATCTTAGGTGCAAAACTCATTTATTATTTATTAGTTTTTATTGGTTTTTATTGATATTGGTACTTATTGTATTGGTTCTTATGTTTGTGCGATTGTTTTTGAAAGATTTGCACTGTCGCACTGTTTCGGATGTAGCACTTTTAATTTTGTTGTACTGCTCGTACAATGACAATAAAGGCATTCTAATTCTATTTCTAATATCAACAGCACTTCTTTTTCATAATAGTACAGCAATTATTTAATTCTGAAGGCCCTGCGTTTGCCTGCAATTTTTGGTGGCAGAGTTAACATAAGGTTGTAAACCTCATTTTCCTCATGTCTCATTTGTGCTTTCATCTTCCGTTCACTAGAGGTAGGGTGTTTGCTGTCTTTCATCAAATACGAAGCAACACATGCACATTGGTGAGTCTGGCATCCAAGTTCGTAACTTTAATTGCTGCCAATTATGTTGTCCCAAATGATCAGCCATGATCACAATGAATGGCAGTGCTGGCTCGAAGGCCCAAATGGCCTCCTCCTGCACCTATTTTCTATGTTTCTGCGTTTCTAAAGCCTGTGGGGTTTGCTGCTTTTTTCCATGGAAGAGATTGTGTTTTCTATCCTGAAGCTGTAGTTACTGGAGTAATAACAGTGAAGAGAGATAAGATGCCAGGAGAGAATGGAATGTGTATGATGGTGCTGCCACACCAAGATATCAAAGCAGAAATGCACAACCTTGCATTTGTCAGGATCATAGTTCTGATTTGAAACACTGTTTTAAAAGTAAGTCAGTGTCAGTGGTTATTACGAACATTATTTGCACCAACTTTTAATGTAGCAAGATCATTCAGCTAATAATTGTGAATATTATAAGCACTGATTGTGCTCAGATATATCAGACAAGTTGATGTGTTGTTTTACAACAATAGGTTTATGTTATAAACTTTCTTTGTGGGGACATAATGACACAGTTCTATAATTCTCCAAGCCACCACAATTCCTCAATTCTTTATGGTGTAATTTCCAATATTTTGCCACCAGAAAAAGAATGCATGCTGTTTGAGTCATTGGAGAATCTATACATCAACGCATTGCCTGGAGAAATTTGTTCAGTTCTTTTCTTGAAAAATAAAATAAACTACAGTTGCTGGAAAATTTGAAATAAATACAGGAAATGCTGGCAAAACTCAGCAGGACTGACTTTTACATCTTCATGAATCTGATCTGGTGCAAATGCTTTTGAAATGTGTAACAATGGTACATCAAAAGATTATGTTTAGAGTGACCAGTAGCTTCAGCATTTGGATATATGTGGCAACTTTTGAGAAATGTGATTCTAATACAACAGGAAAGAAGGAATAATAATCGGTCACGTCCAAACATTGTGGATCCAAAATTGTGTTTGTTAATTTTGTTTGAATGTGGAATTGTGAGATTACTGCGGTAGATTTTGAATCCGAATGGTGGTCTTAATCTGGTAATAGCAAATCTTCGGGACCACCGTGAGGGTGGGGGGAGGGGAGGGGGAAGGGGGGGTGGGAGGGGAAGAACAATGGAGGACCCGGTGTGGGGGGATTTGACTGTGCCTTGTCACATGTGACAATAAAGTATTCCATTCCATCTCTTTTTTAATTTCTTCCTACGTATCAAAATCTGTCTTTAAACTGCTTTAAAAAAATCCAAGTAATGTAGTAATGTTGCATGCAGCCACTCTTGGTACAATAACCTCTGATGAAGGGTCTTCAATCTGAAATGTTATCTCATTTTACACAAAGAAATCAATCAGACATTAGATCCACGTATTTTGTTTGTTTGGAAGGCTGCAAAGCAACAGAACGCTAATTTGATAATTATGGGGTTTGCAATGCATCCGCTGTTGAAAGGGATTAATACATTTGTTTCTTGAGTTTTCACACATGTATGTAGACTTACACAGAGCTACTCGTATTCAATAAGCTGTTTGATAAGAATGGCATAAATTGGCTAAAACCTAAATGCCTTTTTTTTGTGATTTACAGGTCGTTCCAATAGAAATAAACCAGACCAGTCATCCCGCAATTCTAGGTAAGCAACTGATTTCTTGGAGTGAATTAGATGAATATATGGAACAATGCTAAAGTTTATTTTTCTGATTTCCACCATCTCCTTGGACAGTGTTGGCCAAAAATAACACTGAGAAAATTAAATATAATGATGCCAGCCTTTGCACAGAGGGAGCAAAGTGAGCCAGGGGATACTGGGTTGAATTGGACTGTCTTTAATTTTTGTTGGTTATGGCGAGGTAGATGTCAAATTAGAACTGTTTGACCGTAGAAATATTGATATAAAATGCCACTTATTTATTTTAAAGTGTGAAACAAAAAAGATGCAGTGAATCCTCTCAGTTAGAAACATATTTTTCAAATTTAGCACTAGAGTAGCAAAGTATAGTCTGAGAAGGGGAACAAAACTATGGCTGATTCAGATTTAGTTTAGAACTAGGCAGATATGCTTTAGACCAAATAATCTGATTTTAAATAGGCTGATGTGTATTCTGCGTAACATTTTCTTACTTGGAAATGATTTATTTTCTATTTCTTAAAATGCAAAGGCACGTTATTAAAGAATAATAAGATTTCATCAGCTGCATAGAACAAGAGTTTTGATCTCATACCTTACCCTAACCAGCTTCTGAATTTTTACAAAAAGTGATGGTGTTAAGAGTCTAAAACAAATTAGACTTGTGTAACTAATGTCTTACTCTTCTGGAAAGGCGGAAGCTACTGAATTTCTGAACTTAAAGATGTATTAACAATGCAGATTCTTGGAATAATTAGTTGTTTGATCTGTTGTCAGTTCACCTGTAGCATTGTGCTCCTCATTATGATTGAATGACAATTGAAAGTTTTGTAGTCCACTTGGAGCAAGAGTAAAAATCAAAAAATGCTAAGAACACAACTGGTCTTCAAAATAGTTTTAGTTATGTCCACCTGCCCTATAAAGCATCTTGTGCACAAGAGAGATAGTTCGGCACAACTATGACACTGAAATTAATTGTTAGCCCAGAGTTTGTGCTCAAGATTCTTGCGTGACAATTGAATCTGCATTGATAGAGTCGAGAGCATTATCTTTTAAGTTATGAATTATACCTAAAGCAGTTTGGGAACACTTATTTTCAACAGTGTGGATCTTGCAAGACCAGAGGACATTAGCCTCACTTAACCATATCCATCTCAACAGTCACCACGTAGGAATAGCACTGAAAGGATCCACCAAGATAATGAAAATAGAACTTGATGGAAACACTAGCAGGTCTGGCAGCATCTGCAAAAGGAGAATCAGAAATCAAGTTTCAGGCTGAAAACCTTCATGACAACTGGGAAATAAAGCAAAGTAATAATTTTAAATTGCAGAGAAGGTGGTAAAGGGCTGAATAACACAAAGGAAATAGGGTGAGACGAGGGTTCCAGTGAGGAAGAAGCTAGCTGGTTGATAGGTTAATGAGAGCAGTTAGAGAGAGACAACATAAAAAAGTGAATATAAAACTTGTGAAATGAGGCAATTAGAGAAAGAGAACATGAGCAAAGGGACATAAAAGCTGTAGAGTTGTAGGACATGTCCATCAGGTTAGTCTGTGCTAGTGGACAGAGTAAAACTAAACCAGGGTTACAAATTGATGACCAAGTGTTGAACTGGTCAGTTTGAAAAAAACCCAGAGAAAAGTGGGTAACGTGAAAGTTCAAATTCAAGATTAACGCTGGAGGGCTATAACATGCCCAGGGAGAAAATTAAGTGCTGTTCCACAATCTTTTGCAGTGTTGTTACAACAGTGTAGGAGGCCACAGACATGTTGGTCAATGTGAGATGGAGAATTAATGTGACTTTTAACTGGAAGCTTGGGATCGCCCCAGCAGATTACTTAAAGATGCTTGCCAAAGCAGTCACCTGATGTACAGTTGGTTTCTCCGGTGTAGGAGGGCTCTCATTGTTTGCAAAGCTATTGCAAATGCCACTTGAAGCACTTGAACTGATTTGTGGAAATATACATAGGTCACGTAACATAGTATTTTAACTTGGTGGTGGATTCAAAATGTACATCTGTTCAATTTTATTATGTGCTCATTTAATGTTTATTTCATTCAGCCTGCAATTTAATTGATGGCAATTCTCCATGAAACCTGATTTGTTTGTGAGTGGTGCCCATGCACACGGAAATCTTTGTTCCATGGAAAATTTGGAGGAACAAAATGTGCACACACATCTGTGCCAACTGTCTGGAACCCTTAATTTGACAGCATTTCAGTACATTTCTTCAACTGCAACCAAGATTTTCAGTACCAATTGATGAATCGGTTAGATGGAGGTGGTCCAAAGGAGTCAATCTGAAATCGCTGCCTTTATGGTAGAAGAAAGCAATCACTACAACCACTTTTGAGTTCTGGCAGTATCAGTGGAAAGATCAGAAAATAAATTTTGGCTATGGATCACAGACAGGTATTACGTCATTACAAAATAGGCAGGAGAGAGAAGAAGAAATACGCCACAGTCACACATATTGAAAAGTAAATGGAATGACCTCTACTGTGTTAAGTGACAAGCAGGAAATAGTTAAATGACCAAAGTGGCATTAAAAAGAAAGACATCAAAGAGTACAAAAAGTTATTAATGAGACCCAGCGTGAGTAGGTGAAGCAGTGGTGAAGGCCATGTGAGGCTGCTGGTCTAATTAAAAACTGGACATGCTTCAATGCTGAACTAATCTAGTTACACGAATTAAGCTGGTTGACAGCAGATTTCCATGTTCTCTCGTATTTTCAGATGTGAAAATTGGAACATTTTGAAATGGACAGCAAACTGTTCATCAGTCTGAGAAGGGTTTCCATCCAAAACATTGTCTGTCCATCTCCCTCCACAGATGCTCTCTGGCATCTGAGTTCCTCCAGCTGTTTGCTTTTTGCCCCTGAAATAGGTTATTGTTTTGGTGTCCAACTTTTTTTTTTAGAACTGTTTATTTAAATTGTGGTGACATATTTTACCGCTCGTAACAATTGGAAACTTAACATCGTTAATGAAATTAATGGACTGTAAAGTACAGAGGATATCCCAAGTATCGACAAGTTCCTACATTAATGTTGGATCATAGAAACATAGAAAATAGGTGCAGGAGTAGGACATTCGGCCTTTCGAGCCAGCACCGCCAATCAATATGATCATGGCTGATCATCCAGAATCAGTACCCTGTTCCTGCTTTCTCCCCATATCCCTTGATTCCATTAGCCCTAAGAGTTATATCTAACTCAAGCTATATCCAACTCTCTCTTGAATACATCTGAAAACAGTTACATTGGTATGCTCTCAATTAGGAATAACACCCACCTGACAATAGCCACAGTGAGATTGGAGTAGTGAGCTTCTTTTCTGTCTAGATTGGGTAGCCTTTGAAATTATTACAGTAATGAAATTCAGAATGTTTTAGCACGCTAGTTACCATAAAGCATGTGAGGTTTGATTTGCTATTTTTTTTTAAACTGGGTTTTATACTATAGGAAGGGTGTGATTAAGCTTGAAAAGATTCATAAGGATGTTGTCAGGATTGGATACCTTGTTATAAGGAGAGACTGGATAGCTTGGGACTGTTTTCCCTGGAGCGAAGAGTGACTTTATAGAGGTTTATATGATCATGAGGAAGCATTAATAATGTGGATGACCGCAGTCTTTTCCCCCAAGGGAAGAGGATCTAAAACTAGAGGGCATAGATTTAAGGTGAATAGAGAAAGATTTAATGGGGACCAGAGGGGTAAGTTTTCACTCGGAGGGCAGAACCAGCTGCCAGAGGAAACTGTAGAAGTCAGTATAATTACAAATTTTAAAGGACATTCTGAAAGGTTTATAGTTTGGAGAGGTTTATGAGAAATGGGCCGAATGCAGACAAATGGAAATTGCTCAGGAAATCATCTCGGTCACAAGGACAAGTTGGGTTGGAGGACCAATTTCTATTCTGTATGATTTTAAATGTTTTACAAAACACTTATATTTAATCTAATTGTAATATTCAAACTCTATAATAAGGTTTCAAAGAGCTTTCAGGAAATAAGTCCTACAGACTAGCATGAAATATTTCCTCCATGGTTCTGTATTTTATAGGAGGCCATTTTTGGCCCATCATGTGTATGCCAGTTGATTAATCTACCAACTGGGTAGATTAATCTACCAACTGGGATGTGGGAAGAAACTAGAGCATTTGGGAAAAATGCACATGATCACAGGGAGAACTTGCAAACTCTGCACAGACAACACTGGAGTTCAGAATTGAACCCAACTCACTGGACCTACTAAGTTGCATCACTGTCCTGTCCAAAACGAGGTTGCGTTCAAAATGCCAGATAATACACCAAATTATTTAAATTTAAAAATTGTGAAGTTTGAGTAGGTTCTGTAAGTAGGAGCAGAGAAATTCAACATGAGGGCATAAAAGGACTCTCAAGTCTTCTGTGCTCACATCACTGTATCCACTTCTATCAATTTTCATTGATTTCTTGTTCTGCCATTTCTGCAAACTGTGTTTTTGATTTTTATTTTAGCCTTGAAAAACAGTGGTTTTGTATTGTACATCTGTGTAACATTATTTTGATGAACTGGTGTCCAGTTACATTTTCAGCTTGCGTTCAGTTCCCTTTGATCTTGAGGCTTTCGTGAGCTTTGTCAGTTTTGTTGGATGAGGCTATGTAAGCACAGACTTTAAAAAACCCATGTTAGAATAAAATTAGTCCAAAAACTCTCATAGCCATTGCTTTTTGACTAGTATTTGCTTTACTTTTATCGCACTGATCACTACTGATAACTCCAAGTTCAACACTGCTAGGTAATTTTTTTTCAGCAAAAGTCCTAGGAATCTGGGTTCTTTTGCAAAGCTGCTTCCCATGTATTCTGAAAACAAACAAAACGTGACATAGCTCTTGTTTGCAAATGCAGATTTCCTCATTTTAAGAAACTAAGTACATTTTCTATCATCAACCTTTAGAAATTCAATAGGTGACAAATGCAATATTGTGGAATTTATTTTCCATCTCTACATACAGTGACAATACTGTAACTGACGCCACTTCTCAATGCAGTTGAGTTTTATTCATCTTCAGTCCTTTCATTGTCACTAGTGCCAGCGATAACGCTTTTAAAAATCCTCGCTAGGGTTAAATCAGAGATTTGAATATTACTAAACTGTATGATTTTGGTATCCCATTGTAACATATTGGGAGCTGGAAGCATCTGTGAACTTGTCCTGTATTCATCCATGCCATTTCTTAACGACACACAGAATCTGAATCAGCATAGCACAATTCTTGATTCCCAGTGTACGAGGCTTCACTTTCTTAAGAATATATACTATGTGCTATTGTCTAGATTTCAGCAGGAGAAAACAAAACGGATGAAAGAAAATACATTTTTACACAACAAGTGATTTATGCTTTATTATTTTGAAAGCCCAATATTATCTTTAGTTGGAAAGTAAATAGTTAACGGCTCTTGGACAACGAACAACAGAAGGATAATGTATTTATAGTTCAGTAAAACTTACAATGGGTCACATATGTATAAAGCATGCAAGCAATAGTTCCTGAAACACAAAGCCAAAAAAAAATCCATTGAAAATGAGATTTTTGTTTGCAGATGGAAATTATCATACAATTGGATGTTGACAATTTCACTCCATTCCTGAATGGAGAAATTTGTAATCATTTGGCAAGGGCAGAATTTACACTTCTATACCTTTTGCCTGATGGGAAACTCCATAGACATTAATGAAAGGCCATCACTACATCTATCCTCTTTCTCTAGCTGACCGATGGTTTCTGGCACTGAGACTCCATGAATATAAAATTGCCGAAAAATATTTGAATTACTTAGTGACTATTGCGTAAATGTTTTATGGGCATTCTGTTGCTTCTCTTCACATGAGAAAGTGGATTTTTTTTGGCTTGTACTCTGCAGCTTTTACCATTCATCTAGGCTTGGGTTTAAATGAGGTCTGTTTTCTTTAAAAGACCTTCATCACAGAAAGATGTCCCTGATGCTAAAATGCACTATCTAACAGTTTGACTGGAAACTGCTAAAACATAATTATGGTCGGGATACGGTTGGAATAACCAATTGAGGCTAGATTTCAAACTCAAGGCATGAATTTGAATCACAATTAGAACTGTTAGAAATTAAAAGTAAACTATACTTTTGGATTATTGGAATATAACCAAAATAATTGGAAATGTGACTGGCATTTTAATGGAATGATAAACAATTCCTTAAAGCAAATCTGGATGATGTCCGTGTGACAAGTAAACTAAATAGTTGCAGAAGGCATCAGAGAAAGCATTGTAACAGGATGCATCGCAGCTTGGTTTGTGAACCGCTCCATCCGAGACCGTAAGAAATGACAGCGAATTATGGACCCAGCCCAGACCATCACACAAACCAACCTCCATCCCATTGACTCCATTTATACCTCACGCTGCTTCGGCAAGACCAGCAGCATAATCACGGGCGAGTTCACCCTGGCCACTTCATCTTCTCTCCTCCCCATCAGGCAAAAGGTATAGAAGTGTGAAAACGCACACCTCCAGATTCAGGGATAGTTTCTTCCCAGCTGTTATCAGGCAACTGAATCATCCGACCACAACCAGAGAGCAGCTGGAGTAAACCTGCACAGTCACATGGAGTACATGCAAAATCTACACAGATAGCACCCAAGGTCAGAATCGAACCTGGGTCTCTAGGGCTTTGAAACAACAGTACTACCAGCTGTGTCTCTGTGCTACCCTTCAGCTGTTGTTCAGCTGGAGTGGACCGCTTATTAGTTTATCAGCTGCAGCCCTTCATCCACGGTAATTGGAGAAGCTCAGGGTTTATTGTAGAATGTTATGGATCTCAATGCAGCAGGAAGCTGCTTGTTTTTGTTTATTTGGATTAGACACATCTGATCTCATTACCCATTTTTTTTAACGATGCTCCCATTAATATTTCCTTAGGATTTTTATTATAATTATTTTAACTGTAGTTTTAGTGATTAGTTTAGTGTAGGGATATGGTGTGGAAACAGGCCCTTCGGCCCACTGAGTCCACGCCGACCAACAATCACCCATGCACTATTTATATCCTACACACCAAGGACAATTTACTGAAACATCCGACCTGCACGTGTTTGGAATGTGGGAGTAAACCGGAGCACCCGGAGGAAAATCACGCAGTCACAGGGAGAATGTACAAACTCTATACAGACTTCATCCATAGTCAGGATCGAACCTGGGTCTCTAACGCTGAAAGGCAGCAATTCTACCGCTGCGCCACTGTGCCGCCCCATATATACCTCAATTGTTTATCTTCCATTATTCTCCTCTTGTGCTTAATGCTGGGCTCCGGTTTACTTAGTGGCACCCAATGTTCAAGGTTCAGACTTTGCTGACACATCCGAGCAGAAATGCTGTCTTTTCAATGAATTATCCCTGCCATCGCAGGTGCTATTTACATTTTCCTGAACGTTGATGCAAGCAGATTATTAGTTCATTATCGTACTGCTATTTGTTGAAGATCACTCAACTTACTGCAGCAAAACAGTGCACATGCTTTAAAGGCACCACATTGTTTGATCATTCCAATGCCTTCAAGAGAGTGTGAAAGAGTTTAAACCCAGTCTTTATTTCCTTTCTTCGTTGTATTTCAGAATTATTCTTGACATGGACTGTAGGCCTGCTCCTTGTCCTGTTGTTCTCATCTGTCCAGTTGTTTGTCATAAAATCATTTAATCTCTTGTTTGAGACATGATTTCAACTATTTGGCTTCTGCTGGTCAAAACACATGACTTGCCTTCGACAAGTTGTGGTCTGTGCACTGCTTTTTTCCGCACTTCTACCTTGCATTTCTAAGATTACCCAGCAGTTCACGTTATTTAATTTTCACTTTTGTGTTTCGACTGATTTGAAGCTAGTGGCAGCTGTGAGGTGTGTGCTGAAAGCAATCATTTGGTTGTGAATAGCACATCTGACTTGAAGCGGGGTCTGGTCTATTTGGAGTTTAGAAGGATGAGAGGGGATCTTGTAGAGACGTATTAAAATTATAAAAGGACTGGACAAGCTAGATGCAGGAAAAATATTCCCAATGTTGGGGTAATCCAGAACCAGGGGACACAGTCTAAGAATAAAGGGGAGGCCATTTAAAACTGAGGTGAGAAGAAACGTTTTCACCCAGAGAGTTGTGAATATGTGGAATTCTCTGCCACAAAAGGCAGTGGAGGCTAATTCACTGGATGAATTTAAAAGAGAGTTAGATAGAGGTCTAGGGGGCTAGTGGAATCAAGGGATATGGGGAGAAGGCAGGCACAGGTTACTGATTGCGGATGATCAGCCATGATCACAATGAATGGCGGTCCTGGCTTGAAGGGCCAAATGGCCTCCTCCTGCACCTATTTTCTATGTTTCTATGTATTGTCAAGTCAAGTCAATTTTATTTGTATAGCACATTTAAAAACAACCCACATTGACCAAAGTGCTGCACATCTGATTAGGAAAAAAAAAAAAAAAAAGAAACAACATACAGTGGCAGGCAGCCAAACACAACGGCGCGGCCATCTTGAACAAAATGTTTAACTAAAGCAGAATGGTGTCCCGCGGCCGCGCCGCACCGGGCGATGGAAGGCCCCGCGGCCGAGCCGCACCGGGCGCTGTTCAGTCTCGCGGCCGAGCCGCGCCGGGTGATGGAAGGCCCTGTGGAAGAGACCTAAAAAAAAAGAAAGATTCTCCCCCCCCCCCACATACCCACCCACCCTCACCACCCCCCCCCCCCCCCCCCCCACCGATTAAGCTAGTGCGGGGCCCGTAGCATATGTTATAAAGGTGGTAGGATTTGACCTGAGAACACTAAATATTGGCTTCAAATGCCATGAGGATTTGCTCTTCCAATCATAGAATAGTTATCACACAGAAGACGCTGGTTAGCCCATCGTATTTGTGCCGATTGGCTCTTTGCCTCACTGAGTCTTTCCCATCTATCAATTACCATTTACACTCATCCTACATCAATATCACTTTTTATTCTCCTCACATTCTGTTCTGCCTAGAGTCTACCACTCACCTATGTACTCAGGGCAATTTACAGTTACCAAATAACTTGCGTGTCTTTGGAATATGCAGAGGGAAATCGGAGTTCCTGGAGGAAACCCATACCATTGTGGGGAGAGCGTGAAAATGTCACATGCCGCTCCCAAAGTAATTGAAGCTGGGTCTCTGACAGGGTGAGGCAGCACCTATACCGCTGACACAAGTAGGGTTAACAAACTCATCAGGGCGGAGTTGGATTCATGGGGGGTCGACTTGGAAGGGGAGGATGCTCCTCAAACTGCGGGGCACCCTGGACAATACAGCTCACCCCCTCCATGACACACAGGTCAACCTGAGGAGTACCTTCAGCAACAGACTGGTTCCACCAAGATGCAGCACAGAACATCACAGGAGATCCTTCTTCCCTGTGGCTATCAAACTACAACTCCTTCCCCTTCCGTCGTGGGGTAGACTGAGACTGTCTCCCATCCCACTCCCCTCCCTGCGTCCCCAATCTTTGCACAACCCCCAATCATTTCCATTCGTCACTTTAATTTCATGTTTCATGTATTTTGTGTTTTTATGACTGTTGGCAGATTCATTTCCCTCCTGGGATAAATAAAGTTCTATCGTATCATATCGTACTAATTCTGAGACAGTGCTGCCCCTATCTCAAGCAAAAACAATGTCTGTTGATTAATGCCTATTCCCCTGCCACACCCCAGCCTCATCAGTGGTGACCACCTTCAGCCGATGAATCAGTATTCCTTGTTTTACACTCTCAGGATAGCATGGACTTGGAGAATACTTGTGTGTAGCATTTCATTGTCTACAAATACTTAGTAGTGTCTACAGCTGCCCACGAGCTGGAAGACGTTGCATGTCATCAGCAGCAGAAGAGTATTCTGCCACAATCTATAACCTTGTGGTATACCTCTATCTTAAACCAAGGCTTCAATCAGGGTGCAGTGGAAGTGCGGCAAAGCTTGCAAGGGAGCACTTCCAGACATATCCAAACACTTTGTTGATCTGGTGAAGCTATGGAATGCGTGCTCAATAGTAGAAGTAGGATGCTGCAGGCAACAAAGAGATTCTACACCCAGTGAATTGGGTTTAAACCCAGCAGTTTTGGTGTACGCAGGTGTCTGCGAAGGTGCTGATCATTTAAGCAAAAACGCATTATGGAATTTTCTAGAACATCTAGAACATCTCCATCCTTCATGATGTCAAATCTCAGCACATGAAAACAAAAGTGAATTCAACTTGGATTTCATCAGGTCCAGTTGCCTTTACGTCTGCTGTTTCCATGCACCATATCCATATGTTCCAAATTATTGGATCTTCTAGTTCAAATCAAACAGTTTTTTCTTCAGCGAGGCCATTGTTTGATTCTTTGCATTCGACCGTATTGACGAGACGGCAAAATGTTATATCCCGCAGTTAGATGGGCAGTGCAGTCAGTGGATAGGATTGAGCAAGTACTGGCTCCATCGCTAAACTCCAAAAACAAACCAAATGCCATGGGTGTACTAATATCGTGAGGAATTCTTAGTTCTGTTTGATTTATTTCTCCACCAGATCTTCCATCTTTTCGGCTTATTTACCTTTTAAATTTTGATTTGTCAGTGTTCTGCAGCTCTGAGAGCAGAGATGCTGTTCTGTTTAATTTGAAGTATGGTTTGATAGGCAACAGGCTGTACATGAACCTGAATGTTATTTGCGTCCACATTTCACCAAACTGGGACACCAAGGGCAAATAATTGCACTGATATTCAAAAGGTGCCCTACCTTTAATTGGCAGTTTCACTTGCCCTTGCATTGACACAGAGCATCCAGAGGTTATCTAGGTTTTTCTACCTGTAGGCATTTGGGGAATGGAACTGAACATTGAGCAATTGGGGAACATTCACCCTTCTGACAATGTAATGGAAGGAAAGTCATTGCTGAAGCAGCTGGGGCAAGTCGGCTACAGATTGAGGACATAATACTGTGGTCCTTCAACGAGCGCAATATGTAATGTGGATAAATGTGAGGTTATCCACTTTGGCGGCAAGAACAGGAAAGCAGAGTATTACCTGAATGGTGGCCAATTAGGAAAAGGGGAGATGCAACGTGACCTGGGTGTCATGGTGCACCAGTCATTGAAAGCAAGCGTGCAGGTGCAGCAGGCAGTGAAGAAAGCGAATGGTATGTTAGCATTCATAGCAAGAGGATTTGAGTATAGGAGCAGGGAGGTTCTGCTGCAGTTGTATAGGGCCTTGGTGAGACTGCACCTGGAGTATTGTGTATAGTTTTGGTCTCCTAATCTGAGGAAAGACATTCTAGCCTTAGAGGGAGTACAGAGAAGGTTCACCAGATTGATCCCTGGGATGGCAGGACTTTCATATGAAGAAAGACTGGATAGACTAGGCTTATACTCGCTGGAATTTAGAAGACTGAGGGGGGATCTTATTGAAACATATAAAATTCTTTAGGGGTTGGAGAGGCTAGATGCGGGAAGATTGTTCCCGATGTTGGGGAAGTCCAGAACCAGGGGTCACAGCTTAAGGATAAGGGGGAAGTCTTTTAGGACCGAGATGAGAAAACATTTCTTCACACAGAGTGGTGAGTCTGTGGAATTCTCTGCCACAGAAGGTAGTTGAGGCCAGTTCATTGGCTATATTTAAGAGGGAGTTAGATGTGGCCCTTGTGGCTAAAGGGATCAGGGGGTATGGAGAGAAAGCAGGTACAGGATACTGAGCTGGATGATCAGCCATGATCATATTGAATGGCGGTGCAGGCTCGAAGGGCCGAATGGCCTACTCCTGCATCTATTTTCTATGTTTCTATGTTCTTTTGTGCAAAGTATGTCTCCAGACTTTGGAGTGTTTACCCTTGATGACCATTGTCTTCAGTTTTACCAGGGTGCCTTGATGCCACGTTCTGTCTTGATGCCAAAGGCAGTCATTGTCACTGACCTCTTGAATTTAGATTTCTGGACTAAAGCTTAGTTTAATTTTTAGGTTAGAGATATAGTGTGGAAACAGCCCCTTTTCTCATCGAGTCCACTCCAACCAGCAATCACCTATACACTGGTTCTATCCTGCACACTAAGGACAATGTACAGAAGCCAATTAACCTACAAACCTGTATGTCATTGGAATGTGGGAGGAAACCTGGAGGAAACCCACACAGTCACGGGAGAACTTACAAACTCTGTACAGACAGCACCCACAGTCAGAATCGAACTCGGGTGTCTGGCACTTAAGGCAGCAACTCTACCGCTGCTCCACTATGCCACCTGCCACTGATGCAACAGTTTGGTACATCATAGGATGCATTATGACATCCTGATATAGTCCTGGGAAGAGGCACTAACCCCAGTGCCGTCCAATTTCAGAGCTGTGATGAAATCTGGAGCAGTAATTCTGGTGAAAATAAGATTGGGTATTAATGAGCAAGTTATTGGTGAGTAAGTGCCTCTTAAATGTTGACAGCAGCTCCCGTCTCTACTGGTGATTGAGAATAATGTGGTTTGGGAAATAATTAGTGACATGAATAATTAAATAGCTAATGGAAGGTATCACAAAATGCTGGAGTCAGGCAGCATCTAGGAGAGAGGGAATGGGTGACGTTTCAGGTCGAGACCCTTCTTCAGACCGATGTCAGGGGGGCGGGACAAAGAAAGGATATAGGTGGAGACAGGAAGACAGTGGGAGAACTGGGAAGGGGGAGGGGGGAGGGGAGAGGGGAAGAGAGGGACAGAGGAACTATCTAAAGTTGGAGAAGTCAATGCTCATACTGTTGGGCTGTAGGCTGCCCAAGCGAATTATGAGGTGCTGTTCCTCCAATTTCCGGTGGGCCTTACTGTGGCACTGGAGGAGGCCCAGAAAGGTCAGACTGGGAGTGGGAGTGGGAGTTGAAGTACTCAGCCACCGGGAGATCAGGTTGGTTAAGGCGGACTGAGCGAAGGTGTTGAGCGAAACGATCGCCGAGCCTACGTTTGGTCTCGCCGATGTAGAGAAGTTAAATAGCTAATGGATGGAGCAGACTTTATGATCATCCCTATCCCCAATACTGCTCGGGCCACCAATCAAGTGCGAGAGACCAGACTCGAGCATTCACATCCGTGTTCGGACCAATGTGCCGAATAGTTGATCCATCCCTTGGAGCTTATTCCACATAGTGTAAGAAATGTCAGTGTGGTACTGTGCAGTGTTGGCCATCTCTGGAACACAGGTTCTCAGTATTACAACTGTGTTGTTGTTATTTGGCCCCATAGTCTTCTCTGGAGCCAGAGCCACAAGCTGGCTGGCAAATGTTTGTGATTGTGGTGCTCCCAGAAGGAAGCTCTTACGGATGGTCTCCTGCTCATATTTTCTACCAACCAAATATAAATTCCACAGCAGCCGAGGCGGAGTATGAACTTAGTACCCTAAATTATAGACAATAGGTGCAGGAGGAGGCCATTCGGCCCTTCGAGCCAGCACCGCCATTGAATGTGATCACGGCTGATCATTCTCAATCAGTACCCCGTTCCTGCCTTCTCCCCATACCCCCTGACTCCGCTATCCTTAAGAGCTCTATCCAGCTCTCTCTTGATTGCATTCAGAGAACTGGCCTCCACTGCCTTCTGAGGCAGAGAATTTCACAGATTCACAACTCTCTGACTGAAAAGGTTTTTCCTCATCTCCGTTCTAAATGGCCTACCCCTTATTCTTAAACTGTGGCCCCTTGTTCTGGACTCCCCCAACATTGGAAACATGTTTCCTGCCTCTAACGTGTCC
Source organism: Rhinoraja longicauda (assembly GCF_053455715.1). Classification (NCBI taxonomy): domain Eukaryota; kingdom Metazoa; phylum Chordata; class Chondrichthyes; order Rajiformes; family Arhynchobatidae; genus Rhinoraja; species Rhinoraja longicauda. The sequence continues at coordinate 122,524,992 of NC_135953.1, forward strand.
AACCCCTTAATAATCTTATACGTTTCGATAAGATTTCCTCTCATCCTTCTAAATTCCAGTGTATACAAGCCTAGTCACTCCAGTCTTTCAACATATGAAAGTCCCGCCATTCCGGGAATTAACCTAGTAAACCTACGCTGCACGCCCTCAATAGCAAGAATATCCTTCCTCAAATTTGGAGACCAAAACTGCACACAGTACTCTAGGTGCGGTCTCACTAGGGCCCTGTACAACTGCAGAAGGACCACTTTGCTCCTAGGGTCACAGGATTACTGGTCCAGTAACTTAGCTACCTCAACCTTCCAGTACCCACCCTACTAGAAGTAAAAAATGTGGGAAATTTTCTTATTGTTCTTGTTAAAAACAGTGCTGATTTTGCTTAAAGATATTATTGCCCAGACCTTTGAAATTATTTGTTTTTCTAATTTAAGGCATGTTTCATATCTGAGGTTGAAGGAAGACTGTTGAAAGTGAAAATATTTTCTCTTTGTTGCAGTAAGAAGCGCATATTTCCAATTATCTGTGGGGTTTTTTTCAAAAATGTCCCAACCCTGTAAAAAGCAGCCTCACCACATGCTTTCCATATCGAGTCAGCCAAACATACCACAGGCTGCAGGGAGGTGTTGTAAGAGCAACGTCATTCTCTTAATGGGAGCTGTAGTTTGGCGATCTTTGTGAAAACGAATATGTCTGTGGCCCTAATGCTCAGTCCATTAATTCTTGTTGGTTTAAACCTGTAGTATATGTTGTTTCACATCCGAATCATTATAGTAATAGATAGCTCCAGTGTTTAACCTGGTCTCATGCATATTCCTTGTTTATTTTTCCTTGGATAGAACCATTTTGTGTTCAGATGAAATATAGCTCTGCTGTTTGCGTCATTTCCACCATGCTACTTAATAATTAATGATTTCATATTAACCACCGTCTGTGCCAATGACCTTGGCTTTTCACCTAGTTTCCCCATGAATAAAAGTGAAATGACATACTTGTGAGTATAACTCAACACAAATCTTTTGAGATGTTTGCAATTTTTGGAATAAAGTATGTAATGTGACATCTGTCCAGTGGTAGAATATGAGGAATTGGCAGAAACTTTGAACACAGTGTTTTCTTATGCAATTTGAGCTCCCCTCTCCCTTTCCAAAAACCAAATTTTGTTGCCAGTGGAAATGGTGCCAGAAAATGTCGCAATTGAAATAGTGGTTTATTTTTACAAGGAATTATGCCATGTTATTCCTTTGAAACTTTGTGGGTAGAGCAGGGCAGATTAGAAAGCTTGAGTTCAATCTTTTCTTTGCACTGCATTTGCTGTTCACTGAGTTCCCTCATGTGCAGTATTGATTTTTACCATCTAGTAGGTGTGTGCACAGCTCACAAACTGACATAGACTTGGTTAACTGTTAACTCAAAATGGAAAGAAACTGGCAGCTGGCGAGAGGACAGGAGTATATATATCCTGCTAGATGTTGTTGCCCAAAAATAAAGGGATGCTCATCAGCTTGGAGAGAAAAGGGGAGATGGCTTCTAGAGGCTCAAGGTTAAATAAAGATTGGATTGTCTGCAGTTTTTGATATTGCCTTTCAGGCCTTCTACACCTGACAATTCCCTTAGTTTAGAGATACAACATGGAAATCTGAACTGAGTTCAGATCTAGATCTATGTTATCCCACTTGTACATCCACTCCCTACAAACTACGGGTAATTTACATTGGCCAATTAACCTACAAAACTCGCAACTCTTTAGGATGTGGAAGGAAACTGGAGCACCTGGAGGAAACAGGCAGTCACAAGGATAACGTGCAAACTCCACACAGACAGTACCTGAGGGCAGGATCAACCCCAGGTCTCTGGAGCTGTGAGGCAGCAGCTATACCAGATGAAAGAATTTGACCGACTTGCTTCTTACTTTTACCTGGTGGGAAAGTTGGTGGTCTTCCCTTCTCAGACACATTAAAATCCAATTGCCATCCGAATGAAATAATGGATTTTTAATTCATGTCGGTTGTGAAGTTCTCACCTACTCCAAGAAAGTATCTCCTGCAAAAGTCACTGCAAGTCAGTAGCCAGCGGATTTACAGAGAAAACAGAGCAATGAGGCTAAAATTTTAAATGAGCACTGTTTGCTACCAAGCTGAAGTTTGCTACCAAGCAATTCAGGATATCACAAAAGATCAATCTCGCCTCCTGCACTTTATTAGTTAAATTGCCTGGGTGTGTCAATTCCTTTAGTCTGTTTACTAAACCACTGTGACATATTGAATGACTCGTATCCAGTCAGCCAGCGAAAGTACAGGCCACTAGATGATTGGCAATGTAGTTATCTTTTTGTGTAATATTTTACATCAACAACACTGGATTGCCAAAGACATCATTTTCTTTGCCAGTGACCTACTGGACCTTGAGGTGTGTATCTAGAACTCACCAGGATAATGAGCCTTTTTATTTCTTGCATGATGTAGCACTTTACAAAGAGTGTAATAGGTATTTTAGAATATTATGGTGCATCTACCAATGTAGATGCTAGTGCATTGTTTCCATGTGTAGACAAATGACTCAATATGCTTACCTTGTCGTTGTGACACTGAGGTTAAATAGCACATATAAGGAGAGTTAAGCAGCTCAATAGAAGAAATGGGTTCAAAGAGAGATTGGTGGGGTGGGGGGAGGGAGAGGTGGGGATATTCCTGAACCTAAAGCAAAGATGTTTGGACGCCAATAGGAGGTGTCTACCCGGACACTAGGTACGATTTTACATTTATACCAAGCCAATTAACCGACAAACCTGTACGTCTTTGAACGGAAACCAAAGATCTCGGAGGAAACCCACTCAGGTCACGGGGAGAATGTGCAAACACCGTATAGACAAGCACGCGCAGTCAGGATCGAACCGGCTCTCTGCAGCTGTAAGGCAGTAGGTCTACCGCTACACCACCATGCCACCCGTTGATGAGCATCAAGATGCCTTGTTTTAGAGAAAGTTGCAGAAGGCAGGCAGTTCTCCTGTTATACTTCTCCTGGTTGTTTGAGGCCCAGAATGTAACTGGTGCACGGCTGGAGGTTGTTTTGTGCTAAAAATGCACAGATTGATCCAGGAATGCAAATGATGCATAATGATGTTGAAGTTAACATTTCAGTTGAATGTAGAAATAAGGTACTGCGGATGCTGGCTTGCAAAGAAAGACACAAAGTGCTGGAGTAACTCAGCGGGTCAGGCAGCATCTCTGGAGAACATGGATAGGTGATGTATCCGGTCTTGACCCTTCTTCAGATTGAAGCATTTGAATGCTTTGCTTCCTTCATAGCTAAATGTCCTGTAAAAGGACAAAGGCTGAGTTCTGTAATGTAGCAGTAGTCTGCAAATGTATAAAAAACAAAAAAACTGGAGTCTGTATTTCATCCATTTTCAAATCTCAGTTCCTTTCAGGAGGAAATTCAATTTTCTTCTGCTCTGCATTTAATAGCTTGTTACATAAATCAGTCTATTATTTATTTATTTCTGTAAGGAAGCACTTTCCACCTGTGAATCAATCTGGAATTTGATTTAATATTGTGGCATCAATGTGCATGCAACAAGTGCAATTTTGAGAAACGAAAACATTTTTTTCTACCTTGATTCCTTCCTGGTCAACACATGCATGCAGATTCTAATACCAAACTGTTTCCTTCTAAATGACCTGTCCTTGAACATTGTCCAATGCTTTTGCTGATCACTGCGAAGTAAGGTGCTCTCGTTGGCTGCTGGAAAGCTGTGGAGAAGAAACAAAATGTGTTGACGACCAGTTTCACTTTTACCCTGACGTTTGGTCTTTTTAATCCCACTGTCTGGTGATGCTTTGGGTTTGATTCAGGTGGTTGGGTGTTGAACAATTGAATTTGTAGTTTTGATTTTTAAGAGGGGGCAGGAAGGGTGTGTAGTCTGATAGCAGTTGGCAAGGCTGGGGATATGTGTCCAATGTCGTTTGTGACCGATAACCTCGCTTAAATATTTCCAGACTCCCGCCAGGCATGCAGGTGTGGGAATCGGGTGCCTGGAGATCACAATTGAAGACCCGTTGTAATAATTCCCTGTTGGTGGGCACAGGCAATGCCCTTGCATCACGATGGAAGGAGCACGGCAGTTTTATTTCACCAACAAGGTGGGGGAACAGCAGCGTTCTATAGATTGTAGAAATCCGAGGCAAGGAACTCTGAAGAGCCCAGGGGAAAAGAGAAGTGCTCCATCTGTCTCATAGAAAGTTCAAATATTAACAAACCTTTTAAAGTACCTTGGCCATCTCTGGCCCCTCGTCTCCTTCCAGCCATATTGATGCTGACGGGCAGCAGGCTGATGGATTTTTCATGTTCGTTATATTGCGCTGTTGATGGTAACACTGGCCTGTACTTCTGAATTTTGCTATCCCTTCAACAGGAGCTCCTTCCCAAGGACAATAAGACCATCAATGGGTGACAGCAAGTCTGGCTTAGGACAAGAGGTTTGATTTTGTTTTAGGATTTTGATCATTTGATTGCTGAGGTAAAGAAATTGTGGCTACTCTTTTAATGCAATTGCATCCTACTCCATTATCCCAATTAAAAAATATATCATAGGCCGAGCTTTTTGTGAGTATGACTCAGCCCCATGTGATGAATAGGGACCTCCCCAACCAACAAAGGGATCTACAGGAAGTGTTATCATATCATATCATATATATGCCTCAAGAAGGCAGCTAATATCCTCATAGACCCATAGCATCCTGGCCACTCTCTCTGCTTACTGCAACCATCAGGAAGAAGGTGCAGGAGCTCGAGAACCTTAACATCCAGGTTCAAGAACAGCTTCTTCCTGTCAACCATCAAGTTCTGAAAGCAGAAGACAGATACAAAATGCTGGAGTTACTCAGCAGGGTGGGCAGTATTTCTGGAGAAAAGGAATAGGTGACGTTTCGGGTCAGAACTCTTCTGGACCAGAGTCTGAAGAAGGGTTCTGACCCAAAACATAACCTATTCCTTTTCTCCAGAGATGCTGCCTGACCCGCTGAGTTACTCCAGCATTTTGTGCCCATCTTCGGTATGAACCAACATCTGGAGTTCCTTCCTACCACAAAATGGCGGCGCTGCCATAGCAGTTGCGGCTTACCTGCGGTCCATTTGTCTTTGTGTTTTTGTTGTCTTTTTGTCTTAAGTGTAGTTGTGATGTGGTGTTTTTGTGTTTGTGTATTATGTGTGTATGTGGGGGGGAGGGGGGGAACTGTAAAAGTGTAAATATGTGTCCCTTCCGAACGGAGACCCGACCTTTGTTTTCTGGGCCGTGTCTCCGTTCCTGCTGCGGCCTACCATCGGCCCAACTCCTGGAGCTGGCGGCCTCCAGGGCTCTGGTTCGCTGAGCCCGCGGTCCGGACTTACCATCAGCGGAGCCGGCCGTCTTTGGAGGTTGCGGGAGCGGCTGCGACTCGCCTTAGGCTCGGGCCGCGTGGATGCCGACATTGGGAGCTCCGGCAGCGTCAGCGTGTTCGCCCGCCCCGGATCGCGGGGCTTGGGGCGCGGACATTTCACTGTCCGGCGCGGCCTAAAATATGCCGCGGGATTTTTCTCTGCTGGGCGGGGGCTTCAATGTCGGGAACCACGACCGCCCCGACGTGCAGCAACAGCGGCAGCGTGTTCGCCCGCCCCGGATCGGACTTATCATCGGCGGAGCCGGCCGTCTTCGGAGGCTGCGGGGCGGCTGGGACTCGCCTTAGGCTCGGGCCGCTGCGGACCGTCCGGCGCGGCCTGCAACCATAACAGCCTGACTGCGGGAGAAGACGGCAGGAGAAGGGAAAGACATTGTGGCCTTCCATCACAGTGAGGAGAGGACTGGAGGAGACTCACTGTGATGGATGTTTCTTTGATGGATGTTTCTCTTTTTGTGTGTTTTTGGGGTTGTGTAATTTTAATGCCTATTTAATGTTTTTATTGTTGGACTGTGGGTGACTGAATTTCGTCCAATATTGGATGACAAATAAAACTATCTTGAATCTTGAAGTTCTGACAGTGCCCTGCACAGCATACCTCGCTCAGCACTGAACCACAATGGAGTTTACACTATTCGATTGCTCCACATTGGTATTTGTACTTTCATGGTCTGGTTTAGAACATTTATTGTTTTATGTTTATTTATTGTTGTTGTTGCATCTAATGTGCCTTTAAAGCTACAGCAAGCAAGGGTTTCATTGGTCCAGTTCCAATCTGGAGCTTAGGACAAATAAATACTCTTGAGTTTTACTCTACCTGGAAAGACCAGTCTGTGGAGGATTCATCTAAAGTTCTCAGTTTTGGAGGAGGTTGATTGTGCAAGTTCTGGTGTGGCATGGGTGCTACTCTCCCCCACTTTGAAGCCTGAAGAATATTCTCAACTGATATACAGTTTAATAAAGTGGAACTGGTATTGAAATGAATAATGGTGCTCAGCGTAGAGTGACTGCTGTTGTCACCACATTACTGAGGCTTATTTCTTGGTCATTGACGGATTGTTCACTGAAGCATATATGAAAAAGACCTTTTCACTAAGTACATAATATATAATCAAAATAAAAGTTCTCTGCCACCATTTCCTGGATGACTTTTCACATCTCGGGGGTCATTTCACAACAAAAACAAACATTGATAATGAATTCATCACTATGCCTCGTGCCAGCACGGCCCTTAGCCTGAGGAAAGGAATATTCAAAGATCAAGACATCAAACACAGCACACAGCTGATATGCTTTTGGGCAACAGTGATTCTTGGTCTCCTGTGCACTCTTGAGATGTGGCGAACTCACAGCATTTACCTCAAAGATTCACCTCACCTCAACTGGAGAGATACTATCAATGTTGTCTCAGCAAAAATGAGCCAATGTCATCATCATATTCCAGGCCAGCATCCCTTGGAACTAAGCTCCAATTGCATTCTGAAGAATCTAATGGCTAGGCCACATTGTTCACAAGCCCAACACTAGACTCGTGAAACAGTTGCACTCTTCAACATTCTGTCGTGACAGGAGGTTACAATTGGACAGAGGTTGCTCTGCATACTTTGATTTTTGCACCATCGTGATCTGGTTTACTTAGAATAACTGTTCATTTATTGTGCAATTATTATTGTTGTTGTTGTAGTAGTGCCTAATGTGGCTGGAAAGCTGCAGCAAGTAGCTTCATTGTTCTGGTTCATATCCAGTGCATGAATTTGAAATAAACACTTCCCGATTCGTGAAGTTGGCAAGATCACTCACCACCATTACGCTTTATATTCTACACGTTTAAACTTTGAATGCAAACTTAATTAATGTTTATTAACATTCAATGTGATTAAATCTCCAGTGTCAGCAGTGTTAATGGGAGTGCATAATGGAGAGGAAATTGAGCATTGGAAGTGGAATGACATGAATACTGACCGCTGCAAAGCTAGCAGGTCTCCTAAGAGTCCTGTTAAGGCTGATGAAAATGTGCAATTTAGGGTTAAAGAACCAGCCTCCTTTGCCAAGGAAGCTTCACACCCATCAGTGATGTGACCATATGGCACAACCTGACTGAAGAACACAATAAGGGCAAGTGTGATAGTTTCCACTGGACATATAAAGTAACTGTAAAGCCATACGGGCCAGTGCTGGAACAATATAACATGTGAAATTCATCGGTAGACATAAAATGCTGGAGTAACTCAGCGGGACAGGCAGCATCGCTGGAGAGAAGGAATGGGTGACGTTTCGGGTCGAGAGCCTTCTTCCAACCCGAACCATCACCCATTCCTTCTCTCCAGAGATGCTGCCTGTCCCGCCGAGTTACTCCAGCATTTTGTGTCTACCTTCGATTTAAACCAGCATCTGCAGTTCTTTGCTACACATGTGAAATTCATCTATGAAATTCATCACTGAGCCTAATGTAGTAATGGCCACACATGTGTAAAAAATAACTGCAGATGCTGGTACAAATCGAAGGTATCACAAAATGTTGGAGTAACTCAGCAGGTCAGGCAGCATCTCTGGAGAAAAGGAATGGGTGACGTTTTGGGTCGAAATCCTTCGGCCACATATTCTACACCACCACTGAAGTCTGAAGAAGGGTCTTGACCCAAAACGTCATCCATTCCTTCTATCCAGAGATGTTGCCTGTCCCATTGAGTTACTTCAGCATTTTGTGTCTATCTTTGGTGTAAACCAACATCAGCAGTTCCTTCCTACACAACTGCAGTTTGGTTTGTTTGAACTCAGTGGTCTTGTTTCACATTTCTGACCAGGGTGAATTAGACAGAGCCCATTCCATTCACTAGGTGTATCATAAATCATAGAATTCTAAAAACGTTATGGTACAGAATTTAATTCAAAGAGTTGATGCCAGTTTTTTGTAGACCCAATTAATCCTGCTGGTCCCATTCTCTTGCTCTTTTTCCATTGGCTTGTAAATTAATTTACCTCAAGTGCCAGCTATTCCTCTTTGAAAGCCCTGATCGATTCTGACTTCACCTGACATAGCTGATCAGTTCCATATCATAACATTTTCAGATTTTATTATTTTTTGGAATCTAAATGTTATTGCCCATTCCTATTTGCTCTTGAAAGAGAGGTGGTGAGAGAAGACTTCTTATAGCTAAAATAATAAATAAATGTAAACCTAAATTCCTGTTGACCTTCGTAGGAGGAGGTTTTAGGAATTGGATGCAACAATGAGGAGGAAGCAGTAACATATTTACGTCAGGATGGTGTATGACCTGGAACCTTTAGCTGGTGGTGTTCTCCTGTGCTGCTGCCCTGTTCTCCATGGTGGTAGAGGTCACCGGTTTGAGAGGTACTGGAGGATTCTAGGCAAGTAATTGAAGGGCAGCACAGTTGCATAGCTGATAGAGCTGCTGCCTCACAGCTCCAGAGAGCCGGGCTCGATCCTGATTACAGGTGTTGTCTATACAGAGTTTAGACGCTCTCCCTGTGACGGCGTGAGTTTTCTCTAAGTGCTCCGGTTTCCTCCCACACTCCAAAGACATACAGGTTTGTTGGTGAATTAGCTTCAATAAATTGTAAAATTGTTCCTGGTGTGTGGTATAGTGTTAGTGTTCAGGGTGATCACTGGTCGGCACAGACTCGGTAGGCCGAAGTGGCCTGCTTCCATGCTGTATCTCTAAAGTCTAAAGTCCAGAGACCCAAATTCAATACTGAACGGGTGCAGTCTATATGGAGTTTGTAATTTCTCCCTGTGACCATGTGGGTTTCCTCCAGGTGCTCCAGTTTCTTCCCATGCCCCAAAGATGTGCGGGTTTGTAGTTTAATTGGACTCTGTAAATTGCACTGAGTATGATGGGGACTGGATGCGAAAGTTTGATAATGTAACTAGTGTGAACGGGTGATCGATGGTCCATGTGGACTCGGTGGGCCGAAGGGCCTGCTTCCATGCTGTATCTCTAAACTAATCTGAAGGTGATGCTTCAACCAAGTTCTCAACTCCTACATGAAAAGTAGTGCAGAATTCTGACCGCTGGTATGGATACGGTGATGCTATTTGGGTGTGCTTCAGTGGTGTCAGTAGTGCATATACTTATTGGGCAAATTGTACCAGACACCTTGTCGTTGAAGATGGTGGCCCATGCACCGTGAACTCTTGCCTGATGCATGCAGATGCTTGAATGTTAATTTGACATTCCTGCTCCAGCTAATGCAAGTGTGGCTGAGTATAGGTTCATCGTGAGTATAGATTTGACAATAGAAATTACACCACCAGCGTTAGGGTCAAAGAGTCATTCAGCCAACTTCTTCACACCGACCAAAATGTCCCATCTACACGAGTCCCACCTGCCTGCGTTTGGCCCATATCCCTCTAAATCTGTCTGATGTACCTGTCTAAACCCATGTATCTGACTAAATGTTTCTTAAACGTTGTGATATTACCTGCCTCAACTACCTCCTCCGGCAGCTCATTCCATACACCAACTACCCTTTGGGTGGAAAAAGTTATCTCAGGTTCCTATTAAATCTTTCCTCCTTCATCTTAAGCCTATGTCTTCTGGTTTTCAATTCCCCTACTCTGAGCAAAAGAATCGGTACGCCTAATCAATCTATTCCTCTCATGATTTTGTACGGAATCTACTTAGAGGTTGTTTGTTGATTGATTACCTTTGGGAAAACATCAAACACCTGTAGAATGTTAGCAATCTTTAGAGTTGTTTCATGTTTTAGGGAGTGGTGATACAGGTGCAGAAGAATTTATTGTTCACATCAAACATTAGTGTGGGCTTGCTGCTCCCAGTAATGGATTTATTTGTTGTAATTTTGCAATGCAGCATGACTTGGGGGGAAAAGAATTTAGAGATAAATGTCAAGCAAAAAGAATAGAAAAGAGGTTGGAAGGGAAAATTGACTCTCAGCCAAGGATTTCTGGGAGCAAGTCTTCTTTCAGAACCTCGATGAGAAACAACGTGGGAGATGTTGGCTATGACTGATATCAACTCCTGCCTTAGGAAGGACCTGGACCCACTACCATTTGCCTACCACCACAAGAGATGCAATCTCGCTGGCTCTCCACTGTGCGCTGGGCCACTTGGACAGTAAAAACATGTATGCCAGGCAGTTGTTTATCAACTACTGCTTGGCATTCAACACCATCATCCCCTCTAAATTTGTTATCAAACTCAAGGAACTGGGTCTCTGCTCATCCCTATACAATTGGATCCTTGACTTCCCTGTTGGCAGAATACAATCAGTAAGAATCAGCAACACTTCTTCTTTGATGATGATCAACACAGGAGCATTGCAATACTAGATGCTCAATTCCCTGCTCTACCCTTTCCACACCCTTGACTGTGTAGGCAGATACACTTTCAACGCTATCTTTAAATTCGTAGACTATATCACCGTTCTTAGATGAATAACTGGTAATGATGAATCAGACTACTGGAGGGAGATTGGTAATCTGAACGGTGCCAGAACAATAATCTTGCTCTCAACATAAGCAAGACCAAGGAGCCGGATTTGGACTTCAGGATGGGAAAGCCAGGGATGCATGAACTGTCTTCATCTAGATAACATAGAAACTAGGTGCAGGAGGAGGCCATTCGGCCCTTCGAGCCAGCACCGCCATTCATTGTGATCATGGCTGATCGTCCCCAATCTATAACCCGTGCCTGCCTTCTCCCCATATCCCTTGATTCACTGGCCCCTAGAGCTCTATCTCTTAAATCCATCCAGTGATTTGGCTTCCACTGCCCTCTGTGGCAGAGAATTCCACAAATTCACAACTCTCTGGGTGAAAAGGTTTTTTCTCACCTCAGTTTTAAATGGCCTCCCCTTTATTCTAAGACTGTGGCCCCTGGTTCTGGACTCGCCCAACATTGGGAACATTTTTCCTGCATCTAGGTTGTCCAGTCCTTTTATAATTTTATATGTTTCTATAAGATCCCCTCTCATCCTTCTAAACTCCAGTGAATACAAGCCTAGTCTTTTCAATCTTTCCTCATATGTCAGTCACGCCATCCCAGGGATCAATCTCGTGAACCTACGCTGCACTGCCTCAATTACAAGGATGCCCTTCCTCAAATTAGGAGACCAAAACTGTACACAATACTCCAGATGTGGTCTCACTAGGGCCCTATACAACTGCAGAAGAACCTCTTTACTCCTATACTGAAATCCTCTTGTTATGAAGGCCAACATTCCATTAGCTTTCTTCACTGTCTGCTGTACCTGCACGCCAACTTTCAGTGACTGGTGCACAAGGACACCCAGGTCTCGCTGCACCTCCCCCTTACCTAACCTAACACCATTGAGATAATAATCTGCCTCCTTGTTCCTGCCGCCAAAGTGGATAACCTCACATTTATCTATATTATACTGCATCTGCCACGCATTTGCCCACTCACTCAACCTCCTAACATCCTCTTCACAGTTTACACTGCCACCCAGCTTTGTGTCATCTGCAAACTTGCTAGTGTTGCTTCTAATTCCCTCTTCCAAGTCATAAACATATATGGTAAACAGTTGCGGCCCCAACACCGAGCCTTGCGGCACTCCACTCGCCACTGCCTGCCATCCTGAAAAGGACCCGTTTACTCCTACTCTTTGCTTCCTGTCTGCCAACCAATTTTCTATCCATGTCAACCCCAATACCATGTGCTCTAATTTTAGTCTCCAATCTCTCGTGCGGGACCTTATCAAAGGCTTTCTGAAAGTCTAGATACACTACATCCACTGGCTCCCCTTCATCCATTTTACTTGTCATGTCCTCAAAAAATTCCAGAAGATTAAGTCAAGTCAAGTCAAGTCAATTTTATTTGTATAGCACATTTAAAAACAACCCACGTTGACCAAAGTGCTGTACATCTGATTAGGTACTAAGGAAAAAAAAAGAAACATACAGTAGCACGCAAACAGTTCACAGCGCCTCCTCAATGAGCCTCAAACGCTAGGGAGTAGAAATAGGTTTTGAGCCTGGACTTAAAGGAGTCAATGGATGGGGCAGTTCTGATGGGGAGAGGGATGCTGTTCCACAGTCTAGGAGCTGCAACCGCAAAAGCGCGGTCACCCCTGAGCTTAAGCCTAGACCGCGGGATAGTGAGTAGCCCCAAGTCGGCCGACCTGAGGGACCTGGAGTTAGAGAGGGGGGTTAGAAGATTTTTGATGTAGGGGGGGGGATGTCCATTTAGGGCTTTATACGTGAATAGGAGGAGCTTGAAGTTGATTAGTCAAGCATGATTTCACAACTCTCAAAATGATTTCATTTGTGGGGAGAAAAAGCAGTAGGACAAAGTATGGTTAATATGTAAACAGGCAAAATATTGAAGACATTTTTTCATCAGCTTTAGATAATTGTTAAGTCTGAAGAAGGGTCCTGATCTGAAACGTCACCTATCCATGTTCTCCCGAGATGCAGCCTGACCCGCTGAGTTACTCCACTGCTTTATTTCTTATTTTAGGTAATTGTTATCCACCTCACGCATGCTTTGCTGGGTTGTTCAACTGGTTGTTCCCAGTTGTTTGACAACAACTCATCCAGCAGGAATTTCCTTACAACTATGTACAGGAGGACGAACTAGAGGCCTTGATTGAGGATCAAGTTTGCCCAGGCTATCATGAACAATACAGCAGAATAATTGACTACAAGAATGCAGTGAAGTCTCAATGTACAGAAATCTCTGTGCTTAATATTTTGTGTTTGTAGCAGATAGACTAGTTTCTCTGTTTTGAATAAAGTCCTTCTACTAATTAATGTTCCCCTATGTTGGCATAGAAACATTAAAAAAATAAGAGCAGGAGTACGTTATCAAATCTTAGGGCCTCACAAAAGGGGGCGGGACAAAGAAAGGATGGAGTTGGAGACAGGAAGACAGTGGGAGAACTGGGAAGGAGAGGGGAAAGAGAGGGACAGAGGTGCTTTCTAAAGTTAGAGAAATCAATGTTCATACCGCTGGGGTGTAAGCTGCCCAAGCGAAATATGAGGTGCTGCTCCTCCAATTTGCAGTGGGCCTCACTATGACACTGGAGGAGGCCCATGACAGAAAAGTCAGACTGAGAGTGGGAGGGGGAGTTGAAGTGTTGAGCCACCGGGAGATCAGGTTGGTTAAGGCGGACTGAGCAGAGATGTTGAGCGAAACAATCGGCGAGCCTGTGTTTGGTCTCGCCAATGTAGAGAAGTTGGCATCTGGAACAGCGGATACAATAGTTGAGGTTGGAGGTGCAGGTGAACCTCTGCCTCACCTGGAAAGACTGTTTGGGTCCTTGGATGGAGTCGAGGGGGGAGGTAAAGGGACAGGTGTTGCATCTCCTGCTGTTGCAGGGGAAAGTACGGTTACCCTCTGCCTTCCCAGTTCTCCCACTGTCTTCCTGTCTCCAACTACATCCTTTCTTTGTCCTGCCCCCTCCCCTGACATCAGTCTGAAGAAGGGTCTCGACCTGAAACGTCACCCATTCCTTCTCTCCAGAGATGCTGCCTGACCCGCTGAGTTACTCCAGCATTTTGTGATACCTTCGATTTGTACCAGCATCTGCAGTTATTTTCCTACGGATCTTAGGGCCTTCGATATCATTCAATACAATCATAGTTGATCATCTACTTCAGTACACTTTATTGATTTCTACACATATCCTTTGATTCCTTTGGCATTAGCAAATGCACCTATCCATTGAATATATTTAATGATTTGCAAGGTGGAGAATTGCACAGATTTGCTGTCCTTCATGTTAAGAAATTTCTCCCAATCTTGGTTGTAAGTGGAATATCGTGAGGCTATGACCCTGGTTCTGGACTTTCCAGTCTTCGGTTACATCTGCCTTGTATCCAGTCTATCCAGTCTTGTCAGAATTTTAAAGGTTTGAGGGAGTTCCCCTTTCATTCTTGCATACTCCAGTAAATAGAGGCGTAACCAACACATATCTCTTCGTACATGAGTCTTGCCATCACAGGAATCAGTCTGCTACACCTGTACTGTTTTCCTTCCGTAGCAAGATGATCACTCCCCAGTACACTCAGATGATCACTCCCCAGTACACTCAGATGATCACTCCCCAGTACACTCAGATGATCACTCCCCAGTACACTCAGATGATCACTCCCCAGTACACTCAGATGATCACTCCCCAGTACACTCAGATGATCACTCCCCAGTACACTCAGATGATCACTCCCCAGTACACTCAGATGATCACTCCCCAGTACACTCAGATGATCACTCCCCAGTACACTCAGATGATCACTCCCCAGTACACTCAGATGGGGTCTCACAAAGGCAGCAGGGAGTACTCAGTACTCCCTCTGTACTCAGATCGTCTTGTAGTGAAGACCAACATAACCATTTGCTTCCCTAGCTGTTTGCGGCACGTAGATGCTTGGTTTCGGTGACTGGCGTACCCCCTTGCACTTTCCTTTTTCCCAATCTATCATCTTTTGAATATTTGTCTTTCTGTTTTTGGAACCAAAGTGAATTGCTTCACATCGAACTGTATCTGCCGTGCATTTGCCCACTCACCCAACTGGAATAGCATTTTTTAAACATTAGTCTTCAAAGCTTACACTCTCTTCCTACCGCCACCTAGATTTATTCCATCTGCAGACTTTTGAGATATTACATTTATTCCCTCATCCAAATCATTGATGTATACAGGCTGTTATCGTTGCTTCTTCTTCTTACTTCTTAAGCCCTTTGCCTCTCGAGGGAACATCACCCATTGCCAAATGTCTTCCACCTCACTCGGTTGTTGGCGGTTCTTTCGAGATCTCCCCAGTTGAGCCCACTCCCAGACATTTCTGCCTGGACACCCTATCATTGCTCGGGTTACAAAAAATTGTCATTGCAGAATTCAGGAACCACCTAAAATTTCAAGATACGGAATAAAATTTGTTTTTGCGGGATGTAGGTGGGGAACAAATAAATTAACACAAAATGTGAAGGAAACAACTAATTTTCCATTTCCATTTTTTCAACTTGTATTTATTTGTTGACGCATGCACAGATAAGCTGGCAGGTGTTTTAGTGTGGTAGCTCACTTTGCTGTAGAGCAGGGGTTTTTATCAAGACTTTTCCATATTATTTATCCTCAAGAAGTCTGAATCAGAGCCAGCAAGTGTAAGTTGTAAACCTCTGTGACCACTGTTATCTGTTGTGAGTTGCATCATTAAAGTTTCTAATCTGTGTGTTTAAAAGTGTGTGTCCATTCAAATCCAAGGCTGGGACCTAAGAACTGATTGCTGTGGCACCCAGCTGTACAAAGTTCTTAAACCTCTGCTTCCTGTCTGTCAACTAATTCTCAAGCTCTGCTGCAATTTAATACCCTATCCCCTGAGTATTCATTTTACAAACTAGCCACTGACATGGGACTTGTTCTGAAATCAGCTTAAAAATTCATATTTGGTCTTATCGGGTATATTCTGGGTTTATTTGCCGAAAAGCTGAAGAAATGTGTGAGGTGTGTGCAATTCATGCGAACCAAGCTTGGATGTGTTACATGGCTTGTGTGTATAATGTTGTTGCATTAGCTGCTGGGCTGTTAGTTTCAACTTCAAAATGTAAGTAACGTGAGATCCACAACATTGGCATCATTGACTTAACAAAAGTACAGGACAAAATCAGATTTAGTTAATGTACAAGATCGTTTAATTTGCATAGGCATGAAAATTCCGATCCCCAGATGAGAACTAATGGGTTATACTGAACGTTCTGCAAAACTAGCATTTACTTTCCATGAGTGCTTTGGACAACTGTTGTTTAACAATAGAACAGACTGTTTGGATGAATCATTGTGTTAATCATTCTCAGCTGACCTTTGGAACATGCTGATGTTTTGGGTGGTTGAATTTGGGTTTTTCTATTTAAAAAAAAAACTGTCTCGAGTTAATTAAATTCAGATTTAAACCCAGGTTTTCTCCATGATATTTGAATTATTGAATTGAGAAAAAAAAACACAACTTTCATACCTATTGATCTACTATGAATGCAGATTCTACTGTTTTTTGTCAAACTCCCTTTTGAATTTTTATTGCCCTAGTTTATTCTGTAGAAACAAAACTCTATGGATGGAAAATTAGTCAGCCTGTAACTATATTCCTCCATCTGCATGTGTGTGCTTGCCTGCCATGCAATCGTACAAACAGTTGTATCTTTTGTCGTGGTGATGACACTGCCAGTGTCTGTATCTCGGGTTTGCAACGACATTTGTTGAACAAAGTTTGTTTTCTGTCATCCATGCAAGTACATTGCCCATTTTTCACCAAAGTATCTGCTCCTTCGCAATTATTTCTCCTCGCTTATGATTTCAAGCGCTATCTCAGGTAACCATATTCTCTTCTGAGTTAATTACTCTTTCATTTTCCTGTAATCCCTTTCCCACATAAACTCTTCTATCCATACTCAACCCTGATTATTTTTCCTAATGTAGCCCTCATCTCCACTCCTACATTTCAGGGTTGCAGAGTTTACACATATTTGGACATTTAGTGGTCATTTAGGTGGAGCACATGGAATACTACAGAACCTCAACAAAAAACACAAAGTGGTGGAATAACTCAGTGGATTAGGAGGTATTACCGGAGAACGTGGATAAGCGTCGTTTTAGCTGGGAATCCTCCTTCAGACTGAAGAAGAATTCTGACCCGAAAGGTCAGAGTCTGAAGAAGGGTTCTGACCCGAAAAACCACCTATCCATGTTCTCAGAGGTATAAGAAAATAACTGCAGATGCTGGTACAAATCGATTTATTCACAAAATGCTGGAGTAACTCAGCAGGTCAGGCAGCATCTCGGGAGAGAAGGAATGGGTGACATTTCGGGTCGAGACACTTCTCAGAGGTGCTGCCTGATCCTCTTCCAATATCTGCAGTTCCTTGTGTGTCTACTACTTGACCTCAATTTCATCTTCTCAAACTGCTCACTAATGCAAGATCATCCTGGAATGTGAAAATATCCCTGTCTTTTTCTTTTTTCTACTTAAATGCCTCTCTGCTCTTGCACCTAACTGCAGGTGAGATGTACTCGTGGACCTCTTTTGCATTATGATTAAGACATTAGATGAGCAGCCTTTGCCATTTACTTCTTTTTCCCTACCCATACTGAACTAAACCACTTCCAGCTTCTGCTGTGAACACTCTGGTTCTCTTTCTCTTCCCTTCGGCATGCTGCTATGCCTACTATGTCCCATTCTATACACACAAAGTGCTGGAGTAACTCAGCGGGTCAGGCAGCATCTCTAGACAAAATAGGTGACGATTCCGGTTCAAACCCTTTTTCAGACTGAAAGTTGTTGGGGTGGGGGGTGTGAAACTAGAGGTACAAATCAGGGCCAGCAACAGATAACCAAGGAAGGGTGGAGCCCACAGTGGCCCATTGCTGGCTGGGGAAGAGGTGGTAACAAAGGGATATGGGGATGCGAATGGTGGAACTAGTAAGATGACTATGGTGGGGGGGAGGGGGGGGGAGAGAGAATGCAGGGGTTACATGAAATTACAGAAATCAATATTCATACCGCTGGATTGTAAGTGAAATATCAGGTGTTCATATTTCCTCATATTTTGTTCGGCTTCATGACCGATCCACACTGTATAGAACGATATCATATTTGGCTTCAAGATTATTTTCTAACTAAATATCGGTGCCCTCACAAAGAGCACATTTCCATCACTATAATATCACTTGATTCTGTCCCCATCAGATTATTTGCTCCTGTAAACATCACCAAATGCCTTATTACCACTGGGTTTGACTTTTCCTGACTGGGCTCCCTTTTGCTATCTTCCATAAGCCTGTGCCATCTAAAGCACTGCTGCATCTGTGTTCATCGACACTAAAACCTGTTCATCCGTCACTCTTCTTCTTGGTTACCTATGCGGTCTGCTGGCAAATCAATGACCCAGTTCTGAATTTGCCTGTCTTGTTTTCCAATCCTTTCCTGGCTTCACCTTTTCCTTTCTCTGTATTCTCTTCCAGCCGGGATACCTGGATTCTGCCGATTCTAGCCTCATGCACAACCCATTTTCAGTTGTTCCACAATTAGAGACTGATCTTTCAGTAGCTGAGAGGCCGAGTCCTGCTATTTCTGAACCTAAATCTCCCTATTATTTCTTCTAGAGGCTCTTGGAATTCTACCTCAATAATCCCTTGTATAACTTGATGGTAACTTTTGTTCCATAACATTCCTGTGAAGTATAATGGGAGGTTTTATGATGTTAAAGATGCAGTATGAACACGGTTAATGCCATTGCAACATTTAATAATATCCAGTATTATTAATAAATATGATTTCCATCAAGCATTCAGATAACAATCTTCATTTGTTTGCACGTTTTGGGTTGAGACCCTTCTTCAGGGTCTCATCCCGAAACGTCACCCATTCCTTCTTTCCAGAGATGCTGCCTGTCCTGCTGAGTTACTCCAACATTTTGTGTCTATCTTCGGTTTAAACCAGCATCTGCAGTTCCTTCCTACGAACTTCATTTGTTTGCATTCTATGTAGATGAGGGCGACCTGGCATTAAAACTCAGATGTGTTTTATCCAATAGAAGTTTTGTTGGAAAATTATTCGTTTGACCAGTCGGCAAACTGCAATACTGTGCTGAAACTTTTTTGCAGATGTAAAATGAAAGGCTGTCACAGTACACTGTGCAACTAGACAAAGAAATGTTAGGCGCACGTCATCTGTTATGTGATTTATATTCATCAGTTTCACAATAGACATTGTAATGTAGCCAGTACGTCCATCTACCACTTAGAAGTCGGGTTAGAGTTTGTTTGTTTCATTTTTTGAAATGGGATTTCTCCAATTAAAATATAATCCCCACATTTAACTTCGGGGATAGAGAATGGCATGCAGGGCATGGCCAACCTAGATTATTGCAGAAGTGGTTGATGGGTCTAACTTTCTGTGTTGTCTTCCTTTGTGAATAGTACATCCCTAAATATTGACTTCCAAAAGTAAACTCATCTCTCTACAGGTCCTCCCCATCTTATAAATATTCTGACCTGTGCACAGCCTGTACATACGGACAACTGTTTGGGAGACTTTGGTTTGGATCTGCCAGCTTCTGCTGGGAACTCAAATCGTGGCCACGTTTCCAGCTTGCAAGCTGCTTGGGTTACAAACAGTTCTCGGGAAAGGAATCCTACCCTAAAGAGGGAGTGACCTGAACTGGTTACTTCAGCACCAGTTTTGCCTGTACCCCCATCACAGATTGTGCCTTTTGTCTCAATTTCTATTTCATGGCAACCATTGCGTAAAATGATTTTTGATCTGTATTACTGGTTCGTCCTGTTCATCGCCTTATTTTGATTGAATGAAATCCAGACTAAATCACGTGAGGCGGATGAGTAATTTTCCAACCAGTAGAGGCCATGGCTCTGAAATCCCAGTTGATGGGTTGGAGTTCATTATACTAAAAACATTGCGTGTGTGGAAGGGAAAAAAAAAAGAAGGAAAATCAGGAAGAGGAGATTTTGTGGCAGGCTGCTTGGGGTTTAAAAGCTTGCAGAATTGACGAGAGTGGCCAATGAAAGAACGGAAGAGATTCCAAAGTTCTGAGAATTAATTTGAACAGGAGATTGTGGGATTTGTCTGTTCCATTAAGAATACAGGGAGGAGCAAGAGCATGGTGGGAGGGAGGGAGGGGGAGAATGATGACCAAAAATTCAGAGGGACACCGGCAGTTTAATTTTGTGTGCTGGAAATGAGAGGATTAAATATTTATACCGTGCTGCATTTGTGAGGACAGAGAGCACTTGGGCAGGGCAGTAGCAGCCCAAGTTGTGAGAGGGACGAGATCAACCAAGGAGGAAGGATGTCAGTGAGAAGAGGTCAATTGCTCAACTGACGAGCAGAAAACAAGGTCAGTTGACTAGTAGGAATAGAAAGCAACAAACTGATAAACTGCAAGGTAAAGTGTCAAAATTAAAGTAGTTAGATTGTAATTTGGTAAAAATATGTTTTGAAAATTGGTGAAAGCTTATCGTTTACAGCAGTTCAAAATTTATGTTCAGACATTGAAGACCTGAGAAAAATGGCTGAACAATTGTACTTCAGTCCAAGTGAATGTCATAAATACCTAATGTTTAATGTAATAATGCCATGATCTGTCTGGAGTAATACTGCAAACTACAGTTGCATCCAATAAACAAACATTTTTCATAGTTGTGATATTTGCACAGCTTTCCATTTCTTGAGAGAGAGAGAGAGAGAGAGAGAGAGAGAGAGAGAGAGAGAGAGAGAGAGAGAGAGAGAGAGGAGAGAGAGAGAGAGAGAGAGAGAGAGAGAGTTCCATACTTTCTTTGTTGAATGCCACAGTGTCTGCCAAATGAAATGATGATCGTAAAATAGCACTACTCCATTGCTGTTGACTCTGCACTAATAGAGAATAACAGTTAACAGATTGCAGGGAAATTCCAAACAGTTATGGCAGAATGTGTTTTGTTAAACATCTGGCAGGACAGCATTCTGCCTGTCCTCAAGTTACCACAGCTGTTCAGAGCCTTACACAATTGTTTTGCTGGTTGTTTTGTGCCAGACAAACTGTTCCAGAATTCAGAACGAACAGCGTGTCAAGGGAAATGAGTTTGATGATGGAAAACTGGGCTATTTGGATTGAAAATTCAGATGAGATTTGTTGCTTGGGAAGAAGTGAGTAAGGGTATAGGGCAACTGGAAAGAAAACTAATTTGATCATGAATAAGAACCAAACAAAGGCAGCAATAGCTTATAGATAAGGCAATATTAATACTATTGTAACCAACACAAACAATAACAGTTAGAGAATTTCCTGTGGCAGGATATAGATTTCTGGACTGGTGACAGTTCTCCAAATTTCCACTTAGAATGGTAATAAACTGATATGTTACCATGGGCAATATAATTTTTATTTGTGTAATAGAATCCATCCAGGCCACTAAAATTGTTATTTGGATAATTAAATGACATTGTTTCCAATGTTGTTTACTGCATATAATTAAAACTGTTAACCCATTACCCATTTAAAATTTTACATTCTGTTTTCTGAGCCTGTGTGAAATAATACGAGTGTAAAACATTTCAGTCCATCTTGCTTTCACAAACAGAATGAAAATTAAGCATGGTATTTTGACACACTTGCCTGATGCAACCAAGAACTTTTCTGGTAAAAAAAGTCTGGTGAGAGCTATGAAAAAACAACACACTGTTCATTTCCCAAGGGGGTTTTGCTAAAGATATGATGAGAAATGGAGGGAATTGTGTCTGTTGTCTCTTTCCATGGGAATGCTGAATTCTTGTGGTAATCTCTTGACTAAATTTGGCAGAGAGTGAAGCAACAGTGGTCCTCATGTTTATGTAGGGTTCAGTAGGCCACTGAACACCCATGAGCCATGATTCAACTCAATATGCTGTACATAATTATTGTTGTAAACGCGTCCCTAATTTTATTAACATCCATCTTCATTTATTTTTCCCCCATGCAACATGATTAAGCACAAACAAAAAAATATATCCTTGTGTGGTAGTGAGGAAAGGATTACCAGCCAGGAAACCTCTAGGCGGTCAACCTATTTGGCTATTCTTTTGTTATTTATTAATGAATGTGCAGTTACAGTATAATATTTTACTCCAAAACTTTAAGATGGGAAATAGTATTTTTAATTTATCAAAACTTTTGTAAAGAATGGTGCAATGTAAATGAGTGATTTGTATTTCCAAATGACTAATTATTTGTTTTTCCAAACAGCCATGGACCATTATCAACAATAAGAGCTGCTATCAAAAGAAGTAAGTAAGCAGAATCTTGTACTGTAGTTTGCTTACTGCAGCTGCAGCTGAAGGCATTTATGAGAAAGCCATAGACATTACTGAATCCACCCTGGTGGTTGCTGACAGCACAGAATGGTTTGTGGAAAGCTTTGGTGCGCTGCCAACAAGGAGTGTCCAGCAGTCAAATAAATGATTGAATATTGATGTAACAAAGGACAAAGTCTGCATTTCATATATTGGGTTTGTAGAGCAAAATCTCAGGCACTGCAACTGGAAGCACCATTTTCAGATGTTCAATGTAAATGTTTTTAAAAAATGATGTAAAATGGTAGAAATTCCTGTGTGACTGTCTGATGTGCTGGAATAATTTGGTTACCTATTACCATTTAACCCCTTGACCACTTGGAACTCTTAGCGACAGGCTTGAATAGGGATGGACTGATTAGGGATAGTCAGTATGGCTTTGTGCATGGGGAAATTGTGTCTCATAAATCTGACAAGAGTTTTTGCAGAGGTCATTCACCAAGAGGATTGGTGAGGGCAAGGCAAGGCAGTGGAGATTATATGGACGTTAGCAAGGTCTTTGAAAAGATCCTGCGTGATGCGCTAGTGTGTAAACTTAAATCACTTGGAATCTAAAGTGACCTAGCAAATTGGATTCAAAATTGACTTAAGAGGCAGGAGTCAAAGGGTTGCTTTTCTGATTGGATTATCGCAGGAGTCAGTGATGGGTCCCGTTCTGTTTGTTATATATATATATATATTAACAATTTGAACAACATTGTAGCGAACACTCAGTAAATTTGGAGATGATTCAAAAATTGGGGGTAAGTGGCAGTGAGGAAGGATATCTAACTTTAGAACAAGATGTAGATCATTATAGAAGATGGGCCAAGTAATGGAAAATTAAATGTAACTCTGAGATGTATGAGCTTTTGCACTTTGGTATGTTAAACCAGGGCAGGACTTACACAGCAAATGGTAGAGACCTGAAGAATGTTGCAGAACAGAGAGATCTGTAGGTATAGGTGCACATCCATCCCAACCCTTCCGAATTTGGCAGAAAGTTTCCGCTTTCTTATTTCATTTCCGCCATTCCGATTTCACCTCACATTTTTCCGCAAAACAGTCGGTAATTGCAATTTGTCAATTCGGCCGCTAGAGGTCACTAGGGGTTCCGCGACAAATCCCCCGCGCCCTGGAGGTTTCCCCGTAAACGTGGCCCCTAGGCTGGGCAAGGCAGCCAATCTCGACCTAATTGGGACTTCCATGGCCAATTTGTCAATTCGGCCGCTAGAGGTCGCTGGGGGTTCTGCGAGAAATCCCCCCACCCTGGAAGGCTCCCCGAAAATGTGGCACCCAGGCTGGGCAACGCAGCCAATCTCAACTTCATCGGGACTTCCATGGCCGATCGGTGGGTTGAATTTGCAACCTGCAGCCGAGGCTCTGGAACTCTAGCCCAGCTGGAGCCAGCACATCTATCCCCATAGCCGACTTCCTTGGTCAGCTGGATAAACCAGCAAAGCTCTGGAACCAAGAGTGCCAGAAAATCAGTGGTGGAACTGTAATGAGTAAATATTAAATTTAGGTGCAAGATTATATAACTATATTAATTAATTAAGATGAGGTTAAAATATAAAACACAGCAGAAAAGCCAATTACCACCTTTTTGGGCTGATTATCAATGAATGTGCGAATTTACTTCAGCAAGTACTTCCATATGTTTAGTCGAGTCTCATATATCAACTCTTTCTTCATAAATTAGTCATACACTTTATGACCATTGTTCTTTTATTCAATACCAAGAGAATTGGGATGTGTCAGCAAAAATCAAAATAGAGAAAACAAAACGAAATAATTTTTTCTTTGTGTTGCAAAAAGTATCTCTGTTCAATAACCTTTCCATAAATAGCAGAATATACTCATGATAGACCTGACATTGTACGTAGTTCAAGAACAACAGACTGTTGGAAATAATAGGTGTTTTTTACACATGAATATAGCGCAACGCTTGTGCGCATTTGGCGTGCATATTTTGTTTTTGCTGAAAAGTTGCATTATGCCATATTATGAATTTTGATGTAAAATTCTGAATTTTGGACATCAAAATTATGAATTATGTAAAATCAAACACTGGGAGGTCTGGGTGCATAGTTCCCTGAAAGTGGCAACAAGTGGAGAGTGTAATGAAGATGACTTTTTATGGGGTTGCCTTCATTGGGAAGTGTATTGAATGACAGGGATTACAGAAGACACAGATGAGTTGTGGAAATCTAATAAACACTAAACCAAAGATAATGATAATAGATTTGAATATATCTATTTGGCAAAATAATTCAATGTGGATATTTATTTCTGCTGTGAAATTACTGTTCAAATCAACAGAATTTTCCCATTACCAGATCCCTGCTGAAGCAACAAAGTAATATTTCTAGTAATTAGTCCTACTTATACTAATTGTTTACTCCTGATTTTCTTACAGCATCAAGTCGCACATCGTCACAGACCGAACTGCGGAGAGAAAGGAGGTATGTCTGTTTAAAATTTGCATCTCCTTCATGCTGTCTTGCACTTATCTCACATTTCTTTACACGTTTACTATGGCTTGGAGGGCAGGTTGGTGACCCTTATCTAGGTTTCTTGCAACATAACACCAAGCTTAGATGGCAGGAAAAGGTTTTGTTTGGATTCCCCTCAATCTCTGAGCAGAAGCTAATGTTTCTCCACAGTCCTGTCGGCAATAATGTATGTTCAACGGGATCAAATCAATTTTCTTCAAAATTACCTGGCTGACATTCAGACTTTGAACAACTTTTCCTTTGCCTCCATTCACTTCCTCCAAGTTACAGGGTTAGCAATGGGGACAAGCATGGATCAAACAATGCCTGTCATTTTGTTGGAAACATGGAACTGCCCTTGTTTCAGTCCTGCCCCTTAAACCCCACCTCACCTCTCTTTCTAGTACAGTGATTAATGGCACTGTTTCTACTGTCCCCATGAACTAGGGTTTTCGTCACCATTGTTGTCACAATTTCTCTTCCCGCTTTCATATGGTCCATATCTGAATCTTCCCTTCTCTTTCTTGATTTCTATCACTGGCTCAACATAAGTTAACAGTCATTAAGCAATTACAAGCCCGACCCCTGACTTGTTGAGTATTTCCAGCACTTTTTGTTTTAATTTCATCTTTCAGCATCTGAAGATTTTGCTTTTTAATTTTTAATCTATTTTATAAAATACTTTTCTGGAATATCTCCAAGCAATTAAGGCAAATGTCAAGTTTCACCTCATGTATGTAACTTGCGGTATTTTTTTATCGTGCTAGCCCAAGTTGTAGTGGTATCATCTAAGTTACTGGCACTCTGTGCTTGTCAGTTGAACACTTTCTAACAAAGTGCAATTAATCTGGATCATAATGGAAACCTCAGCTGATTTAAGGCACAGATCCAAATTATTGTGTTATGAAATCTTCCTCAGTGAGATGAGTTATTCGAGCATTTTATTATTATTTTTACTTTTATAATTTGCTTAGTGGTTTTTTTTAAACTGATTCCATCTTCGTAAACAACAAATTATCTATTCATGATAAGTTCATAAGTCATAAGAGCAGAATTATGCCATTTGGCCCATTCAGTCTTCACCATTTAATCATGGCTGATCTATCTTTCCCTCTCAACCCCACTCTCCTGCCTTCTCCCGATAATCATTGACACTCTTACTAATCAAAAATCTGTCAATCTCCGGTTTAAAAATATTATCTGTGGAGAGCAAAGAACAGCAATTATTTCCATCTTGACCCAAAATATCGACTGTCCATTTCCCTCCACAGATGCTGTCTGGCCTGCTGAGTTCCTCCAACTGCTTGCAGACAGTAAGGGATCTGCAGATGTTGAAATCTTGAGCAAAAACCAGATTGCTGGAGAAACTCAGCGGGTTGGTCTCATCTTTGGAAGGAAATGGACTGACGGTGTAGAAGAAAAAGTGTCCTGACCTTCATCTGTCCATTTCCCTTCACATGTGCTGCTTGATTTGCTGGAATCCTCCAGCACTTTTTTTTTCCCTCCAGAAGTTTGATTTATTTTCTCCAATTTTCAGCACTTGTGGTCTCTTGCATCTCAATATTTTTTATTATAGTTCACAACCATTTGTTTTGTTTTTGATAATTCCACTCGTACCTTGGTTTGAATATCAACAAATGCTGTCTTTCTGGGACAATAAAAGAATGTTTCCATCTTTTCTCAGGAGGCCAGCCATTACAGTCTTATCTGCAGAGCCCATTGGACCAAGCCCTTGGTATCCTGGTGTCCCTGGGAACTGTGCTGGTACTGTTGGAGTGGGACCTTCATATCCTCGGACTCTCTGGAGAATCGATGAGCCTGCTGCAGCTGAAGTAAGCAATCAGTTCATATACAAGCATGCATGAACTTATTTCATTTCCCAGGTAATGTAATGACTGGTTATTCATGTTCTGAACATTGGTTACAGCCTCCGCCATCGTATGAGCAGGTGATCCGAGAAATCAACCAGCAGCCTGTGCCCACACCACCTGTCCTCAGGCATTCAACTGCTACCATATCAACACAGACTGAATTCGACCAAGACACTGACGATCTAGAGACAAGGAGTGCTGACGCTGATTTTGCAAGTTTGAGGGAGTCTACTCCAGTGACAGGTGAGGATCCAGTATTTATTTCACTTTCCACGGGTTTTAAAGTTCTGATAAATATCCTTTCTCCTCAAACAGTTCAATTTGACGATTTCCTGTTGCTTCTTTACCAGCACCTTTCAGTGGCATGCTCCTGTTCTGTCAGTGTTAGCCATCACAAACTGAAGATGACTGAATACAATTATATTTTTATACTAAATGTATAATTTATATATTTTGAGCTAATATATAAAATTATGTTATAGATTTTCTACTACAAACTTACCGACTCCCACAGTTATCTAGACTACAGTTCCTCACATCCTGCTTCTTGCTATCCCGTACTCTCAATTTCTCTATCTCCACCACATCTCTTCCCAAGATGAGGCTTTCCATTCGAGGACATCCGAGATGGTTTTTTTTTGGTAAAAGTGGCTCCCCTCCTATTGTCAAACATGGATCCCTCACCCACGTCTCCACTGTGTCCTGTAGTTCTGCTATTGATCCTACTCCCCCCCCCCACCCCCAGATGGAACAAGGATAGAGTTCCCCTGGTCCTCACCTTTCATCCCACCAGCCAACGCATCCCCCTCCTATGTTTCCATCACGTCCAATATGATCCCACCACCAGTCACATCTTCCCATCCCCACCTCTTTCTGCCTTCTGCAGAGACCACTCCCTCCACAAATCCTTCGTTCACTCGTCCCTTTCTACCCATACCACCCCTTCCCCAGGTACTTTCCCCTGCAAAAGCAAGAGATGTAACAGTTGTCCCTATACCTCCTCTCTCACTTCCATCCAATGACCCCAGCAGTCTTTCCAGGTGAGACAGGTACATGTTAACCCCCCCCCCCCCCCCCCCCCCCCCCACTGTCATCTACTGCGTTTGCTGTTCCCGAAGTGGCCTCTTCTACTAAGGCAAGACCAAGCATAGACTCGGCAGTCGTCTCACCGGACACCTGTGTTGGTTGCCAAGGCCTGCTGGATTTCATGGTTGTTAACCATTTTAACTCCCCTTCCCATTGGGCCTCCTTCATTGCCAGAGGGAGGCCAGGCACCAACTGGAGGAACTGCACCTCATATTCTGCTTGGGTAGCTTACAACCCAATGGTATGAACCTCGAATTCTCCAATTTTAGATAAACAACTCCCCCCCTTCCCCGCTTTCCCCCCCCTCTCTCCACTGTGCCCACTTGGATGAGTATCCGCTTCCCTCTTTCCCCTTCTCTCCGTCCCCTTCCACCAATATTTTTTTATCTTGCTTCATATTTCACACTTCTTCTATCCTTATCTCAGACTTTTTTGTCACCTTCAGCCAGTCAAAACCCTTCCCACTGGCATCTACTTTATCACTTGCCAGCTTTGTCCTGCCTCCACTTCTCTTTCAGCTTTTTCGACCCCTACAGTCAATTTGAAGAAGTGTCTTAACCTAAAACGTCACCTATCCATGTTCTCCAGAGATGTTGCCTGACCTGCACAGCACGTTGTGTCAACATCTTGGTAAATCTAGGCAGCATTCTGGTGAATCCAGGTGGCGTACTTCACCACCATGAAAAACTGGGACATTTAGGGGCGTTTACTTCTTTCCATTATTGCTGGTTCAACTCCCTGCTTAACAAAACTGTGATCGAACCTTCATCGCACAAACAGCAGCTAGTTAAGATGAAGGCCTAGCACCACTTAGACGAGAGATGGTAACCTAGCTGACACCGATGGATTTTTATTTTTAATATGTTTGTCTGTTCTTTACAAGTATTTTACAATTTACCTTATGTCTCTTTTGTTGTAGTTCCTGTGAAACCTTCCAGATCTGCTGCGTGCCTCATTCCCATCAGGGTTGAGGAAAATGAAGCATCTTTGATTTCAATAGAAAGTGACACAAGTCGGGAACAAAGTGTCCAAACAAACACTAATGTTGTGGGGTGCCCAATACCAAGGCCCAGGTCCTTAGGTAACTTGACGGTACTATTTCAAGAAGTACAAATTGAACGTTCAGAAGGAGAAGAGAAAGGAACCTTCTCTGAAGCAAGTGTTGTGCAAGTCTGCCAAAATCCAATTGCCAAAGGTAATTCTACCAGCCAAAACGTTATGGGAGACAGCGGTGGACAGGGCATCCTTTCCAGGATAAAGGCATTCGAAACACAGAAGGATTCTGAAAATGTTGCCAACAATGCACAGCCATCAAAAAGGCCAGAGATTGCTCCACGGGCTTTTTTGCCAAAGCCTGGCGTGGTCCAGGGGAGACCAACCGTGGCTCCAAAACCTTCCTTGGTCGACAGGATTTCGGGAGAATCCAATAACGGGGCTGAAGCCAAGCCTGTGGCAGCGGAGAGACAGGGGCCTATTCTACCTCCAAAGTCACAAACAGGGAGCGCAGCTGTTGGACCCAAGCCTGAACCACCCAAGAAACCAAAGCCCAGCATCTCTGCAGAATCAAAGCAGAACGATCAAACCTGCAACACTTTAGACCGTCGGGAGGAGGCACTTTCTGATTCAGTGGCTACCCAAATAGAAAGACCCGCAGTTAGGAAGAATCAAATGCCCATTCCAGCACCAAGGCCAACAATGGCAAAACGGACCAACACTACTGAAAATCGTATTGCACCTTTTATAACACCTAAGCCTCCTGCATCTAGACCTTCAGCGCTACCCATAACAAAGACCTCAACGATGGAGGCTGAAGGATCTTCAACTAACATACAAATATCCTCAAACAGTGCACAAGATCTGATAAGTTTTGATGACGATGTGATACCTGCTATTCCAACAGGAGATAATGTGACCTCTCTAGTGACAGTAGGTAATGTAATATGAGCTTTGCTAGTTTTCTCAAGACTGCATTACATGTACCCACTGATGATACCATGGGAAAGAATATAATTTTGAAGCTAGAATTGTTGTTTTTTTTCAATTTTGCCCTTTTGTTTGAGGTTGCTAATTTTTGGTTCAGTAGTTTCAGCAGCTCCTGGTACCAGATGAAAAACATCACGTGAGGCCAGTTGTGGAAGTTATTTAGCAGTGGGGAAAATGGATAGTCCTGTCCTCACTCACTCCATGCTAGCTGTCGGGCACTTCTGCCAAGTTCTCTGGTACCAGGAATTGTACCAACACTATTTTACCTTCTCTTTCGCCTAGCTGACCTGATATTGGGTTTTAATAATTACAATTCAAAATGATTTATAGTATTAAAGTATTATTTGTTGTACTTATTCTATGCCGATGAGTCTCCACTAGAGATCATATGATCCCTATTTCCATGTGTTTCCAGTTACCTTTCTCATTTCATACTGAAAGGAGAAGGTCACATTTGAACAGAACAAAAGGTGGGAGGAAGAGGCATTAGTTTAACTGGATAAGTATCAGTAAAGTTAAATGTAATATCCTTGAGAATTTATTCCATTGGCATTTAATTGGCTATTAATTTTTTTGCCATTCACATGGCTGGGAAGTATAAATAGTTTCCCTTGAATTGTTAATGAAAGAAAACAATGTTTTGCAACGTTGCAATGGAGGACTGAAAACGCTCATAATTTTTTTCACGTTCTCACGTTCTTACAAGGACTTGAGACCTGAGCTATAAAGAGAGGTCGAACAGGCTAGGACTTTATTCCTTAGAGTGCAGGAGGATGATGAGTGATCCTATAAAGGTGGATAAGATCATGATAGGGTAGATGCACAGAGACTATTACCCAGAGTAGGGGAATCAAGAACCAAAGGACATTGCTTTATGATAAGAGTGGATGATTAAATAGTGACCTGAGAGGCAGCTCTTTCACACAGGGTGTGATATGGAATGAGTTGCCAGAGGAGCAGAGGTGGTGGTATAGGCAAATTCTATAACAACATTTAAAAGATATTTGGTAAGTACATGAATAGAAAAAGCTTAAAGGGATACGGCCAAGCACGGGCAAGTGGGACTAGTGTAGATGGGGCATCTTGGTCAGCATGGGCCTGTTTCCGTGCTCTATGATTCAAAATGTCCCAAAACACGTTAGAACCAGTGACTACTGGTCTTCAAATAGTAATTGCTCAAGCAGTCCTCTTCCATGTACATTCTTTCCTCTGGTTTCACAATTCGTGCCTCTTCTATACTTATCTCAAACTTTTTGTTGTTTAATCTCTGGCTTTTATCAACCCATCTGCCTATCTATGTTCTCCATAGATGCTGCCTGACCCACTGAATTCCTCCAGCACTTTGTGTCTTTTTCTGTAAACCAGCACCTGCGGTTCCCTGTATCTACAATTCTTTGAGTAGCTAATGAGTGTCCATTTAATTTGCTTTTGGTGATGTTGGTTGAGAAAAAATACCCATCTTGGTATGAGAAAGGCAACCTAGAATTATTTCTAAAGCCCAATATGTTTTCCATGTCAACCTGAGCTTGTAGACCATTTAGACTCAAATTGACTGTTCTTCTGACAGTGCAGCTCCCCAAAGCGCTTCATTGTAACATCATGGAAACTGAACCACAAACCTCAAACTCAAAAAACACTAACAAGTGAGAAAATTAATGCAGAAAAATGGCCGTCCAATCTTTGTACTAATTATACATCAAACTGATCACTAACTTTGTTACTAGAACGCTGTTTTAACCCTGTGAATGTGTGACAATTTTCAAAATGAGATCCCTGAAATGAATGGCTTTTTAAAATAAAAGTACAGAACGTATAATAATCCCCTTCAAGTGTAATATTTAATGCAAATTATGTTTTTGTTCCCAAACTTCCAAGTTTCAAGGTGATTGGTAACTTTCCAGGATAACCTCCTCTAATTCCGGGTCCTCCTTCCCATGGGATTTTCACTTGATGCTTTGACCGAGTTTAATAAATTACTATGGTCAGAATTACAGTCAAGTACCAACATTTCATGAAATACACTATGGAGAACTTTAGAAATGTTCTGCTACACAAAATTCCAATAAACATTTGGAACAATATTCTATGGAGATTCCATTCCCTGACCCAATTACTCATCCAGAAAACCCTCTGAACTTTCCCATCTATTCCCTCTCACCAAACCTCTTTCCTCTATCCTTCCCTAACCTCCAAATTACATAGTCTTTTTCAGCTGCTGCAGGTGTTGCTGTGGCTTAACCTTCTTTTCTCGTGACAACCTCCCCACCCCTTGCATTCCAGAGTGCACGCACTCAGATAACCAAGTTTGTGTAGTTTTTGGAAACTTTATTGAAAGAAAAATGCGTTGATGTTTGAACACCCTGATCTGCTGGAAACAAAAAATATCTAAAGTTTGAATCTTAATATAATTTGTAATTTGATTCTGAAATCCAAACTGATGTTCATTACTGAGGAGTGCGCGCTCCAGAATAAAATCTTCATGTTCATTCGGAGCACACACTTCTTCCCACTGTGCTTTTCAAAGATGAACAGTTCTCTGACGTTCTCTGACTATCCTGGACAGTACTTATTCTGCAATTGGCACCACCAAAATAAAATATCAGTGTTAATTAACCTTGCCGTTTTAAAACTAGTTATTGATTTGCTTACATTGAAGCAATTATAACATTTGAGATCTGGCACATATCTTAAAAATGACATGTTATGTATTTTCTCCATTACTGACTCTTCACTATCACTCTGTGCTTTTCCTGCTTTTCACTGTTATTCATTGCTATCCTTTTATTTTGTTCTTTTCTATAATGAGCTATCATGAGATTGACCAAGAAGTTTACTGTACTTATCCAAAAATTAATACAGATTATTTTCAATTACAAAAACCCTTGCCGTTGTTATATGTGGGTGATTAGTGATGGGTGTGAGACAAGATAACGGACACATCCGTATTTTGTGTTGGGGTCATGTGTCCTGTGTTCTTTTCTTTTTTGTTGTGTTCTGTGACTGCTGTAATTTCGTTCGGTACCTCGGTACCGAATGACAATAAAGTTCTGTTAATACAATATTATGTTTTTCTCTGTCCCCACAGATCCTTTTCAGACATTGCCGAGAAACAAGGCACCCCCCACTGATGTAATGCACAGTCGCCCTCCTGTGTTACGTAAACCCACAGTGATCCGCATACCTAACAAACTAAGTAAAAGTAAGTGTTGTTTGTTTACATTTTCAAAACTATTTTATTTCTTCTCGCACTTCAGACCTTTGTAAAAGACACTTGGACTGGCGCAAGGATAAAAAAGGTTTAGAGGGATATACATGCCAAACGTGGGCAAATGGGACTAGCTTAGATCTGGCATCATGGCTGGCATGAACGAGTTGGGCTGAAGGGCCTGATTCTGTACTGCATGACTCTATCTTTGACTATGTTCTTCCAGAAGTGTCAAATGGATGATCCACTTAAGGTCCCCATCATTACAGAAGCCAGTCTTCAGTCAATTTGATTCACGCCATGTGATATTAAGATACAGCTCAGAGCACTTGATACAACAAAGGCTTCTGAACTAACTGAGCTTCCAGCCAAGCTGTCCCAGTGGAGTTATGACACTGGCACCTACCCAGCAATGTTAAAAGTTATCTCGGTATGCCCTATCTACAAAAACCAGGATAAATCCAATTTGGCTAATTACGACCAAATCAGTCTACCTTCAATCACTAACAAATAGCAGAAGGTGTCATCAACAGTGCTACCACTCACTGACGCCCAGTTTGCGTTTTGCCAGGATAACCCAGCTCCTGGAATTCCTCAGTGTCGTGCCCTAGCCCAACCATCTTCATCTGATTCATTAATATCTTTCCTTCAATCGTCAGGTCAAAACTGGTAATGTTTGCTGATGATTGCACAAATGTTCAATTCCATTTCCAATGTGTCAGCAGATAAAAAAAGACTGTGCCTCATAATTGCAAGGGTTAATTGCACAACAAAAATGCTGGGCAACGGTCATCTATGTCACGTCTAACCACTATTCTCGACATTTAGTGGTATAACACTCGTCACCGAGTAACCCACCCTCAACATTCTGAGGGTCACTATTGACCAGAAAATCAACTGGACAGTTACCTAAATATCATGGCAACAAAAAGCAGGTCAGAAACTGCGTATTCTGTGGTGAATTGCTTATATTCTAATACCCTAAGACCTTTCCCAAATCTACCAGGCACAAGTGAGGAGCATGATGGAACATTCTGCATGTCTGGATGAGTGCAGCTCAAACAACTCTGAAACAGATCAACGTTATTCAGAAAGAAGGGTTGCCCCCCTTGTTGGGGACCCCATCCACCATTCTAAACGTTCATTCCATCAGCCACAACAGTGTGTACCATCCACAAAATGCCCTGCCCTGCCCTACTCTTACCACCATCCTGACCATCCGACGACCTCCACCAGCAAGAAGACATGGATTAACAGTAAAGATAGACACAAAATGCTGGGGTAAAGAGTGCATGAGAAAAGACCATCTGCAGGTTGCGTCCAAGTTATGCATCATAATGACTCGGAAATATGTCATTGACCCTAGCCTGTTGCTGGGTCTAAATCCTATCGCATCCCACCCAGCAGCACGACAAGACTGCAGCAGCTCAAGAAGGCAGCTCAGTGATGCCTTCTCAAGGCTTGGGCTATAAATGCTGGTTTTTATAGTGTCAACTCAAACCAATAAGTAAATAAATAAACAGATAAATAAACACGAAAAAATGAACAGACAGACATGAATACATAAATTAAAAACAATCTTTGGACATCTTTTGATAAACTAAAATTAGGCATCGTTTCTGCTTTTTAGTTTGGAACCTGAGTGTGACATTAAACTGATCTTTTTTGAATGTAGATTGTATGTTGACTATATTTTCTTCTTTTCACCAGCGTCTTCAGAAAACATTGCGAGTCCCCCCCCGCTCCCTGCTGAGACTCCTGTTGGTAACTTAATTGTAGAAAGGTCCAAAACAGTACCTATGGTAAGATGTGAATTGCCTGCACACTTACTGCTCTTTAACAACTGCATATTGTATGTTCACTCAGTTCAGAAGTGCAGATTTTATTTATGTAATAAGAATCTTAAGATACAGTTTATACTTAGTCGGTGGGTTGAGCCAATAATATTGAGATGGTTATGAACTTTGTCACAATGAGAAATAATGTTTTTCATTGACTCTTCTGTGTGGTAGACAGAACATCCCCCCTCCCCCCCCCC
This sequence comes from Rhinoraja longicauda, assembly GCF_053455715.1. NCBI lineage: Eukaryota > Metazoa > Chordata > Chondrichthyes > Rajiformes > Arhynchobatidae > Rhinoraja > Rhinoraja longicauda. The sequence continues at coordinate 122,559,903 of NC_135953.1, forward strand.
CCCCCCCTCTATGAAATGTCTCACTTCCCAGCAATGTACAGATTTTGCATTGGCCTCATTGCCCACCTCAGAACCATGGAAATGGAGTAAAAGCAAATCAATCCTGAGGGACTGCCTCAGAAGGAGGTTTGATTTTCTACATGGTACAGGTGGCATAAACTGGCATATGTAGTTACCAGTGATCATTTAAGTATGGTAATTTAAATTGCTGAACATATAATTTAAATTGCTGAACAAGTCTTCAACCTATTTGATTCACTCCGCATAATGACAAGAACGGCTGACCAGATTACTAAAGCAAAGGATTTGGACATCGAGATTTTTCTGGCTGTAGACTTGTACTCTTGCTACCGTTTCTATCCAAGCCGTTTCAGAATGGCTACAACATTGGCAACTAAAGTGGAAAATTCCCCAGGTATATCCTATCACAAAGAGCTGATCTAATCTAATCCTGTTGATTGTACTTTATCATTCTCCCCTCAGTCACCAACTGAGTGATGGAAGGGGTCATCAGAAATCCAAGCCATTGCTGCTTATCCACCAACAACATGCCACTGTTAAATTGGATTCTAACAGTTGCTCTCAGCCCTGGACCTCATTACTGCCTTTACCCAAACATGGGCCAAGGATCTAGATTATGGAGATGAGCTCAGAGTTGCCATCCTTGACATTGAGGCAGCATTTCATTTAATCCTTCTGAATTTGAAATGGGTGAGAATTGAGGGATAACACTCCAATGGGTTGTAGCTGGCATAAAGAAAAATGGCTGTGGTTCTCAACCCAACCTGAAGCTGCTCCATCAATGAACGACTCAAGGGTAGTGCTCAGTGTAGTGCTAATAGTAGGATGTTTAATCATGTTTGGAGTGTTCAGTTCTTTTCACAGATCCTCAGCTAATGAAGCAAACCACATAATCTGGACAACGTTTAAGCCTGGCAGCAAATCTAAAACTACAAAATATGTACAATGTACAATATGTACAACGTTTAAACCAAGTCACAACAAATATCATTACTATAAAGGTCTGAAGAAGGGTCCCGACCTGAAATGTCACCTATCCATTTTCCACAGAGACAGTGCAGTGGTAGAGTTGCTGCCTTACAGCGCCAGAGACCTGGGTTTGATCCTGACTATGGGTGCTGTCTGTACAGAGTTTGTACGTTCTCCCTGTGACCTCAGTGAGTTTTCTCCGGGTGCTCCGGTTTCCTCCCACATTCCAAAGACATGCAGGTTTGTTGGTTAATTGGCGTCTGTAAATTGTCCCTAGTGTGTAGGATAGAACTAATGTAGTGGTGATTGCTGGTTGGCCCGGACACGGTGGGCCGAAAGGGCCTATTTCCGCACTGTATCTCTAGACTAGACTAAACTAAAGATGCTGCCTGGCCCACTGAGTTACTCCAGCATTTTGTGTCTACCTATTACCATACAAGTGCTGGGCAATGGCGATCTTCAACAAAAGATGATCTACCTGTCTTTAATTTTGCTAAGTTGTTACCAATGTTTCTATTCTCCAGTATCAGAGATGACCAGGAATTCACTCTTTACTGGAAATTTTACTGTACAAACCAAACAAATATGACAGCTTCAAAGCAATTCTAGCAAGTGATTCACTTCTTGGCTGCACAAAGGGCTTCCACAATGAAAAATCACAATGTAAGAGTATTTTGTAATATTCTGTACTTGCCTAGATTAGTGCAGCTCCAGAAACTCAATGTCCTGGATAAAGTAACACATTTGATTGGCACCCTATCTCTCATTTTATACATTCACTTTCTCACTATTAGAGGACAATGTCTGCTGTACGGATCAATGGTACCTAAGTAGGTAGGTAACCAGATAAGGCCTCAATAGCACCTTTCAAACTCTCAACCTCCACTGTCTACAAGTTTCACTGTTTCATTCTATCCTGACTTGGGAAAGCTTTGCCGTTCCTTCCATGTCAACAACTCAATATCCTGAACCCTCATAGCAACTGCACTGCGGTACTTGGGTCTGGCCTTGACACGAGTGTGAAGCTACCAGATCATGTGTAGCAAGGAACTGCAAGATGCTGATTTAAACCGAAGATAGACACAAAATGCTGGAGTAACTCAGCGGGACAGGCAGCATCTCTGGAGAGAAGGAATGGGTGATGTTTTTGGTCGAGACCCTTCTTCAGACATCCGGTTTGATATATAGAGTCCCGGGGTTTGGAGTGACCATAGTTGATTGGATTGAGTTTTAATTTATACCTGAGCACATCTCTAGTGGGAGTATCTTCACTTGGTTGAGGGCAGCTGTTTGAGAATGCAGCTCTACATGGGCAAATGAAGAGGTAAAATAAATGATGATCCAATCAGTGGCAACCAGAAATGATCTTTTAGAAAGAATTCTTGCAAAAAAAATCTTGTCAGCACTTGTATGTAAAGAATGGCTGCTGGGATATTTCCTTGCCAAGGGCTTTAGCAATCATTGTTTTCAGGAGAGAGGAGACAGAGCTGTTATTGACGTGGAGATGGCAAAAGAGAATGTTAGAAAAAAATATTTAAAGGACATTACCAATTCCTTTATCTTAACATATATCTGGTTTTATCACTGCTGCTTACCACCAATATTAAGTCTGATCGATCCTTGCCTTCCAAAATAATAATTATTTAGCTTTCATCCATTTTAACTTCATTGATGGTCGTACAGATCACAAATCCTTTTTATTTCACACAACAGAGGAATAAATGATGTCTTGGAGGAAGTGATGACTGTTGTGCACAGATGGCACAACAATTTTGAGAGAGAAAACGTTTGATCGTAATAGAAGTTGTGCCGATAAACAGTGGAGAAAATTGTCTAGCCTGCTTTTTATTGTACATCTCACCCTAATGTCTGAATTTTGTAGTGCAGTCTTGTAGATCAAGCGTGTTGATACAGTGCCAAGACACCTCCATCCTGCTGCCTCAGCCAAGCACAAACCCATACAAAATCATAGTAAAGTGGATTCAGAGTCAGGCTGAACAGAACTGTTTTATGATATGATGCAATAGAACTTTATTTATCCCAGGAGGTATATTGATCTGTCAACAGTCATAAAAACACAAAATACATGAAACATGACATTAAAGTGACGAGTGGAAAGGATTGGGGATGTGCAAAGATTGGGGGGGTGGGGAGGGACTCAGTCTCAGTCTCACTCTACGCCACGACAGAAGGGGGAGGAATTGTACAGTTTGATAACAACAGGGAAGAATCTCCTGTGGCATTCTGTCCTGCACCTTGGTGGAACTGAAACCATATAATCTACAAGAAGAGGACATGCTGGAGGATGTCATAGATGTGATCATGGCTGATCATTCTCAATCAGTACCCCGTTCCTGCCTTCTCCCCATACCCCCTGACTCCACTATCCTTAAGAGCTCTATCTAGCTCTCTCTTGAAAGCATTCAGAGAACTGGCCTCCACTGCCTTCTGAGGCAGAGAATTCCACAGATTTGCAACTCTGACTGAAAAGGTTTTTCCTCATCTCTGTTCTAAATGGCCTACCCCTTATTCTTAAACTGTGGCCCCTGGTTCTGGACTCCCCCAACATTGGGAACATGTTTCCTGCCTCTAATGTGTCCAACCCCTTAATAATCTTATATGTTTCAATAAGATCCCCTCTCATCCTTCTAAATTCCAGTATATACAAGCCTAGTCGCTCCAGTCTTTCAACATACGACAGTCCCGCCATTCCGGGAATTAACCTAGCAAACCTACGCTGCACGCCCTCCATAGCAAGAATATCCTTCCTCAAATTTGGAGACCAAAACTGCACACAGTACTCCAGGTGCGGTCTCACCAGGGCCCGGTACAACTGCAGAAGGACCTCTTTGCTCCTATACTCAACTCCTCTTGTTATGAAGGCCAACATATTCCATTGGCTTTCTTCACTGCCTGCTGTACCTGCATGCTTCCTTTCAGTGACTGATGCACTAAGACACCCAGATCTCGTTGTCCTAACTTGACACCATTCAGATAATAATCTGCCTTCCTATTCTTACCACCAAAGTGGATAACCTCACACTTATCCACATTAAACTGCATCTGCAATCCATCCGCCCACTCACACAGCCTGTCCAAGTCACCCTGCAACCTCATAGCCTCTTCCTCACAGTTCACACTGCCACCCAGCTTTGTGTCATCTGCAAATTTGCTAATGTTACTTTTAATCCCTTCATCCAAGTCATTAATATATATTGTAAATAGCTGCGGTCCCAGCACCAAGCCTTGCGATACCCCACTAGTCACTGCCTGCCATTCTGAAAGGGGCCCATTTATCCCCACTCTTTGCTTTCTGTCTGCCAACCAATTTTCTATCCATGTCAGTACCCTACCCCCAATACCATGTGCTCTAATTTTGCACACTAATCTCCTATGTGGGACCTTGTCGAAGGCTTTCTGAAAGTCGAGGTACACCACATCCATCGACTCTCCCCTGTCCATTTTTCTAGTCACATCCTCAAAATTCCAGAAGATTAGTCAAGCATGATTTCCCCTTTGTAAATTCATGCTGACTCGGAATGATCCTGTTACTGCTATCCAAATGCTCCGCAATTTTGTCTTTTACAATTGACTCCAGCATCTTCCCCACCACTGATGTCAGACTAACTGGTCTATAATTTCCTGTTTTCTCTCTCCCTCCTTTCTTAAAAAGTGGGATAACATTAGCTATCCTCCAATCCACAGGAACTGATCCTGAATCTATAGAACATTGGAAAATGATCACCAATGCGTCCATGATTTCAAGAGCCACCTCCATAATTACCCAGGGATGCAGACCATCAGGTCCTGGGGATTTATCAGCCTTCAGTCCCATCAGTCTACCCAACACCATTTCCTGCCTAATGTGAATTTCCTTCAGTTCCTCCGTCACCCGAGGATCTCTGGCCATTAGAACATCTGGGAGATTGTTTGTATCTTCCTTAGTGAAGACAGATCCAAAGTACCGGTTCAACTCGTCTGCCATTTCCTTGTTCCCCGTAATAAATTCCCCTGCTTCTGTCTTCAAGGGACCAACATTTGCCTTAACTATTTTTTTCGTCTTCACATACTTTACATTCAGCCATCTTATCATTCCCTGCAATCTCGCTCCCTTTGATGTTTGAGCCATTCCCACCTCCACAAATTGTTTTCTCTCCCACCCATGCAAGGCACAACCATAGAAGTCATCGTGGACGTCAGAAATGAAGTTGAGCATTTTTTCTTACAAGGTTAAGAGGAGATTTAATAGAAGTTTGGAAAATTGTGAGTAGATAAAGCAAAATTGTTTCCACTGGCAGGTGGTTAGTAATCAAAGGAATATTTAAAGTAATTGGCACAAGAACCAGGGTGAAGATGGGAACAACTACCATTTATGTCCAATTAATATTTTTGGTAGTTTAGATTTAAGACTTGGTAAAAGAAAAACTTTAAAACGATTTTGGGAGTGTTACTAAAGGGCCTGTCCCACTTTAGGCAATTTTAAGGCGACTGCCGGCGACTAGGCTGTCGTCGACAGTTCGCTGGGGTGTTGCGGGCATGATCGTGAGGAGTGTTCCAAGAATCGTAGTGGATCTCAGCGCGTCGCTGAGAAATCAACCGGAGTGAAATTTCTCGGCGACAGCTGGCTTGTCGCCAGGTATCGTTGCTTATTGCGGGCGCTGTCTCCTGCTGTCCCCAGGTTTGCTAGGTTCTCTTAGATGCATTTAGAAGCACATTATATTAAAATAAGTAAAGTAATTTCAAAATACCATAAAATGCTTGTGTTTAACCAATTTATTTACTGTCAGAACATTTGACAGGTAGATTGGAGGCAACAGTTTGACAGTCAGGTAAGCGTGGGAATTTCGCGATGTTTATGGCCATCAACCATTACGTTTAAAGTGGGCTTCCAACCCAGATATGCAACCCAGAAACCAGATATGCATCTCCCGTACATTTTCAAAGAATGCCCACACAATTCACAAAAATCCACTTAACCACTTGTAAAATTATTATTTTTAATACAGCTATTAGTAAACTGGAAGTAAATCCAGTTTATGCCTTGTTACAGTGATGCTTGGTTTTTAAGTAACCCATACAAGATGTTATAGTTCAAAATTCTCAAGTACTTACCGACTTGTCAGTGATTTCAGCGAAAATTAGGACGCTGGAGAAGCATTGACAGCGTGGGAATTTTGCGATGTTTCCGAAGACGCTGTAATCTCGACCTGACTCGGCATTGTCGTGGTCATTGTCGTCGTGTAAAAGAAAAGTTTGGCGATCTGCTACGACTTTGACAGTCGCTGGCAGTCGCCTTAAAATCACCTAAAGTGGGACAGGCCCTTAAGGCTAGATATACAGTGTGCATGATAGGACCCAGTGTAGTATTGGGGAATAAAGGATCTTTGGTGTACATGCTCAGAGATTCTTGCAGGGTGCAGCACAGGTTGATGAGGTGGTTGAGATGGGATGTAGGATACCTGCTTTCATTAACTAGGACATAATGGATTGCAAGAGAAAAAAGTATTTAGTACAACTGTATAAAACATTAGTTAGTGTACTGTTGGTGTGAGCTCCGTGGTACTGTGGTCACCACATTATAGGAAGGATGTAATTGAACTGGCAGAGGTGCAGAGGAGATTGGCCTGAAATGGAGATTAATTAGATTTATTTTTTTCATTCACATTAGAGAAGGATGAAGGCATAGGTTTAAAGTAAGGCGCAGGAAAATTAGGCAGGATTTGAAATCTGCCATGAATTGCCTAAGGAGGTAGTGAAGACTGGTACTCATCACAATATTGAAGAAGTGTTTACACAAACACTTGAAATGTCCTGGTGTTGAAGGCTATGGCTGAGTGCTGGAAAATTGGATTGGAAGAGATGGGTACTTGAGGACTGTCATGGACATGGTGGGCTCAAGCACCTTTTTCCAAGTTCTGGGACACCATCACCATTTCCTTCCCAAATATGAAGATAAAATATTAACACAGGAGAGCTGTGATTGTTGCTTTGCTTGCCTATTGTATATCAGTCTGTCTGTGGGTAGTTTCAGATGTTTGCTTTGAAATAACAGGTTGGTTTCTGCATTTGCATTGCTATCCTTTTAAAAACATCATGCGTGATTTAAGAGGAAAGGATTAGAAAGCAATAGCAAAAATACATCAATTAACATGCATAAACTGTTAATGTGAATCCTTTATTGTGCCAATTAGTTTTAGTGCTGTTGTAATTTGAAAAGTTGTGATAAAAGTGAGAAAACAAATACCTCACACGATACTTGCTCATTAATGAGTCCTGTTCCATTTTTCGGAAGGAATGGATTAATTTAACGTGAAGGATACATGAATTATGGGACAGAAAGGACTGTTGGCATTGCTTGCAAATTTTGTAGGAATTCTTAGGCTCAAGGCTCTTTAAATTCTGGCAAAGTCTTAGGAGTCACATCTCATTCCACTATTTAATACCAATACTTCTATTTAGCATCAAGATTCTAGCAAGACAGAAAATGCTGGACATTGGGCCCTCCGAGAGTATTAGCAAAATATCAATTGCAGCAATAAATGAGAGGGTATTTTTACTTGACTTGATAATGCTTCAGTGAAGTGCCTTGAGAGGCATTTCATTACATCAGAGGCCGTATGTATATATGATTGTTGCACAATCTGAAAACCCATATCCCAGACCACAATGGTCAGAATGAAAGTGAATGCAATATTGTGGCAGATCTTAGACAATCCTTCTGGGGAACAAGGAACTGCAGATGCTGGTTTATACCAAAGTTACATGTCTTCGTCTTTTCTTTGACTGGATAGCACGCAAACAAAAGCTTTTCACTGTACTCCGGTATACGTGACAATAATAAACTAATCTAAACTAAACAATGGAATTTAGAAGGATGAGAGGGGATCTTATCGAAACGTATAAGATTATTAAGGGGTTGGACACGTTAGAGGCAGGAAACATGTTCCCAATGTTGGGGGAGTCCAGAACCAGGGGCCACAGTTTAAGAATAAGGGGTAAGCCATTTAGAACAGAGATGAGGGAAAACGTTTTCAGTCAGAGAGTTGTGAATCTGTGGAATTCTCTGCCTCAGAGGGCAGTGGAGGCCAATTCTCTGAATACATTCAAGACAGAGCTAGATAGAGCTCTTAAGGATAGTGGAGTCAGGGGGTATGGGGAGAAAGCAGGAACGGGGTACTGATTGAGAATGATCAGCCATGATTACATTGAATGGCGGTGCTGGCTCGAAGGGCCGAATGGCCTACTCCTGCACCTATTGTCTAAAATGCTGGAGTCGGTCAGCGGGTCGGGCAGCATATATGGAGGACATGGAGAGGTGACTTTTCAGGTCGGGACCCTTTAATTTGACGGATCCTTTTCCGAAACATTACCTACCCATGTTCTCCAGCGATGCTGCCTGACCCGCTGTTACTCCAGCATTTTGTGTTTAAAACTTTTGGATCAAGGACGACTTGCTTCCACACTGGTTTTGTGGTTTCTGAAGGGTTATTGAGGCCAATGTGGGAACCACAGGATTTCCCACAGATGGACATGCGGGTGAGCTGATGAGTGGTTTGGGAGACGCTCCTCGTCTTCCACTGCTTCTGCAGGGGACCTGTGATCAGGTCTGTGTTGCCCGGAGGCTTTCGGTACCATTACTGGACGTTGACACTCCACTTTGAACCGTCATGTGCCAAAACTCCTTGGAGTTTGTGGGGGGGGGGGTGATATTTCTTCATTGACCTCGAGCACCGCCTTGAATCTTTCCTTCCATCCACTTTGTAGTTAAAGTATCCTCTCAGATAGGAGGATAGGGATCACTGCCACCAGATAAGCCAAGTGTTATGTTCGTGTCGTCTTGGTGCCCCTTGCCACACGATCAAGGTCAAAGTCTTGCTCTGTGAAGCCCATGATGGCTACCAACATTGAAGTAACTATGTACAGACAAGTTCCACACAACAAGATGTAGACCAGGATTACAGGACCCTCAAGAATAATCCTAATAACAACTGACTTGAATGCCACTCTACTCTAGTAGGAAGGAACTGCAGATGCTGGTTTAAACCGAAGATAGACACAAAATCCTGGAGTAACTCAGCGGGACAGGCAGCATCTCTGGAGAGAAGGAATGGGTGACATTTTGGGTCCAGACCCTTCTTGAGAGTGAGAGTCAGGGGAGAGGGAGTAATATTTAATCATTTCCCTGAGTAGTTTCACTGTTCTGATTAAATATTACTGATTGTTTGCCTCCTTGTCATCTTCCCCTCAGCTAACAATGTACCATTCTACATCTCCTTGATCATCGTCCCCTTTGATCTGTGTTTTCACACCTTATTTCACACCATATCTCTATGTCTCCCTCTCCCCTGACTCTCAGTCTGAAGAAAAGAAGGGTCTCGACCCAAAATGTCACCCATTCCATCTCTCCAGAGATGTTGCTTGTCACGCTGAGTTACACCAGCATTTTGTGTCACTCTATCGTAGTAATTCGGGAACTCAAATGTTTTGACATTATTATTGCCTGACAAAATGCTTGGAATACTCTTTTCAGAATGGATCGACTGGGCTTATGTTCACTGGAATTTAGAAGGATGAGAGGGGATCTTATACAACCAGAAAAAAATCCTAAGGGATGGGACAGGCGAGATGCTGGAAAAATGTTCCTGATGTTGGGGGAGTCCAGAACCAGGGGTTACAGTTTAAGAATAAGGGGTCGGCCATTTAGGACATTTAGGGCGGCACGGTAGCGCAGCGGTAGAGTTGCTGCTTTACAGCGAATGCAGCGCCGGAGACTCAGGTTCGATCCTGACTATGGGTGCTGTACTGTAAGGAGTTTGTACGTTCTCCCTGTGACCTGCGTGGGTTTTCTCTGAGATCTTCGGTTTCCTCCCACACTCCAAAGACGTACGGGTATGTAGGTTAATTTGACTGGGTAAATGTAAAAAATTGTCCCTAGTGTGTGTAGGATAGTGTTAATGTGCGGGGATCGCTGGGCGGCGCGGACTATCGCTGGGCGGCGCGGACTTGGTGGGCCGAAAAGACCTGTTTCCGCGCTGTATATATATGATATGATATGATATGACTGAGATGAGGAAAAACTTTTTCACCCAGAGAGTTGTGAATCTGTGAAATTCTCTGCCACAGAAAGCAGTGGAGGCCAATTCACTGGGATGTATTCAAGAGAGAGTTAGATATAGCTCTTAGGGCTAACGGAATCAAGGGATATGGGGAGAAAGCAGGAACAGGGTACTGATTTTGGATGATCAGCCATGATCACATTGAATGGTAGTGCTGGCTCGAAGGGCCGAATGGTCTACTCTTGCACCAATTTTCTATGTTTCTCATGACAATCCCTTGATTCATCAGAGAGACGAGCACAGATGCAATGGCAACACCCCCATGCAAGCACTGGCAACTGCTGCATTAGATCTTCGTCTGAGCAAGGAACTGCAAGAAGTCTTTTTCTTCCTTCATGACAGACGCTGAACGGACTTGGACAGACCACCGCTTAATCCCCTCTATTACTGTGGCAATAACATCGTGAAGCAAACCATCTGCTTTTTACATAACCTGTCTGATTCTTCTCCACTGATTCCTGTGGAAGAACAATTTAATAGTTTCCATAATGGAACAATCCATCTGGTCTTACTGACCAGGGGGTGACTTTGAAAATGTCTTGTGAGCAGATCATTCAGACTAAACATGTTTCATCTGGCAATGTCAGTCATCAACGAAATCTACATGGCATGTAATGTGTTCTGATTTTGCAGTTAATCTAGATTCCTACAGTTGCGCATTCTCTGAATGCAGAAATTCATTTAATCCCTGTAAGCATGGATTGTTTCATGGATGAACAGCCTTCCTGTCAGTGAAATAGTCATCGGACTTGGATCATCTGTTCTCCTCTGACTTCCTTGGTATCTGCCTGTGGCTGCAGCTCCACTAAATCTCCACTAAAATGGATTACAGAACTATCTCCCCTTTTATGCTTGCTTGACTATATAAACAATGGGAACAACATTTTGAATAAATTCAGACGCCATTAGATAGGCTGCAGGTATGATCAATTTCCTGTTAATCACTTATTTTTCAATGTTACAGGAGAATCACGATTTGTCAGGACCAGTTGCAAGCCAGCCTGTGTAAGTAAATGCACCTATAAAATAGCTGACCTGAAATGAGACAAACGCTGCGAATCTCTAGTCAGGAGCCTGTGCATGTCAAGGATAGTAGGAAGGATCTGCAGACACTGGTTTACATTGGAAGATAGATACAAGAGCAACAAACAATCTGCTGGAGGAACCCAGGGGGTCAATGTCTCGGATTGAAAGCTTGCATCCACTACTGCAAGATTTCGAGCCAAAATGTCAGCAGTTTCTTTCCCCCCCCCCCCCCATGCAGATACTGCTTGACCTGCTGAGTTTGTCCATCAGATAGTTTGTTGGATCCTTCCTGAGGTTTGACAAACCGTGAGCCTCAAGTCATTAACGGTTCCCCCCTCCACACCCCTGCAGTCATTCTTCTTCTCTCCTCCACAATGTTGCTTCTTCATTCCCAATCTCACTCCCTCACAATGAGACTCTGTGCCCTGTCAATACTTCTCAACAACCCCCCCCCCCGTCCCCACTAGTTCCTGCTTCCTGTCTGTCTCTTTGTAACATCCTCCCCCATTCTCAATATCCTCTCACCAGCTCCACCCACCCACCCCATCCTGTGCCTCACTCTCCCTTCCCATGCACCCTACATCCCAACCGCTGTCTCTCTTCCATCGGATACCTTGTTGCCTCTCAAATTAACTTAATTTACATCTTGATCACGAGCGTTTTTTTCCCCAGTGTCATGTTCTGTGAAGGTCCCAAAGTCCTAGCATGAGAATAAATTAATTTTATTGACTTTAAAATGGCTTTTTGAACCAGCTTTGATTGATGGCTATTGACTTTCAGCTTCTTTGTAGTACATTTTCTTTCAGGTTTTAATGAAAAGGGTTCAAGCTGATTTTGAAGAATTCTTTGCCACGGAAGGCCAATTTGCTGGATTAATTTTAAAGAGAGTTAGATAGAGCTCTAGGGGCTAGTGGAATCAAAGGATATAGGGAGATGGCAGGCACAGGTTACTGATTGTGGATGATCAGCCATGATCACAATGAATGGTGGTGCTGGCTCGAAGGGCCACATGGCCTCCTACTGCACCTATTTTTTATGTTTCTAAATCTTTCAGCAGTAAAGTAGTAAAATGTAAAGCAATTCTGATGAAAGTAAACATTTGCATAGAACCCTGATTAATAAACTTTATGCTGGATCAAGTTGGAGTGATTTTATGTGAGTGTATGTTGCCTTCAGACCCTGTGACTGCATCTTATTTATATTCCAGGGCACGAGTGGGTAAAATTCCTCCAGCACGTCCGGACCCACACAAAGCTGGTCCAGCCCGACCTCCGCCGCCAAAAGTGTCCACTACACCTAACCAGCTCCGCCATGCTTCATCTGAGCAGAAAATAAACAAAACTGTCGGAAAACAGAGCCCGGCTGCCACGGGGAAGGTTCGTCCAAAAAGTCAAGTGTTTCCAAAAAAAGGCCCTGAGCTTCCGCCTCGACCAGCTCCCGGACACCGGCTCTATAACAAGTACATGGTAATTCATAGGGGGGGGGGGGGGGGGGGGGCTTTAGCTGGGTTTGATAATGTGACCAGCTTGTAACCACAGCAGTAAACTGCTCTTTTCTTTTTTTTGTTATGATTTTGTTTTGTTTTGTTATGATATGCACTCATTAAGGTAAGATGTCAGTAGCTTGTTCCATGAAGGAGGGACAGATTTCTGTCCAGTGACTGCTCTGTATCACTGCCTGAAAGGTGAAAGTTGGTACATCACTGCCTGATCCTCACTGGACTCCGCACATACCCACCGAGTGGTCGTCAGAGACGTCTTGCTTGTCTTTATTCCATTCTCATCAGCCTGAGGCCAACTAAACTACTCTCCAGCTGGGATTAATGCACTTGGAACTAACCATGCACACAAACTGAAACATTGACTGATGATTTAAAACTAATAATGATCAGAGTTGAAACTGAAAGTTGGGTCTTAATCGCTGTGCTTAGTTTTGGGTACTTATTTTGCTCTTAATGACAATTTTTCATTGCATCGCTAAATTTGGAACAGAGTGGATACCTTACCAAGGCAACATTGAGGGAGAGGACCGGGGTCATTGAGTCCTGTCGCTGTACAGTATGGAAACAGGCCTTTCAACTCAACTTGGCCATGCCGATCAAATTGGCATTCTGGGTTAGTCCCATTTGCCTGCATTTACAGTAGCCCACACCTCCCCAAACTCTTCCCATCTATTTATCTATCCAAATATCTTTTGAAAATCAGTTGTATCTGCTTCTATAGCTTCCTCTGGCAATTCATTCCAGGTGTGGTCTACCTACCCTCTGAGTGAAAAAATTGCCTCAGAGTTACTTCTTAAATGTCTGTCCTCTCACCGTAAGCCTGTGCCCTTTAGTTTTAGAATCCTGTCCCCTGGTGAAAGACTGCGAACATTCACTTTACCAATGCTCCTCATCAAAGCAGGTGCCCTAATGGGGGTGGCCCAGTGGTGTGGCTGATGAAGCTGCTGCTTAACAGCACCGGAGACCTGGGTTCGATCTGACCTCGAGTGCTGTCTATTTGGAGTTTGCACATTCTTTGTGGCTGCGTGGGTTTTCTTTGGCTGTCTAATTTCCTGCAAAGGACCTGTGGATTTGTAGGTTAATTGGCCTTTGTAAATTGCCCCTAGTGTGTTGGGAATATGAGTGGAATAACATAGAACTAGCGTGAACGGGTGATCGGTGTGGGCTCGGTGGGCCAAAGCACCTGTTTCCATGCTGCACTAGGTGCTCCTCAACTTATGATGACATTAGGTTCTGAGAAACCTATCGTAAACCAAAAATATCGTACGTCGAAATACATTTAATATACCTGATCACGTGGCCGGAAACGAGCTGCGGCTCGCTATGGGTCGCTGCCGTTTGCACCATCGCAAAGTCGAAATATCGCAAGTCGCAGCATCGTAAGGCGGGGAGCATCTGTATTTCAAAACTAAACAAAAAAAAAGACAAAAGATTATGTGGAAATGTTAAGAAGGATCATGTCATAATGACCATGAGTTGTGACCATTAGCAATGCATTTGAATTGGAGTACAACTTCAATAACTATTGTTGTACATGAAAGAATATGATTTTTTTTTGTCCAATGACGAGTGTGGGACAATTAGAAAATACTGAATCTCACTAAAAAATAATAATTTAAAGAAACTATTGAGCATCTGTAAAGAAAAGATAGGGTTAATATTTCCATTGTAAACTCCTCATCACAATATATTCTTAGAATATACTAGACCAAGTGGACCCGTTGGGCCCAAACCTCTCCTGCATTGGTGCAGCACCCCCTCCTCTCCCTCTCCCCACCTCCCCTCTCCTCCTCCCCTCTCTCCCCCATTCCCCCCTGCCCTCTCTCCCCCCCTCCCTCCATGCCCTCCCTCCCCCTCCCCTCCCTCCCCCTCCTTCCACTTCCCCTCCCCCTCCCCCCCCGCTCCATCCCCCTCAAGCCCCCTTATCCTCCCTCCCTCCTCCCTAGGAAAGAGATTAAAATTTTAAAATGTGAATAACTTTTAAAATATAACACCGATTTCAATGAAACTTCTTCCATTAGCACCAAAGGGACGACGGTGAGTAAAGTGGGCCTAGAATTGTCGCGCTATCGTGTACCATTTTGGCTGTAGTTCAGGAACAAACAAACAAACAAACAAACAAGAGTTTTAGTGTATAGATAACTAACCAAACCTTTTAAAAGGTCTGAACTTGTCTTTTATTTAATCCTCTGATATGGTATGGTGTTCTTAGATTTATGTTTCAGATATGCAGTCCTTTTTATATGCATTTTGCTGAATTTCTACTACATGTTGCCGTATACCTTAAATTGACACTCTGGGATTTCCTTGTGAATTTATCCAGGCAGGTACCTGCCCTGTGCACAGGAATCCTCTTCCTATTAAATTCACATGTCTCTGGCCAATAGACACATCAAATTGCAGTTGGAATCTGCATGACAGCTGAAGTTGGAATGTACCTTTGATCTGAAAATCTGTTGGTGGGGGATGGGGAAAGTGATCTCCTGTTGATATGTGGAGCAAAATCAGAAACACATTCTGCGTGCATAAGTTTATAATTTTACTGCGAGAAATGCAATTTTCCTTGTGTGCAGTACCTGGGGCATTAACAATGTCGCTTTAAGATAAATGTATGGCTGTCATAGCTTATCGATATTTTATTGATGAGTGATTTTGTTAATACCAAATCTATGTCAGAATTGGATCAATGGCTGTTTGAAGTTGTGGGTTGTTGCTCTGCTCCAAGGCTGCACATAATCTAGGGAGTGGAAACAAGAAACCAAAAAAGGACGCAACATGCATTAGGGAGGGAAGGTGGGGTCAGTGGGTGGGGAAAGAAGGGTGGTGGAGGGGGAGTTGTTATGACCTAAAATTGGAGAATCAATGTTTATACCATTGGGCTGTAAGCTATCCAGGCCGGTGCTGTTTCCCCAGTTGTCTGTGGCCTTACTTTGCCAATGGAGGAGGCTTAGGACAGAAAGGTAATGGAAAGAGCAGTTAAAATGGTTAGCAACAGGGAGATCCAGGAGGCTTGGCAGACTGAGCGCAACTGTTCGGCAAAATGGTTGCCGAGTCTTCGCTTGGTCTCATGTAAAGGAGGCCACATCAGGAGCATTGATTGGTGTAGCTGTTAGAGGAGTAGCATGTGAATCTCTGTCTCACCTAGAGAGAGGAGTTAAAAGAGAAGTTGTTGAGGGTGAGGACGAGTACTGCCAGGCTGAGGAGAGTGTTAGTAGAGGGAAATTGATTGGGTCTTTGTTCAAGGAAGAACTGGAGGGCCTTGAGGCCTTCTTGGTGGGGCATAGAGGTGTAAAGGGACTAGATGTCATGGTAAAGATGAGGCAACGGCAGCCCCCCCGCCCCCCCAGTAATTGAAAGTTATTGAAGAATTGAAATCATCTCCCAGACTGTTTCTGATCTTATCACCTTTGGCGATCTCCCCTCCAACCATACCATTCCCCAGCCCCAAACTCACACCTTTGGTCTTTTCATCTCTGGCCTCTGACCAACCATCTCCCTATCAAAGCCCCCCCCCCCCACCTATATCGATCTATTATCTGCCAGGCTATGTTCTGCCCGAACCCTCTCTTAATTGCTTTCTACCCGCCTCCCACAAACTATTAGTCTGAAGAATGGTCCCAAAACGAGACGTCGCCTTTCCACGTTCTCCAGAGATGCTGGGGAGACCCGCTGAGTTACTCCAGCACTTTGTGGCACATAATCTAGCCTGACACTTCAGCTGTGATGAGGTGTTTTGGAGTGTTAAACCAGCGCTTCATTTCCCCTCTCGGGTAAAACCAAATGAACCTGCCATACAGTTCAACCAGAAATTGTTTATTTGCTTTCTTGTTTCGTTGGTCTCTTTGTATATGGCGCGGTTTGACAGTTAAGATAAGATGTGAGAACGTTCTGTGAGTGTAAAAGTTGCTTCATGCTCATCCATTCGTTTGACAGTTCACAGCATTGTTGTGCTTTGTTATATGTTTTCCAGTTGCCTGTGCCCCATGGCATTACTGAATGTGACATCACCTCCAAAGTCCCAGGAGAATTGTCTTTCCAGGTAAGACAGCGAAACCTTCATTTGCAAATGCTGCATTGGCCGGGATTAGACTGAAAGAATGAAGTAAACCGAGAGGATGTGTCGATCAAAGTGCTGTTACTCCTCATCCAATTTTAATATTGTCAGAATTATTCTGTGCTGGGGATTATAATTCTTATGATTGTTTTATTTGAAACATCTCAATTGGGACATCTCCTTCAGATCTCTTTTTTTAATTATCAACATATAAAATAGCTTTATTTCTTGAATGAGCATCGGGAGTTGATTGTGTTTGAGCACACACATCGATGAGGAGTTTGCCAAGACCCCCTATGGTGGACTTTTAAATTATTTATTTAAATGACTTCTTATGGAGCAATAGGCTTACGTTGGCAGAACTCACTCCAGCTGTTTGTTTTTTTTCCCCTCAAGATTCCAACATCTGCAATCTCTTGTGTTCCTGATTTTATGTTGGCATAGGTTGTGTATTTGTGTACCTTGTAGAAGGACAGATTGCTGAATGGAATGGTTTGAGATTTATAACACAGTTTAACAAAATATGAATGAACGTATTTATTTTTATTTCTTTTCTTTTTATTTTGTATTTTATTTCTTTTTATTTATCTGTGTGCGAAGCGCGGTGAGGTCCTGGTTCTCAAACAGCGCATTGACAAATCATTCCATTGCCAAAAGGGGCTTGGCGCTGGCAAAGTCGCATCATCTCATTTGAAGATAATCACACCACTGGATGGGGAGGAGGTGAAAGGGAATGGCAAGGTTAGTGTGGTCTCTGCGCCTGCCATATTAGCTCGAAACCCCCCCCCCCAACATTTTTAGTTGATGTGACTAAGTTAAATTCAATTCCAAAACACTATAGCAAGAAGTAGACATTATTCTGAATGCTATTTCTACCCATCTTTCTGAGGTAGACAGACCTTTGTTATAATTACACGCAAACCTGTCCATAGATTAGAATTTCTCCAGGTGCAGTTATGTGATGGGAATGGAGCAATTGTATGTAAATGAAGTTTAAAGGGATTGAACGTGTAAATGGAAATGACACAACAGAGACACAACAAAATTGTACAAGCCTTTGGGAAATCTAAAGATACATTTTGTCTCATTAATAACCTCTGCCAGATGAAACTAAAGCTAACCCGTGGTAAATGCACGAGTCAGAATGGAAGGGAGGAGTTCACAGACATATTGTTGCAAATGGTGATAATTGAAAGTGTTGTTGAGTAGATTTGGCACCTAGACCATCATTCCAGTTGCCCTGCATTGCAGCGTGCCTCAAAGGAGGGAGTGCCAGATGTCAGGCATAATCTGCGACCATGTGATGTTTCAAGTTTAGGCATAATTATAGTGGCAAGTAATATCGCAGCAGGTCATCATTCTGCCCATTAGCTCCCAAACCTTGTAGGTTCCCCGTGTTACTGGATGCACCAAGTCGGCTGTTTGATTATGTTGGACCATGCTAGACATCGGAGAATGTTGACACATGAAGAGATTAGAGCAAATACTCTAAAGATTTAATCTGAGCAAATCTAGAGAGGTATGGATAGAGACGTTTGGACCTCTCTAGATCACCTTTATGTATTCTATTTCACATTAATCCACATGACAGCTTACTGGCTGTTCACCTACATTTCTTGATCAAAAATGGTGAAGGTTGTCATCAACAGACTCTCAAACTGAGTCTCATGACCCATAATCTGTTCACCGAGCCCCCTTTTCTAGGTGAAATAAGACTGCTGGCCCTTGACATTAAATGCAGAATGTGGCTGAATATGACATTAAGGAGCTCCAGTTAAACTGAAATCATTGGCCATGAAGAGGGAATACTCTCCAGAAATTGTAAATGTAGTTGATCCTGCTCCTTAAACTGCTTCTGTCAGCCTTGGAACTCCACTTGCTTGATTATAAGAAAATAACTGCAGATGCTGGTACAAATCGATTTATTCACAAAATGCTGGAGTAACTCAGCAGGTCAGGCAGCATCTCGGGAGAGAAGGAATGGGTGATGTTTCGGTCGAGACCCTTCTTCAGAGTCTCCTTTGTACACTCATCTGAAGAAGGGTCTTGACCCGAAACGTCACCCATTCCTTCTCTCCCGAGATGCTGCCTGACCTGCTGAGTTACTCCAGCATTTTGTGAATAAATCCACTTGCTTGATTTATCCTTTACATTTTCCATGCTCTACGCTGCACTGCCAATGTGCTTCCCATCCGTCTGCCCTATTACTTTAAACCTTCCGGCAGTTATTCCAACTTTTTCTCTCTTTATTTCAGATTTCATGCAAATGCTGTTTTTAAAAGTTTTTTCGAGCGGTGTTAGTTCACTGTTCACAAATCCAGGCTCACTTACCACAGATATGTCCTGCAAATATTTGCAGTACTTTGTTTCACCGTTAATTTCTATGATATTGGTTTCTTGGTTATAATTTCATTCTGAATTATTTGAGCTTTTGTTGTTGCTTTTGGGATATTATAGGAAATTCTTGGCCATAAGATCTTTCTAAAAAAGTGTGATAAGAAAGCATTTTCTTTTTCTTTGTCCGTGTTTTTTTTAGAAACTTTCCGCTTCTGATCAGCAGTTTGGAGATAGCAGTGCTCCTCATGCTTTGGTGCTACACGACTTTACAGCAGGTAAGGGATGCTACAGTGTGAAAGAAAACTCAGTCCCTTCATTAAGTCTGGCTGGATCTCCCAGTTGCTAATTCTCCTTCCATTCCCACACCAACCTTTCTGTCCTGGGCCTCCTGAATTGCCAGAGTAAGGCTACACAAAATCAACTTATATTTCGCTCGGGTGACTTGCAACCCAACTGTATGAATATTGAATTCTCCAACTGCAAGTTAAACCCCTCTACATCCTCTTTCTTTCTCATGCCTCCTACCCTCACTCTCTTTTTTTCCCACCATCTCCCACAGCCCCGTCACTCTGCTCCTTTCCCCTCCTTTGTACACTCATCTATCCCGAGTCCACCATTTTCCAATCTTTCCTTTTCGCCCTGTCCACTTCTTCCCACATCCCTCCCACTGACTTTACAATTCACTCCTCTACTTCTCTCCTTATCTGGCACTCTTTCAGCTCTAGTCTTTGTCACTTACTCCACCCATCTGTCGTTAACCCCAATCACCTGGATCCACCTTTCACTTGTCCCACCTCTATTCCAGCTTTTTCCCCCTTATTCCAATCAGTCAAAAGAAGGGTCCCAACCCGAAACTTCACCTGTCCATTTCCTCTTCAGGAGCTATCTGACCTGCTGACCTCTTCCAGCTTTGGTCAAGATTCCATCCGCAGTCTCTTGTGTCTCCGTTCATTAAGATGCATGTTTCCAGTTGCCACTTGGTGCTCATAATTAGTCCTTCGACTAAAGTCTTAAAACTAAAGGCTGCTTTTTATTTTCACTTTGACATATATTCTGGTGCACATATCAGGTTGTCGTTGGTAATGAATTCTAGAGATTAGTTTAAGAGAATGTTTATAATGCAGTAGAAAACCTCTCTGTGACGCCAGTGAAATGACTTGATACGTGATGCTTCACAGGGATCAGATAATTGATCGTGGTAGTTGAAGCCGACAATTTTCAGGGTAAATCATTATTGGAAATAAGTGGGCATTTTTACAGTCAATAGCGAAAAGAGGGTTGCAGGTTAATTTGGTATCTTACTAATTGGTTTATCTGGCTGGAATAAGTATATCAGGAGCAAGAAGGTAGCCAGAGAAAGAGTGGGTCCCCTTGGGGCCAAAAGGTTAATCAATGTTTACAGCCAGGTGACATAGGCGAAGTCCGAAATGAATGTTTCTCATCTGTATTCACGAAGGTAATAGGGATGGAAGATAGGGAGTTCAGAGAGGGGTATGGGGTATAAAGGTTGGGACATTATGCTGCAAGTTATATGCTGTTGAGATCCTATTTGGAGTATTGTGTGCAGTTCTGGCCATCATACTATAGGAAGGGTGTGGATGTGCAGGAGAGAATGTGAGGGGATTTTAGAGGGATGTTTTTTTAAGCAGAGTGGTTGACATCTGAATCTCGCTAGCAGAGGAAGTAATGGAATTAGACCCAATCACGAGATTTAAGTAATATTTGGATTAACGCTTAAATAGACAATATGCAAAAGAATACAGAGCTAATGCAGACAAATGAGAATAGTGTACATGGCCAAAAAGATTAGCATGTACATGATGGGCTGAATGGTTTGCTTCTATGACCCTATAAATTCAGCTTTTATCAATTATCAGCTGGTAAGAGCCCATGAACAACTGACCGACCGCCTTGTATTTTTGGGGTATCATAACTTACTGTAGCCATTTATTCCTGGACCAGTACTAATACCACTTTTCAATGTTGTCTGTCCTCATGAACATTGTTGTTTATGGAAGCAGTCATGAAGCCAATTACATCATTTTTGTTTTCCAGATCAAAATGATGAATTAAATCTGAAGGCAGGAGACACAGTGTACTTGCTGAAGAAACTGGACAAAGATTGGCTTAGTGGGAAGTGCAAGGGACATACTGGGGTATTTCCAGCTAACTTTGTCAAAATTATTGTAAGTTGGACTTTTACAAATGGAAAAACCCATGTTTTAAAATCCTATCTTTCACTCTCTTTCCCTGCCTTTTTCTATTTCCTTCACTGTTCATCTCTAGTTTGTAAACTTTCTCCTCTTCTCAATATTTTTCTTTATTATTTGTTCTTTTTTTCTTTATCTCTGTCTCTTCCAGCTTCGGCAGACTGAGGGGAGTTCAAAAAGCTTGCCTTGTTTGACAAAATAAAAAATTGGTAGATTTTTTATATATAGACTATCCAGTCATTGGAGAGCAAACAAGTTCAGATGGAAGATGCACTTTGACTCCATCAGTCAGGAAGCAATTAGGAAAACTCCTCAAATTTAGCTATAAACAAGAGGACAAACTTTGTGCTCTGCATTCATAAGGCGAAGATCCTCTGCTATACTGAAGCACAATAAAGATTCATGTTCAAATCCTGCAAAAGATGGACCATATCTCACATCAAGGCAAAGGCAGACTTTGATGGTAAAATTCACCATGGTCTTCAATACACTACCACATGCTGTGGTCAATTAAGGAAAAGGTTGTTTGAAGATCAAGATGTCAGACTGGACTGAAGCTTGTGGTCTACTGGGCAGCAGTAATCCCTTCAAGAACTGCCCTAACAACTCCAAGCACCTCAATCCACTGTAAAGATACTACAAATCCTGCTCCACGAAATCCTACAATTCACTGGCGTGGTAAGGAAATCAGCGCTAAGTCCTTGGGCAGGCCACATCTTTTGCATTTCCGATACCAAACTCGTGAAACAGACACACTATTCCATTCAATATGGAGAAGGAGCATTCAAAATGGCATTAGGAAATTCAAGTCATTTTTTGAAGCATGGAGAACCCAACATGAACAATGGAAGGAGTTCATAAACTACCCAGCCCTTCAAGCATTATCTGTCCTGTCTGTGGAAAAGCCTGCGCTTCCCATATTGACCATGTCAATCATGTTGACCATGTCAACCATGTAACTGAACTGGAATAAATAATTGCTGGTCCTTAGAGGCTACTAAAGACGAAAATATGACGTTTCCCTCTCATCTGTGTACACATGCACATACATATTCACCCACCTGCTTCGAACAATGATTATCTTGAGAAATCTTGGCCAATAGCCTTGGCCACAGGCTGTTCACTGGAGATCAGCTAATAGTACTGGTGATTTGTTCTATGATTTAAATATTAATAACTTTAATTTACCTTCCTGTACTATTCTCATGGTCTGGAAACAGTTCAAGAAGGTTGGTAAGGGTGATATTCAACAGCAACAAAGACTTTTTGCATAATTTTAATTCTTTTTGCTCTTTAAGAAAATGTCCTTCTCCATATTTTCTAAAATGGCTGGGCTAAGATTGGGAACTCTCCATGTCGGAAAATCACTATAATGAATATTTTAGGCATGAATATTTAATGTCAAACTGGTTAGTGAACATCATATATCTGATAATCTGCACTTCGTATTTATTCTTGGGCAGTGATGATTACTGTATGATTGCTTTCTGCTAGGTTGATCTACCTGCTGATTCACAGGAGACCAGTGGGAAGAAAGATTTGTTTAAATCAACTTCTCTTAACAAGTAAGACTGTTTTCCAGTAATTCTGAAGCATGCTCTCTCCAATTTGAACTTTTATGCAGAATCCAGATTGGAGGAGCATAGAGATTTCAATACGTTGTAGGGCTGGAGGATGATGCAGGTAGGGAGGGGAGGGGTGTGGAAGGCCTCCAACATATTGGAGAATACCAATGAGTGTTGTAAAATCAAACCAAGTGCTTATGTGGGTGAAGGTCTGTAGGTAACATAACTTAATGTGAGTTGGTACTGAGACCATGATGATCTTAAGCTTCCTTAGAAGGTAGAAAGGAAATCCATTAGCAGGTGAGATTCCACCATAGGAACACCACTTTCAAACAAATTAGAAGCAACCAAAGACCATTCAGCACCTTGAGACTGCACTGCCATTCAATGACAGAACTGATTTACTTATAACTCCAACTCTTCATTTCCTCCAAACGTCCACAAACTATGACCCTCTTACTTATCAAGAATTTATCTTCCTCTGCCGTGAACATTTTCTAAAAGACATCGAGCATCGCTATCTTTTGAGGAAGAGAGTTCCAAAATCTAATGACCCTCTGAGAAAAATGAAATGCCGTATCTGTTTAAATGAACAACTGTTTTGTGGGGCAAAACATTCTCTTTCTGCTCATTCCGTTAAAACCTCTGTACTCTCTCACTCTTCTAAACTCCAGCAAATAAAAGCCTACCTTTCCTCATAAACCAGTCTGCCCATCCCACATATTGATCGAGCAAACCTCTGAAATGCACTCAACACATGTGTCCTTCCACAGTACATGTTCTTTGAACTAGGAACCATGCACAATAACTATTGCCCATCCAATTGTAAATGCCTGCAGAAATCAAAGTGGATGGGCCAGAAATGTCCTACATTCTTCACCTGTCTTGCAGCCAAATTGCATCAATTTATGGCAGTATATTGATAGCAAAGGCAACTTTATCACTAACCCTTTTTTAACCTGACTGCTATTTGATTGTGTTCTTCCGTTATTCCATAAGGAGGATATTGTGGAGGCCGTGGGGTCCATCATTACCTTAGAGACATAGAGTGATACAGCGTGGAAACAGGCCCTTTGGCCAACCTTGCCCACACTGGCCAACATGTTCCAGCTACACTAGTCCCACCTGTCCGCGTTTGGTTCATATCCCTCCAAACCTCCAAACCTGTCCTATCCATGTACCTGTCTGTTTCTTACATGTTGGGATAGTCCCAGCCTCAACTACCCTCACCACCCTTTGTGTGGAAAGGTTTCCCCTCAGAATCTCATTAAATCTTTTCCCCTTCACCTTGAACCTTTGTCCTCTGGTCCTCGGTAGCGGCACGGTAGCGCAGCGGTAGAGTTGCTGCTTTACAGCGAATGCAGCGCCGGAGACTCAGGTTCGATCCTGACTACGGGTGCTGCACTGTAAGGAGTTTGTACGTTCTCCCCGTGACCTGCGTGGGTTTTCTCCGAGATCTTCGGTTTCCTCCCACACTCCAAAGACGTACAGGTATGTAGGTTAATTGGCTGGGTAAATGTAAAAATTGTCCCTAGTGGGTGTAGGATAGTGTTAATGTGCGGGGATCGCTGGGCGGCACGGACTTGGAGGGCCGAAAAGGCCTGTTTCCGGCTGTATATATATGATATGATATGATACTCTGGGCAAGAGACTCTGTGCATCTACTCAATCTCTTCCTCTCATGATTTTTTCTGCTTTATAAGATCATCCCTCGTCCTCGTGCACTCCAAGGAATAGAGTCCCAGCCTACTCAACATCTCCCTATAGCACAGGCCCTCTAGTCCTGGCAACATCCTTGTAAATCTTCTCTGTACTTATTCCAGCTTGCTTTCCACCTTCCTGTGCTGCAACACCAACTTTGTCAGCCATAGAACAGAGTGTTGGAAGCTTGGCTGCATTAGTATTTACATTGCCTCCATAAAGGGCTTCTTTGCGCTTTACTTTTGGAATGCATTACTTTGCCATGTCTCTGATCATCCAGAGGAAATGCTCCCAAACTGAGAGAACCCTACCCTGATTATACTAATTCTGCACTGCAAGCCAAGGCCACATGACATAATTATGCTCGTCAGCCAACTCCAGAAAATGTACAATCAGCAGACTGTACTTTTCACCTCCCAGTTCTGCATTTACATCATTTGTGATGGTGGACTTAGGTTCAAAGGAAATCTACTGAGATGTGTCTATACTTGTTATAGCTGCTCTGTTGAAATCTTTGCTCATGTGTCTTATTCTTTGATGATTTTACAATTCATAATTTGTAACTGTAATAGCATTTTGAACACATACTCTGCATATTATTACGTACTTCTTGCACTTGATTATAAGTAAACTCAAAAGAATCATGGATCCTAACTATAATAGAAACATAGAAACAAGGTGTAGGAGTAGGCCATTTGGCCCTTCGAGCCAGCACAGCTATTCAATATGATCATCTAAAATCAGCAGACTGTATTCCTGTTTTTTCCCCATATCCCCTGATTCCTTTAGCCCTAAGAGCTAAATCGAACTCTCTCTTGAAAACATCCAGTGAATTGGCCTTCACTGCCTTCTGTGGCAGAGAATTCCACAGATTCACAACTCTCTGGGTGAAAAAGTTTTTCCTCATCTCAGTCCTAAATGGCCTACCCTTTATTCTTGAACTGTGACCCCTGGTTCTGGACTCCCCCAACATCGGGAACATTTTTCCTGCATCTAGTATGTCCAATCCTTTAAGAATTTTATATTTTTCTGTAAAATCCCCTCTCACCCGTCTAAATTCCAGTGAATACAAGCCCAGTCGACCCATTCTTTCATCATATGTCAGTCCCGCCATCTCGGGAATTAACCTGGTAAACCTATGCTGCACTCCCTCAATGGTAATAATGTCCTTCCTCAAATTAGGAGACCGAAATTGCACACAATACTGCAGGTGCGGTCTCACCAGGGCCCTCCTTGCTCCCAAACTCAAATTCTCTCGCAATGAAGGCCAACATACCACTAGCTTTCTTCACTGCCTGCTGTAATATTTAAGATTGTACAATAATGTAGATACTTAATGACCTATCGTCTACAGGGGACCTCGATGTGTGGCTCGCTTTGACTTCGAAGGAGATCAGCCTGATGAACTCACTTTCTTTGAAGGTGATGTTATTGCACTGAAAGAGTACACGAATGAGGAATGGGCTCGAGGAGAACTGAAAGGTTGTACGGGAATTTTCCCTCTGAATTTTGTAGACCTTGTTGAGGACCTACCAACTTCTGAGCAGAAGACAATCCAGAGTTCACCTCTTTCACCAGGTGAGTGACTTCTGAAGTACTTATTGCCCTGGTTAGACCATACATCAAAAACCATGAGTAATTTTGCACACCATCCCATTCAAAAGATATATCATACTAGGAGAGATTTGCCAGAATGATACATGGACCTTATGTTATTTTACAAGGGGAGATTCCACAAATTAGTTTATGTTCTGCACAATTTAGGAAGCAATTTGATTCAAGTTTACAAGGTATTGAGGAGAATCTTGATAAGATAGAGGAAAGCTATTTCTGCTGGTTGGAAAGTTCAGGCTATGGAGGGGAGTTGAAAGTTTAGACGCAGGTGTGAAGTTTTGGGAAAGATCAGGAAAGGTTGGAACTTTTTCTTGTCCCTGGGAAAATGCAGTTGTAAAAGTTTAAATAGCATCAGAGAGTGCATTCATAACAATGTTAAGTGAATAAAGGACTTCAGTGTATTGAAATTTGAAAAGCTGCTTATCATTTACTGGGTTTATACAAGTACTGACTGTGATTGTTAAATTGCCACAAAATATCATTCTGAGAAGTTGCCAGTTTTGTCCCTAGCTATCTGTAACAAAACAACAAAATTGTTATTGTTCTATTGATTATTCAATTTTGCATCAGTATGTTGGAATTTTAGGCCCATTGCAAACAACCTTGAATTAGAGCTTGTTTCTATACATTTTAATGGATCGACTGGACTTAATCAAATAATGGATCAACTGCGCTTATATTAAAGAATGGATCGACTGGGCTCATATTCACTGGAATTTAGGATGAGAGGGGATCGTGTAGAATTATTAAGGGACTGGACAAACTAGATGCAGGAAAAATGTACCCAATGTTGGGGGAGTCCAGAACCAGAGACCAAAGTTCACGAATAAGGGGTAGGTGATTTAGGACTGAGGTGAGGAAAAACTTTTTCACCCAGAGAGTTGTGAATCTGGAATTCTCTGCCACAGGAGGCAGTGGAGGCCAATTCACTGGATGTTTTCACGAGAGAGTTAGTTGTAGCTCTTAGGGCTAACGGAATCAAGGGATATGGGGAGAAAGCAGGAACGGGGTACTGATTTTGGATGATCAGCCATGATCATGTTGAATGGCAGTGCTGGCTCGAAGGGCTGATTGGCCTACTCCTGCACCTAAGAAAATAGGGTTGTTATGTAACACATTGCTTATGTTTCAAATTAGGTGAGAAATAGTATTGGGTAGACTGATGGGACTGAAGGCTGATAAATCCCCAGGGCCTGTTGGTCTGCATCCCAGGGTACTCAGGGAGGTGGTTCTAGAAATCGTGGACGCATTGGTGATCATTTTCCAACGTTCAATTGATTCAGGATCAGTTCCTGTGGATTGGAGGGTAGCTAATGTTATCCCACTTTTCAAGAAAGGAGCGAGAGAGAAAACAGAGAATTATAGACCTGTTAGCCTGACATCGGTGGTGGGAAAGATGCTGGAGTCAATTATTAAAGAGGTAATAAGGGCACATTTGGATAGCAGTAAAAGGATTGGTCCAAGTCAGCATGGATTTATGAAGGGGAAATACTGCTTGACTAATCTTGTGGAATTGAGGATGTGACAAGTAAAATGGATGAAGGAGAGCCAGTAGATGTAGTGTATCTAGACTTTCAGAAAGCCTTTGATAAGGTCTCACATGGGAGATTGTTGAGCAAAATTAGAGTACATGGTATTGGGGGTACTTATTGACATGGATAGAGAATTGGTTCGCAGACAGGAAGCAAAGAGTAGGAATAAACGGGCCCTTTCCAGAATGGCAGGCAGTGGCGAGTGGAGTGTTGCAAGGCTCGGAGCTGCGGCCGCAACTATTTACAATATATATTAATGATTTGAATGATGGAATTAGAAGTAACACTAGCAAGTTTGCAGATGACACAAAACTGGGTGGCAGTGTGAACTGCGAAGAGGATGTTAGGAGGTTGCAGGGTGACTTGGACAAGTTGAGTGAGTGGGCAAATGCATGGCAAATGCAGTATAATGTATATAAATGTGAGGTTATCCACTTTGGCAGCAAAAACAAAGAGGCAGATTATTATCTCAATGGTGTCAGATTAGGTAAAGGGGACGTGCAACAAGACCTGGGTATCCTTGTACACCAGTCACTGAAAGTAAGCTTGCAGGTACAGCAGGCAGTGAGGAAAGCTAATGGCATGTTGGCCTTCATAACGAGAGGATTTGAGTATAGGAGCAAAGAGGTCCTTCTGCAGTTGTATAGGGCCCTGGCGAGACCACATCTGGAGTATTGTGTGCAGTTTTGGTCTCCTAATTTGAGGAAGGACGTCTTTGCTATTGAGGCAGTGCAGTGTTGGTTCACGAGGTTAATCCCTGGGATGGCAGGACTGTCATATGAGGTAAGATTAGACTGGGCTTGTATTCATTGGAGTTTAGAAGGATGAGAGGGAATCTCAGAGAGACATATAAAATTACAAAAGGACTGGGCAAGCTAGATGTAGGAAAAATGTTCCCAATGTTGGGGGAGTCCAGAACCAGGAGCCACAGTCTAAGAATAAAGGGGAGGCCATTTAAAACTGAGGTGAGAAGAAACTTTTTCACCCAGAGAGTTGTGAATTTGTGGAATTCTCTGCCACAGAGGGCAGTGGAGGCCGATTCACTGGATAAATTTAAAAGAGAGTTAGATAGAGCTCTAGGGGCTAGTGGAATCAAGGGATATGGGGAGAAGGCAGGCACGGGTTACTGATTGTGGATGATCAGCCATGATCACAATGAATGGCGGTGCTGGCTCGAAGGGCCTGATGGCCTCCTCCTGCACCTATTTCCTATGTTACTCAATCACTAAAGTCTGAAAATCAAATAGTTTTTAAGATATGTTATTTGAACCTCTCCTCAGGTTCGAACAGACTAACAGATGATAGAACAATTGAGACCTCAACACCTAATCAGGTAAGTCTGCTTACGTAATGACAATTTGATCCTCTCAAATACAAATATGGCTACACGTTGATTCAACAGTCAGAAAAAAATCTTGCCTTTTGTTTTCGCTTGGTTATAAACTTTTATATTTTCTGTTGAACTGGAGCTGTAAGCACACATTTATTCTATAAGCGAATTAAACTGTAAATGTTTAACTTATTTTTAACTTGTTTTTATAAGGTGCTTTTCATTTACTTTTATTCTGAAAGTCTGAATCTAGTCTGTAGAAGGGTCTCGCCCCAAAAGTCACCCATTCCTTCTCTCCAGAGATGCTGCCTGCCCTGCTATGTTACTCCATCATTTTGTGTCTATCTTCAGTTTAGACCGCAGTTCCTTCCTACACATTTACTTTTATTAGATGTTTGCACATTTGCATTGGTAATATTCCATTCTTTAACTTGTTTGCTAGGCTGATGAGGCCTTGCACAATGTTTATGATTGAAGGGGTAGTTTTCACATATTTAAAAATAGGAGAGGCTGTATTTGCATTGGCCATCGCAGCTCATTGAGAAATGCGCAATAGTGAACCATGAGGAAACATGACATTGAGGTCCTTCAGAGGTACAACACCTCTTGCTTTATCTGTGAAATAAAATCACTTCTTGTGCTTTTCCTTTGCTTTAATCAGTTTTATTTTCCACTGCTATGAAAACAAACTGACCATTTCTCTCTAATCTCTGCAGGTTGGAGATTTGGACTTGCAGTGGTGTGAGGCAGTTTATGATTTCAAAGCAGAAGCTGGTGATGATTTATCATTTAAACGCGGTGATCGAATTCTCATCTTGGAGCAGATGGACTCTGAATGGTACAAGGGAAAACTTAATGGGCTCGAGGGAATTTTCCCATCTGCATTTGTTCGAGTCTGCTCAGGTATTTCTGCAATGAGACGAGGAATATTCAATAATCAAATCATAGGAACAGTCTTTGTTTACTTTTTAAACCTATAATTTACATACGTTGTCTTATTAAAAGTACCACTTTGCATGAGACCTATGAACCGCCTATCACTGTGTTTCCGTAATGATGATGTCTGGAGTTGCAAAGGACAGAAATTGCATGCTATGTGTAAATGGTCCACATTTATTCAAATCTACTGCCGTCTTATTTTAACAAGCGTATGTTAAATTTCGCACCTGCTGACTAAGAGTTCTTGATATTTCCACACTACATATTATCCTTTATACAATGACGCCCAAATTCCAGTTACATTGGTCACCTGCTAGGGATAATGGACCCCTTCAGCCAACATTAAAAGTCCTAAAAAAACAACTTGATTCTAGATGCAGCGTGAATAATTAGTGGGTAGGTTGCAAGTAAATTCCTGGAACCGATATCAGGGAAATAATGAGTAAGTGAGATTGAGAGAGAGAGAACCTATAGTTTATCTGAAAGAGTTGTAGGCTAAAATAAGGTTTTGGAGATTACTTCTGAGCTATTTGGGCTTTCAATATTTCTGCAT
This sequence comes from Rhinoraja longicauda, assembly GCF_053455715.1. Classification (NCBI taxonomy): domain Eukaryota; kingdom Metazoa; phylum Chordata; class Chondrichthyes; order Rajiformes; family Arhynchobatidae; genus Rhinoraja; species Rhinoraja longicauda. The sequence goes on from NC_135953.1 coordinate 122,590,371, forward strand.
AAATCATTTTTCAGCAACAACTAGCTCTGTAAAGCAACAGTCTTCTGGGAATAAAAGAGGAATGGCCAAGGCACTATATAACTTTGTAGGGGACAATGAAGATGAGCTTAATTTTAAGGTATGTAATATAGCAACAAGTCTGCAATTTGATTAGATTGTAGAAACATAATGAATAAAAGCAAAAGCAAGACATTTGGCCCCTCGAGCCTGCTCCAGTACTTAACAAGATCATAACTCCACTGTCCAAACAACACTTCATCTCCCATCATTTCTTTGGTGTTCAAAAATCTATCTCAACCTTGAATATACTGAACAAATTAGCTTCCATAGCCCTAAGATTTAAAAAAATCCAAAGATCTGCAATACATGCAGTGCTTATCTTAAATACATTAGCAAAAATATATTGATTATCATATCATATCATCATATATCATATATATACAGTGCGGAAACAGGCCTTTTCGGCCCACCAAGTCCGCGCCGCCCAGCAATCCCCGCACATTAACACTATCCTACACCCACTAGGGACAATTTTTTTTTTTTTACATTTACCCAGTCAATTAACCTACATACCTGTACGTCTTTGGAGTGTGGGAGGAAACCGAAGATCTCGGAGAAAACCCATGCAGGTCACGGGGAGAACATACAAACTCCTTACAGTACAGCACCCGTAGTCAGGATCGAACCTGAGTCTCCGGCGCTGCATTCGCTGTAAAGCAGCAACTCTACCGCTGCGCTACTGTACCGCCCTGATTCCATGATACTAGCCAGTTAAAAAACATGTTAGGACTGGCAGTATTTTTGTTATTCAATGGATTTGTAAGTGCACCCAACTAATAGTTTAGGTCCAATGCAGTATTCAATATTTTCCTCTCAGTAGTTCGGTAACCCTATGACAGAACATTGTCAACACCTGATTAGTCCAGCGCTTCATCGAGACCACACATTGACTGCGATCGTTTCGCTGAACACACGCTCAGTCCGCCTTGGCCTATGCAATCTCACTGTTGACAAACACTTTAACCCCCTCCTATTCCTATACTGACCATTCTGTCCTGGGCCTCCGCCACTGTTAGTGTGGCCACAGGCAAATTGGAGGAACAACACCTCGTATTTCGCTCGGGCAGCTTACAACCCAGCGATATGAACTTTGATTGCTCTAATTTCAAGTAACTCCTGCATTTCCTTCCCCCACCCTAGTTGTCCTACCAGTTCCACTGTTCACATCCTTGTACCCCTGTTGTTAGCACATCTTCCCCAGCCAGAAATGGGCCATTATGGGCTCCACCTTTCCTGAGATCAACTGTTGCAGCCCTGATTTGTTGTGGCCTTTTCTCGCCTCCAATGTCCCCCCCTCCCACCCCCACCTCTATCTTTCAGTCTGAAGAAGGTTTTCAACCTTTTCTCCAGAGATGCTGCCGGACCCACTGAGTTACTCCAGTATTTTGTGTCCAGCAATTGGCAGCTGAGGTGTTGGAACTTGGGCTGGTCTCCAAAAATGTTTCCTTTTTTTCCAAACAACAGTTGCTTTCTGTTGTCAAGTCCTCATTCTTCACAAACTAAAATGGGATTTTCGAAGTTTGGCCAGAAAAGGGGGAGAAGATTTATGATAAATAAGACGACCTGGTCATTGAGGGGTATGAAGATGACTGTTCTAATTTTTTTTGATCCTGGAAGTTAATGGAAAGCAGTAAAAAGATTTGAGTGTACATCAGTTCTATAGGATACAATACGAGCATACATTTTGATTAAATCGGATTTCACGGAAATGGTAAGAAATGACTCAACTGGGAGGTCAAAAGAAGTATATATAGGTAGTCAATGGAATTCGTATTGGAGTGGAAAATATTGAAGATGTGACATTAAATTGCCATGGTGAAAGAGGGTGGTAAATAATGCAAGCTTTTTGAAAGTGAACAGCTGGTAGTACTGCGGCCTCGCAGCGCCAGAAACCCGGGTTTGATCCTGACCACGGTCTGTGTTTGCATGTTTAGTTTAATTCAGAGATACAGCGCAGAAACAGGCCCTTCAGCCCACCAAGTCTGCGCCGACCAGTGATCCCTGTACATTAGCACATTAACACTAGGGACAACTTGCAAATCTTAATGGAGCAAGGGATGGAGGGAGGCAAGGTGGCTGAAGATGAGTAAGGTGGGTAAATCAGTCAATTGAAAAGCATTCAAGAGTTACAACTATAAACCGTACAAATTATCTATAAATTAACATGAGGCCCAATCTGGATGCAAAGTCTAACTCTGATGAAGAAAGATTTTAGTTTGAGGTGATTGGACTTGTGTCTTGCAGTGACTTTATACTAATGCTATATTATGGGTGTCTCACCAGCTTTGAAACACACAACATTTTTTAGCACATTGCTGATTAGAGATGAGCACCATTTTATCTTGCATAGAGACGTGCTAGTTTACATATTCCTTTGGGCTAAGACTTGAACATATCCAAATGTCACGAGGATTGTTTATCAAAATCAACAAAAGGTATAAGAATATAAAAGATCGACCAGGAGTAGGCCATTATGTCCATGGACCCTGTTCTGGCATTCAACAAGATCTTGGATCATCTTGGTCTTGCCACGACTTTCCCATTACCCTCTACAGCCCTGTTGCCCGAAAATCTATCTCTGTTGTGAATTCACTTGATGACACTCCCTCCACAGCTCCTTAGGCTAAAGAATTTCAAAGGTACATAATCCTCTGAATCAAGTTCCTCTTCATCTGTCTCAAATGGGCAATCCCTAATTCTGAAGTTAAGCTTCCTTGATCTAAATTCCTCCTCAAGAGAAAACATTTTTTCAACATCTACCCTGTGAAATGAAAATGAGCAAAAGACATCCCAAAAGCTGGCACAATGTCGTAGTGGTAGAGTTGCTTGCCTTACAGCGCCAAACACCCAATTTTCCAATGATAGATATATGGCTAACGATTAAATAATGTTTGTTCTCCTCGCTCTGTTGTCCTCAGCGAGAATGCATTTCTTGTTTTCCCAACTTGAATGTCCCCTTGTGTAATGTCAGTTTGCTTGAGCTTTCCCAGTCCCTGCTTTCATCTACACATGTTAGGCTCGGCAAGGACTGAGCTGCTTGAGCACACTCTCTGGATCCCCATAGGCTTCTCACTCATAGTCAGACTCATAGTCAGTCTTTCAACCACTGACTATGAAACCACTGACCACTTACAAAAATAGCTTTTTGTAATTTCTATTTGATTCAGTCTAGTTAATCATCTCATTTTGGTATCGATGTTAATTTTAAAACTTTTGCAATGGATTGCCACTGCAGGGTTTGCTTGTTAATTCAACTCTGACTTTTAAAAAAAAAAACAGCTACACAGTCGCTCATTCACCTAATTCTGATGCTTCACCAAATTCTGACCTTTGTACTCTGTTCCAAATGCACTCAGTTGAAAACCCATACAACTCGTGTCTCACGAGTCCAGCCAAGTTGTGCTTTTTTTTCTTTCGGTAATATGACCACTTGTCACAAGACCACATTAACAAACGTCAATCTTTGTATTCTTGGCGAAGCTGTATTCCAGCAAGTTCCAAGGTGGAAGGGTACAGATACATTTGTTATACATTATGGACAAAAAGGTGTGTTGGCAGAGAACTGAAGCGTCACTTCAGAGTTACATCTTTATTTCATCATCCTAGTTCCACAATTAAAATTTTAATCAAAGTAACTTTTTAACAAGTTGGATTGGAACTAAGAAATGCAACCTGAACGGTTCCACGTGGACTAAGTGTGGAGAAACTGCAGAAAAGTTCAAATGTAATCTATGTGATAAAGAAGAAATCAAATATTGTAGTGATGTTATAAATACGACAAACATTGCAAAATGTATTAGACTAGTAAGAAAACACAACATAAATTATTGAAAAGCAAAAATGAAACCTATTAAGATTTTATTAAATAAAGGGTAACAAATTGTTTATTTTACTTTCCACCTGACACCTCATTGCTACTGGATTCACTGCTGGGAAAATAAAGGATGGGCTGTACCAGGCTTGCCCTTGAACGCCAATGAAATTGCACTCTGCATTATTTAGAATTAATTGGTCGTATGTTTCTTGCTGAAAAAATATAGTATTCATTGAGTGCGTTAAACATCAAGAAAGGGAAAAACCTATTGGACATACTGTTGCAATATTATTACTTTGATCATAGAATCTAGTTATATGTTGAATAATACCAATGTTTTTACATCTATCACATTGTTTTGTAAATTATTCTCAAACTTTATTCTTAATTTCTAAATAAGAGTCATAGATTTATACAGTATGGAAATAGGCCCTTCGGCCCAACTTGCCCTTGCTGACCCCACAACACTAGTTCCACCTGCATGCTATATGGGCCATGTATCCTTCTCAACCTATCCTATCCATGTACCCTGTCTAAATGTTTCTTAAATGCTGTGATAGTGTCTGCCTCCTCCGGCTTGTTTCATACATCCGCCACCCTTTGCGTAAAAAAAAGTTAACCCTCAGGTTCCCATTAAATCTTTTCTCCTTCGCCTTAAACCGATGTCCTCTTGTTTTTGATTCCCTTACTCTGGGCAAAAGATTTTGCGCGTTTACCCAACCTATTCCTCTCATGATTCCTTACACTTCTGTAAGATTACCCCTCATCCTGCTTTGGATTCCATGCAATCTAACCTTCCAGAGCAGCCTACCATGCATCCAACCTTGTCAAATGTCTTGCTGAAATCCATATACACAACCTCTAAAGCTTTGCCCTCATCAACCTTCTTGGTCACGTCTTCAAAAACAATCAGATTTGTGAGACACGATCTCCCACGTACAAAACCATGTTGACTATCCATAATCAGCCCCTACATACATCTAAATGCATATGTATCTTATCCCTTAGAATACCCTCTAGTAACTCTGACCACAGATGTTAGGTTCACTGGCCTGTTGTTCCCTGGGTTTTCCCTGCAGCCCTTCTTGAAGAGAGGCACAACATTTTCCACGCTCCAGTCTTCTGGCACCTCACCTGCATTTAATGACAACTCGTAAATCTCAGCCAGGGCACATGCAATCTCTCAAGCTTCCCAGTGTCCTCAGATTCATCTGATCAGGCCTGGGAGATTTGTCTTTCTTCATACGTGTCAGGACCTTCAGCACTTCGCCTGTAATATTGACTGCTCTCCATTGACTGCCCCAAATTCCCCAGTCCTCATGTCTTTCACCACAGTAAAAACAGAGGAGAAATACAAGTTGAGGACCTTGCCCATCTCCTGTGGCTCTACAGAGTTGACTATTTTGATTCCTTTGGGGTCTGATTCCCTCCCTCTTGGTTTCCCTTCTTCCCATTATGTACTTGGAAAACCTCTTGGGATTATGCTTAATATTATTTGCCAGAGCTATCTCTGTCCCCTCTGTTCCCTCCTGATTTCTTTTCTTAAATTGCAATCTGGTCCATATTTTACTTTCACTCATTTCTATTTTGATTAACATTATTGATACTCTCTGCTGTTTTATTGACTTTGCAGCAACACCTCGAAGACTGCTTTGTTTCTGAACAATGAAACAAGATTAAGTAATTTAATATATTGCCCCAAAGTACTCATTCTTTAGGATTGACCAACAGTGTAATGTGGCTGTGCATAACCAGTGCAGGAACCTATAAAACGTTAAATATCATTAATTTGTTTTCTGGCCATGTGACATGTATATTAATCCGTGCATACCAGCCCCTTTTGTCAAATAAAAAGCACTCAACGTCATTAATTTGTAGTAACATTCTAGTGTATGTGTAAATATTAACAGATACTGTATCTAAATGATTTTTTTTCTCCCCAAGATTGATGATACAATTATCCTCGTCAAATCCATAGATGCTGACTGGCTGAAAGGGGAACTAAAGGGAAAAGAGGGGATATTTCCCAGGAGTTTTGTTCAGGTTCTGAAAGACCCATTGTGAAATACTCTTGCTGAGACTGAACGATGAATATGTGGAGCAGAGCTGAACTTTGTCAATCATTTATTTGTACCAAAGGAACACAAAGCACGTGAACACAACAGTCAAGCAAATTTAGTTGTTGAAGTAATTAATTAAATGTTCTATTACTTGTGAACTGGGATGTACCACAAGTCACTTGGACGCAGTGGGTGGATGGGTGGTCAGGATTTGTACTCTCAAGCTATACTACGGATTATAATTTTACTCCATGACAATTATACATTGGTGAGAAATAAATTCCAGTATTGAATGAGGAACGTAAAAATGATATTATTACAATGTAAAATTACTCACTGATGTCAACATATGCTGGTGGACAGTGATGGGCTGGTTTTCCCATTTGTGCTGTCATCTTTAACTTGCATATCAATTGGGAAATTTACCTTTAATGTAATGTCAATGAAAAAAAAGCATCACTGCATGTTATTTCATATCTTTTTAAAGAAAAAATGTTTATACAAAAAATAAAATTTGGCTTCATGGTTTGCCTGTAGTATTATTCAACAGTAACTGGGCATTGGCAGAAACAAAATTATTTTGGTGTGGATTCTTCACCAGTGATGTTTCTCAGTATCAGTGCTTTGTGATAAACTTTTCAATAAACAATATTTATTTCAATTCTTTGGGGATTTTTTTTTTTCAGAAATGATTTCAAAATATAATCATTCAGCACTATTGGAATACTTTATTTTTTTCACTGTGAACGTATAAATTGCATCATGACTCATTAATCTGCATTTTAACACACCTCAAAGCAAAACATAATTTGTTAGCAGTATGATGAAAATTGATTTCAACAATGCTGCCATCTGGTGGTCATATTCATTTTAACACTGAGTGCTTTTGAGTCGAAATCTTAGATACAGGTAAAATAATACACTATAAATAGAAACCATTGTACTCCAAAGGAAGTGTGCCTCCTCTAAAGGCCATTGATGGATAACATTCGTAAGTCTAAATTGTCAGGATATGTGGGGTTATTTAATAAATGGAAAGGGAGGCAAGCTTGCTACAAGTCAGAACGTGTTGCAGCTGGGTAAAATATAGCAAGTGGTGTACTATGTGGGCTAGTCAATGCTGGGGCACTTACAACTTGAAATTGTTAAATTGGAAGTGTGCAATCATTAATTGGCCCATGTGGAATTTTAAAATTGCAAGTAAATTAGAAATCGAGCAGAATGTTATTGTCGGAGATCCAAGATCCTGCAGATGCTTTGCAATTAGGTTTATTATTGTCATATGTACAAAGGTTCTCAGCATTGTAGCACATCAGTTTCAGAGACAAAGACCATGGCCGCAGTGAGGTACAGGTGATTTGGACTATACCCTAGCGAGGAGGAGAAAGAACATCCTGGGTGGGACTAGTCTTTGATTGTGTTGGCTACTTTTCCGAGGCAGTACGAAATGTAGATGGAGTTAATGGTGGGGAATCTGATTTGTGAGATGCACTGGGCGACATCCGCAACATGTTGCAATTTCTTGCGGTCTTGGGCAGAGCGGTTCCCAACCTGTGGAAGTTTGTAAGAGTCATTAGAAACGTAGTGAATTTCCTGTCTTCTGAGAACGTGAAGATGTTGATGCGCCTTCTTGGCAGTCGCTTCAGCGTGGTTGGTCCATGACACAACATTGGAAATGTACAGTATACACCGTCCTGAAGTTCTCAACCATTTCCACTTCAGCACCATTGATGCTAATTGAGGCATGTTGCACTCCACCGCCCGTGGCGGCATGGTGGCACAGCGGTGGAGTTGCTGCCTTACAGCGAATGCAGCGCCGGAGACTCAGGTTCGATCCTGACTACGGGCGCCGTCTGTACGGAGTTTGTACGTTCTCCCCGTGACCTGCGTGGGTTTTCTCAGAGATCTTCGGTTTCCTCCCACTCTCCAAAGACGTACAGGTATGTAGGTTAATTGGCTGGGCAAATGTAAAAATTGTCCCTAGTGCGTGTTGGATAGTGTTAATGTGCGGGGATCGCTGGGCGGAGCGGACCCGGTGGGCCGAAGGGCCTGTTTCCGCGCTGTATCTCTAAATCTAAAAAAATCTAAATCTAAAAAATCTTACTGAGGTCAATAACAATTTCCTTCATCTTGCTGTCACTGTCCTAACACCATGTTACCAAGTAGAATGTTGACTGAAAAAAACACTGGAGGAATTCAGCGGGTCAAGCAGCATCTGTGGAGGGAAAAGGACAGAAAACGTTTTGAATTGGAACTTTTCTTAAGACTGAAGAAATCGAAACTTTGTTCTTTTGATTCCATAGAAAGGTACTGTTTATTGTTGGGGCAATTGTTGTAAAATTGGGACGATCATGCTTAATTTACTTGGGAACACTGGTGCGACCACATATGGAATATCTTGTATAGTAGAGGTCTCCTTATTTAAGAAGGAATGTTAATTCATTAGAAGCAGTTCAGAGGTGTATCTGGCATGGATTTTTCTTATGAATGGGTTGGACAGGCTAGGTTTGTGTCCACTTAAGTTCAAATTTTTGAGATGGACTTGATTGAAAGTTTTAAAATCCTGAAGGACCTTGACAGGCGAGCGATGGAGATGATGTTTTCTCATCGCCCATTTAAGTAAGCAATGAGGTGAATTATTTTTCTTTCAAAGGGCCATTGGTCATAGGAGTTTTCATCTTCAACGGCTTGTGTAGGTAAAGGAGCAATTTTTACAGCTCAAATAGATGTGGACTTGACAGGCATGGTGTCAAATGGTTACCAGGAGTGGGCGGAAGCTGGAGTTGAGGGTAGATTCAGATCAGCCAAGATAGGAAATGGTGAATCAGCCTTAAGGAGTCATATGGCCTACTTCTAATTCGACTTTTCATTTTTGTAACAGAGATACAAATTTGAACGAGTGGATAACAATAAATTAGGAATATCTGTCGCGCTTCTGTGAGTTCAACATGAAGCTTCCTGGATGAGGAAACCTGTTTAGCACATAAACTCAGAACACCTTTAAGTTTACTAAAACCTGAACAGACAGCTGGAATAAAATATTAATACAAATAATATGAGATGTTACATGAAATTACTGAAAAGTATAATATATTGGAAATGTGCGTACTCTAATTATGCGTACTATACCTTATGTGCGTACTGTACCTTATGTGGCTTTCCCCCTCAACTATAATTCTTTCCTCATTACATAGGCGAACAGTCCTGTTTCAGTTTTCATAAAACTGCCCCTTTAGCTCTAAATATTACATCCTTTAACACAAGTTAATTTTAAACAAAATTCACCACCGTGACCATTCAGGGTATTCTGCCTATAACCCCATATAAGTTTCTTAGCTCTCCAAATCTAATAATTGCATCCATGACAATTTGGTGGACTCAATCAACCTATTGTTTATGCCATTCCTCCATCCTGTTTGTCCAATATAGATATACTTAATGTCCAACTATTAGCAAGCTAAGGTGGAGAAAAGTTTGAATGCCCCACAAAACTCTAGGATATGAATTACAATCAATTCTTACATTTTTGTTGATTGTATCCACCTGCAGGAGTGTGGGGGACATTTAATTGGCTTGGTGTATGTAAAAATTGTCCCTAGTATGTGTAGGATAGTGTTAATATGCGGGGATCGTGGTTGGCGCGGACCCGGGGTGCCGAAGGCCTGTTTCTGCGGCTATATTTCTAAACTAAACGGCAATTAAAAACCCCACATATGAATAAACTTATGGAATGAAGGTTTAATTCACAAATTAACTGAAATATCACCAAGGCTGTTGCCTGCCACAAAGAAAAGTCTGATAAGAGGAGCAGGGGGTAACAGTAATAGACCTCCCAATATTTGATTTTACAAATTCATAATTTTGATGTCCAAAATTCAGAATTTTACATCAAAATTCATAATATGGCACGTAATGCAATGTTTTAGCAAAAAAAAGTATGCACCCCAAATGCACATATGCATTGCGCTACATTCATGTGTGAAAAACGACTATTATTTCCAACAGTCTGTAGTTCTTGGACTACATGTACAATGTCAGGCCTATCATGAGTATATTCTGCTATTTATGGAAAGGTTATTGAACAGATACTTTCTGCAACACAAAGTAAAAATTGTTGTTTTGTTTTTTCTATTTTGCTTTTTCCTTACACATTCCAATTCTCTTATTGAATAAAAGAACAATGGTCATAAAATGTATGACTAAGTTATGAAGAGTTTATATATGCGACTCGTCTAAGCATACGGAAGTATTTGAATTAAATTTGCATATTGATAATCAGCCCAAAAAGGTGGTAATTGGCTTTGTGCCGTGTTTTATATTTTAACCCCGTCTTAATTAATGTAGTTATATAATCTTGAACTTAAATTTAATATTTACTCATTACAGTTCCTCCACTGATTTTCTGGCACTCGTGGTCCCAGCGCTTTGCTGGTTTATCCAGCTGGCCAAGGAAAAGACGGCTATGGGGATAGATATGCTCGCTCCAGCTGAGCTGGAGTTCCAGAGCCCCGGCGGCAGGTTGCAAATTCAACCCACCGATCGGCCATGGAAGTCCCGATGAGGTCGAGATTGGCTGCCTTGCCAAGCCTGGGTGCCACATTTTCAGGGAGACTTCCAGGGTGGGGGGATTTCTCATGGAACCCCTAGCGACCGAATTGACAAATTGGCCATGGAAGTCCCGATGAGGTCAAGATTGGCTGCCTTGCCCAGCCTACGTGCCACATTTTCGGGGAGACTTCCAGGACGCGTGGTGATTTCTCTAGGAACCCCTAGCAGCCGAATTGACAAATTGCAATTACCGACTGTTTCGCGGAAAATTGTGATGCAAAATCGGAATGGCGGAAATGAAATAAGAAAACGTAAACTTACCGCCAAATTCGGAAGGGTTGGGAGGGGTGCAGTAACACATGCAGCAGCATTGTGAGGCCATTAAAGAAAGCAAATCAATCTCCTGAGTCATTTCAAGAGAAGTGGGATTGAAAAGCAGAGATGAATTATAGTGAACAGTATTCAACCTTGGTTTGATCGCAATTGTGTATAGTTCCATTTACCATACGGTGTTATTTTAAAAAAAGCTTTGAAACAGATACGACTTACTTGGGTCTTCCATTGAAAAAAATGAACAGGATATGACTCATTTCACAAGGTGTGGGATGACCTGATAGAGCTATTTAAGATATTTCTTTTAGAGATACAGCACAGAAACAGGCCCTTTGGCCCACCGAGTCCACAGCGACCAGCTATCCCAGCACATCCTACACACACTAGGGACAATGTACACTTATATCAAGCCAATTAACTACAACCCTGTACATCTTTAGAATGTGGAGGGAAACCGAAGATCTTGGAGAAAACCCACGTGGTCACGGGGAGAAAGTACAAACTCCGTACAGACAGCACCCGTAGTCGTGATTGAACCCGGGTCTCTGGCGCTGCAAACGCTGTAAAGCAGCAACTCTACCGCTGTGCCATCGTGCCACCCCTAATTAGGATTATTTTGATTATGAAATGTTTTTAAAGGGTAGTTGCAGGAGAGATTTCTATCAGCTGGGGGCTCAGATCTGAGGCTAGTAGTCTAAAACGTAGTCCAATAAATCCTAGAGGGAACTCGCCTATATGCAGAAAGTGGTTAAACCTTGAACTAGTGCCACAAAGAGTAGTTGCGACAATTGGATTGGTTTACGAGGTTACACAAGGGAAGGAAATATGTTAATATTGTTAGAAGTGTGGAAAAAGACGTTGGCTAGTTTCTGAGCTGTAAAGATGGACTGTTAGATGAGCACTTCAATTGCCAGGATAAAGAAAATTATAAACTAAGTGGTAAATAGGATTAGCACAGATGGTTACTTGACCATTGGTGAACATGGTGAGCTGAAGAGCCTGTTTCTGTGCTTTCTGACTCCATAGCTGTAAATATGGTATGTCACTAACTTAACATTTCTCAAATTAACATTTGGTCTAATGGAAAAATGTAGAAAAAAAAATTTGCATTCAACATTGACCAGGAAATGTTTCTCATAGTTTCATAAAACTTTTATCATTCTCCCTTCAGTGATCCGACTCTTAAGAGAAAACAATCCAAGGTTTTCCAACTTATCCTTATAATACACTCCAATCCAGGCAAAATCCTTCTGCACCTCAAAAGCCTCCTAACCTTGCCGAAGTACACATAATATTCCAAATGTGGCCAAAGCAGTTTTATAAAACTAAAACGTGACTGCAACTGTATATTCAATATCCTGAGTCCGACTGATGAAGGCAAGCATTTTGTATGCCTTTACTACCCTAGCCACTAATGTTACCACTTTCAGGGAGCTATGGACTTGCACAAAAGATCCCTGAAAGTATACTGCCCTCCTCGTGGAATGACAGGAGGTGGAAGCAGATTGTATGGGGCAGAGAAATTGACAAGGCATGACAGTAAACTTTGAGCATAGATATTCTGAGGAAATTAGGCATGAGTATTTTACAAATAATAGCCTGATTATCAATGGTGGCATCATTGTCCAGAGGGAAATACAAGAGATGACATTTGGTCCTATGAGATTGAAGTTGGACCATCAAATCACAATTTTTGTTGGCAAATTTGATATTTGGGTTGGTTTTGTGTTTGTTGAACAGAAAATGGGAGTAGGGTCCCAAGCCCCACTTGTGTGATCAGTGCTACAAAGGTTTCTGCTGGCCATCCTAGTCTCATTTCAGCAATAGTGTAAGAACCTGGCCCCGATTTAGTGACACACTTAAAACATTGTCAGTATGAGAAAATTAACATTAATTTGCAAAAGTTAAGTCATAACCAAAACACACCCAATCCACAGATCTAGCTGGATCTAATATAGCCACCTATTTTTATGAAAAGTTGCCCCATCATTAAGCTCCCATTTTTAGTTTGTTTATTGTCACATGTACCAAGGTAGTGAAAAACTTTTTTGTTGCATCTATCCAATCAGCGCAGACTATGTTACAAATGTGTATTTCCTTTAGTTTCTGTTGCATAAGGCCACTAAGCAGCAGCCAAAAATGGGATACAATTTGACAGAATGGGATACAATAATGATTTGCAGAGGGTTTAAACCATTAATTTCCTGGCTTGATGGAGGAAATGCATGTCACCAGTCAAGAGACTGGGCCCTTTCAGATTTGTGACTATTACAAGCCACGCTGGCATTTTGAAGGATGAGAGGGGATCTTATTGAAACATATAAGATTATGAAGGGATTGGACACGTTAGAGGCAGGAAACATGTTCCCAATGTTGGGGGAGTCCAGAACCAGGGGCCAGAGTTTAAGAATAAGGGGTAGGCCATTTAGAACAGATGAGGAAAAACGTTTTCAGTCAGAGTTGTAAATCTGTGGAATTCTCTGCCTCAGAAGGCAGTGGAGGCCAATTCTCTGGATGCTTTCAAGAGAGATAGATAGAGCTCTTAAAGATAGTGGAGTCAGGGGGTATGGGAAGAAGGCAGGAATGGGGTAGTGATTGTGAATGATCAGCCATGATCACATTGAATGGCAGTTCGAAGGGCTAAATGGCCTACTCCTGCACCTATTGTCTATTGTATGAGAAATCAATGAAACATATACCCAGCCTTTGAAATGCTATCCAAATTTGTATTTTCTCTAATACTACTGTGGAAACACACAAAAAAAAATGGGCAAGACATTTCAGATATCTTCAAAATGGTCTCCAGGTTGCAAGGTGAAGACTGCATCGATTATTCATCCCTAGTCCGCCTGAGCTGGTGGTGGTAACTGACTCCCTTATGTTCTCTTGGTAATGGTGTTAGTCTGCTACAGACTTGTCGATAGTTACACATGATAAAAATGCCATAAAGGCAGCCAGAGATGATCAGGCAATTTCAACATTTAGTTTAGGATCATACTGCTGCAAGCAGCACTTTGATGTCATGCACATTACAGTGAAGTTGCTGCAGTTTGCATATTCTATTTACTGTTCAATAATAACCTGGTTAGCAGCAAGGCATACATCCCAGCCCCAATTCACCGGCTGAGCAGAATGTAACACTATTCCGAGACACCAATCCAGCAAACTGGTGATACATGGCCTACCAACCATTGGTTTTCAGTAAATCAGTCATTAAATATCTAACTTTAGCCATACAAATGTAGCCAGAACGTTTATACATTGCCTTATTTCTATTTGAAATCAAATCTTCATTAAGCAATACATATCGTAACATCCCATTCTAATAAAACTACAAGATGGTTTATTCAACAGTATCAATTGTCATCCTCTGATTAGATGGTATCCAGTTGCTGCAGCATTTCCATTATCGATCGATAGTGTCACTGAAGACCAGGTCCTGTCCTATTCCAAGAGGCTGGTGTCTAAATGATTGATTTGATAACCACTAATCTTTGGCATTTGGCTCTTTACAAACTGAGCTTCACCAGACTTCAGATTAGTACATGCTCTTCAACAGGTTTTTTTGTGACAAGCTGTATTGGAATAGCGTAGAGAGGATGCAATGAGTATTGCACAGGAACTCCATTACAACTGAGTCATATCATTCTGAAGCCTCCAATTATATATGGGTAAATAAATAACAAGGGAGCAGTAATAGAAGAGATGTTTTATTTTACACATTCAGACAGTTTCTTGGACAGGAGGTTCATATCCATCAGCTCGATCAACTTTAGCACCAGTCTCTTCTCCTGATGGTTTGCTTGTTCCACTTCCTCCTTCACCATGCAGCTCCATCAGTTTGCCCACTGGAAGCAAATATTCCCCATTATTGATTGGTCAGTTATTTTAACTAAACATTTTAATCAAAAACCAAAACAGTTAGGCTCATCCAGTGTTTTCAGTGCCAAACAACAGGCTTGTCTTAATGCATAATTTTGGTCAAAACATTTCTCATTCCAGCCCTAAAATTGCAATCACCTCTGCATTGATCGAAAGCTCATTCAATCCTTCCCTCATTCTTTTCTCTAAGACCAACTCTAATGGTGTTATTAAACCTGCTGACAAGGGAAGTTCATTAAGGGAAGTACACCCCCAACCATTAATAAATCTTAAGAGCAGCTCCCCAATAACTTTTCATTTTCATGATTGAATAGTCATAAAATGATACAGCGTGGAAACGGGCCCTTTGGGCGAACTTGCCCACACCGGCCAACATGTCCCAGCTACGCTATTCACACCTGCCTGTGTTTGGTCCTTATCCCTCCAAACCTGTCCTATCCATGTACCTGTCTAACTGTTTCTTAAATGTTGGGATAGTCCCAGCCTCAACTACCTCCTCTGGCAGCTTATTCCACACACACACCACCCTTTGTGTGAAAAAGCTACCCCTTAGATTCCCATTAAATCTTTTCCCATTCACCTTAAACCTACGTTTGATTCGCTTATGATTGATTCTCAAATCATCTTCATTATTTCTACCCTGGAGACCAATTAGTTTTCCCACCTCTTTCCGCTTCAGATCTAATGAAGGATCTTCAACTGAAAACATTAAATTCCACTACTCTCCCCACAGATGCCATCTGACCTGCTAAGTATCCCCAGCATTTTAGTTGATTTCTTGCACATGCAATTTTTTAATTAGTGAAAGGCTTGGATAGAGTGGATGTGGAGAGGATATTTCCATTAGTGGGAGAATCTAGAACTAGAGGTCACAGCCTCAGAATTAAAGGACATTCTTTTCGGAATTAAATGAGGAGAAATTTCTTTAGTCAGAGGACGGTGAATCTGTGGAATTATTTGCCACAGAAGGCGATAGAGGCCAAGTCAGTGGATATTTTTTAAGGCAGAGATAGATTGATTCTTGATTAGTACAGGTGTCAGGTTATGGGGAGAAGGCAAGAGTATGGGGTTAGGTGGGAGAGATAGATCAGCCATGATTGAATGGGGGTGTAGACTTGAAGGGCCAAATGGCCTAATTCTACTTCTATTCCTTATGACCCATTTAACTACACTTCATCCAATAAATAGGAACTCAAATGATTCTGAGATATGTCCATTTCTTTTGCAGAATATTCTGTGACCTCACCCTTCCCTTATTTTTCGATGATTGCACTTGACTGTATCTGCTCTCAGTGAAATAAGCCAATTTCCACATGGATTCTGCCCTCATCGCATCCCTTTCAGGGAATAGTCGAATAGCCAATACATGTCAGTATCGATTGTAAACTTCACTGTACTTTATCCCACTCTGTTTCTTGTGGGTACATTCCCAGTTTATCTTTACTGTATCCGTTGACATACTACCTTCAACAACACCGCTTCAGATAGGCTTTCCTTTTCTATCAATGTCCCCATACTTCTCCAGAGTTGACCTTTTCTCAAGGTCCAAAAATACGAGAACTGAACACTACCTTTGCACTAGGCAACACCGTTAAAAAATCTTGTACTTAATATAATTGTATTTATGTATTTATTTGTTTTTGCATTTATTGCATATATGTTTGTACGCACCGTCAGGATTGGCTATTTTTTTAATTTCGTTGTACTCGTTGCAATGACAATAAATGAATATTATTATTATTATTATTATTATTATAGACACAAAATGCTGGAGTAACTCAGACAGGCAGCCTCTCTGGAGAGAAGGAATGGGTGATGTTTCGGGTCGAGACACTTCTTCAGATTGCTAAGTCTCAAGGCTCAAGTGTATCTGCCTATTTCCTATACTTCTGCCCCTCCACTGCTTCTAAACAGTACTGAACGTCATTTGTCATTGACTTCCATAGCAGCAGCCCCGTCCCCATCATCAAACGGACCTTCTTCTGTAATATGACATTAATAAACACATTGTCCTCTACCTTTCAAGATAGGCTTTTGCACCTCCACCAGTACAAAATCCACCCTACATGCAGGAAATTGCACGTATGCCCGCATAAGTGGCTAAGTAGGTACAATAAGTTTCTTAAAGACATTTGGACAGGTATGCGAACAGAAAAACTTGAGGCATATGGTTAAAATGAGGACAAACAAGACTAGATTAGATGGACATCTTGATTGGCACAGACAAGTTAGGTTGAAGAGGCCATTTCCGTGCAGTATTGCAGTTCTTCAGCAATTATAAAAGGCAATTAAAGGCCAACATACAGTTTCCAGAATTTAAAATTGGGTTGACCTTGCACCAACTAGAGCCCTGGTGAGCATTTTGAATTTTATGCAGCAAAAGTTCACCTGGGAGTGTACAAGAAGCGATGAAACAGAGTGGGCCTGGAGTTTGGAAGAATGAAAGGTAATCTCATTGAGTTGCGCATAATTCTTAAGGGGATTAGTGGCATAGACGCGGAGTTCATGTTTCATCTGGCTGGAATACCCAAAATTGGGCTATTTCAAATAATGAGGGCAGCCATTTAGACATGAAAATAAAATTTATTTGCACAGCAAGGGATAAATCTTTGGAATTCACTACCCAAGAAGTCTGTGGAACCTCATTCACTCAGTATATTTGAGACTGATAGTTTCATAGGTTTTAAGAGAATCAAAGCATGTGTGGTAATCTGTGGAATTCTCTGCCTCAGAAGGCAGTGGAGGCCAATTCTCTGAATGCATTCAAGAGAGCTAGATAGAGCTCTTAAGGATAGCGGAGTCAGGGGGTATGGGGAGAAGGCAGGAACGGGGTACTGATTGAGAATGATCAGCCATGATCAAATTGGATGGCGGTGCTGGCTCGAAGGGCCGAATGGCCTACTCCTCCTGCACCTATTGTCTATTGGTTAGTGCACTTAACTAAAAGATCAGCCTGAATAGTAGGAATGAGGGATAAATGGCCAATATCCTACTCCTATGTTTGGGTACTAATTCTTTTCAGTATATCTATATCAAGATTAACTGATTTAATATTAAATACAAATTCTAAGAAATTGCCAACTAAGATTAAAAGTGTCACACTCGCACTTACTAAAGCATACATGGCTACTTATAGCATGCATTTCAAAATCATTGTTATGATGTAACCTTGTTGCCTTAACAATTCAAACTAAATCTCTCTGCAAATGATTTTCTGGAACTCATTTCCTTTAAATATCATTTGTGGTTTGTTCTGTGTTGAATTTCACTGGATTAGTATTGTTGTTTTCCAGTATTGATTCACAAAATGCTGAAGTAACTCAGCAGGTCAGGCATCATCTCAGGAGAGAAGGAATGGGTGACGTTTCGGGTCGAGACCCTTCTTCAGACTGATGTCAGGGGGGCGGCCCCTGACATCAGTCTGAAGAAGGGTCTCGACCCGAAACGTCACCCATTCCTTCTCTCCTGAGATGCTGCCTGACCTGCTGAGTTACTCCAGCATTTTGGTGAATAAATACCTTTGATTTGTACCAGCATCTGCAGTTATTTTCTTACACTACCTGTTGTTTTCCAGTAAATCGGCAATTATTAAATTAACTTTCTCCTTTCTTTCTTGCGTTCTTTGAATATTTAAGATAAACCTTTACACTTCACTAGTCATCTTTATTCCCCGCTTGAAAATGTGATTACCTGCAATCTGAATAGTCAGATCAAAGTGTTTCTATATTCATTTCACATCACTGTAATTCTTGATAACCATCTCCACTATTTATGATAACACATATTTTCGTGTAATTTGCAAGCTTACTAATCAAGCCTTGTGCTTTCTCATCCAACTATTGAAATAGATGACAAACAGCAATGGACCCAACACCAATCCCCAAGGCACACTGGGATCACTCAATCCCCAATCACAGGCTTCCAATCCGGAATACAACCTTCCTCCGCCACTTCCTGCTTCTTATCCAGGGGTTCTGCACCTAATTAGCTAGATCCCCCATATCCCATCTAACTTCGATATTATATTGGTGAGAAAGTTAAGCTCCAACCCTGCTTCCCTGGCATCCTCTGCCTTAACCCGCATTTGCTGAAATCAGAAGTGTCTCCATTGAAAAAAAATGCTTTGCTATAAGTAAAAAATACTCTTTGTAAATTGCATCAATTTGTCTCTCTATGTCATCCTCAGTCAACTGTTATCCTCATCACCATAAATTCATACTTTCAAAATTCAATGCATGCCCTGGTTTCCCACCACTCTCATTTTCATACACTGGCTACCACTACATAAAGGTTTGAAACATTGCTGAAGCTCCTCGATGAGTGGCATTCCTTCAAGTCATAGGTTCCAATAATCCTTCATACAGAAAATTCTAGCTCCGTCCGTTTATATTGTCACCTTTCCAAATGCTTTCCTGCTCTTAAATCAGCAAAGGGAGCATTCAAAATCCAGCTAATGAGCTTGGAACATTTTCAGAGGATTCACAATCATATTCTTATTGTTGAACTTCAGCATTCACAGTTTGATGTGACTACAATATAAACAGCATAAAACTTCAAACGTCAAAAGACATTTTGGAAGCAGAACTTACATTCAAATTTGGGTTTCTTCAACATTTTGACCTTCCGGACATACACATCATGGAGCGGATAAATGGATTGGCAAGCTTTCTCAATATCCTTGCCAATGCTGTCTGGGATCCTAAATAGTAAAGGATAGAAACATTACAAATTTATAGCAAATTAATATTCATGTTAAAGCTGTTCAAACATATTTCATCTCACAAACTACTTCTTTTGTAGGGTCAACCAAAAGGACATGAGCAGCTATTGTCTCAATTAGTGAATCCTACTGGAAAGCAGACACCGTCGATAATTCACTACAGCACATCTTTCTCAAGGTCAAAGTGATCTACCACATATGAATTGCTTGTTTCATCAGGGAATGGTGATATCTGAAAAAATAAATTGAATACATGGATTTCCCCCCAAGATAAACTGCAACGAGGACAAACTTGACCCAAACTTTAGTAAATTGCAATGTTTGTGCAACAAATAAATCAATCACAAGTTAGTAATTCAAAAATACGTAATGCAGGCTGCAGAATCAAGTTATATCTTTTACCTCCACAAATACAAACACCACAGCCAATGCAGCTCAACATTTCCACATTTGTGCTTCAGCTCGCCATATCCATGCTAACCAATCAGCCGCCATTTATATTGCTCCCATTTACCAGCGTGTTCTGTAGCCTTCCAGGACACATCAATTCATCTCTCATGTAATTAAAATGTTGTCAAAGTCTCTTTCTCCACCAATCCCCTTAGTCAGTGAATTCCTCAGTCAGTGATTTCCCAATTCCAAATACCTTCAGAGTTGAGAAACTTCCTCTCACCTCCTCTCTACCCCCCACCCCCCCCCCCAACTTAAATGTGCTTCTAATCTTATACACCTGTTAAGACAAAAAGTTTATGATCAGGTGGATCATAAACATTACTGCACCTATGTCTCAATTATTTTGGATACCTCAACTAGGTCAACCATCAGCTCCCCCCTCCAAGGAAGCAAACCCAGTCTCTCCTCGTACTGAAACCTCTATTCCAGTCAACATCATGGAAAATCTCCTCGGCATCCTCTCCAATGCAACCACATCCTTCCTACTGTGTGATGATCAGAACTACAGGTGCCACTCCAGTTGTGGCCTAATTTGTTTTATAAAACTGTCCACTCAGTTTTTATTCTATGCCCCAGCTACTGAAGGCAACTATCCAATACACCTGCTTCACCAGGCTTCTGGGATCTTTGATCTCATACATCAACATCCTTCTGCTCCTCAAATACTACCATTATTAGATCTTCCAAATGCATCACCTCACACTTGAGGATTAAAATTTAATCTGCTATTGCCTTGATCATCTTGCCTTGTGATCAATATTCTGCAGCCCAAGATTACCCCCCCCCCCCACCCCCGATTATCAACTCCACTAATAGCCCTCTGGGTGCAACAATGAATCACCCATCAAAGATGGGTGTTAGCAAGGTAGAAGATAAAAAAGAAACCCTCTCAGTAATATCATAGGAAGCTATGAGGATTAAAAGTCCCGGAAAGGAGGGACGTGGCCAAGCGAACTAATGACCTGAGAAATATCAGGATTAAAAACGGGGAAAGAAATAACGAGGCTTTAATGCAATTCCAAAACAAATGGCTCTGAGAAACGCTGACCCTGCACCTTGGGAGGAATCTATCAAAAAGAGCCTCAGAAAAGAGGGTTTAACAGTGGGTATCAATAATCTGTTGAAAAAAACTACAGCTTCCAGGTAATAACGAGAATCAAAGGAAGAAATTAGAGACGCACTGCGTTGAGGAATGGGAAGATTAAAAACACAAAACTGATAAAAGTAAGTTTTGCACTTCACATAGGTTTAAAGCAAGGGAGGGAAACATTTAATAGGAACACGAGGGGTAACCTTTTCACACAAAGGTGGTGGGTATATGGAACGAGCTGCTGGAGAAGGTAGTTGAGATAGGTACTATCACGCTTGAGGAATATTTAATCAGGTGCATGGATAGGATAGGTTTGGAGGGACATGGGCCAAACGTACGCAGGTAGGACTAATGTGGATGGGACACGTTGGCACACTGTAAGACTCTATGACTCTAATGTCTTCCTGTCAAGGCATGAAGATTCTGAGGAACTGAATAACCATACAAGGTGAGAAAGAAAACTGCTTCCGAGCCTTAAGTGTCTAGGTGACCAAAGCTATCAAAAAAGTTCGAAAAAAGTGCAGAAATAAGCTCCATTAAGCAACACATGCCAAAACTACAGATCCTAGAGATCAATCGTGGATGTATCATGTGGAGATGGCACAGTAAGAGAAAATGCAGGTGCTAGAAGAATGTATTTGTAAAGAAATACAATCTCCAAAGGTGGCCTGGGCTGAGTAGACAAAGGGAGAGATTAATATCCAGGCTACTCAAATTTTGATTTGTTTTCCAAAATCGTCACTGTTGATCATGGAGTCTAATCACCAAAACTGACCAGACATCAATCCCACCTATATTTTACCAAAGAGCCCAGTGTTACAAGCTTGTGAATTCCTACAATATTTGTAGGAGATGCTGCCTGACCCACTGCGTTACTCCAGCATTTTGTGAATAAATACATACAATATTTTAAATCTCTGTCTGAGTTTGTCATCTTGGGCCCATGACTTAAATTTCAGGCATATGTTTTCCTTTGAAAGTGTCATGTTTCTGCATCCTGGGAGTAGTAATCCACTAATGTGGATCATGTCACTTTGATATTTTCCAACCCCAGCTGGAAAGGCACTGATAATTAAAATAAATCAGAGCTTGTATTTGCTGAACCCCAACATCTCTAGGGCCACTGTGACATCAGTAACCACCAAGAACCTCTGAGTAACGAGGAATATCTAGATCATTGGATTTCCTCAGCCTAACTAGTCTAAGGGGATCGAGTAAAAATATTTTTACTACCGTAAAAATATTCAGTGTGATAAGAAACTGGACGAAGAACTTATCTGTTGGAATTAATTTTTAAGCTAAAATCCTTTGCTGAGTGAAACCGTCCAGATTCTAAGTCGACTCTAGTTAGAATGTATAAAGAGGACTGTACACACGCAGATCCATCATTCCAGTCAACTCTTGCCCCAATGGGTCATATTTGTTTTTTGTTTTTTTTTGCAGTTTCATAAGAACCATATGCTCTTTTCTACATCAAACATTGCTTTGCACAGGCAGTTTTCCATTAAAAGCACTTCAATTTTACTCCAAAGAAATGCAAAATACCAGATCATTGAAAGAAATGTGAATGTCAGCTGTTCTAGATTACTTACAATTTGTTGACTATCTCCTTGAGATCGTTGGTTTGTACTTCACGAGTCATGATTTCTACCATCTTCTTGCGGATTGTACGAACCTGCTGGTGCTGAGCATAGGAGGTTTTGCGAATCTGGTTGTTACGCTTCTTGGTAAAACCCACACAAAAAAGGCGCAGGAGGTACCCATCTGTGGTTTTGACATCAATGTGAGCTTCAATCATAGTCTAAAATGAGAAATAAAAATTAAATCAGTAAAACTAGAACTTAAAAACATAATTTCCAGGGTTACAAGTCTACACATGAAGAAGCATGGAATAGAGAAACTTGCAGAATAACTTTACACCAATATTAATGCAGAGATGACAAGATAACTAGAAAGATTGCCCAGTGCAACTGGAATAACTTACCTGCTACTTTTCATTACAGCACCAGGTAATGTTTAATTTTCATCCAATAGAGCAGACAGTGCCTGGATTTCAACATCCATTTCAAAATACAATATTATCAATAGTGCACTAATTCTTTGATGTGGGATGAGAACCAAAGGCAGCAATGAACAAAATAAAAATAGCAAACTGGCGGGGATACTCAGCGGGTCAGGTAGCATCTGGAAAATGAACAGATGATGTTTTGGGTCGGGATGTTTGTGCAAAAAAGATCCCTTACCAATACAATGTCCATCCATTTCCCTGCACAGGTGCTGCCCGACCTATCTGAGCTCCTCCACGAGTTTATCTTTTGCTCAAGATTCCAGCAACTGCAGTCTCGTGTCGCCAATGAAAGATAAAAATCACTTTTAATGCAAGTCTCAGAATCTTTCGATCTGCCAAATCACAGCTAGGACTGGTTTATAAGGTTAACCGTTGATAACATCTCCTTCCCAGCAGCCTCAGTGCATCAATGAGGTAGGAATTTCAACCACAAATTCCATCCCATATGCCGTCTTGACGGGCAAAATAGTACCCCAAACCAAGACATTTACATTTGTGATTCAAAAGTTCCTGCTCCAAATTTATTATAGAAGACTGATGTTTTTGAGTGAAATGAACTCCAAAGCTGTACATTTAAATGAGCACAGGGACATTTGGACCAAATATCTGAAGCAATCTAACCATGTACAGAGGCGGTGCAAAGTCTCCAGCAAAGACAAAGGAAGTACAGTAGCACAGCTCCAGCAACCCAGGATGAATCCTGACATCTGATGCTGACAGTGTTAACTTTGCATGTTCTCCTTGCATGGGATTCCTGGATACTCCACTTTCCTCCCACATCCCAATTACGTACAAGTCGGCAGACTATTTGGCTACTATAAATTGGCTCGTGTGTAACTGAGTGGTATAATTTGACGGTGGGCTGTGGGAATTTGTAGGCTGTGGGAGGAGTTAATGGAAATGTGAGAATAAAATCGATTAAGGCAGGAATTGCGTAGAAAGTGGGTGTTGAACAGCCTGTTTCTGCTATATTTTTCTACAAATTTAAGGAAGAACATATTAAAACACCCTCAATTAGAAGAACGTTGAAGAAAGTTCAGGGATAAAACAAGAATTAAAATTAAAATGCTGCAAATGCAGATCAGGCTGCATTTTCATTCAGAATTCTGCAAAAGCAAAATTCACGATTCAAATCCTAGACAAATGATCAACATCTTTACCTGCCATTTTTTGACCATCGAGCACATCTTATCACGTGTTAAGTCCATGCCGTGAAAGTTGGTCAGGCAGTTCTTGCCCTGAACATCTTCGACGATCAGCTTAAATTTGCGGAAGGCCACTTCATCGTTCTGCAAATCAGCAAGACTCACCTCAAATACTCGGCCTTTCAAGCCTTCTGAGGCAATTTCTGCATGATAATAAGAGAATAGAGAGTCAAGATCTCAATACGGTAACAATCATTTTCACGTAACTACTTTAAAATTATATATTGATAGTAGTCAAAAAGGTCACAATAGCTGTTCGGTAGTGTTTGATCTGTGGGCCCATTTTGGACGTTAGATTGATTTTCACATCTCATTGAGCATCTATGATGTTTAAACGTGAAAATATTTTCTGACATATTCACAGGATAGTTTGTGTAAATATTTCACACTAGAGGATGCTGAAAAAAAAACTTACTAGTTCCCTGAGTTCTTGTAACCAAGGTTTTACCCAGGTTCCTAATGTTAAACATCGCTGGAGCCTTGACATCATACCAGTCCTTCTTAGAGAAGGGGTCCACACTGTGAAGACATTGGAATAAGATTTTAGAAAAGTAACTCACACTACACCTGGTAGCAATCAAGAGATAACTGTCAAAACAGCATGTGCTCCTTACAACCCCATAGCACATGGTAGAAGATTGCCAATATTAATGCACTTGGAATACTGTACCACACATGGAATCTTGTTTACTGTATGTGATCTCCCTGTCCACAGAATGACTTAGTTGCAATGGATAAGATATGTTTCAAAGGTTTATAAATTGCATTCCTAGTAGATTTACAATATGAACAGTGTAGGCCTGTATTCTTTCAAAGAATGATCCTTGTGAAACAGGCAAAATTCCTACAGGTGATACAAGAGTTATACATGCTGGAATCTCAAACAAAAAAAGTGCTGGAGGAACATAGCAATGTTTTAGAAGGATACTAACCCAAAATTTTGTGGGTCTGTTCCCCATCGTTCTGAAGGATCCCAGCCCAAAATGTTATTGTCAATCTAGTATTAAGGGTGTTGACCCGAAACGTCACCCATTCCTTCTCTCCAGAGATGCTGCCTGTCCTGCTCAGTTACTACAACATTTTGTGTCCATCTTTGGTTTAAACCAGCATCTGCAGTTCCTTCCTACATGTGTCATTGCCAATGTCCCTGACCACTCTAAGGGTCCCGACCCAGCGTCTACGCATTTCCCTCCACCGATGCTGGCTGCCTGGCCTGCAAAGTTCCTCCAGCACTTACGTGTTGCTCAAAATTCCTACATGGAATAAGATTTTAGAAAAGTAACTCACACTACACCTGGTAGCAATCAACGTGCAGCTACAACGTTAATGTTTCCCTGGTCCAGTATCTGGAACTATGGGTTACAGTCTCAAAATAAGGGATCAGCCACTCAGAACAGATTGAACCACCCCAGAGGCTTTGGAAGACTTTACCAATGACCGATAGGTTTACATGATACTAAGAAAATCAGTCTAGTGCAGGTAAAGTAGAAGTGATATGAAAGATTGGCCACAGTTTTCTCTAATGATCAAAAACCTCCTGCTTCAATAGCTTATATTCCACGTTTTTGAGCGTTGGCAGATCCATTGCCGCCTGGTTGCAAGCAGCTGCTCAGTGGACTGCAGCAGCCTGAATTTGGCGGCCCTATACTTCGCTTGGCACCGGCTTCGGGTTGTTCAATCGGTTGTGGGATCGCTGTCCCGTGAGGGTCACGGACCCTCATTCCCCGGGACCTGGAACCCACGGCCAGGCCTGGCCTGTCCCCGCCTGTCCGCTCCCATCCCCGCCACTCCACTCCACAATCCCCTCAACATCTGTGCCATCCGCCGGTCTTTGCCCCATTTCACCCCTGCCCCGTGTGGAGGACACGCATCGCGAAGCTGCACGGAGGTTTTGGGGGCGCTTACATCTTCTTTTTGGCGCCTTTCTTGCCGCCTTTGGTCAGCCGCTTGTTCTTGCCGACCGCCATGTCGCCCGCAGCTGCAAAGAGGAAGAGGCGCAGATCTCGCGACGCCTGGTGACGCCACCGAGCGCGAGACGTGGCGCGCGAGAGGCGGGATGACGTCACACAGGAGCGGCGCGGCGCGGCGCGCTTTATGAATGGGACGGGCGCTCTGCCAATAACAGGAGAGGAGAAGCAGCAGAATGAGACCATTCGGCCCATCGAATGGACTCTGCCCTTCAATCATGGCTGATCTATCTCTCCCTCCTAACTCCCACTCTCCTGCCTTCTCCCCCATAACCCCTGACACCTGCCCTGCCCAGTCCAGTCAACGCAGGCCCTGTCTCATGCACCAAAGATAGACACAAAATGCTGGAGTAAATCAGCGGGACAGGCAGCGACGTCTCTGGAGAGAAGGAATGGATTACCTTTAGTTTCTAGTCGAGGCCATTCTTCAGATACACAGGGGGGGGGGGGGGGGGGGAGTGAGACCAGAGATATGCAGGGGGTAAAACGACAAATCAAAGCAGACGATGATCAAGGAAATGTAGAATGGTTCATTCTTAGCTGAAGGGAATGGAATACCTTATTGTCACATGTGACAAGGTGCAGTGACATTATTCCACAAGGAAGATGACATTATTCCAATTTTGACATACTTCGGTGTAAACCAGCATCTGCAGTTCCTTCCTACACATTTTGTCAGTCTAATGGATCACCAGACAGCGGGCCAGAATTTCCTGGAGACGAGGCACGGGGCACGAAGCACGGGAGACGGGGGACGAGGCAGAGGACGAGGCCTGATAGAGATTAGAGATTTATCACTTTGCATCCCTGTCTTTAGGTGACAGGGGTATTCAATTGGTTTTTATTTTCCGAACATATACACAGGCATTTCATGACGTTTATTAAAGGCCAAAGCTCACACAAAGATAGACACTACTAAAAAGATAAATGGAGTTTTACTGCTATGCTATTTGTAGGGGGTATGCACACCTGGCCATAACGAACAGTGACGTGTGAAATGGTCGGGCCGGACCTTGCTGTCCTTATGGTCAGGTGTGCATACCCCCTACAAACAGCATAGCAGTAAAACTCAGTTTATCTTTGTGTTAGTAGTGTCTGTCTATGTGTTAGCGTTGGCATTTAATAAACGTAGTGAAATGCCTGTGTATGTGTTTGCCTCATTGATCTAAATAAATGAATGTGAAGAGTTCTCATAGCGCAGCGTGTGTGTCAGCATTTGATTTTAATGGTCAAAATGAATGCGACTTGAATCTTTGAATGACATGTCATGATAAAGTACTTACAAATTCAATAAATTCCGACACCTATTTTTATATATATCACCAAAATCAACTTTATTCAAAAACACTATATTACTATGTAAGATGGAAAACTGCATGCATCGTGGACTCCGCCCACAATCCACACCTGGCTGTTGCTGCTTCTTTTCAGTGGCCGGGTTTAGACCACAGGTGTGATGCTCGGAGGCGCCATTAACATGTGAAATGGTCTGGCGGGACCTTGCTGTCCTTATGGTCAGGTGTGCATACCCCCTACAAACAGCATAGCAGTAAAACTCAGTTTAACTTTGTGTTAGTAGTATCTATTTGTGAGCTTTGGCCTTTAATAAACATAGTGAAATGCCTGTGCATGTGTTTGCCTCAATGATCGAAATAAATGAATGTAAAGAGTTCTCATAGCGCAGCACGTGTGTCAGCGTTTGATTTTAATGAATGCGACTAGAATCTTTGAATGAGATGTCATGATAAAGTACTGGCGACAACCTTGCAAACCTGGGGACAGCATGCGACACCGCCCGCAATAAGCAACAATACCTGCGGACAAGCTAGCTGTCGCCGAGAAATTTCATACCGGATGATTTCTCAGCGACGCGCCGAGATCCACTACGATACTTTGAAGGTTCCTCACGATCATGCCCGCGACACCCCAGCGAACTGTCGGCAACAGCCTAGTGGAGACGGAGATGGAGATGGACAAATTCACTTACCAATTTCTTATTTAATTTCCCTGACAATTGTCTGAGGTTTATTACTGACCCTCAGCCGCTGTTACTGTTCTGCAGTAACTCTATGCTGCTGACCCTCAGTGATATTTGATCACTGACCTTATTTTTCCCTCAGTAACTCTATGTTACTGACCCTCAGTGATATTTAATCACTGACCTATTTTACCCTCAGTAACTCCATGTTACTGACCTAAATTTTGTCGGAACACCACAAGGAGTTAGCGAATGGCCGATTCTTCATCAGACTGGCGGATCACAGGAAATCTGAGGTAGTGAAAACTACTTACATCAGGGGCCCAATTCCTCTCTCCGCGTCCGAGACGACTCAGCTCCTTGACCGCTAACTCGCAGTGGCTGTCCGTTGAAATCTCACCGCTGCCACCAAATGTTAATACCGGTTCTTTTACCCTCAGTCTGGTTTCAATAATGATTGAGACGAACACTGACTGAGTACAACAGATTTATTACCACGTGGGACTTGACTCTAAAGTATCTGATCAGACTCCTCCCAGAGCTTCACAGATCTGAGAGCAAGTAAACTTGTCTTATCATATATTTATACAGAGTTCAAAGACTGGCAACAGTAATTATCGAAAACCAATCACAACTAATACACGTATACAGGAGGCGTTACATAGTTACAGAAAAGCAAAGTTATCCTACCAGTAATTGTCACATGGTCTCAAGGAAAAACACCAAACTTCATGATCTCATGCGATTAACTCTAACAGCCATTTATTACATCTGTCACACTATGGCGACAAAGTCTCTCCAACAAGGGCTCAGTCAAAGATCAGGTTCCTTATCACTATACTGCTGGGCTCTCCCTCGTCTATAAAAACACCTAACCATCAGCAAACACACACTCCCAAGGAGTGTATAATCAAAGACAAACTGACAGATCAAAGGTTTTTATTGATCAAGAACCAATCCCAACTGTGTCAGAGAAGCCAATTAAAAGTCTGGGGAGATGGTATGACTCTAAACTGAAGGACACTGATCAGGCAAACGAGCCTAGGCAAGAAATCATCAAAGGTCTAGCGAACATCGACCGATCCATGTTGCCTGGAAAGCTGAAAATCTGGTGCCTGCAGTTTGGGTTACTACCTCGCCTTATGTGGCCACTAACCATGTATGACATCACCCTCACAAGAGTCGAGAAGATGGAAAGAACAATCAGCTCTTTGGTGAGAAAGTGGTTAGGTGTTCCTCGATGCCTGAGCAGCGTAGGCCTGTACGGTCAGCGGATACTTAAGCTGCCTCTCTCTAGCCTCACAGAGGAGTTCAAGTGCACTAAAGTCAGACTAGAGATGACCCTGGCAGAATCGAGGGACACTGTCATCCGAGCTGCTGCCCCAACCCTGGCAACAGGAAAGAAGTGGACGGCTAAGAATGCGACACAGCAGGCAAAATCTGCTCTCCACCAAAGCGACATGATTGGGCAAGTCAAACACAGAAGAAGTGGCTTGGGGCTTAGCGGAAAGCGACCTTGCTGGAACAAGGCATCCTCACTGGAGCGCCGGAAGTTGGTCACGGCTGAAGTCCGCCGACAGGAGGAGTCGAGTAGGTGTGCCAAGGCTGTGTCACAAGCTAAACAGGGCCAGTGGATGAGATGGGACAGTGTGGAAAAGCGGAAGATCAGCTGGAAGGACATGTGGGAGATGGAGGCGAGCAGGATAAGTTTCCTCATTCGGGCAACCTATGTCGTCCTTCCTAGCCCAAACAATCTCAACCAATGGCTGGACGAAGATCCATCATGCCCCCTGTGTTCAACACCAGCCACGCTTAAGCACATCCTCACTGGGTGTAAAGTAAGCCTCTCCCAAGGACGGTACAACTGGAGACATAATCAAGTGCCTGGCAGCGACTCTGGAAAGCAGGAGAACAACCAACAATGCCCTGCCACCCAGAACAACCAACCCAATTATGCCAATTGCCTTTGTACAACTTTATTCTTTTTATTATTTTATTTATTCTCAAGAAGACTCTTGCACCAAAGTCACATCTCCTGGATATGACCTGCAGTGGGTCCTTTATTGCCCCCGGTCTCCCAGAGCTGGAGGCCGCTGGCCTCTGTAGTGCTCCTGGTCTCCCAGAGCCAGGATGCAATGGGCATATTTGGCCTGTCACATATGCCTCTTGGCTGTCTTTTTCATTCCTGACCTCTGCATTTTTCCTCTTCCTCTGTCTCCGTCGTCAGCTGCTTGAATTGGCTTCATAGAAACATAGAAAATAGGTGCAGGAGTAGGCCTTTCGGCCCTTCGAGCCTGCACCGCCATTCAATATGATCATGGCTGATCATCCAGCTCAGTAGCCTGTACCTGCCTTCTCTCCATACCCCCTGATCCCTTTAGCAAAAAGGGCCACATCTAACTCCCTCTTAAATATAGCCAATGAACTGGCCTCAACTACCTTCTGTGGCAGAGAATTCCACAGACTCACCACTCTGTGTGAAGAAATGTTTTCTCATCTCGGTCCTAAAAGACTTCCCCCTTATCCTTAAGCTGTGACCCCTGGTTCTGGACTCCCCCAACATCGGGAACAATCTTCCCGCATCTAGCCTCTCCAACCCCTTAAGAATTTTATATGTTTCTATAAGATCCCCCCTCAGTCTTCTAAATTCCAGCGAGTACAAGCCCAGTCTATCCAGTCTTTCCTCATATGAAAGTCCTGCCATCCCAGGGATCAATCTGGTGAACCTTCTCTGTACTCCCTCTAAGGCAAGAACGTCTTTCCGCAGGTTAGGAGACCAAAACTGCACACAATACTCCAGGTGCGGTCTCACCAAAGCCCTGTACAACTGCAGCAGAACCTCCCTGCTCCTAAACTCAAATCCTCTTGCTATGAATGCCAACATACCATTCGCTTTCTTCACTGCCTGCTGCACCTGCATGCTTGCTTTCAATGACTGGTGCACCATGACACCCAGGTCACGTTGCACCTCCCCTACTCCCAATCGGTCACCATTCAGGTAATACTCTGCTTTCCTGTTCTTGCCGCCAAAGTGGACAACCTCACATTTATCCACATAACCTTACATTTATCCACATTAACCTCATTTATCCACATTAACCTCACATTTATCCACATTAACCTCACATTTATCCACATTAACCTCACATTCATCCTCTGAAGAGGAGAGGTTGCTGGCATCAGTCTGTGGCGGGATACGTTTTTTGCCAGTGCTGCTTTCCTCATCTACCCTTGTTTCTTTGGCGGTATTCTGTGTTTTTTCTTTCCTCTTCACCATCATCTGCCATACCCTTTCTTGTTCTTCCCCAACTCTCTCTTCCATCTACTCCCTCATGGTGAGGAGTCTGGGGGTGCTTGTCTGGGGTTTGGGAGCTCATGGTGGTCAGGCTATCCCTTCTCCTCCTGGTCTCGTTTCTGCTGGGATCACGGTGGTGGTAGGGGGTGTTTCAACATCCCTGGGCTGTTGCTGGTAACTGGCCCTTTTATCACCTGTGTAGGCGCAGTGAACATGCGCACTGTGATCACCTGTCCTTCTGGGTGGAAAGGGTGAAGAGTGCTGCACTTTCAGCAGTGACCGCAGATTCCCCTTCTGCCATCCCGCTGGGTGCTTGAAAGTAACAAAGTATCTGTTATTGGGAAATGCTGGAGGTAGTTGTCCTTGGCCTCAAATTCGCAGGTCTCCTGCAGAACCTTTTTTGATGAGCTCCCTGGTGAAGGGGTTTCCCTCACCAAGGTCCTTCATCGTCATCCTGAGCGTGTTTTGAATCTCCTGTCCTCTCATAGAACTCAACACCGCAGTCATCCTGGTCGAAGTAAATTATTTAGCTCCAGCTAAATAAGTTGTTCGGTTTGCTCCCCAGCCAGCATGGATCCATCTCTAACCGAGCAAACTGATAAAAAGAGATACTACATTTGATCTGAGCCGAAAAGCCGACACGTACGTCTGTCACCAGGTACAGGACAATCATATGTTTCACCCACCATAGACCTTGTGGAACTGACAGGATTGTAAGGGGAGTAAAAGACACCTGTGGCTGATGACGGAAGTCAAGGACAGCATAAAAATTAAGGAGAGGAAGTATAACATAGCAAAGAAGAGTGGGAAGACAGAGGATTGGGACTCTTTTAAAGAGCAACAAAAGTTAACTAAAAAGGCAATACGGGGAGAAAAGATGAGGTACGAGGGTAAACTAGCCAATAATATAAAGGAGGATAGCAAAAGTTTTTTTAGGTACGTGAAGAGGAAAAAAATAGTCAAGGCAAATGTGGGTCCCTTGAAGACAGAAGCAGGGGAATTTATTATGGGGAACAAAGAAATGGCAGACGAGTTAAACCGTTACTTTGGATCTGTGTTTACTGAGGAGGATACACACAATCTCCCAAATGTTCTAGGGGCCGGAGAACCTAGGGTGATGGAGGAACTGAAGGAAATCCACATTAGGCAGGAAATGGTTTTGGGTAGACTGATGGGACTGAAGGCTGATAAATCCCCAGGGCCTGATGGTCTGCATCCCAGGGTACTTAAGGAGGTGGCTCTAGAAATAGTGGAAGCATTGGAGATCATTTTTCAATGTTCTATAGATTCAGGATCAGTTCCTGTGGATTGGAGGATAGCAAATGTTATCCCACTTTTTAAGAAAGGAGGGAAGAGAGAAAACGGGTAATTATAGACCAGTTAGTCTGACATCAGTGGTGGGGAAGATGCTGGAGTCAATTATAAAAGACAAAATTGCTGAGCATTTGGATAGCAGTAACAGGATCATTCCGAGTCAGCATGAGGTACACCACATCCACTGACTCTCCCCTGTCAATTTTCCTAGTTACATCCTCAAAAAATTCCAGTAGATTTGTCAAGCATGATTTCCCCTTCATAAATCCATGCTGACTCGGAATGATCCCGTTACTGCTATCCAAATGGTGCCTCGGTATCCTGTCCCAGGACGTTCGTCTTCTTTAAGCTGATGGTCAACCCAAAGTCCTTGCAAGCCTGATAGAAGCGGTCCATCAGTGACTGTAGTTCCTGCTGAGTGTGGGACACAACTGCTGCATCATCGGCGAACAACATGTCTCTGATGAGAGCTTCACGTACTTTTGTCTTGGTTCGGAGGCGGGTTGTGAGTAAAAATATGTTGCATGGCTTACAGAAAAAACACCGATGAGACACTTCTTCTTGTATGCCAGACATACGGAGATAGTACGGTTGATTTAGCTAAAGCTGCAAGCCACAGTAAAGATTACAACTGCCTTCTCTGGAAGTGGCTAACGACTTCTGGAGAAACGAAACTTAGCTTAGGAAAACACATTAAAAGGTTGTTCGTCACAAGATAGGCGGAGTATGTGTCAAGCGGGAATGTTGTTTGTCTCTGCCTATAAAGACTGACTGAATGTAACCAAGTCAGGCGAGACTCGTACAGATGCTGGTCCTCTGTGAGACGCTCCCTCATGAGAGAATAAAATCAGGCAACCGTCGAGTAACTAACAACTAAGTGTGGACACTGAATTTATTTATCCACACGGGTGAGGTTGAAGAGCTTGCCGTCTGATCTAGTACGCAGGTAGATCCCCTCTGTTGCGGTGCCGAAGGCATGTTTCAGGAGCAGAGCGAAGAAAATCCCAAAGAGTGTGGGAGCAAGGACGCAGCCTTGTTTGACGCCACTGCGGATGTCGAAGGGCTCCGAGAAACTGCCATTGAACTGTACTGTCCCCTTCGTGTTGATGTGGAAGGATTCTATCATGCTCTGCAGTTTTGGTGGGCAGCCGATCTTTGGGAGAGCCTTGAATAGGCCATCTCTGCTGACGAAGTCAAACGCCTTGGTGAGGTCAATGAAAGCAATATACAGGGGCATCCGCTGTTCTCTGCACTTCTCCTGGAGCTGGTGAAGGGAGAAGACCATGTCTACTGTTGACCTTCCAGCTCAGAAACCGCACTGTGACTCTGGGTAGACACGTTCTGCCAGCTTCTGCAAGCCTAATTGCTCCAGCCTTTCAACATACGACAGTCCCGCCATTCCGGGAATCAACCTAGTGAACCTACGCTGCACGCCCTCAACAGTTCACGTACCTCGGCTCCACCATCACCAACAACCTCTCCTTGGACACAGAGATTGACAAGAGGATCGGGAAGGCAGCTACAACTCTCGCTTGCCTCACAACTCGAGTGTGGACCAATCCAAAGCTGACAGTGAAGACAAAGGTAGCAGTCTATAACGCCTGTGTCAACAGCACGCTGCTGTATGGCAGTGAGACATGGACTATATATGCCAGACTGGAGAGAAGACTCAACACCTTCCACCTTAGAAGCATCTGCCATATCCTGGGTATATCCTGGCAAGACAGAGTGTCCAACGCCGAGATTCTGTCTCGCGCTGGCCTTCCGAGTATGTACACTCTACTCGGGCTGCGGTGGCTGGGCCATGTCCACCGCATGGAGGATGGCCGTATTCCAAAAGACATCCTCTATGGAGAGCTAACATCTGGGAGGAGAACCATCGGCCGCCCCCAGCTACGCTACAAGGATGTCTGCAAGAGAGATTTAAAGGCGCTTGACATCGATGTGGAGTCCTGGGAGAGCCTTGCAGCTGACCGTACGAGGTGGAGAAGTACCCTGAACCAACATCTCAAAACGGGGGAAGAGAAACTGATGAACACAGCGGCAGACAAGTGGGCACGCAGAAAGGAGCGCAGCAACTTGAACAAACCGGAGACCACACACAAATGTGACCTTTGCGACAGAGACTGTCACTCCCGCATTGGTCTCTTCAGCCACAAGCGACGTTGCTCTAGCCGAGGTGTGGAGCAAGCAGCCAACTAGGATGCATCATCCATGGTCAGCCATGACCGAGAGGGCCTAAGAAGATAACTGTATGCTTGTGTCATTTGTGAGCGGAGCACCAAGGCACATTCCTTGTATATGCATACTTGGCCAATAAACATTCATTCATTCATCTCCGTTTTAATTGGATTGCCTAGTAATGAGGAATATCAATATTTTTCTTCGGCCCTTGGTCAACGCTGGGAAAGTTCAAGGAACGTGCTTTGTTTTCATAAATTCCAATTGTATACTTAAAAAAGAATTCAGGATGTTCAATTTCCCCAGTGTACTTACCCTATCTATACAACTTCCTCCAGTTCCAACCTCTTGAGAATTCCTTGTTTCCATTGCCACACCAAAATAACGTTGTGGGCTGTTATCAAATAATTTATTTACACGTAATTTGGGATTAAATACCGCCAGAGTAGAGAAGCCAGTGTGTTGGGAAGAAGAACAATAAGTCCTTGAGGTAGAACCAAATCCAATTCTGATTTAATCACCCTCTCTCCTGACTTGCTGTGAGGCCAAATAAACAGAACTGAGATGAAGCGGAATCAGTTACAGAGTAAAGTGAACCTCATGAGATTGGTTTTACAACCATTCTAGTGCTGGAGTAATTGCTCCAAACTCAAGTCTGGGTATTTGATCAAGACTGTGCAGGAAATGTTGGGTCTTTGATGCATTCCTCTTCCTTTCTGTATAGCGAATAATTTGTACTGCAAGAACCGCTCCCTTCTTGCTTTGTAACGCCCTTTAGTCTATTAAATGTTTGAAATTTGTGTTCTTTCAATTCCTGACCTTCCTCAAGATTAATTGTTTAATGATTTTAAAGATCTCTGTTCAGATAGCAGCCATCTTTTCTGAAGATGGCTATTCATTCTTTGCTGATATGCATTTCCTTGTATGTTAGGGAACAAACATGCAAATTAGTTCCTGGAATTCTTAGACCATTGGGATCTGTTTTGGGGTAAGGGTAAATTGTACAAAACGGACGGGTTTGCACCTCAACAGGCGGGGGACCAGCATTCTGACAGGCAGGTTTGCCTCTGCTACATGGGTGGTTTTAAACTAAATCGTGGAATAGTGGGGGTTGGGTCAAATGAGATAGGCAAGGATGGAGTTAAAAGGAAAGAGAGTATAGGAAAAGTTAAGACCCCAGAATTAACAGGACAGAAAGCTCACGAAGGGTTAGGAGAGTATGGCCAAGTGTAATAGGGATCGACGTGAAAGATGAGATGAGTAATGGATTAAAAGTATTATATATGAATGCGCGAAGTATAAGAAATAAAGTGAGATTGGAGGCTCAGTTGGAGATTGGTAGATATGACATTGTGGGGATTACAGAGACTTGGCTGCAGGATGATCTGGACTGGTAACTGAATATTCAGGGTTATACATCCAAAAGAAAGGACAGGCAGGTGGGCAGAGGAGGTGGGGTAGCTCTGTTGGTGAGGGATGAAATTCAGTCCCTTGCGAGGGGTGACATAGGGACTAATGATGTAGAGTGATTGTGAATAGAGTTGAGGAATTGTAAAGATAAGAAGACACTAATGAGATATATCTACAGGCCCCCAAACAGTAGCCCGGATATAGGCTGTAAGTTGCAGCAGGAGTTAAAACTGGCATGTAACAAAGGTAATGCCACTGTGGCGATGGGGGATTTCAATATGCAGGTAGACTGGGAAAATCAGGTTGGTTCTGGACCCCAAGAAAGGGAGTTTGCAGAGTGCCTCTGAGATGGATTCTTAGAGCAGCTTGTATTGAAGCCTAACAGAGAGAAGGCAATTCTGGATTTAGTGTTGTCCAATGAACCAGATTTAATAAGGGAACTTAAGGTAAAGGAACCGCTTGGAGGTAGTGACCATAATATGATTAGTTTTAATCTGCAATTCGAGAGGGAGAAGGTTAAATCAGAAGTGTCAGTGTTGCAGTTGAACAAAGGGGACTATGAAGGCATAAGAGAGGAGCTGGCCAAGGTCGACTGGAGAAGGATCCTAGCAGGAATGACGGTGGAACAGCAATGGCAAGAATTTCTGGGCATAATCCAGAAGATGCACGATCATTTCTGTGTCGTGTCTCCGTTCCCGTTGCAGCCTACCACCGGCCATGCACCTGGGACCACCTGGGGCTCTGGTTCGCAGAGCCCACGGCCCGGACTCACCACCTGCGGCGCTGGCTGCCTTCGGATGTTGCGGGAGCGGCTGCGACTCGTCTCCGGAGGCTCCGGCGCGGGCCGCGTGGACGTCGGAAGCCCGCAGGCCCCTGGGTGGGGGCCAACATCGGGAGCACTGGCAGCGGCAGAGGCAGCGTGTTCGCCCGCCCCGAATCACGGGGCTTGGGTCGGCCCGCCGTGGACCTTTCACCGTCCGGCGCGGCCTGAAATAGGCCGTGGACCTTTCACCGTCCGGCGCGGCGCTCCAATGTCGGGAGCCCCGACCGCCCCGACGTGGCAACTACAACAGCCTGACCTCGGGAGAAGACGGCAGGGAAGAGAAAAGACATTTTGGCCTTCAATCACAGTGAGAAGGGACTGGGGGAGACTCACTGTGATGGATGTTTATTTTGTTTGGTGTTAGTGTATGATTGTATGTGTTATTGCATTTTTATTGATTATTCTTATTGGTCTTAATGTTTCAACTGCGGGTAATGTTTCATTTCACTACACATTTATGTGTATGTGACAAATAAACGACTATTGACTATTGATTTCATTCCAAAGAGGAAGAAAGATTCTAACGGGAGTAAGAGACAACCGTGGCTGACAGGGAAGTTAGGGATGGAAAAGAACTAAAAGAAAAGATGTATAACTTAGCAAAGAGTAGCAGGAAGCCAGAGGATTAGGCAACTTTCAAAGGACAACAAGTAGTATAAGAAAATAACTGCAGATGCTGGTACAAATCGAAGGTATTTATTCACAAAATGCTGGAGTAACTCAGCAGGTCAGGCAGAATCTCAGGAGAGAAGGAATGGGTGACGTTTTGGGTCGAGACCCTTCTTCAGACTGATGTGTCAAAGGTTTCAAAGGACAACAGAAGGTAACAAAAAGGGCAATACGGGCAGAAAAAATGAATATGAGGGGCTTGCCAAGAATATAAAGGACAGTAAAAGCTTCTTTAGGTATGTTAAGAGAAAAAGATTAGTAAAGACAAATGTGGGTTCCTTGAAGACAGAAATGGGTGAAATTATTATGGGTAACAAGGAAATGGCAGAAGAGTTCAAAAGGTACTTTGGATCTGTCTGCACTAAGGAAGACACAAACAATCTCCCAGATGTACTAGAGGACAGAGGATCTAGGGAGACAGAGGAACTGAAATAAATTTGCATTAGGCGAGAAATAGTATTAGATAGGAAGAAATTTGCTCACTGAGGCTAGAGCATTTTGGGGTTTCTCTTCCTTGGACAGCTATAAATGGTCAGTTATTGAATTTGTGGTATATGGAAATAGTGCAGGAAAATGGAGTTGAGATAAAGGGACAAATTTGGCAAAGCTGAGAAGCTCACTCCTGCTCTGTCCATATGTTAATGTTATCCTCTCTGCACCTTCTCCAGTGGTATAATTTATACCACAATTATAATTTAGTGTCCTTTGTACAATATGGGAATCAGAATTTTACATTGTATTCTATGCACAATCAATAAAAGGATAACACAAGTATTTTTTTACTCTATCCATCGAAATAAATCTGGGTACAGGGGATGTTGTAGAGCAGAGGTATCCAGGATGCAGGTACATCGTTCCTTGAAGGTGGCGTCACAGGGTGGTCAAAAAGGCCACTTGATTCCTGAAAACTTGATAGTAGATTTTGAACTTTGCTCTCCCTGTGGACCATGACTTCTGGCCCACCCTCTCCACTTGCCTGAGGAAGCCTGACGCCATCGCGGACAAAGTGACCCACATGGTTGGCTATCCCTCTATCTACCCAGCTGGTAACTCAATTTCATCATTGGAACACCATGATTGTATCCATGATCATGCCATCTATAAAACACACTATAGTTGCCATTACTTCACCATTCGCTCTCAAATCTGCAACCTTTAACATCTATAGACTTCAGAGTCAAAGGAACACAGACACTTGCAATAACCCCCAACCATCACCAACAAAGCCATGAACCATACAGATTTGCAAACACATTTCTTTATCCCCAACTTAAAATCCTGGAATTTCCAACACAATGACATGGTGATAACACCTTCACCATAAAGACTGTAGGAAGTCAAGATTGTGGTTCACCATCACATTCTGAAGTGATCCAGGAAACTAAATGTAGCTGTAGTAATACTGTTGAAGATTTTGCTCTTTTGAATTATATTTTATAAGGAAGAATATTTGAATCATATCGACCCTTCTCTTCTTCTCATAATTTTATTAGAATTACCAGAATTATAAGATTTGCTCTTGTTAGTAACCATAAAACAACTCCAGAATTAAATTAACCTGTAGATGGCATAATGAATATGTTGCAATTTTGCACAACATTAGTTGAGCTGCAATTGGGAGTTCTGCGTGCTGTAGGAAGTGGATTATGCTCGAGAGACAGTGTAGAGAACGTTATCTGAATCGGAGGACTTTGGTTATGAGGAGAGATTGGATAGGCTGTGTTTGTTTTCTTTAGTGAAGGAAGCTGAGGGGGTGACATGATAAAAGAACATAAAATTATGAGAGGAAGAGAAGGGTCGATATGATTCAAATCGATTTTTGTCTGGAATATTAACTGACTATAGTCACAGCTGTAATCACTTGGCAAAAACCTTTTTCCATAATGAATGTGATCTGTTTACCTAATACAAAGAATTTAAGATTATGTACTATGTGAGAACAAAATTTTAATATTTTAATATGAACATTACCCTTCAAAGTAAAACAATTCGATTATAATTCAACAATTAAACACACTCTTCTTACAGTTGTACCACATTCGCCCTTCATTAAATACGTAAATGGGTATCTGAAATTGCAGAGGTAACAGAGATACAAGGAAAGCAGATTAGCTAATCACATACAGTAAAAATGAAAAACAACCTTCAGGTACAGCAATAGATTCCCCAGCCTGCTTATTATAAGGAATATGCAGTCTTGAGCTAATTAGTCAAATGCACTGTATGACATTGCTTAGTGTATTGTGCTCAACATCAACAAGACTAAGATGTCAAGTGTATTTATCCCTGACGGCTCACTTTCATAAACATAATACTTAAAGAAACTGAGCCATCTTACATTAACAATTAAGATTTTTCAATATCTTATAATCTTTGTTTCATATGCATGGTGAGTTGAAGAGTGAAAAAAGGATTGGAATGAGACCAGATGAGTTTGGAGAAAGAACAGTAGAAAGGAGAAGCAGGAAGGGAGCAGAGGCTGGGTGGTGGAATGCAGTTGAATTAAAATTTAATTCTTCAAACTGTATTCAGGCGGAAATAATTAAACTCTCGGCTTGGCAGTTGGGCCAACCTTTCTTTCCACTGTTCCTTGGGGAAAACACTTTAGTGGCGTAACACTGCTGCTGTTGTTTACACATATAACTTATTAACTTCATAATCAGGATTTTTGAACATCAGGCAATATTTAAATTATTGGCTTGCTGTAAAGGCAACAGAGCAACAGAGGGGTCAAGATCAGGAAGCAGCATCACAGGGTCAACAAACAGAAGTTTAGCTGCCATGATTTCTCAGATAACCTATGGTCCCAATGACTGCAATTGTCAAGACAGATTGTTGCAGATGTATGTGGCCTCTGTAAAGACTGGGTACTTACCAAATCAGTGAGGAACCTTACTAATAGCTGTGATAGTTACCACAATCCTCAATTTCTTTGCTTTTGGTTCTTTTCAATATGATACCAGACACATAGCATATAAGTCTTACAGTCAGATGCACATAAATGCATAAAACATAATAGGTACTTGCCAGAGCTGAGAGCTATATGAATTCCCCCTTAGTCTATCAATGGGTAAGGAATAAGTCGAAGGGGCCTTTCAGTGCTCCCAGTTAGTATCTTTTCTAATCTACTGATATTTCCAATGGATAAACAGATGAAGATGAGAACCCTAATGCCAGACCAGCCAATTGCTTGGCTGATCAAGATGTCTTGGTTTCCTTAAGTTACTTTGAAAATTGACAAGTAGAAACAAAGCTTCCTTGGAAAGAAAAGTCCAGTGGGGAAAAAAACATTTCCATAGGACATCCCCACACTTAAGAACACAGACTTCTATGTTTGTCGAGGATGGCCATTGAAGTTCACAATGGAAAAACTAGATTTACAGAGAATGAAGTGGATAAGATGTAAATGTTTTATTTTTAAGTGATTTTTTTACATTCATCCTTCTTTCCCTAACCATCTCAACACATACTTTTCATTCTAGTGCTTTCCATTCTCCTCCCTGAGCCTTTTCAATCACCCTTTATGATCATCTCTCATCCATCTACTTTACCACCATCCACCAACTCTTGTCCATCATTCATGCTTTGCAGGAAAACAACATTGGACAGATTAATTGACTAATATGAAAGGAAGAAATGCTGGTATTCATAGTTTACAGGGCTGCTATTAGACAATCTGCACAATGTTTCAAGTTCTACAGGAGAAGACACTTCATCAAAAAAGCTGCCTTGCTTTCGGCTATCAATTCATAAATGGCAAGCTGAATTTCTCCATCTTCTGTCCGGTAGTATTTCCAGAATTTGAAACAACTCCTACTGCCGACTTTCACTTTCCTTTTCACTGTTGGCCCCAGGGTTCAGCATATTTGTGTGATTGAACATAGCTTGAAAAGTGCATGGCTTCAGTGCCTCTCGCTCACTAATAATAAGGCAACCAACAGGTGATTTAATACCCAACAGTACCCATAGGTCCTGTGATTATAGACACTCAGAATAAATTAGATTGCCTGAAGAAACAAGAACATAAAAAATAGTAAAAAA
Source organism: Rhinoraja longicauda (assembly GCF_053455715.1). Classification (NCBI taxonomy): domain Eukaryota; kingdom Metazoa; phylum Chordata; class Chondrichthyes; order Rajiformes; family Arhynchobatidae; genus Rhinoraja; species Rhinoraja longicauda. The sequence goes on from NC_135953.1 coordinate 122,632,282, forward strand.
CCTTTTGACCCTTCCAAGTCTACACTCCCATTCCAGATCATGGCTGATCTTCTATCTCATTTCTCGTACCGACCTTCCTGCCTTAATTACTTTAATATTCAGAAATCTATTATTGTCCTGCTTTGAATGAAGCCAACAAAAGAACTTTATCTCAAAACAAGAGATTATTAAAATAAGAGGCTTCCAGTTCACTCTGGGACAGAAAATTCTGCCACAAATTTATAATTTGATACAGTCCTAAATTGTCTACCACATAATATGAGATGAATCCCAGGATTATAGACAGTTCCTTCATAGAAAATATCCCGTTGCATTAAGCATTGAGCTTGTCAAACCCTTTAAGAATTTTCCATAGGGTCCAGAGGATACAGATCTGATCTACTTAAAACTCTCTTAGTTTAGTTTAATTTTGAGATACAGTGTGGAAAAAGTCCTTTTGGCCCACTGGGACTGCAGTGACCAGCAATTACCCTTACACTAGTTATATCCTATTCTACTTAAGGGAAGCACAGTGGCTCGGCGATAGAGTTGCTGCCTTACATTGCCATAGACCCGGGTTTGATCCTGATTATGTGTGCTGACTGTGTGGAGTTTGTACGTTCTCCCTCTGACCATGTGGGTTTTCCCCAGGTGCTCCAGTTTCCTCCCACACTCCAAAGACGTACAGGTTTGTAGGTTAATTTGGCCGTTACAAATTGTAAATTGTCCCTAGTGTGTAGGATATTGCTAGTGTATGGGGATTGATGGTTAACGTGGTCTCAGTGGGCCGAAGGGCCTTTTTCTGCACTGTATCTCTAAAACTAAAACCTACGCACTGGGGACAATTTACAGAAGGCAATGAACCTGTACATCTTTGGAATATGGGAGGAAAATGCAGCACTTGGAGAAATCCCACGCGGTCACAGGAATAACGTACAAACTCTATACAGACAACACCCAAAGTCAGGTTCGAACCCTTGGTCTCTAGATAGATAGATAGATAACTTTATTTGTCATCCAATAGTGGACGAAATTCGGTCACCCACAGTCCAACAATAAAAGCACTAAATATGCATTCAAATTACACAACCCCAAAACCCCCAAAACACAGTCCAACCACAAAAGCATTAAACAGGCACCAAAATTACCCAACCCCAAAAACACACAAAAAAAGAAACATCCATCAAAGAAACATCCATCACAGTGAGTCTCCTCCAGTCCTCTCTCTCCTCACTGTGATGGAAGGCCACAATGTCTTTCCCTTCTCCCGCTCTCCTCGCCCGCAGTCAGGTTGTTGTGGTTGCAGGCCGCGCCGGACGGTCCACAGCGGGCCAAGCCCAAGGCGCGTCGCGTCGCAGCCGCTCCCGCAGCCTCCGAAAACGGCCGGCAAGGCAACAACTCTACCACTGCACCACTGTGCTGCCCTTCATGAAGCAAATCCTTCAAGCTGGAACTTATCCAGTATATCTTCACCAAAACTGTACACCTGATGTGGTCTCAATTAGATTTTACATAATTGCAGAAAGACATCTTTAATTCAGTACTCAGATCCTCTCTTGATAAAGGCTGACATACAATTTACTTTCTTAATTGCTGCAAATAGCAGTGGAGGTGTAATTGTGCTTTTAGGAAATGTGAAAGAATGTTTTTCTCCAAGAAAAAAAATAGCAGTTGCCTATTGAGGAGCCTTGCACATTGCAACCATTCAGATACCTTAAGTACATCTTTCCAATGCCCCTCACTTGTTTTATCACAAATTAATTGTGATATTGTTGGATGACATCAGCCAAATTTGAAGTATGTATTTTTGTCTCCATCTCTTTGGCATCTATGCTGGAATCTCATTTTTCATCTGCATACATAAGATTTTGTGTTTGCATACCAGGCGCTCATTGGTAATATGGAACCCATTGTGTATTGCCATATGAGTGCAGTCATGATGCCTTGCTCCAACACTAAGCCAGCCATAAATGGAAACACAGGCACATGCGCATTGTATTGAAGACAATTTATTGTGCCTTTCCTGGCAAATAATTACTTGGAATATATACTGTTGTGGGCTTCAAATGGAAAATTTCAGAACTGTGTTCAGCAGAGTCCTAAATGAACCAGAGTCAAAAGAAGTTGACAGCATCAGTGACTTTGATAGCCACAGCAATCAAACCTTGCAGGAACAGGTTTCCCTATGGGATATGGTTGATATATACAATCACCTAACATAACCCGAACCTGTTAATGCACTGTGGTTTGATGGAAATGAAACTCGGGCTTTGGCTGTAAACATTCTGCCTTGCGTAGTTTCTCTGTGAGTTGCACCACCCTTTGCTATTCAACTTTAGGTTGCTTGGAGCAGACCGTTGTTGGCGCTGATGATTGATTGCTGTACATTTGTTCTTCTTGATTAGTTCAGGTGTCAGGGGTTATGGGGAGTAGGCAGTAGATTGGGGTTAGAAGGGAGAGATCGATCAGTCATAATTGAATGGTGGAGTAGACTTGATGGGCCAAATGGCCTAATTCTGCTTCTATCACTTATGACCTTATGAGGTGTTGGTTGTTATAGAAACATAGAAAATAGGTGCCGGAGTAGGCCATTCAACCCTTCGAACCAGCACCGCCATTCAATATGATCATAGCTGATCATCCGAAATCAGTATCCCATTCCTGCTTATTCCCCATATCCCTTGCTTTCTTTAGCTCTGAGCGAAATCTAACTCTCTCTTGAAGTTGAAGTCCATTTCAACTTGACCAAAAGTAAATAGGCAAATTTCATAAAACCTGTAGGGCATAACTATGATAACCTGCTGTCTGTTGTTCAGATATCTTGATGGTTATGCATCTGCATCACCTGGTTCCCACACTTTCTTTAAGGTCACCAGGGCCCTGTTCCCACACTTCTTTTAAGATCACTGGGGCTATGTATCTCCATGCTCCTTTCAAATTCACTGGTGACCCATTCCCACGCTCGTTTAAAACTCATTAGAACACGGTTTCCTATGCTCTCTTTAAATTCACCGGTACCCCATCCCATGCTAGTTTTAGGCATTGAAGCCATTTTCCATGCTCATTTAAAACTCCTTGGGACCCTGTCCCCATGCTCATTTTAACCTGTTCACTGCCGTTTTTTCCCACTATTTTCCATGATCCGAGTATACTCAGGGGTGGCACTGAATGGGTTAAACACACAGAGACCTTGTTTCCCATGTTTCTTTTGAACTCATGGGGCCCATTACCCATGGTCCCTTTAAAGTCCTCAGGACCCAGTTATGATGCCACTTTTACACCCACCATGCCCAAATTCTGACACTCCCTTTACATTTATCAGGGTTCCATTCCCATGCTAGTTTTAAACTCACTTGTTTTTTTGTTCAACATTCTGGCATCTGCAGTCTGTTGCGACTCCATAGAAAATTCATTGGGGGCTTGACAGCGTAGATGCAAGGATAATATTTTCTCAGGCTGGAGTGTTTAGGGATCAGTGTCAAAATACAGGTTTGGGCATTAATGATCAGGGATTTAAAAAAAAAACATTTGTATGTAATCCTTTGGAATTCTCTACACAAGAGGGTTGGGACAGTTTAGTTATCAATAGGTCTTTAAATCTCAATCCATATCAGGGAGTGAGACTTGAACTGTACAGGATGGCATGTTGGTGCAGCAGTGCTGCTGCCTTATTGCTCACAGATTCAGGGTAAATCCTGACTTTGGGTGCTAAGTTTGCACATTCTGTTTGTGACTGTGTGGGCTTCCACGGGATGTTTTGATTTCCTCCCACATTCCCCAAAAAGTGCTCATAGGTTATTTAGCTGCAGAATATCCCTCCCAGTAGGCTAATGGTAAAACAAATCAAGGAGGAGCGGGCATTGTTATAACTTAAGTATCAATAGAGGGTCATGGTTATTAATACATGTTTCGTGAGCTTTACACAACTTGATTCAGAGAGTAATGTAAACCAACGGATAACTAGTCGAGTGTATTACATTGTTACATTCTTTGTAACATTCATTTTTTCTCAATATTAATATACAATTCATCGGAACAAGTCTGATTATTTTTCTTTTTGTTTTCAGAGTGTCAGTTGTTAAACTGCTCCTCTTAGAGGATCAGACTACAGTCTAATCGAGGTCCTGCAGAATGGGTGGGAGGGAGGAATGTGCACGTTCAGGGATTATTCAATGTCTCATTTGGGGAGATGTTTTTATTTTGTTATTACTTGTTCTGTTTGTCCTTTTGTTTTAAAGGCACACTCCTTATATTACCACAAGGCATGGTTAAAAGGATGGCTGCAAATAAAGTAGTTTACTGATTGTATCATGAGTGGTGATACTAAAATAAATATGATCTCATGGAACGCTAGAGGTCTTAGGAAGATAGTGAAATTAAAGCAAGTAATGTCTAGGCTGAAGCAGCTACAAACAAAGCTAGCTTTCATTCAAGAAACTCATTTACTTTCCGGTGAATTCATCCCTTTAAGAAGGAGATGGCCAGGTCAAGTCATATCCGCTTCATATTCCTCTTACGCAAGAGGAGTTGCAATACTTGTGCACAAATCTGTCCACTACGGATTCATAAAACCATGCAGGATCCAGCAGGCAGATTTGTAATCATCCAGGGCTCATTACTAAATCAAGAAATAAATTTAGTAAGTGTTTATAGCCCTAATAGCGACGATACACATTTTAAAATCCGTTTCTTACTTTGTCAACATTACACGGTTTCATCTGCATAGCAGGAAACTTTAACTGTACTCTTAATCCAAAATTGGATAAATCCTCAGGCGTGAACACTTCTCATATGCAGTGTCGGAAAATAATACAACAATTTATCTGTGAGTTGAATCTTTGTGATATTTGGAGATATTAAAATCTTTCAAGGTGGGAATATTCATGTCACTCTGCTACTCATAATTCCTATTCACACATAGATTATTTCCTCATTTCTAAACCAATGATAACCTGTGTGAACAATTCAGTGTATAAAAGTATTATCATTTCAGATCATGCTTTACTACTAGTTAATTATACCGTTAGGACAGCTAGTAGGGGCCTTGCTGTGTGGCGATTAAGCCCACGATGGTTACATGATAAAAAAATCCTAGAATTTGTTGGAAAAAATATTGATACTTATTTCCAACTGAATACAACTCAAACTTCAGCATCAACTAGATGGGAGGCATTTAAAGCCTATATTCGAGGGCAAATGATCAGTTGTACAAGTGGCAGCTCAAATAAACAACATCTGAAATTGATAGAGTTAGAAAAAGATATTAAAGAACTTGAGATAGAAATTAATCTTTACGATATAAAAGAGACCTGACAGAAATTGTAAATTCTCAGAGCACAGTACAACGAATTGTCCACAAATAAAGCAGCATCCAGCCTAATGAAACTGAAACAGACATTTTATGATCAAGGAGAGAAGGCAGGGAAGCTATTGGCCTGGCGTATAAAATCATTGCAAACTGAAAGATCAATTCTGGAAATTGAATCTGAGGGACAGCAATAATAAATCCACAAGAAATTTACAATATTTTTCAATCATACTACTCAAAACTCTTTACATCAGATGGTCCAGCCATCTCACAGACCCTCCACAACTTCCTAGACCAGTTAGAGATACCTGTTCTAGAAGAAGGAGCTAAAGATGAGCTTAATTCCCCAGTTACACTATCAGAACTGTTGGAGGCCATTGTCAGTATGAAAGGAAGAAAGGCATCAGGGCCAGACGGTATACCTATTGATATTTATAAAAGGTTTAAGGACAAGCTACTCATCCCATTATTAGACATGTTTGAAGAATTGGTTGGAAAGGGTGAGCTGCCACCATCACTACGGAATGCACTTATAACTTTAATATTAAAGCCAGGAAAGCCCTCCACAAAGTGTGAATCCTTTCACCCTATCTCTTTGATCAACTCCGATGTGAAAATAATAGCAAATGTTCTTGCACGGAGGCTTGAGAAACACCTGCCATCTATTGCTCTAGATCAAAATGGTTTTATTAAAGGAAGACAGGGCTTCCATAATATACGTAGAGTGTTGAATATTATACATTGACTCTTGTTCGGTGTTGTTTGGTGGATTGGATGATTGAAGTCTGAAGAAACAAGACATATTGGCAATTTAACAATTTATTCATTTAATAAACAGGAGCCACAGTAGCGTGTGGAAGAACCATACACAGCCATAACAGCCTGGCACCTCCTCCTCATGCTGGTCACCAGCCTGGTCACACACTGTTGTGGGATGGCATCCCATTCTTGTCAGCACCTGGGGGTACCAGAAGCTCAAAACAAGAGTCAATAGCAACAGCAGAATAAGCTGTTTGGCATTGGCAGAGAAGATTTGGCAAATTTTTCATGGGCGCAACCCATATACTCAGCTCTGCTGCTCATCCCACAAATGCATGTTCCTTACAAATGTGGCACCATTTAAAAGGGAAATAAACAGGCCTTCCAACGGTATAAGATTTATTGCCAAGAAGCATTGTTACAACAAAGAAATAATCTACCAAACACAAATTTCCTTACTTTTTGTGCTATGTTTATTAACAGATGGAAATCCTTACCATTATCCATGATTGGACGTTTTAATGTTCTCAAAATGAACATCCTTCCTAAGTTCCTTTACCTCTTTCAGACCATCCCGCTGGTTCCCCCTTTAAATATTTTTACTCGAATGAAAAAGTTTTTTCGTAACTATATTTGGAACAGTAGACGTTCAAGGCTTCGCTTAACCCTGTTGTACTTACTGTATGACAGCTGTGGGTTAAAACTCCCTAACCTCCACGGATACTATTGGGTGGCCTCTTTTTGGTTTGAGCTTGAGTCACCCCTGCATTGGATAAGGATGGAGGAGGCCACAACTTCTAAAATTCCTTTAAATCTTTATCTATATTCAGCAAATATATCCACACTGAAAAAATACACTTTAAATCACTTCGTAAAAAACACACTGATAGTGTGGCATGAAGTGTTAAATCATCTGGGGGAAAATCCTCCTCTATCCCAATTTTCTCCAATCTAGGGAAATACAAACTTTACACCAGGCACTAATGACCTAATAAGATATGGGCAGACAAGGGTACCAGTAAAATCTCAGATTTATACAATAATGATATTCTTTTAAGTTTCAATGAAGTAAAACAAAAATTCGGACTTGACTCAAAACATTTTTTTAAGTATCTCCAGATTAGAAACTTCATAACAAAGACGCAAAACTCTCTAGGTCTGCCAACTCAAAACTCTTTAGAAAAGGTGGCTTTAAACCATCATGAGGCAGGTGGCCAAAGCATGGCGGCACGATGGCGCAGCGGTAGAGTTGCTAACTTACAGCGAATGCAGCGCCGGAGACAGGTTCGATCCTGACTACGGGCGCTGTCTGTACGGAGTTTGTACGTTCTCCCTGTGACCTGCGTGGGTTTTCTCCGAGATCTTCGGTTTCCTCCCACACTCCAAAGACGTACAGGTATGTAGGTTAATTGACTGGGTAAATGTAAAAAATTGTCCCTAGTGTATGTAGGATAGTGTTAATGTGCGGGGATCGCTGGGTGGCGCGGACTCGGTGGGCCAAAAGGCCTGTTTCCGCGCTGTCTCTAAATTTAAAATCTCAGTTTTACCAAATTATTATAACTGCAGCAAAGGAATCTTCAGAAGATAAAAGGTTTGCATGGTGTTCAGATCTTGATGAAGAAATTACTGTAGAAGAATGGCAGGATACATGTTCACAGTCTCGTCCAAACAATAAATATGCAGTTCAAATTACTCCAGTACAAATGGATAATGAGACCATATATTACTCCTGTTTTACTGCATCGCATTAACCCCAATGCACCTGATCTGTGTATCAAATGTGGTGTACATGAGGGTAGCTTGTTTCATTGCCTTTGGCCCACCTGGAAATATTAAGACGCTTTCTCGTTCCTGCTCGCCGGACCTGGAACATCTAACTATTTCATGCCGACCATTCTACCTACCCCGGGAGTTCAGCTCGGTGATCATCACAGCTGTCTATATCCCACCGCATGCGGACACCGATGTGGCACTGTCCACCCTACACGATGTGTTGTGTCAACACCAAAACAAGAACCCTGATGCGGCTGTGCTGGTGGCTGGAGACTTCAATAGGGGAAATCTCAAAAAGGTCATGCCCAACTTCTACCAACACATCACGTGTGTCACCAGGGGGGAAAGAACTTTGGACCACTGCTACACGCCGTTCAGGAAAGGCTACAAGGCCGTTTCTCTCCCTCCTTTTGGGAAATCTGACCACGCTGCCATTTTCCTGCTGCCGGAGTACAAACAACGGATAGTACGGGAAGCGACAGTGACGAGGGACGTAAAGCGGTGGGCTGACCATTCAGAGACCATGCTGCAGGATGCACTGAGCGAAGTCGACTGGAACATGTTCCAAGCAAGTTCCAGAGACGTAAATGAGTTTGCGGAAGCGGTTACGGACTTCATTGCCACAATAGCCGATACCATCATCCCCACGGTAAGGGTCAGTATCTTCCCTAACCAAAATCCCTGGGTGGACAGGTCTATTCGCGTGGCCTTGAATGCTCGCACCGCTGCTTACAACTCCGGTCTGGCATCCGGCAACATGGACGACTACAAGGGAGAGTCCTACCGACTGCGAAGGGCAGTGAAGGATGCAAAAAGGAGGTACCGGGACAAGATGGAGTCACAGATGGAGCAGCAGGATACCAGGCGCCTTTGGCAGGGGCTACGGACTATAACTAGCTACAGGTCCAGCATCCCCTCAACCGGAAGTGCCGGCTCCTCCTTAGCTGATGACCTGAACTCTTTTTATGCACGGTTTGAGACGGGTAACACCACCAGCTCGCCGTCTAAAAACAGCACCGAAGGGACGCTGGCTAGCGAGGCTGGAGGGGGATCCACCGCCGGGGATGTGCACACATTCTCGGTGTCCGAGCATGAGGTGAGGTGGGCTCTTACCCGTGTGAACACGAGGAAAGCTGGAGGCCCAGATGGTATATCTGGGCGAGTACTAAAGTCTTGTGCTACTCAGCTTGCTCCAGTGCTCACCACAATATTCAACCTCTCCTTGGCAAAGTCCGTGGTCCCTGCATGCTTCAAAAGATCCATCATTGTAACGGTGCCAAAGAATGCCTCTCCAGCGTGTTTAAATGACTACCGACCAGTGGCCCTCACCTCGGTTGCCATGAAATGCTTTGAGAGGCTAGTCAAGAAGCACATCTGCGCCCTCCTTCCTCGCAACATGGACCCACTACAGTTCGCATACCGTCCGAACAGGTCCACGGATGATGCGGTCTCCCAGGTTCTACACACCGCTCTCTCTCATCTGGACAGCCAGGGGGGCTATGTGAGGATGCTGTTCATTGACTTTAGTTCAGCATTCAACACAATAGTCCCCAGCAGACTGGTTGAGAAGCTGCTGGAACTGGGGCTTAGCACCCATCTGTGTGCCTGGGTCCTGGACTTTCTCACTGCCAGGCCCCAAGTGGTCAGGATGGGGGAACACACATCTAGCTCCCTCACCCTGAACATAGGATCCCCCCAGGGCTGCGTCCTTAGCCCCCTACTGTACTCCCTGTACACACATGACTGTGGGGCCAGGTTCAGCTCAAACTCCATCATCAAGTTTGCTGATGACACTGTGGTGGTGGGCCGGATCTCCAACAACGATGAGAAGGCCTACCGGGAGGAGGTGGCTGATCTGGCACTCTGGTGTCAGGACAATAGCCTCCTCTTGAATGTCACTAAAACAAAGGAGCTGATTGTGGACTTCAGAAGGGCTAAACATCCAAGGACGTACACGCCACTGGAGATAAATGGGTCTATTGTGGATAGGGTGAGCAGTTTTAAATACTTGGGAGTCCGCATCGCAGAGGATCTGACGTGGGCAACGCACATTGCCGCACTGGTGGGTAAGGCTAAGCAGCGCCTTTACCACCTTAGACAACTGAGGAAATTCAGAGTGTCTCTGAGGATCCTTCATTGCTTCTACTCTGGGGCTGTAGAGAGCATCCTGTCCGGCAACATTACAGTCTGGTTTGGGAACAGCTCTGCCCAGGACAGGATGGCCCTGCAGAGAGTAGTGCGTTCGGCAGAACGCACCATGGGAACTACACTCGTCCCCCTGCAGGACCTATACATCAGGAGGTGCAGATCCAGAGCAAGCAAGATCATGAGGGACCCCTGCCACCCCAGTAACGGACTGTTCCAGATGCTACGATCAGGCAAACGCCTCCGCTATCACGCTGTGAAAACGGAGAGGATGAGACGGAGCTTCTTCCCACAGGCCATCAGGACTGTCAACTTTTATAACCCCAGAGACTAAATTTTTGTCGACACTAATAGTAACTTATTAACTTTATTTATATGCTGTAACTGTAATTCTTTTTGTGCACAACCCGCAGGCATTGCCACTTTCATTTCACTGCACATCGTGTATGTGTATGTGACAAATAAATTTGACTTGACTTGACTTGATCCAAGGGTACTGGAAGGAGATAATAACAATATTATCTATTGCCACAAAAGAGAAGCTTCCACTATGTCCTAAACTTTGTATTTTCGGGTGTTTCCCAGCAAGCTGTAAACTTAACAATACAGATAAGAAAATTGTTATATTTTGTCTGCTTTAAGCTAAACATAAAATCAGTTTATAGACCAAACAAGCAAAGTTGGGTTGATGGATTACTGCAGTGTCTTGTTTTGGAGAAAATTACATATATAGTTAAGGGGAAATACAACACTTTTGAAACGATTTGGGGCTCGTTTATGAAATTTCTGGAGGGGGAAGATTTTACTGAGGCCTTGTAGTGAACTACTGACTGTGTTTATTTTCATTGTCATTATTGTCTGGTTAGGTTATAAAAGGAATATATATATATATATAGGCAGTATATATATATAGATAGATATGTACTATAGCAGAAACATGGCTTACTTTATATTTAAAGTGCCTTTAGGTGCCTAAAAGTGACCTTGTTGTTGATGTACCTTGTTATGTTATGTTATATTATGTGATGTTAAATGTTTTTGTCCTCTATGCGAAAAAACAATAAAAATAATATTTTTAAAAAGGTGAGAAAAATGCTTGTTGGATAAGTGGAAATATGGACAGAAATTGAACTAATTGAATATCTTTCAGACTCAAGTCGATGTTTCAAGTGGAGTATAAAATGTATTCATTTAAGAATGTTGCGAAGCATGCCACCTTTATTCTCTCCAAATTCAAAGACTTGACCTGCTAGTCTCTATAAAATTGTTCGTCCACCACGTCCGTGTTGCTGTTTATCACGTTGACTTGCATTGTCTCCCAACTACCTTAATTTGAAGTTTCTGATAATTAAGTTGAAATTATTTAACAGTTTAACGCCGTCCAACCACTTTTCTAAGTCCTTCAAACCACCTCTGATCAATGGCGCCACGGCTGAAACGTTAAGCTCCTCTTTAATATTACTGACAAGCCTAAAATGTCACACATTTTTTTTAAGGTTTTTACCTTCCACGTTCCTAGTAATAGTAAAGAAGGACATTTAGCTTTATAATTAAGAGTACAAATTAGCTGCCCAAAATTCTCCTACGACCAGAAAGTCTCCCAGCGCAGCAGATGGCGCTGCGAAATGACTTGGGAAGGGCTCTTCCTTCGCAAGCTGCAGTGTACGTGAGCGTCCTCCCGTCTTTCTCCATGTCTTTTTTTCCCCCCACTCACCCGACGAGTCGTGCTCTCTCTCGCCTTCCCTCTGACTGTCATTGCAGTCCTCCAGCACCCAACCCCCACACACTCACCTCCATCTTTACCTGTCCCAACACCTGGGCGGCTCGCCAGCCAATCGGCGGGCGGCGCACATGCGCAGCCCTGCCCCCGCCCCCCCCGCGCGCGGTACCCCGAGCGGCGTCCCGGTCGCAAGCTCGAGCCGAAGGGTTGACGCTGTCATGGCGGCGCAAGGCTGAGCAAAGACGATCTGTCCGTCGCCACCCGAGCAATCCTTCATTTCATGTTTTCTTTTCAAAAAAGAAACCCTATCGGATTTAGAGCCTCAGGGCTGCGAGTTGCCCGATTCGAGATCAAGCCGAGTGGGCCCGGCTCGGGGACAGACGGAGAGCGCAGCAAAGGCAAGCAGTCCCGGAACAGCAGCGGAGGGAGCACGGTTTGCTGTGCGCCTTTACTTTAAGTTGTGTGCCGACGACTGTCCTCTCCCGTTCGCCGTCTTGTCCCTCCTAGTTCTCTGGATAAATCAACATGTCGAGCGGGGACAACAACCCACAGCCCGCCGACTCCGGTGGAGGCCAATCTACACTTGCAACCGTGCCTGGGGAACAGGCTGTGGACAAGGGACAAGTCACTGTCCCCCACACCCGCAGCAATGTCTCATCAGGTGGCGACTCGACTGGTTCCCTGGGCCTCAATCCGTCCATACCTATTCGAGGGATCCGGATGAAATTCGCTGTGTTGACAAGTCTCTTAAAAGCGGGTGAAGTGACCAACCGAGACATCGTGGAGACCACATTTAACCTGGTAAGAGAGGGTGACCCCCGACAATCCCAATTGATCAAGCACCAATCCACGCACAGTACCATGGACACTTACAACATGTAATACTTTCAAGTTTACATCTTCAATTGAAAACGCAGGAACTGTGTTTCATTTTGTTATTCGTCTCGTACTAATGAAATATTCCCGATGGGAAGTTTTGTAGGAGTATCATGCAGCCACCTGCTTTTTGCACAACACGGCGAGATGAGGAATTATACAGCGTTTATTTTCTAATTGAGTTCACGGGTTGCATTCTTTGGATGTCTGAAGGGTGGGTCGCTTGTTCAATAGGGTATCATCTATGGCCTCGTGGTGACAGGTTTGCGGGAACTATCGACGCGGAAGTGAAATTACAAGTCGTGCTACAATGTTGAGTAACATAGTAGCAGGTTGATATTAGGGTTGTTACTTGTCGGTCCAACATGAAATGGAAGGTCATCGGAATTCTAATATGTTAAGATGTAAAAAAAAGCTTGTTATCAACTAGTTTTTTTAAATGATCTTGGGTAATCCATTTCAGAGTTCATGTCAAGGGACAAATACATTGCTGTTGATCTAGAGGCATGTGCAGGAAAGCCGGTGCAAGGATAGGACTTTTCCTCTCCCGAAGGTCAAATCCAGATAGATTTTTACAATAATCCTGCAGTTATGTGGTCATTATCATTAATAATGGTTTGGAATTTATAAAATAAAACTAGTTACCAAATTTTAAATTTTGTGGCAACCAAGGTGGGATTTGAATGGGACAGTCAACCCACATCTCTAGATTATTTGCCTGTAATTTAACCGTTGAGCTACAACTGTACACTGATTCATTGTTCAATATTTTTGTAGCAATGGGGTGTCTTTATATCAAAATAACTGCAATATGAAATAATTGCATTTCATATGGTTACATATCATTTTCTTGTGACATTTAAAAAAAAATTGGAATTGAACTGATTTAGCTCAATGGATACTTACTGAAAAATTAACTATTTCTGTTTGAGTAAAATAAAATCATGAGTTGATACAGTAAGAAAAATTATATGGATGGTGGCTCAGGTCATTCTTGTTTTGAATTGACTGCTTTGTTAGTTAATGCTGATCTGTGGATTCATTTTGAATCGGGTGTGATTTGATAAGTCACAAGTGGGATGCAGTTTCCCTTTTGCTAATTAATAGTTCTCTACTTGTAATATTAAGTATCAAAATTTTGCTAACTAAAAGTTATTTTTTAATTTAAAGATTATTTTTTAAATTTTGCCTGAAAATATAAAATGTGAGATGGGAATATTTGTTTATCTTCAAGCATGACATTTGGATGACCATTAAAGAAAATGCCACATTTATAAAATTGTGGGATCATGTTAGCTTTTTTTTAATGATGTGATTACAAATTGCAAGATGCAAATTAAGTTAATGTTAAAGCATCAGGGTTATTGGTTATTCTTTGGGGTGTAGTATATATGCATCTTTGGCCAGGATCCTTATATGTGGTGAATTGTATCACTATTATATGGTGAATTGTACTGCTCACGTGATGATCGTGAATCCTGACATGTTATCTCAAATTTGTGCGTGGCAGTTGTACTTGTCAGTTGTCAAGAAGAATACTAAATGTGGTGATCTACAGACACAATTAACTACAAGATGTTGCAATGTTATGGCAGTAATTTCATATCTTTTCTATTTGGCCTAACTCTTTTTCTGAGACTCGTAATCTGCATTTACCCAGTCAAACTCTTAAGAATTTTATTTCAATGAAATCTTTGTCTTCTAAACTCTTCTGAATGCAGGCCTTGACTACATATTCTCCCTTCATATGAAAAACATGTCATGCTGGGAATAAGTACAAGGAATCCTGGTTACATTCCTCAGTTGGCAAGTACAGTAAACCCTCGCTATAATGGACCACGGGGGCGGGGAGATGGTGCCTGTTATTACCGATTGTCCACTATAACGATTGTCAGCTATAACCAAATAAGAGGGTGAACTAATCGAAAAACAGCCAACATACAAAACACACAAACAATAAAGGACACTAAATACACAATACCTTAGCACAGTGGCGCCATGATAGAGTTGCTACCGCCTGCAGTGCCAGTGTTTGATCCTGACCTCGAATGCCCCCTGTGGCATGGGTTTCTTCTGGGTGCTTGGGCTTACCCCCCCCCCCCCCCCCCCCCATTGCGGAGATGTGCAGGTTTGTGGTTTGGTTGGCTTCTGTGGGTCACAGGTGCAGTCGCTGCCTTGTGGTGCTGGGGGCCCAGGTATGATCCTCCGGGGGCTCCGGTGCACTGGTTTTAAGCTACACACTGTGAGTTGTCCCTAGTGTATAGGGTGGAGCTGGTGTGCTGAGGTTGGGCCTGGGTCTCTGACACTATGGGCTGGCGGTTTGCAGGGTTCGCGGAGGCCAGTTGTGATGTAGGCTTGTGTGTCTTTGGAGAGGGGGGAGGGGGCGCGCCCAGGGAAAACCTGTGCTGTCACAATGTCTTTGTCTTTGCAATGTCAGAGGAAAGATAGAACTGCTATAGTAGTTATGTGGGAGGAAAGATAGAACCACTGTGGTAGTTCTTATCGGACATGGTGTGAACTTTCCCTGGTGTATAGGATAGAACCAGTGTATGGGTGCTCAGTGTTTC
Source organism: Rhinoraja longicauda (assembly GCF_053455715.1). Lineage (NCBI taxonomy): Eukaryota > Metazoa > Chordata > Chondrichthyes > Rajiformes > Arhynchobatidae > Rhinoraja > Rhinoraja longicauda. The sequence goes on from NC_135953.1 coordinate 122,647,409, forward strand.
CACGCTGTATCTCTAAACTAAACTAAGCTAAAATGATTCACAAACACGCTTCAAATCTGTAGTTCACCAAAGTATTCAAAACACATTTATTAGGACAGAAGTAAGGACAATAGAAGAAACAGAGCAATATCAATGTACAGTACCTGTATCTCTAAAACTAAACTAAACCAAGAGTTGCTCCATCCACCTAGTGGTCACTCCATGAAACGATAAACTCGGTTTACAACAGATTCGGTTCACTATAACCAAAATCCGTGATAAAGAGGTCCGTTATTGCGAAGGTTTACTATATATCCTTATTTAGGTGAGAAGCCCAAAACTATACAGTACACCAGGTGTGATCTCACCAGGATTCTATATACTTGCAGTAAGACATCTTTGTTTCTCTACTCAACCCCTCTCATAAAAAGACCAATATACCATTGGCCTTTCCAATTACTTGTTGCATTTGTGTGTTAGCTTTCAGTACCCCGTAAAGGGATGCTATGGTCAGTTGAACTTCGTTGAATGGACTCTTACCATTTGGAACATGCCCGACATACAGAAATAATGACTGCATATTTTTCCACATTATATTTTGTGTGCCACATTTGCACCCAAATGCTTCGTTTGGTGATATCTCCATGAAGTCTCTGTGCATTCACATTCCTATTTGCAATCCCAACTCGATTTGTATCATCAGCAATGATTTGGTGATATCTGTCAGAAATACTAGAGAACCAATAGTCCAGCAAGAATGAGGAACTGAAGGGCATAAATATTAGTAAATAAAATAAGCTAAATAAGTCACTGAGATTGAAAGTTGAATTCCAAAGACTTGATGATCTACTTAGAAATGTTTGGAAAGAGATGGCTACAGAGATTGTGGATGCAGTGGTTATCATCTTCGAAAACTCAAAGGTTCTAAAATGGTTCCTGTAGGTTGAAGGATTGCATATACAATCACGCTATTTAGGAAAGGAAGGGAAAAATAAAATCAGGAGCTACTCACATGTTAGAAGAATTGAACCGTCAGCATGGATTTATGAAAGGCAAACCAGATTTCAAGAGAGTTCATGTATTGAATTTAATTTCCACACTCCAGTGGGTGGCGAGGGAGCATGGAAACATACATACACAAACTGCATAATTATTTGAAGGGAAGTTACTTTCAGGGCTGTGCGAAGAGGACAATTTAGTGTCTCTGGCTGGAATGCTACAGCTTAGATTTGCTGGCATGATTAGCCTCTTTCCATGCAGTAACCATTATGCTTCTGTGTAATGAGTGGTTCGCACGCAACAAAAGCTTTTCATTATACCTCGGTTCACGTGATAATAAACTAAACTGAGTACTGCGTGCTGCCTCGTTACCATCATACCAAGGAGGTAATGGAATCTGAGGTTGAAATGGTAACCTAATGGAAGTCTAAAACAGGTGCCTCTCACTTGAGGACATGATATCACAAACATTTGAGCCAAGCAGTTCTGAAGAACTCCTGCTGATTGACGAACTGGATCTTTTCAATAATAAAGGAGCAAGGTGATGCCCGTGTAACCTTTTCCCAAGTGAGCAGGTTAGTCCTAATTTTAAAACAAAGGTGAGGGTTACTGGTGTTGGGCAGTAACATGCAGCTGTAAAATACGCTAGTGGAGTTGGGGTTTGGCTTTGCCAAACCGCATGTAATTACAGTGGATTTTGCACGTCCGTTTGGGTGAAATGCTTACATTGAGTGAGCAGAAAGCCTCTGAAAGTTATGTAGTAATTTGGCTTTGGTGTTATGATGTGTTATATGGGTTTCTATGCAATTTTTTTCTGACCAGATCAAAATATGTTGATGCTAATTTTATCTATATGATGTTGTAATAAGAAATGGTACTGGAAAATAGCTGGCGAAATTCAACGGGTTAGCTGGGCATCAGTGGAGGGAATAGATGGATGCCATTTCGGTTTGGGACACTCTTTCAGACTCTACCTGAAATGTTGTTTGTCCATTCCCTCCACAGGTGCTGCCTGTTCCACTGAGTTCCTTCATCACTTGTTTTGCTCAAGATTCCAGCAACTGCAGTGTAATGCTCCTTAATTGGTCATAAAATGCTTTGCAACATCCTGCGATTGTGAAAGATGCTTGTTGATCAGATTACCAAGCAAATTCATGTTTCATGATGAATCTATTGTATTTAATTTTCAGACTTAAAAATGTTGATCATATTTTAAAACAAATTACTGTCAGGGCATTGGTGATTGGGCAGGGGGGAGGAAACATGCATGTTGTTGTTCGTCCTTCGGGTTCGAAGATGACCATGACTTCACTTTCATTTGGAGGATTGGTGCCTTTGGGTCCGGAAGTGACTGGTGAGGCCAATCCGGGCCCGGAAGGCACGCCCACACGTAGGACACAAGTGGATGGGTGCTGCAGTGGAAGAGGAGGTAGCCCGGGCCTTGCGCGCGGTGCTTTTCCTCTGGGCCTCTGCAGTGCGTCTGTTCTCTGCTGCACGGGCTCCTGTGGTGAGCTTGCTACGCCAGGTTGGACGGTCCAGAGCAAGAGACTCCCAAGTGCTGAGGTTGATGTCCAAGTCTTTGAGGAACACTTTGAGGCAGTCCTTAAACCGTTTCTTCTGTCCTCCTACTGAGCGCTTGCCCTGACACAGTTCTCCATACAGAAGCTGTTTTGGCAGTCGACTCTCGGGCATTCTGACGACATGGCCTGCCATGGGCTTTCCGTAGGAGGGTGTGGACGCTGGGGATTCCGGGCCGTTCCAAGACTTCTGTGTCGGGAATTTTGTCCTGCCACCTGATGCGAAGGAGTCTGCGTAGGCAGCTCAAGTGAAAGTGGTTGAGCTGTTTGGCATGTCTGCTGTAGACAGTCCAGGTCTCACTGGCATAGAGAAGAGTGGTGAGTACCACTGCACGGTAGACCTTCAGCTTGGTGGTAAGGCTGAGTCCTCTCTGCTCCCAAATGTTCTCACGGAGTCGCCGAAAGGCAGTGCTGGCCTTGGCAATCCTGTTGTTAACCTCGGCGTCAATGTTCACCACTCGTGAGAGTGTACTGCCCAGATAGGTAAAGCTGTCGACTGCCTGTAGATTCTGCCCCTTCACCGTGATGTGTGGTTCCTGGTAGGGCTTTCAAGGCGATGGCTGGTACATAACTTCAGTCTTTTTGGTGCTAATGGAGAGACCAAAGTTGTCACAGGCCTGTGAGAAGCAGTCCATTTCATGCTGCATCTTCTGCTCCGTGCTGGCGTTGAGGGCACAGTCATCAGCAAACAAAAAATCTTTGATGATGGTCCCCTTCACCTTTGTAACAGTTTGTAGGCGCCTGAGGTTGAACAGCCTGCTGTCAGTCCTGTACCTGATGTGTATTCCATCCTGGCAGTCACGGAAGGCATCAGTCAGCATGGCAGAGAAGACCATGCTGAAGGGTGTAGGGGCAAGAACACAACCTTGCTTCACGCCGTTTGTCACTGGAAAGGCTTCCGACTCGTCTCCATCATCTAGCACTTTCACCATCATGCCGTCATGGAACTGCCGGACAATTGTGATGAACATGCTGGGACAGCCAAACTCCTGCATTATCTTCCACAAGCCATCTCTGCTGACAGTGTCGAAGGCCTTTGTCAGATCGACGAAGGTCACGAACAGGTCGCTGTGCTGCTCTTGGCATTTTTCCTGGAGTTGGCTTGCAGCAAATATCATGTCGACAGTTCCACGTCCAGCACAGAAACCGCACTGGCTTTCTGGAAGGAGACCCTGCTCAAGGTGTTGAATGAGACGGTTGAGCAGGAGGCGAGCCAAGATCTTCCCAGCTATGGACAGGAGGGAGATGCCTCGATGATTGTCGCAAGACTGGCGGTTGCCTTTCCTCTTGTAGATGTGGACTATGCTGACATCTTTCAGCTGTTGTGGGACCTTCCTTTCATTCCACATGGACTGGAAGAGTTCAGTCAGCTTCTGCATCATGACAGGCTTTCAGCAGGAATTGCATCTGATCCTGGTGCTTTGCCACAGGAAAGTTGCTTGATGGCCTTTGTGACTTCTGCTTCTGTCGGGAGGTTGTCATGGTCCTGGTTGATCTCCATCTGAGGTAAGCGTGAGATGGCCTCTTCATTGATATTAGCAGGGCTATTGAGGACCTGGTTGAAATGTTCAGCCCATCTCTCCAGAATCTGCTTCTTCTCTGTCAGCAACTGGGTCCCGTCTGCACTGAGGAGGGGAGAGGAGCCAGAGGACTGGGGTCCATACACAGCCTTCAATGCGTCGTAGAAACGTTTGGTGTCGTGACTGTTTGTGTAGCCCCGGATTTCATCAGCCTTCTTGCTATACAATGCGTCCTGCATCTCACGGAGTTTTTTCTGTACTTTTTGTCTTGCGCTGGCAAAGGCATCTTTCTTCGCTTGTGACGTGGGGTCGTTCTGGTGTGCTCTGAACAATTGGTGTTTCTCTGATAGCAGTGCCTGTATCTCTTCATTGTTCTCGTCGAACCAGTCCTGCTTTCTGCGGGATGCTGGCCCGAGGTGTTCGAGGGCGATGGAGTAGACTGCATCTCTGAAGGCCTCCCACTGTTCGTCAGTGCTGTCCTGGTCATCATGGGGTGTGTCCACCAGCTTCCCTTGCTGACCCTTGTCTGCAAGGTGAGTTTCACTGAGTGCTGCTATGTCCACGTTGTAGCGAGCTAGTTCTTTGGCGACCAGTGCAGTTCTTCTTTCTGGTCTATCTGCCATGATGTTATCCAGCAGGGTTCGCACGTTCCACGTGCCCAGGTTCAGCACCTTCAACTTGATTTTCTTATTATTTCGACCGCTGATTGGGATCCAGCCGCGGTATGCTGGCCAAGGTGAAGTGAAGCAGGCTATATTTGAGGCACCTTTTCTAGCCCCTTCCTCCATGGAGGTGAGCAGAGCGAATCCTAAGGAGGGCTGCTCAGACACCCAGGGGCCTGCCGAACTCCACTGCTGCTTCGGTCCAGTAGAGAGCAACCCTATGCCCTGGGCCGCCTGTGTGCAGGTTCGTAACTACAGCTTCCAGTGTATACACACCTGCTGCTTTGCCACTCTCCCATCGACACAGGACTTGAGGTTGCACAGTATGGAGTTGAAGTCATGACTTGCGCTTGACTTGGATTTAAGTGAGGGGGAGTTGCGCAGATCGGCGGCCACACACTCTCGTCCTGGCCTATCGGGTTCCATCAGCAAGACATAGTCGGGACGGCTGGGGACAGGTCAGGATGCAGTGGATGGTCAGAAGTGTCCTACGTATCTCACTCTGCCCTGTTTGCGCTCCACAATGCTTTGCTGGGATCGTCTTTCTGCCCGTTGAACCCTCTGGTGGTTTCCTCTGCGCAATCCGCCGAACCCAGGCTTCACATGCTAGGTAGACAAGCCCTAAAGCTGCTGGAACCAATGACCTGCCGACTGTATATCTGGCATGCACACAAGACAGTAGAGACATCATGGGGGCGGGGTCGTCCAACTCCCGTACAAGTCCCATGTAGGACTTGCCCACTGCCCACGGAAACATACATATGTACAAATCATTACAAGTAATTCATTGGTTGTGAAGTGCTTTGAAAAGTTCCAAATGAGATGCAAAGCACATATTATAAATTTACATTGTAAGTGAGTTGCTCTGCATAATATTGTTCTCCTTTTAAGGAAAGATGGTATTAGATTTGTAAGCAGCTGAGATAAGCTTACTGGACAAATGTCCAGAATGGGTTGAACAGGGCAATATATTCACTGGAGTTTAGATGAATGAGATGGAACCTGGTAGAGTCATACAAGTTCCTGCAGGGTCTTGATTGGAGAGGAGAGGCAATAGAATGTTAACTCTTGTAGGAGAAGCTTAATGGGAGGTAATTGTTTAAAAAATATGTCATTCATTTTGAGGTAAAGTGAGGCAGAATTTTTCTGAGGATCGTATGTTTTTGGAACTTCCCTCATGGGCCAGTGAAAGTAGAGTCTTTGAATATTTTTAAGGCACTGTTCGATAAATTATTCTTGTGGTTGAAAAATTTATGCAGGTAAACTGGGAACCAGAGTTGAGGTTTCAATCCAATTAACCACGATCTTAATAAATAGTAGAGCAGGCTCCAGGATTTCAGTGAGCTCTGCCTGTTTCTACTTTGTATGTCAGTCTATAAATGTAGTTGTTATAATACATTCAAACATATAACAGTAATAACCACAGATAGTTATTTGAACATTTTTTTCATGTGGTTGTTTATATCAAGCTCTGAACTGCTGCTCTGATGTTGGCTCGGGGCTCCTGTATTGACGTGATGTTGGCATTGAAGCTCCTGGAGGGTGTTGGTTATTGAAGTGCTGGAAAACTGGATTTTTACAGTATTAACTTCCACAAAAGCAACCCAGTGTAGATAATGGAAATCTGAAATAAAAGGATGCTCGAAATAGTTAGTATGTCAGGCAACATGAGAGGAAAGCAAAACATGTTCAAAGGTTCAGTTCGATGACCTTTTAATGCAACATTCTGATCAGATTATTGACTTGAAATGGTGACACTGCTTTTCTCTGTATAGATGATGCCTGACCTGAAGAGTATTTCCAGCACAATGCTTTATTTGATATAAAGTTCTGTTCAAATATTTGCATCTTTTAAAATAACATATAATTGGTGATCAGGTGACCTTTTATGTTTACTTTTCAAGAAGCAATTGCGGCGCGTCGAAAAAGCTCGAAATAAAGGCGAGGAGCCGGGTATTTCGGGAGTGATGTGTTTAATGGGTTCTCTAGACCAGTTGAGTCTGCCAGAGAACGATCGCGCCTAAAACCCCATCCTTTATACCCGTAGCTAAGGGCCGCCCCCCTGGACTGGTCCATTCCCGTGCCGAGGGGTCGGTAGTGGTATGGCCCGACCCTTGGGAGCTGCCACACAATCAAGATTGTAAAACATAACAATTAAATTGTGACTGAGAACTTCTATCTTCTCATGTCCCAATTTCACTTATTTAAAACTGAAATGTAAATGAACAATAAGGAACATGGTCAATTGTTCACCACTGGAAACACACATATAAGGGATTAATTTGCCTTTATATGTTTATTGTTTTTGATTTGCCTACCATCCTTAACTCCAACTTTATAATCTCTCTTTATTGCCAAAGTCCCAATAAAAAATCTCAATCTCAAACAAAGGTTGTTCCTGTTCTTGATTTGTTCATGGGTAATGGACTGGGCCATTTATTTTCTTACACTCATTGCCCAGCCATACTGCCCTAAGCTAATTATTATTTCTGACAGACTTGGTGAGCAAGGATGAACCACAATGATCTCTTCACAGCCAACTGGCTTTTTAATCCTCCATTCTTGCCTGTAATAACATGAGAAGAATAAACGGTGTCACAGAGTCATACAGCACAGAAGCAGGCCTTTAGAACCCCGTCCATGGAAATCATCAGTATCCATCTATACTAATCCTGTTTACCGGCACTTGATCTGTATCCCTTTACAGATGGGATCTGTATAGCTTGGTGATTCATGCAGTTGTCTAAATTCTTAATTGCTATGAGAGTACTTGACTCCATGATGAACTCGACCAGTGTTCCAGATTCCATCCATGCTCTGGGTGAGAGAGATCTTACACAGCCCTCCTCTTAAAAGCTTGTCTCTTAACCTAAACACGTGCTCTCGAGTTTAGGACCTTCTACTATCTATCATCATTTTGTATACCTTCTTTAACTATTCCGTAGTTGAAAAGGAAAGCCAGCCTATCCAGTATCTTCTCATAACTGATGCTCCATCCAAAGGCAGTCTCCTACTGAATCGTCTCTGCATCCTCTTCAGTGCAATCATGTCCTTCCTATAATTCTGCGTATCTTAATCTTAATTTTGCATCTCACGAATCTGATAGTATGAGGATTGATGAGGGCTGGGCAGTGGATGTTGTCTATATTGAATTTAGCAAAGCCTTGGACAAGGTCCTATATGATAGGATAGTTTGGAAGGTTAGATTGCATGGAATCCAAGGTGAGTTAACTAAATGGATTCAAAATTGCCTTGAAGGAAGGAGTCAAAGTGCAGTTGTGGAGGACTGTTTTTCTGGTTGGTGATCTATGACCATTAGAGTGCTGCAGGGATCAATGCCTAGGTCCACTTTTGTTTGTTATTGAGGAGATTTGGTATGTCGACGGAGACTCTATTGAACTACAGGTGTATGATAGAGAGCATATTGATTGGCCTGGTTCGAAAGCCCAGGAACGAAGGCAGTTATAAAAGGTGGGCAACACTGCCCGGTCCATCACAGATACTGACCTCTGTACCATCAAAGGGTTCCGGAGGAGGCGCTTCCTCAAAAAGGCAACCAGCATCATCAAGGACCCACACCATCTACCCTGGCAACACTTTAATTTCACTCCTACCATCGGGAAGAAGGTGTAGGAGTCTTAAACTGAATGTTCAGAGACAGCTCCTCCCCAACTACCATCAGGCTATTGAACGCAACAAACTCCAACTAAACTAACCGTGAACTGCCTTGGTTGCACTAGGGACCTCGGGCTTTGTTTTGCACCATATTGGGATCTTGTTTATTGAATTTGTTTTGTTTGTTTATGTTATCTGTTGAGTACTGTGTTTACAAACCTGTTGGGTTGCTGCAAGTAAGAATTTTATTGTTCCATTTCGGTACATATGACAATAAAACACTCTTGACCTTCTACATTTACGTTTTGAATTTCAATTTAGTTAAAATTGTTAATGCATTTGCAGATGATACCACAGTTGGTGCACATTGAGGAAGGATATCTAAGTTTACAACAGCATCTAGATCAGTTGGGAAGCAGGGCTAAGGAATGGCAAATGGAATTAATTCTTGCAAGTGTGAGGTGCTGCATTTCGGTATGTCAAACAGGGGGAAGACTTGCACAGTAAATGGCAGGGCCCTGGAGAGAACAGAGAAATCTTGGAGTACAGATGCATTGTTCCATAAAAGTGGTGAGTCAGGTGGACAGAGTGGTGAAGAAAGCATTTGGCATTTGCCTTCATTGGGAAGGGTATTGAGTGGGACATCATGATGGAGTTGTACATTGTACATTGGTGAGACCATATTTGGAGTCACCCAGCTATAGGAGGCATGTCATTAAGATGCAATAGGTGCAGTTGAGATTTACCATGATGTAACTGGGATTGCAGGCTTGAGTGAAAGGGAGAGATTGGATAGGCTGAGACTTTTTTCTTTGGAGCATAGTAGGCTGAGGGGTGACCTTATTGAATTGTACAAGGCCCTGAGGGGCATAGATGAAGTGAACACTTTTTTTTCCTTTCCAATGTAGAGAATTCTAAAACTAGACAGCAGAGACTTAAGACGAGAGGAGAGAGATTTAAGAGGGATCTTGGGGTCAACTTTTTCATTCAGAGAAATCCATATCTGGAGTGAGCTGCCAAAGGAAGTTGGAGAAATGCATACAATTCCAACTTTTAGCAGACATTTGGACAGATATATGGAGAGGAAGGGATCAAAAGGCATTGGGCTAATGTAGACAAATGGACTGGCCTATTATGCCACTTTGGTCGGCATAGACGAGGCGAGCTGAAGGGCCTGTTTCCATGCTACTTAGATCTATGACTATTCATTTAATAGATGTCACATGAAATGTGAATTGGATGCTTTGCCACTAAATCCACTTCAGTCCACTGTAGAATTTAATAGTTACTAGACTGAGGTGGACCCGTTGGGTCCAAATCTCTCCTGCGGGCCTCTCCTGGGGCAACCCTCCCCCAACTGATGAAGGCCGTTGTCGGGCGGGGTGTGTCCCCCAGGGTCGTGGGCGGGCTAGGGGGGACAGGAAAGGGGAGAGGGTGGCACTCACCTCGGCCCCGTGCTGCCAGCGCTGCAGCCAGAGCGAGCCGTGGATCCAAATGCTCTCCTGCATTGGTCTAGCATCCCCCACTTTAGAAGGATGAGAGGGGATCTTATAGAGATATAAAATTATAAAAGGACTGGACAAGCTAGATGCAGGAAAAATGTTCCCAATGTTGGGGGAGTCCAGAACCAGGGGCCACAGTTTTAGAATAAAGGGGAGGCCATTTAAAACTGAGGTGAGAAGGAACTTTTTCACCCAGAGAGTTGTGAATTTGTGGAAATCTCTGCCACAGAGGGCAGTGGAGGCCAAATAACTGGATGAATTTAAGAGAGAGTTAGATAGAGCTCTGGGGGCTGGTGGAGTCAAGGGATATGGGGAGAAGTTGGGCACAGGTTACTGATTGTGGATGATCAGCCATGATCACAATGAATGGCAGTGCTGGCTTGAAGGGCCGAATGGCCTCCTGCACCTATTTGATATGTTTCTCTGTGATTTTTTTCTATTACAAATCTCAAATTGTGGAGTACAGAGGCAAATAAATAAATGATGCTGGAAAAAAACCTGCAGATGCTGGTTAAAATCGAAGGTAGACACAAAATGCTGGAGTAACTCAGCTGATCAGGCAGCATCTCTGGAGAGAAGGAATGGGTGATGTTTCGGGTCGAGACCCTTCTTCAGACTGATGGGACATTATGGAGGAGTTTTAATCTATTGGGAGAAGCAAGTGTTGCAGAAAGTAGTAAAAATGACAGTAAAATTACCTTTCTTGGTTGGCCTAATTTATTATTTTTTATATTTTCTCCTCCCCATTTGACTGTCTAGAATGATACAAGATGGATGAGTTGCTTCCAGGTCATTGTTAGGTTTGTTCCTGACCTGATTTTAGTTGAGCCTGAAGAGTCCAAGTTGAAATTTCCCGTATTAATGCTTTTAAAAAATGCAATCTTTCTGACTTTCGTGGTTCTGCTAACAATTCCACCTGTTTTTCCCCTCGGGTAACAGAGAAAATTACAGAACTATACAGTTTGGCAGAGCCAGCTATTGTGCTGTCAACTGATATTGAATATTTTTAAAGTACAATCTCTGCTTTTTGACATAACCTAATATTGTTTGATTTTTCATAGTTGTGCAACTAAGTTAATTTAAAAGCAAAATGAAGCAAATGTTCACTTCAATGTGCACCATTTCTTTAAAATATCTTGTTTCCTGTAAAGCTTTTATGTTGTGCTTGCTTATAATAATAATAATAATAATGCATTACATTTATATAGCGCTTTTCATATACTCAAAGACGCTTTACAGGGATTTAGAGAACATAGGGAAGTGAATAAATAGATAAATAAGTAAACGAACAGAGAAAGGAGACAGAAGGTGAGGTGACCTTCAGTGGTTGAAGGCAGTACTGAACAGGTGAGACTTCAGTGATGTTTTGAATGTGGTGAGTGTGGAGGAGTCTCTGACGGTTTGGGGTAGTGAGTTCCATAGGGTGGGAGCAGCGATGGAGAAAGCCCTGTCCTCCCAGGATCTGAGTTTGGTCCGGATGTGGGGGGATAGGAGATTGGCAGCAGCAGAGCGGAGGGTGCAGGTGGGAGTGTGCCTGTGGAGGAGGTCGGTCAGGTAGGATGGGGCCAGGTTATGGAGGGCTTTGTAGGTCATGAGGAGGATTTTGTACTGGATTCTCTGGGGGATGGGGAGCCAGTGGAGTTTGTAAAGGACGGGGGTGATATGGTCACGGATCGGGGTGTGGGTGAGTAGACGGGCAGCGGAGTTTTGAATGTATTGAAGTTTACTGATGATTTTTGAGGGTGCGCCATAGAGGAGGCTGTTGCAGTAGTCCAGACGGGAGGTGATGAAGGCGTGGATGAGGGTTTCTGCAGCTGTGGAGGAGAGGCATGGACGGAGACGGGCAATGTTTTTGAGGTGGAAGAAGGCTGTCTTTGTGATGTGTTTGATATGTTTGTCGAAGGAGAGGGTTTGATCAAAGATGATTCCAATGTTTTCTTGTTCTCTCAATTCCCATCCTACATCTTCACATCCGTAGCAACTTGTACCAAGCCACTTTGCTGAAGATAAAAACATTGCTGGCTAAAAATACCTCCTGTGACTGTCCAGTTCCCAACAAGACTCTGGGATCTATTTGGAATTGTTCTACTTTCCATGAAGTCTATGTAAACAGATGAGGGAAAGAAAATCAAGCTGGTCGGCATGGAGGGCTGAGGGACTTGTTTGGCATGCTATTTAATAAAATTATGGCCCAATTTCTAAAAACCTCCACTTTTTCCATTCTGTCCCCTTTAGTTTGATTGGTGTCTCGGCATCTGTGAACCCAGTCCAAATATATGCTCAACTCAGAATCTAGTGGCAATTCGTAACAAAAGAGATGGAAAGGGAGACAGGCACGGGTTGAGAATTAGAGAAAAGTGAGATTAGGAGCATGAGGAAGAAATGGGGAGTAAGGTGATGAATGTATATGATAGGATTTGTGAGATGGCATTGAGCGCAAAAAGTGAAAGTAGTGAGTGGTGATCTTATTGAGGTGTATAAAACCATAAGAGGAATAGATCGGGTAGATGCACAGAATCTCTTGCCCAGAGTAGGGAATCAATGACCAGAGGTCTTAGGTTCAAGGTGAAGGGGAAAAGATTTAATAGGAATCTGAGTAACTTTTTCACACAAAAGGTGGTGGGTGTATGGAACAAGCTGCCAGAGGAGGTAGTTGAGGCTGGTACTATCCCAACGTTTAAGAAACAGTTAAACAGGTACATGGACAGGACAAGTTAGGAGGGATATGGACATAACGCAGGCAGGTGGGACTTGTGTAGCTGGGACATGTTGGCCGGTGTGGGCAAGTTGGGCCGAAGGGCCTGTTTCCACACTGTATCACTCCATGACAATGACTCTATGTTGTGCCGGCTCCTTTATTTCGGGCCTCTCTCGACGCGCCACAATGGTGTGATTTGTGTACAGCAGAAGAAAATAAACAGCGGAAGTCAGCGTAGAAAAGAAGGATAAATTGGGGGAGGAGAAGAAAAAGAAGATTTTTTGAAAGAAGCATGAAAAAGCAGTCAGCATAATCAAAGACGTCCCATCCAGGTCATTCCTCCTTTTCCCTGCCCCCATCCAGCAGAAGGTACAATAGCTTGAAAATGCACACCACCAGGCTCAGGAATTTCTTTCTCATATCATACTTCTGAATGGTCCATCCATAAGCTAGGATACTTCCATTAGATAGGATTCAACTCTACCGCATTGCGGACGTTGGACTTTGTCTAAGGAACTGACGTGCTACAATGCTGAGAATTCTATCCTGCACTTCATATCTTCCCCTTTGCTCTATTTATTGTACTTGAGTTTAAACTGATTGTATCTATGCATTGTATATCTGATCTGTTTGGATAGCATGCAAAACAAAACTTTTCAATGTGCCTTGGTACATGTGACAATAATAAACCTAAACTGCAAGTTTTCAAGAGAGAGTTAGATTTAGCTCTTAGGGCTAAGGGAATCAAGGGATATGGGGTAAAAGCCAGAACAGGATACTGATTTTGGATGATCAGCCACGATCATGTTGAATGGTGGTGCTGGCTCAAAGGGCAACACCTGAACCTATTTTCTAAGTTTCTATGTCATGTTATTTATAATGGATGCATTATTAGCATTCAGTCTCGCAAAAACTGGTAAAATCATAGAATGTCATTACACCAAAATGAAATTGAGCTTGCTGAAACTAAATCAGTGATCCAAACATTATAATCCTCATGGTAGATATTCTTCCATCTCGAGCACACTTGTCATCAAGATAAGAGTCATAGACTAATACAGCATGGAATCAGGTCATTTGGCCCAACTTGTCTGTGCAGATGTAGAAGCTCATCTAAGTTAGCCCCATTTGACACATATCCCTTTAAACTTTTTGTATCCACGTACCTGTAAATGTTAGGAGCTGCAGATTTGTGTTTTTCCTGCTTTTGAATCTTGAACCCAAACTGTTCATGAGCCTGCAACGAACCAAAAATAATGTAGGAAATGGCCATGATGGAAGATGCTTTTAAATGTGTTGGGGTTTTTTCAGCACTTTTTCATTGGAGCATTGCAGCATTGGCATTGTTTATTTTCATTTTTCAAAGAGGCATAGAATACAAAAGCAAGGAAACAATGGATCAGCCACAATAGGAGTATTTGTCCAGTTTTGTACACCATCTTATGAAAGATGTGCCTTATTGAATGTAGAAGTGATTTACTAAAATGTTTCCAGGAATATGAAATATTAGTTATATGGAGGCACAGGCGATGCAAATGATGGAACCTGTTGACAAAAAAAAAAACAGCTGGAGGAACAGCAGCATCTGTGGAGGGAAATGGACAGTTGATGTTTCAGGTCAAGACCCTTCAACTCAATGGAGGAATGGTCGAGATGAAGTATTTCAACCCAAAACATTTCCTGTCCATCTCCCTATGCAGATGCTGCCTGGCCAGGTACCTTTTTTGCAATAGTTATGTGGGTATATTGAGCACCAAGAGTTTATCTTCTTGGACCAGAGATGGTTGTGAGGATTATCTGTTGGAGGTATTTTGGTTTTCATTGTTAGAGGGGTCATTAGCTTGTGGATATAAATTGAAGATGATTAGCAAAGGAATCAAAAGAGGAAAATGTTTCAAGTGGTGAGTGTTTGGAAGGTACTGTTATGCTTGGTATTGGAGACTGATTTATAGAGTCATGGGGATGTCGATAGAGCCATAAAATGACAAGCAACTAAAAGCTTGCCAGTTTGCATGTGGCCTCTTTACGCTCTGTTCATCAGGGCCTGCTGGAGCAGCCAGTTGCTAGCCATTTAAATTCTCCTTTCCAATCCTGTACCGACTGACCCTTCTCTCCTCGGCCTCCTTCATTGCCAGAGTGAAGCCACGCAAACTGGATGAACAACACCTAATATTCTGCTTGCATAGCCGACAACCAAGGCACGAGCATCGAATTTTCCAATTTCAAGTAACCCCTGACCCCAGCCCCTCCCCTGTTTTCCTTCCCCTGTCATGTAAACATGCATCTCTCCTACCACCCCCTATCTCCTCCTCCTTCTGCTCATCCTCCACCCTCCTCCCTGAGCTCATCTCACACCCTCCACCCTCCCCCAACCGTTTTATCTGCCCTCTCTTCCCACTGCTTTGACCCCTTCCATCCATATCCCTCCCCGTGGCTTTACCTTTCACTCCTCCTCTTCCTTCCCTATCTGACATCATTTTGCCTCCAGCCTTTGTCACTGTCTCCAACCATCTGCAAATCAACCTTCCTAACCTGTATTCATCTATAACTTACCAGGCTTTGCCCCAGATTTCTCCTGCCTACTCCATCAATCTGAAGAAGGGTCCTGACCCAAAGCACATCTGTCTCCTTCTCTCCACAGATACTGCCTGACCTGCTGAGCTTCTCCAGTACTTATTTTTAATTTGAGGAAGCAGAAGAATATCCCTGTAGACTGTGCAGGTGCTCTACAAAGCAATCACCAATCTGTTTTTTTCCAGTGTGGGAGTTGGCAAGGGAGTAGGATCAGCTGGATTGCTCTTACAAAGAACCAATACTAAATCAACAAGCTGAAAGGCCACCTCCTTTGGTATAACCTCAGTGTGAGCAGCTTGTCCTTCAACTTGCTATGCACAACATTGTGGGAAAATTTGGTGGGATTGTACACTATTTTTTTAAAATCAAAGCACTCCAAAATCATTTGAAATTACAAAAATGTGTATGTGTTTATGTTATTCCTTTTACTCTAATCTTCTCAACATACTTATTTTTCGACTACACCCACATCCTTCCCACCCTGACCAAATATCTCCTCCTTTTCTCACTTCATCTTTCTGTTATTAATATAATGATTTTGCTGCTGCTGCAGTTTATCATTTGCTATCCACAGTATCCAGATCAGGTTATTAATGTCTTTTATACCAGTATCGTAATTAACTGGGAACTTGGCTATAAAGATTTCTCCTGGACTATGTGAATGGAACTATATGAAGATTTACTGTTGTAAGATTGTAGAAACATTCCAAGTTAATGAATGTATCAAGGTCATTTATTTGGAATTTCTTAAGCCCGATAATTTTGGTGTTGTAGAATAAAATTGGAAATCAAATTTAATATAAATACCTGAATAATTTAAATATGAACAGAATTCCAAAAGTATACTTCCAATGTTGTTGTTCTCCTTTAATCATACCAAAACATGTTATTTAATGACATTATTTCAAATGATCAATTATGGAATCCATTTAACGAATCATGTTTCTTGAATAAATATAAATAGTTTTTAGTCTGAAGAAGGGTCTCGACCTGAAACGTCACCCATTCGTTCTCTCATGAGATGCTGCCTGTCCCGCGGAGTTACTCCAGCATTTTGTGTCTATCTTTGATTTAAACCAGCATCTGTAGTTCTTTCCTACACAGTTTTCAAAGTTATTTTAAGATCTATTTGGGGCCGTATGAAAGGAAGGATATTGTAGAAGACAACTCAACTAATATTTAGTGCAAACGTTATGCTGATGAAGCGTCTCGACCCAAAATGTTGCATATCTATTTTCTCCAGAGATGCTGCCTGATTCGCTGAGTTACTCCAGCATTTTGAGTCTATCTTTGGTATAAACCAGCATCTGCGGTTCCTTTTATTATGTTATGCATAGTATGTGGCAAAGATTTTATGGAAGTGTGCAATATTTAGGTTTTGATAAGCATTGTACTATAGAATTAAAATTAATAACTTTGTAGTACCCTTTCCTCTGTTATTTGCAAACATTTTTGATGTCCAACAAAGTGAGACTGCAGATATAGAGCACTTCTTACACTCAACATGAATTTTCATGGTTCTATATTCCAAAATCACTAATTTTATTTTTGTGAAAGCTGTCATGTTATCTTGCTGTGTAATGGAGGGATAAAAGGGGTGGAGGAAGAGAGAAGGGGTTAATTTTTAATTTGATTGTCAATTGAAAATGTTTTTGGAACTAGTGGCCAGAAAGGAAGGAATAACATAGGATTGGGATTTATCATGGTTGTTTCTGAGCTTGAGGGGGGTTTGGACATGGTCGAGGGAGATCTTGTGATAGATGAGTTCAGAACCAGGGTAGACCAAGTGGTCCATTGAGATTTCTGGGCTATTCAATAAAATCATAGCTGATCCAGTCTGGCCTCAAAAGCACTTTTCTGCACTTTCCTATGTGTGATTCTGCAAATTGCTGGAGATTGGATGGTGGTAAATATAATCCCACTTTTAAAAAAGGAAGGCACTCGTAGACGTGTCAGCTGCCCATCCATAAATAGGGGAAAAGCTAGAATCCATTATGAAGAAAGTGGTAGTAGGGTACTTAGTAGGGTTTGGCAATCACCATGGATGTATGAAAAGGGAATCGTTTTTGATGCAACTGTTTGAGATTTTTGAGTTTGTAATCAATAAAATAAAATAGAGTTGCAGTTGATGTGCTAGGTTTGGACATTCAGAAGACCTTTGATAAGGTGCCACATAAGAGGTGAAACAAAATTGGAGCACATAAGATTTGCTGTCATACTGTATGTTATCACAAATTGAGAATATGTTAATGGATTGAAAACACAAAATAAATGTCATATTGAGTTTAGTGGCTGCAACTCCTGGGTGGTGCAGTGATTACTGCTGGGGCCTGGGTTATTCATAATCAGTAACAATGGTTTGGATGGGGAGGACCATTCTTTATGAATTTAATATTGTTGGTGATACTAAGCTTTGTTGGTTGTGAGCAGGATGTAGAAAGACTGTAAAGGAATATAGACAAGGTGGATACAAAATGCTGGAGTAACTCAGCGGGTCAGGCAGCATCTCTGGAGAGAAGGAATGGGTGACGTTTCGGGTCGAGACCCTTCTTCAGACTGATGTCAGGGGAGGGGGCGGGACAAAGATAGGATGTAGTAGGAGACAGGAAAACTAGTGGGAGAACTGGGAAGGGGAGGGGAAAGAGGGACAGAGGAACTATCTGAAGTTAGAGAAGTCAATGTTCATACCGCTGGGATGTAAACTGCCCAAGCGAAATATGAGATGCTGTTTCTCCAATTTTCGATGGCGTACTGACAATGGAGGAGGCCCAGGACATAAAGGTCAGATTGGGAATGGGAGGGGGAGTTGAAGTGCTGAGCCACCAGGAGATCAGGTTGGTTAAGGCAGACTGAGCAGAGGTGTTGAGCGAAACTATCGCCGAGCCTGCGATTGGTCTCACCGATGTAGAAAAGTTGACATCTGGAACAGCGGATACAATAAATGAGGTTGGAGGAGGTGCAGGTGAACCTCTGCCTCACCTGGAAAGACTGTTTGGGTCCTTGGATGGAGTCGAGGTGGGAGGTAAAGGGACAGATGTTGCATCTCCTGCGGTTGCAGGGGAAAGGAGTTGTTGAGGGTAAGAACCAGCTCTGCCAGGTGGAGGAGAGTATTGGTAGATGGAGATTGGCTGGATCTGCGGTCGAGGAAGAAACGGAGGGATTCAAGACCATCCCGATGGGGAATGAAGGTGTAGAGTGAATGGACATCCAGAGTGAAGAGGGAGTGGGGGCCTAGAAACTGGAAGTTATTGAGGAGACGGAGAGCATGTGAGGTGATTTGGACATAGGTAGGGAGGGATTGGACCGGGGGGATAGGATGTCTTGGACATAGGTAGGGAGGGATTGGTCTTGGACATAGACAAGGGAGATGATTGGTATCATCTACTTTGAAACAAATTCAAAACAGCAGTGCAATTTTTGAATAGTTAAAATTATTGGTGGTCAGATGAGCTGAGTTAGATCATTTAAAGTGCCAAGTTACAGAATCGTACAGGTCCCTTTGGCCCACCTTATCCATGACAACTATAATGCCAATCTATGCTAATCTGATTTATCTGCTTTAGGCTTGCCCATTTCAATGCTTTGCCTGTCCAAGCCCCTTTTAAACATTGTAATTAAATCTGTCTCCACCACCTTCTCTGACAGCTCATTCACCATCCTCAGTATGATGAATTTACCCCATGGATCTCCATTAAATTTCTTCCATCTCACTTTAATGTGTGCCCTCTAGTTTTAGACTGCCCTGTCCTAGGAAAAAATACTGACCATCTAATCCATGCCCCTCATGATTTTATAAACAGCTGTTTATTCTAGCGAGAGTAAATGATAACCCTCCATTCTTGGTGAATTTCTTCTGCATTCTCTCTGTTGCTACCTTATACTCTAGTATGGTGACCAGAACTGTACATTAACTAATGTGTGGTCTAACCAATGTTTGTATAGCCTCAACATAATACCCCACAATTAATTTACCACAAACATTAGGAAGTGAGGTTGGCCTTTGTTGCAAAAGAATTTGAAAAGATAATGATGCCCGACCATAATTTTATCGGGCCTTCTGACATCTGGATTATTATGGACGTACAGATTTGATCTTCCTATTTCAGAAAGGATATACTTATGATAGAGGGTGTGTAAAAGACGTTGATTCCTGGAATGGGGGAAGTAAGCAGTCTAGGCCTTTAGATGTATGTGGAATGGTCTTTTTGAAGCATAGATAATATTCATGGGGCATGACATAGTCTGTGTTTCCATTGGCTGGGGTGTTTCAAACCAGGGACCTAAAATAAGGGTGGGAGCATTCAGATTAATGTTCGATCCAAGAGGCTTGTGGAGACACATTTGCTGAGTAAGTTCAAGAAATGGACCAATAAATTTTTGGATATTAAGGGAATACCAGTTTAGTATAAGAAAATGGTGCAGAGACAAAAGATCCTTCAAGTTTGGTACCACCCTTGCTCTTTCCTGTAACATATCCACTGATTGCATAAAATGTGTCTGATACCTTTTGTCGTCATCACTTGTAATATATTTTCAGTTTTTTGTAAACATCTGTTTGGATGCCATGGAGCTTGAAAGGGTAAAGTTACAGAAAAGATACAAAACAGGAAAACAATGGATCACATCTTCCATTGTGCTATGATTTTGATGTTTTGATTTTTATGTTTTCTTTTCTCATTGAAAATGATTTTTAGTAAAGTTCTAATATTCCAGTATCTGAATGTTTGGAATTCTTGATGGTCCAGCATCTGTCTGTCTTGGTACTCTGGCATGTGTGAAGGGGTTCTGAGTTCAAGTGGGCTATGTGGCCAGAGCTAGAATTTGGGTCCAGAACACCAGGGGTCAGGAACATGGTAGGTTTGCGGCTGCAGCTGGTGTCAGAAATGGTTATATATTTCCGCTCTCTTCAAATTTGCCAGATTCACAAGTAAATTCATTATACATGTTTAGTTTAGCTTTGTTTAGAAATACAGCCTGTAAATGGTCTTTCGGCCCACCAAGTTCACGCTGACCATTGATCATTCATACACTGGTAGGATCCCACTTTTGTATCCTACACTAGGTGCAATGTACAGAAGCCCATTAACCTACAAACCTGCACGTGTTTGGGATGTGCGAGGAAACCAGAGCACCCAGAGAAAACCCACACGGTTACAGGGGGAATGTACAAACACCACCCATGGTTAGGATCGAACCCACATCTCTGGTGCTATAAGGCAGCAGCTCTACCACTGCCTCACTGTGCCACCCTGTTCTGTACAATGATTTTTGTCTACTTGTAAGGAAAAAAGTGAAACAAAGGTATTTTCATAAACATAGGAGTAATATCAGATTTTCCAGGAAATCTGCAAAGTCATAAGGTTGCTGGATTAATGGAGTTTTACTCTAATGATTTTTAAGAACAAGATTTACAGTTTACAAATACACAGGATATAAACATGCACATGTAATTTCTAACCTGGAAATTTGGACCAAATTGTGAAATATTCTCCATATTTGTTTTATTACAAAGCTTGTTGGAGGACAGTTTGATTTGGAGATGAATTTTGTGATCCAAGAAGTGGAAAGTGTTGGCTGCATGGTGGAGCTATTGGACAACTGTGATGTGACTTGCCAGGCAGAAGTTTGGAGCATCTTCATTGCAATTCTGAAAAAAAGCATTCGCAATCTACAAGCCTGCACAGATGCTGGATTGATTGAACATGTTCTGGAGAGAATTGATCGAACTGACAACATGATAGCAGGTAAGATTATTTGCTTTTTGGGATGTCTTGACTTGACATGACAAATCAAAATATCATCTGACTTGTTGAGGAAAGAAATTAAGATCTTATTAAAATTTCAAGTGAAGCTGTTATTTTACAGTATTATTCTTTACTTTTTATAAACAGATTGTCTGCCAATTCATATACTTTAATGACATTTTTGCATGGTTTTGCATGGAAGGTGATTAAACACCTTTACTAAACGAAATGGTTGAATATTTTGGAATAGGCAGAATTTATTTGGTGGCATGAATTATCCGTTAAGAGTTAAATACAGGTGTACTTCTCTTTGTGCAACCCAGCATAGTGTTGCTTCTCTGTCGCACTCAATTTTAAAGACAAAACAGGATTTAGCAAAAAGCTCTTAAAGTATCGCCCTTTGAATGAATGAAGTAAATATATCTCTTCTAGCACATCAGTTACAAGTTACACAGCACGTTGGAAGGAAGATGTATGTTTTAACTAATTTGCTTTGTTTATTCTAATCAAACTGGGTGGAGGTGTGGGCCATGTAGGCAGAGGGACTGTAATTCTACTTGCCCTATCTGTCCTCCATGGCCAGGGAGAGAGGTTTCACCCTCTGTTGGGAGTTGCTTGTGGCCAGAATTGGGGTTAGAGCTGTGAGTTGATACGGGCCAATGAGTTGGCTGGTGCCAGTCCTACTCCTGTCAGATGCTAGCAGGGGTGAGACCAGCCCCAGCCCCTCTTCGTGCTGCTGCTGCTTGCGGAGAGCTTTCTGTGCTGCCCTGATGTGTGGCACTCAGTGAATAGCTGCATATCGAGCTGCGGTTCCCGTAGCAGAAGCACTTGAGTGTCTGGGGAGACATGGCTGTCATGCTGCCACCTCTCTCGGGTTTCGAGCTGCCGGGCATTCTTGTTCTTCCATTCATCGAGAGAGGTCTGGGTTTGAAGCAGACACCGAGCTGGGAAAGAGATTTGTTGGTAAAGGAAGATTTCACCAGCTGTGAGTGCAATGACTCTGCATGGGGGAATCTAACACAATAACTCTGCGTGGGGAATCAAAGCCCTAGTCAGGAAATCAGGGAATCCGGTTGTTTCATGTCTCTTTTTATACTGGAGCCGCAAATGGAAGAATTGCATTAAAAATAACTAATCAGGATCACATCTCCATTTATGTTATGTTATAATGACCCCGTATAACGCTGTTTTGTTTCGTGCTCCATTTTCTAGGAATGTATATAGAGCACTAAGCGAGGATTACTGTTTGGTTTGGAGAAATTGTGTACCATAATGTGGCACGTGGTAATTTTCCCTGTTCTGATCTAAAACTGCCTTGCATTAAGACAAATCCTTGTCTTAAAATTAACACATATTTTCCATGCTCTCGATTGGCTTTTTTAATGATTTCGCCAATAGAAGTTTTGTTTTTTCTTTGAAAAATAAAAAAATGTTCAAGGTTTTCTGACCCTACTGGGAGTTGATAAATTCATCAAGTATTTTACATACATTTTCCTTTTGATAAATTCATCAAGTATTTTACATACATTTTCCTTTTGATATAATTTACATTGTAAGTTTTTTTAAAAAAATTTTATTTTTTATTTTTGTTAGAAGTAAGTACAATAGTGTGGTACTTGAGTACCTAATACATAAATACATATTTCCATTCTTGTACAACTTCATACTTTTGATTTAATAATAAAAGAACAGTGAGAGAAGAAAGAAATAAGAAATAAAGAGTGTCGGAATAGATAGTCAAGCGAGTAGAAACAGAAAGCAAAAGAAATAAAGGATAGAGATGAAAAGTTAAAAGATTGAAAGAAAAGAAGACAGTAAAGAAAAGAAAGATTAGGGGAGATCTACCTATCTCGTATTTTTGCCCATCCGTCACCCGGTTCTAAACCGTTTAATTTCTAAGGTTATGTTATGTTGCACCATATGCTTGCAAAAAATTGATAAAAGGAGACCAAATCTTTAAGAATTGGTCTACTTTGCCTAATAGGAGGAATCTCATTTCTTCAAAATGTAACGTTTCAGACATGCTTGAAATCCACATTTTGAATGTTGGCGTAGGTGCGTTTTTCCAAAATTTGAGTATTAGTTTTTTTGCTGTTATTAGACCGTAATTAAGAAAAGCTTCTTGGAATATAGTTAGTTTACTTCCCTCTTCCATTGATCCAAAGATAATCAATTCTGTACTGGGGTTCAATTTTGTGTTAAATAGTTTTGTAAAAATTCCAAAAATTTCATTCCAAAATTTATACAGTTTTGTACAATAGACAAAGGAATGTGCTATAGTGGCTTTTTGAGTTAGACATTTGTCGCAGATGGGGGAAACATTTGAAAATATTTTATTCAGTCTAGTTTTCGAATAATATAATCTATGTAAAATTTTAAATTGAACTAGGTTGTGTCTTACATTCATTGAACATTTATTTACATATAATAAATTTTTATCCCATCTATCGTTCGGAATTTTTATCAATAACTCTTGTTCCCAGTCCCTTCTAATTGCCTCTGTCGTTGGTGTTTCTATATTTAGAATTATATTATATAAGTAAGATATTAAATTGCTTGATTCTGCCTTTCTATTCATTCCTTCCTCCAATAAGTCTGGGGTTGAGGTTTGATATCCTTGTATATATTTTTTCAAATAATCTTGAATTTGAAGGTATTTGAAATATTGATTACTTTTCAAATTATATTTTAGTTGTAATTGTTGGAATGGTAAAAAAATTCCCATTTCATACATATCTCCCATCGTTTTGATTCCTATTCTTTCCCAATGGATAAACGTTGTATCAATAATAGATGGTTTGAATGAAGGATTATTAGCTATTGGAGAAAGAAACGATAATTTTCTTAATTTTAAAGTTAGTTTTATTTGTTTCCAAATTCGTATTATACTATGAATAATTGGATTCTTCTTATATATTATATTGTTCAGTTTTATCGGGGAAAGAAGGATCGCTCCTATATTGTAAGGGGAACAATCCTCTTTCTCCATTCTTATCCAATCTACCTGTTGGGCAGAACTGTCCAACCAGTAGATTATATTTTTAATATTCACTGCCCAATAATAATACAATAAGTTAGGGAGTGTCAGTCCCCCTGATTCTTTAGATTTACACAAGTGTTTTTTTTAAATTCTGTGTGATTTATAATCCCATATAAAATTTATAATATCAGAATCCAATTTTTTAAAGAATTTTTTAGGTAAGTATATTGGTATTGATTGAAATAGGTACAATATTTGTGGTAAGAAGATCATTTTTATCGCGTTTATTCTGCCTATGTCTCTAATAGGCAGAATACATTGTAAGTTTGAATGCAATTTTTCTTTTATTGGTTTTTCTCACTATAGATATCCATATGACAATAAATTCAACTTGACGACTTGAAATAATTTATCCTTTCACTTGCAGATCTGCTCGTTGATATGCTGGGAGTGCTGGCTAGCTACAATATTAGTGTCCGTGAGCTGAAATTGATGGTCAGCAAAGTGCAAGGAGAGAAAGGACAATGGGTAACTTTTCTTGCTCTTTCAAATTATTTTTAAGAATTCTGCATTTTTGCTTATATTAAAATAAATGGGTTGGAACTTAGTGCCGTTGCCAAGGCCACTCAGGAATATCAAAATATTTGGTTTCAATAAAATTTGGAAAATTATTAATTACACAAAATTAATTGGTAAACATCTTAAATATTGTATAGTGCAACCCATTAAAATAAACACAATTGTAAAAGATTGTGGAATGTAACAAATTGAGCTTCCTTGCTGGATTCCATTTTTAGTGGCTGAACTGATGTAATTTTCCTGAATGTCAGTAATATTCTGTGATCAAGTGAATAATTCATTGAATTGCATTTAAATGAAACTAGGTTCTGCTGTACAGCAGTAGTAATTGATATATATTTTGAGAGTAATGTTTCTTCTGTTTCTTCTGTTAAGTTTCTTCTGTTATACAAATGTTTAATTTCTATATTGACCATAAATATTGCTATTATTGAAAGTGAATACTATGAATGAATAAGTTTATTGGCCAAGTATGTGCATATACAAAGAATGTGCCTTGGTGCTCTGCTCACAAATGACAACATAAATATACAGTTAACAATTAACAGTTAACAGTGTAAAGCATAACCACATCAAAACAATAAGGATATAACATTACGGTCTAAACATGTGGTGAAAATAAACCAGAGCAAAAACGAGACAACAGACTTTGGTTATTGAGTAGGACTACTACTCGTGGAAAAAAGCTGTTTTTATGTCTGGCTGTGGCTGCTTTGACAGTCCGGAGTCACCTTCCAGAGGGAAGTGCTTCAAAGATTTTGTGGCCAGGGTGAGAGGGGTCAGAGATGATCTTGCCCACTCGCTTCCTGGCCCTTGCAGTGTACAGTTCATCAATGGGGGGGAAGGTTGCATCCAACAATTGACCAACCTTCAAAAAATTTCTAACTTAATGTTGTCGAAATTATGTTTTAATGTTTTCATTATTATTTAGAATAATTTGATTTTGCCAATTTTCTTTACAGCCTCCGCATGCAGTAAAATTGTTGACCATATTGAACCATGTGCCGCAGAAACCAGGTCCTGATGCATTCTTCAGCTTTCCTGGGAAGAGTGCTGCAGTAAGTATTATGTATTTGATTCAGAATTTGGATGTGCAGTTACTGGAAAGTTTTATTCATTTTTTGAGAGAAATGTTATTTTTATAAAGAAGCTGCTTTTCTGTTGGTGACACCAAGCAACAAATTAAAAGAAAATTACTGTTGCAAAGGTAAACTATAATTTATTTAAACAGGATTAGAGTTCTCTCTGCAAGGCTGACCTAATTTTTTTCTCAGAATTAGAATTTTCTCAGAGCTAGATAGAGCTCTTAAGGATAGCGGAGTCAGGGGGTGTGGGGAGAAGGCAGGAACGGGGTACTGATTGAGAATGATCAGCCATGATCACATTAAATGGCGGTGCTGGCCGAAGGGCCGAATGGCCTCCTCCTGCACCTATTGTCTATTGTCTAATTGTATCAAACTAACTTTAAAAGTATGCTCGTACAGCAACCTATTCCAAATAGTCCTGGTAATTAAAAAAATATATATTTTACTGAAACTAAAATTAAATTATGGAATTATCTTTTGTGCTTCTCCACAAGATATTTTATGGCATGTCTGAAATGAATACAATCATTGTTCAGTTTGGTTGTATTGATCATTTTTATAGTTCTCATATTCTTACTGCGTTTACACAAATTGGTATAAAATATAGCTAATAATGACTATTTTTGCTAAGGATTGGAAATTGAAAAGCAACTAATAATGTGTACTAGATTAACTTCCAAACTAACTTTAGAAGCAATGAGCCAACTGTTATAGGTAAGATGAGGCAACTTAACATGAATAAAATATCTCTAGGATCAACTTCATTCAAGTGGCCCAGCTTCTCATTGTTTAACCCAAAAGTCTTAAATCCAATCTTTATTTCTGCTACATTTGTGCTGGCAGTGCAACTGTTCCTTTTTTGTGATTTCAATATGATTTCATTTTTCCTCAATAACGGATTCCCACCACCCCGAACAAGCAGGAAGCCTTGGTGTGTCCATCCATTTTGCCCTTTTCTGCCCTCACCCCTCCCTTTCTGGAATCATTGTAAAATCCCTCCTGTGCACAGCATTCATCTCGCCAGTCCCCAAATTCAAAAATCCACTCCAGTATGATGGCATCACTAAAACATCTCCCCTTTCTGTATTCTGGACGACTTGTCTCCTCTGCAGCGCCCTGATATACTCCCCAATCATTACTAATGCTCTATTCCATGACATCTTCCTGTATAAACACAGAAGATGCAACACATGTTTTTTTATCATATTCTTTCACAGTTACCCAGGATCCCAAACAGTTTTTTTTCACAGTTGCAACAGCAATTGAATATTACTACTTTCAATTTTGTGCACATTAGTTGTCAAGATACAGTAGGCTCAACATATGGGAGACCAAATATAGAATGGATGACTGCTCTGTGGCATATTTTTGCATGGTGTGCAGGTGTGACCTTGATCTTTTTCCTGTCACTTAATTTTCTATAGTAGTCCCATCCTTTCTTCTTAGCCTCCCATACTGCTCTAGTGAAGCTCAGGGTAAGATTGAGCAAAAGCGCTTTGACTTTTGTAGAAGCAAAGGTCTATAGTTGCTGGTGAATAGACAAAAAGGCACAAAGTGTGAGAGACTCAACTCGAAATGTCACCTATCCATGTTCTCCAGAGTTGCTGTCCGACCTGCTGAGTTATTCCAGCACTATGCGTCTCTTTGTCTCAGGGCCTGATGGTCTGCATCCCAGGGTACTCAGGGAGGTGGCTCTAGAAATAGTGGACGCGTTGGTGATAATTTTCCAATGTTCAATAGATTCAGGATCAGTTCCTGTGGATTGGAAGATAGCTAATGTTATCCCCCTTTTCAAGAAAGGAGCGAGAGAGAAATTGGGGGATTACAGACCAGTTAGCCTAACATTGGTGGTGGGGAAAATGCTGGAGTCAATTATTAAAGAGGTAATAACAGTGCATTTGGATAGCAGTAAAAGGATGTCCAAGTCAGCATGGATTTATGAAAGGGAAATCATGCTTGACTAATCTTCTGGACTTTTTTGAGGATGTGACAAGTAAAATGGATGAAGAGGAGCCAGTGGATGTAGTGTATCTAGACTTTCAGAAAACCTTTGATAAGGTCCCACACGGGAGATTGGTGAGCAAAATTAGAGCACATGGTATTGGGGGAAGGTTGTTGACATGGATAGAGAATTGGTTGGCAGACAGGAAGCAAAGAGTAGGTAAACGGGTCCTTTTCAGAATGGCAGGCGAGTGGAGTGCCGCAAGGCTCGATGTTGGGGCCGCAACTGTTTACCATATATATTAATGATTTAATGAAGGAATTAGAAGTAACACTAGCAAGTTCGCGGATGACACAAAGCTGGGTGGCAGTGTGAACTGCGAAGAGGATGTTAGGAGGTTGCAGGGTGACCTGGACAGGTTGAGTGAGTGGGCAGATGCATGGCAGATGCAGTATAATATAGATAAATGTGAGGTTATCCACTTTGGCGGCAAAAACAATGAGGCAGATTATTATCTCAATGGTGACAGGTTAGGTAAGGGGGAAGTGCAGCGAGACCTGGGTGTCCTTGTGCAGCAGTCACTGAAAGTTGGCGTGCAGGTACAGCAGGCAGTGAAGAAAGCTAATGGCATGTTGGCCCTCATAACGAGCGGATTTCATTATGGGAGTAAAGAGGTTCTGCAGTTGTATAGGGCCCTGGTAAGACCACATCTGGAGTATTGTGTACAGTTTGGGCTCTTAATTTGAGGAAGGACATCCTTGTAATTGAGGCAATGCAGCGTAGGTTCACGAGATTGATCCCTGGGATGGCGGGACTATCATGTGAGGAAAGATTGAAAAGACTAGGCTTGTATTCACTGGAGTTTAGAAGGATCTTATTGAGACATATAAAATTATAAAAGGACTGGACAAGCGAGATGCAGGAAAAATGTTCTCAATGTTGGGCGAGTCCAGAACCAGGGTCCACAGTCTTA
Organism: Rhinoraja longicauda; assembly: GCF_053455715.1. Classification (NCBI taxonomy): domain Eukaryota; kingdom Metazoa; phylum Chordata; class Chondrichthyes; order Rajiformes; family Arhynchobatidae; genus Rhinoraja; species Rhinoraja longicauda. The sequence goes on from NC_135953.1 coordinate 122,675,838, forward strand.
GAATAAAGGGGAGGCCATTTAAAACTGAGATGAGAAGGAACCTTTTCACCCAGTGAGTTGTGAATTTGTGGAATTCTCTGCCACAGAGGGCATTGGAGGCCAAATCACTGGATGGATTTAAGAGAGAGTTAGATAGAGTTCTAGGGGCTAGTGGAATCGAGGGATATGGGGAGAAGGCAGGCATGGGTTATTGATTGTGGATGATCAGCCATGATCACAATGAATGGCGGTGCTGGCACGAAGGGCCGAATGGCCTCCTGCACCTATTTTCTATGTTTCTATGTTTCTTTGTCTTTTGACTAGCCATATTACATTGCCTTGACCATCACACAAGCCAGCTTCCCTTCCATTGACTTCATTTACAATTCACACTACCTCAGCACGGCCACCAACATAATCCTGGACCAGCCGCACCATGGTTACTCCCTCTTTTCCCCTCTCCCATCAGGCAGGAGGTACTTCACTCTGTTGTATCTTTGCACTAAATGTTCTACCCTTTATCCTGTATCTGTTCACTGTGGACGTCTTGGTTGTATTCATGTATACTCTTCTTTTACTGGATAGCATGCAAACAAACTTTTCACTGTGCATGTGATAATACTAAACTAAACTAGTCTTCTACTAAACAATTTCGGATAATGATTTGGCTAATACCAATGTAAAAAAGAAAGTGTTGTAGATACTAAACAGCTCAGTTGGAAACTAAGAAGAGAGAAAATAGAAATGAAGTGCACAGAAAAAAAAAGAAAGGAAAAAAAGAAAAAGCAATGTCTGTTTTCAAGCTTCTGGCATTTTTTGCAATGAACCTCAACATAAGTGCCAATAACAGTATTTATCTTTCAATTGCATGTTACAGTTAATGATTCTGCTATTCACATGCAACCCGTTGATGCATTATTTTTGTTTTAGTTGTCCCATTATCAACCCTTTTATTGTCTTGCACTTTCATATCTTTTGTAATTTAACTTCTGGGTCTCATCTGATTGCAAAAATATATATATTTCTCTGCTTTCCCTTTCTCAACTTGTAATATCTCTAGTAGGAAAGAACTGCAGATGCTGGTTTAAATCAAAGGTAGACACAAAATGCTGGAGTAACTCAGCGGGACAGGCAGCATCTCTGGAGAGAAGGAATGGGTGATCGTTTCGTTGAACACCTCCGCTCAGTCCGCCTTAACCTACCTGATCTTCCAGTTGCTCAGCCCTTTAACTCCCCCTCCCAATCCCAATCTGCTCTTTCTGTCCTGGGCCTCCTGCATTGCCAGAGTGAGGCCCAGCATAAATTGGAGGAACAGCACCTCATATTTCGCTTGGGTAGCTTACACCCCAGCGGTATGACCATTGACTTCTCTAACTTCAAATAGCCCTTGCTTTCCCTCTCTCTCCATCCCCTCCCCCTTCCCAGTTATCCCACCAGTCTTACTATCTCTGACTACATTCTATCTTTGTCCCGCCCACTCCCCTGATGAGGAAGAAGGGTCTTGACCCGAAACATCATTCATTATCTCTAGATATTTCCCTTCATGGTGAAAGCTTATTTGCCTGAAATTTTAATTGTCTCTCAACAATAGCTGCATGACCTGCTATTTTTGGATTTTGTTTTTCTGTTTTTAAGTCTTAGGGGGAACTGCTTGAGTTGATTTATGATTTTCTTTTCCCCAAATCCCAATCCCACAATTTATAATCCATCCCTGTGGCACTTTGCTCTAATTCCAATTCATTATTGCCAGTATTGAGAGAATAGTTTCCTCTGGTTCATTTACATAGTCTCTGGTAAACTACTTGCTCTCTAAGGTTCCCTTTTTCAAACAAATTGTGCCAACCATTTCTATTCCTGTGGCATCAATAACAACATTATTTAAACCTCATTGTACTGGCTGGTGGGAAACATGTGATTACAATGAAGGTACTTATTTTTGTTTACTGGTCTTGCATCTTCTTATTTGCTTATGTGCCTGTCAATTTAGAATACTGTATTTTGTTTGTTGCAGTTAATAGTAATAAAATGATGTAATTAAATAATCTTGCCTTTGGCCAGTATTTAAAAATCCCTATTTTCTTTTCTTCAATATTATCTCTGATTATCGGATCTGTTTTAGTTTGCATTTATTTTCATTCCATTTCAAAATGCTTTTTGGCGGCACGGTAGCGCAGCGGTAGAGTTGCTGCTTTACAGCGAATGCAGCGCCGGAGACTCAGGTTCGATCCTGACTACGGGTGCTGTACTGTAAGGAGTTTGTACGTTCTCCCCGTGACCGGCGTGGGTTTTCTCCGAGATCTTCGGTTTCCTCCCACACTCCAAAGACGTACAGGTATGTAGGTTAATTGGCTGGGTAAATGTAAAATGTAAAAATTGTCCCTAGTGGGTGTAGGATAGTGTTAATGTACGGGGATCACTGGGCGGCACGGACTTGGAGGGCCGAAAAGGCCTGTTTCCGGCTGTATATATATGATATGATATGATATGTTATTGCCCCTCAATATTAGCACTCTCAGATATTGCAATGAAGACGTATTCATTCCAGCATATCCCTCAAGTCCCACTCCCCTTCTCACAGAATCTTTCCTTGCAACTGCAGGAAGCACAGAACTTGCCCTTTTACCTTTCTGCTTTCCATCATCCAAAGACCAAACATCTTTTTCAGTTGAGCTATGATTCACTTCTTTTTTTAAATTTTTTTTTATTTTTGAAAAGCATATGTACAAATAGAAATAAAAGACACATTTGTTACAGAGTTCTTACATAGCTTCAATTTTTAAATTTTTAAAGAGAGAAAATAAAAAATAAAAAAGAAAGGAAAAAAAACAAAACTATAAACTATTGGGAAGAGAGAATAAGAGGATTAAAAAAAATATATAACTATAAAAATTAAAGGGGGTAGATCCGGGAGACAATAACCACAGTTGTACATCCAACCCGTAACTCAAGTTTCAACTTTTAATTTTAAATTTTTATTTTAGTCCTGTGCCAAACCCATTTACTTTTCTAAAAATTCAATAAATGGAGACCATATTTTAAAAAATAACTCAGGTTTGTCAATTAAGGCAAATCTTATTTTTTCCAAATGCAGGGTCTCTGTCATTTCCGTAGTCCACATTTTAATTGTGGGGGTTATTGGTTTTTTCCAAAATTTAAGTATTAATTTTTTCGCAGTTATTAGACTGTAATCAAGAAAATGTACCTGACTTGTTGTAAAGTTTGTAGTATGTTCTGATAATCCTAATATAATTAATTTTGGATCCATATCCAATTGCTTGTTGATAACTTTAGAAACTATTTTAAAAATCTCCAACCAGAAGTTTTGCATTTTTATACAAGTTACGAAAATATGAGTTAAATTAGCTTCTTGAAATTGACATTTATCACAAAGCTATGATTCACTTCTACAGATTTAATATACAGTCCCTCGTACTTACAAGGTGACTTTGCGCATCCACTGGTCTTCATTTTAATTCGCCATTGCACTGCCACTTTGACCCTTTTATCTTTGGTTTCCTGGACTGTTTCAATAAAACCCAAAGTAAGTTTGAAGAATAGCAATTTGTCTTCAGACCAGGCAAGTTACAACTCTCAAGACTATGTTAAATTGAACTACTTGAGATTAGTAACTTTTCCAATTCATGTCAGAACTGAGTTTTCCTGTCTCTAGATTGTTCCTGACCTGTTTGGGTATTTCCTGCATTTTCATAGAACAGTGCAGCACAGGAACGGGGTCTTCGACCCACAATGTTTGTGCCGAATCTGATCCATATCCATGTCCCTATCCAAAAGCCTCTTAAAGGCCGCTATCATATTTGCCTGCACCATCTGCCCTGATAGTATGTTCCAGGCTCCCACCATTCTCTGAGTTAAAAAAAACTTGCCCACATTGCCATTAAACCTTCTCTCTCTCTCACCTCATAGCCAAGCCCTCTAGTGTTGGAGATTTCTACACTGGGGTGAAAAGTTCTGACAGTCTACCCTATCCATGCCTCTCATCATTTCATATATTTCTGTCAAGTCTTCCCTCAATCTCCGACCTGCCAGAGAAAACAATCTAGGTCTATCTGACTTCCCCGTGCAGATGAAACCCTCTAATGCAGGCAGCATTCTGGTAAAACTCCTCTGCACTCTTTCCAAAGCCTCCCCATCTTTCCTAACCAAAGTCCTATAGAGCTGCATATTTCAAATGCCCAGCAAATTCAGTGTTTTGTATCTCCCAGTTCGAGCTTAATTTTTTGTTCTATCCCCTGTCATTCTTCTATTTATGTCTCCTTGAGGCTAATTCGATGCAAGTAATGTCTTTTCTACAGTCTCTGCACAAGAGATCACCATCACTTACATCATCGTCTCTCTTGCTCTTTGCTCTTCAGTCTATCACAGACATTTTGTTTGTTCTTCCCGTTCCTCTTTTTCCTTGCAACTTAAAATAAAATTGCTGTCTGATTTGTTTTTTGAGCTCTGATGAAAGTTCATCAATCTGAAACTTTAAAATCCATTACTCTAGTTACTCTCTAGTGCAGTAGGATGCTGCTCACCTTACTCTGTATTTCCAGCAATTTTATTAAATTCCAATTCAGTTTTTGCAAAGTGAACAAATGTCAGATTATTTATTGATCTGCTTTCACAAACGTTGATGTGGGTGTGAAAAAGGAACTGGGATGCTGTTCAATCATGGACAGGGTTATTATAATCCTGACCTGGTGGTTTCTAGGTCTTGGTTGCTATTGTGGTACTGCCACTTTTGGAAGAGCTGTTAATACATTAATCACATTTTGAGTAAAGAATCAATCCAACAATTTTGTCAGCTCAATATTTTATGAATCAGGAAATTATGATTATGCTTATTAATTATGTTTCAAACCTGTAGTTTTTGATTTATGTTTGCTGTATTATTCACCTAGGGGATGAGGATTAATGGCAAGGACATCAATTATTGCCCATCTCAAATTGTCCCTGAGATGATGAGCTATTATCATCAGCTGCTGCAATGCTATTGAAGATATTTCTACTGTGCATTTGCTTATTCATGTCATAGGAGCAGAATTAGGCCATTCAGCCCATCAAGACTACTTTGCCATTCAATCATGACTGATCTATCAACCCCACTCTCCTACCATCTCCCCTTAACCTTTGACAGGTTCGTGATTAGTACAGGTGTCACTCGACTTTAAAAATACCCAATGACGGCCTCCACAGCTGTCAGTGGCAATGAATTCCACAGATCTCCTTCTGACAAAAGACATTTCTCCTCATCTTTCTAATGGAATGTCCTTTTATTCTGAGGCTGTGCCCTCTGGTCTTAGTAGTAGAAATATCCTACTAGTAGAATAGTCTACTATTACTAGACTATTAGTAATAATACTAATTATTAGTATAATAGTTATATTATAACTAATATAATAGTTATTATATTAGTATAATATAATATAATATTATATTATAATATTATATTATTATATAATAATATTATATATAATATTATATATAATATTATATATAATATATATAATATATATAATATTATATATAATATATATAATATTCCACTAGTAGAAATATCCTCTCCTGGTGCGGCCACATGGGGAAAAACTCGCCGCAGAGCCTGCAGCGGAATTCTTGCTCGCGCCAGTGTTGCAGCTCCGCCGAGTCTGCATGCCTTGCATTGGTCGCTGGTATACCTGTGTCGGTGCCTCGCCAAATTCGAGGAGAGCCCGAAGCCCTTTCCGCACACCTCGCATCTGAACAACAGCTCGACCGAATGCATGCGCAGGTGGCCCAGCAGCTGGGCGAAAGTCCAACCGCACAGCCCACAACCGTGTGGCTTTTTCCCCATTGCCTGGGACGGTGGACAGGCCAGGCTAAAACTTCATCGGACTCCCTCTTCCCCGCCGCGACGCCTGGAAAACAAGGGCAACAATCACACTCCTTCCTCATCATCTTTTTTCCTATTTGGGCACAAGATATAAAAGCTTGCAATCACATCACCAGATTCAAGAGCCGTTTCTTCCCCGCTATTATTAGCCGGCGAGAATGTGACAGTTGCAGTTGAGATACCGAACGGTATCGGATCCTGCTACTTTCAATTATTGTCAGCATTTTGTTGCTTTTAAGAATATTATGTCTAATTGGTGCTCAGCCCTCCTTTGTATGTTCTTACACAATTATTCGTAGATCAATGTTACAGATGTTTCTCGACCCGTAATGTCACCCATTCCCTCTCTCCAGAGCTGCCTGTCCCTCTGAGTTACTCCAGCTTTTTGTGTCTATTTACAAATTATACATATGTCTCCTCCAATCTCAAAATGTTTATTCTTTGGGGGGTGGGGATGGGGGGGAAGAACATGCTTTGTTATGACAACATATAGTATTATTTACTATTCCTCATTGCTATTTAGATTATCTATTTGAAGTGGAATATGAAATATTCAGGAACATGTTCACTTTCAATCTATCAGTGTACTTATTTGCAGATTTAAGAGAATGGGAAAACAGGTTCATTGTTCTTTCTTTTTGCTGAAGCTAAATGTGTGACATTGAATAACTGAGGAGAAAATAAGATACCAGATTGTAGCCAGAAATAATTTATGCATTGGTTTTGTTTGTTTCAGGCTATAGCTCTACCTCCAATTGCTAAATGGCCTTATCAGAATGGTTTCACTTTTCACACGTGGCTCAGAATGGACCCTTTAAATAATATCAATGTTGATAAAGATAAACCTTATTTATATTGGTAAGTACAAAAGCCTGGATCAACACACCAGTACTTTGCAAAAGTGTAATATTCAGTTCATCGTGCTGCAGGAAATCTGCTATTCACTTGGGTTTGTTCATTTAACAATTTAGTTTTTTCTGATGTTGCTTGGTGAATTGATAATTGAGTTTATTAGGTTAGTGATTATGTGGCAAATGCTTGCTTCATTAAAAGTTTATTCTTTCCACTAGTTTCCGGACCAATAAAGGTCTTGGATATTCTGCTCATTTTGTTGGTGGTTGTCTCATTGTGACGTCAATAAAGTCAAAAGGAAAAGGATTTCAGCATTGTGTAAAATACGATTTCAAACCACAAAAGGCAAGTATTCATTATTTGACATGTTGGTTTCCAGTTATTGATAAGAAATGTTTATTTGTTAAGGAATCAGTTTTAAATTATTTAATTATTTACAAACTTCTGGAATATTGCTCTGATGATGAAGTTTTAATGCAACTTGTCATTCACTTAAAGCATTTGATTTAACCCGGAAGTATTGCAAACTTTGCAAAATCATTTGTGGGCTAATTGCACCACATAAGAAGGTTATGAGGGCTAAGCTTCCTTGTTGCCACAAACAAGAAAGTTACAAGCCTAGAAATATAAGACAGAAACAAAGTAACAAAAGTGCGTGGTGGAGATATGACAGGCGAGAACCGAATAGACCTATGGTATAAAATAATGTTAAAGTGACAAAGAATGTTAAAAATACATGCCTGAAGGCATAAAAACAACCTTTGGGAACATTCAGCCGGTTGGGCAGTACCGATGGAAAGAGATGCAGTTAATATTTCATCCTTCATCTAAATTGGAAAACAAAAAAAATGTTTTAGATAGCAGAAAAGGCGAGAGAGGGAGACAGGATGTGACAGTTAATTAACAGTGAAGTTTAGATTGCGTTTATTTTTCTGTGTAATGGTGAAGGCAAGGCTGTGGGTTATATCCAGCAGACCAGACGAGACAAAAAAAGGCTGAAATTATGATGTAGGGCAGATATAGTCGCCAAACTGCATGGGCGCATGATTGTAGGTTGGAGGAGAATGTTGAGATGGGAGGTGATGGCCATGGAGCAATTTATATTAAAATCTAAGAATTTAAAATTTGAGGCAGATGACAATCTAGGTCAACAAAGATCAAGGTGATAGAACTTGGAATAGGATATGTGTGGCAAAGATTTGGCTGAGATAATGTTTGGGGAAATGATATTGTTTGGAAGTTCTACCTTGTCATTGCTATTTTTAGTTTAGAGATACAGAACGGAAACAGGTCCTTTGGCCCACTGAGTCCACACCGACCAACAATCCCCGCACATTAACGCTACCCTACACACACTAGGAAGATTTTTTTTAACATTTACATTTATACCAAAGCAATTAACTTACGAACCTATATGTCTTTGGAGTATGGGAGGAAACCGAAGATCTTGGAGAAAACCCACGCAGGTCATGGGGAGAACATACAAACACTGAACAGAGAAGCACCCGTGGTCAGGATTGAACCCTGGTCTCTGGTGCTGTAAGGCAGTAGCTCTACTGCTACGCCACTGTGCTGCCCACAGTGAGATAACCAAAAGGAAGTATTATTTAATTTTGCTGAACTGGTACGATTAATTTGAGATACCAATATTTCAATAAAACATGAGTCCTGAATTCATAATTGAATGAAAATTTGGGTATTATTGAGGTAAAGAAATGTTTACCATGTTGAAAGTTTAGGCATTTCAAGCGTATCTCATTTCTGCCATCTAAATGTATAGCAAAATGGTTCATAATTGCAGAGAGTAGATAGTTCACTGTAGCCTGCTGGGAGCTTATAAGTCAGGAAAAAAAACAATGGTGTTTGTACTGAGCAAAATATTTAGTAGGAGAACTATTTAAGTTTTCCAAAGGAGGAAATGAATAATGTAGATCACTGTATTTTCTAGCAATCGCTTTTTTTAGCATGCAATTTCTCAGTATATAACTAAGTTAAAATACTTCTATACTTTAGTGGTACATGGTGACCATTGTACATATCTACCATCGATGGAAAAACAGTGAGATCCGATGCTATGTGAATGGTGAACTGGCATCTTTTGGAGAGATCACGTGGCTTGTGAATACAAGTGATGTAAGTAGAATTACCAAGTGACATTTGAGATTTTCTTTTTGTAGATATTTTGGACAGTGTTTTCCTTTTTATTTAGATGCCAAAAAATATCATAAGAAGTTGATTAAGAAAAAAAATCGAAATCCTTTTTATACTTACAAACGATGTTCCACATTACAGCTTTCAAGTTATTTTCTCCTGGAATATTCATTTTGTGAAGAGATCCTTGTGTGTTTTTCTGATTCATTCATTTTCTTGCTGCAGTCTCTTTGTTCCATTCTAAAATGACAAACTAATTCTTTGGGAATATTCTGAGTGTAAATATATCTTGGAACTGGATGTTAAGGTTGGGTCTTCCAAAAGAGCTTTGTTTCCTTTGCCAGTGTTGTCAATATATTGACAATGAATATTAGTTACTTGAGTTACTCTTAACATTGCAAAAAAATATTGACATGCTGGAAATGGAGCTTAATTATTTACAGTCTGCAAATTAATATTTTAAGAATTAGCAGTTTAAATAATTAAACATTTATCATTTCCTAATTCAAATATTATAAAGTGAAGAATTGGGAAAAGTTACCGACCTCTCTTGCCTCTCACAATTATCCCTTTGTCATTCATGCCATCCTGCCCATGCTTTGAGAGACTTTCTCTTCTGATCTCTTCTTTCCATTCACCCTCCTCCTTCCTGTACATTATAAAACCTGTTTAACTCTATTTCCAATTCCGATGAAAGTTCAGCAATTTGAACTCGGTTTCACTCTCTGTAGAAGAAACCTGACCAATTTATTTCGAGCACCTTATGCATTGTTGCTTTTAAAAGTTTACTAGACCAAGTGGACCTGTTGGGTCCAAACCTCTCCTGCATTGGTGCAGCACCCCCTCCTCCCCTCTCCCCCATCCCCTCTCCCCCTCCCCCTCCCCTCCCATCCCCCCTGCCCATCCCCTTCACCCCTCCCCCCATCCTCCCTCCTCTCCCCCTCATGCCCCCCATCCTCCCTCCCCTTTCCTCCCCTCCCCTCTCCCTCTCCACCCCTCCCCCCTCGGCCCAACTGTGGACCCGTTGCTGGGTGGGGAGTGCCCCCGTAGGCGGGCAAGGGGGGACAGGGAAAAGGCACTGACCGGCCATGTTTCTCCTGCGGGCCTCTCCTGTGGGCCGAGCGTGGAGCCGAAGCATCTCCTGCAGCTCGGCTGCGATCTGCAGCGAGCAGCGGGGAATGGCAGCGACGGCATGGACCCGTTGCCGGGCGGGGAGTGTCCCCCGGGGCCGAGGGTGGGTGAGAGTGGACAGGGAGCAGGCACTGACCTCGGCCCCATTTCTCCTGCGGGCCGGGCGTGGAGCCGAAGCCTCTCCTGCACCACGGGAGGAAGGTCAGGCGCGGGGCACGCTGGGAAGGGCGCCGGTCCTCCCGCTGGTCCTCCTGGGGGGGATTCAGACCACGGGGGAATGTTGAGTAGGGTGGGCCTAAAATTGTCGCTCTGTCGTGTACCGTTTTGGCTGTGTAGAGGGCATGGTACACACATAAACATATACACACAAACAAACCGAGAGATTTAGTAATATAATATAATATAATATATAAATATAGATGGATAGATAGATGTTCTCCATAATAAAATGTGCACTCTAGTCAGGAACCACTGAGATTGAAATTTAGTCAATCACATAATTTGGTAATTTTGCAAAAGGGTCTTGAGATTCAGTTTTTAAAGATTTGATTGCTCATTCTTGTTTCGTATTTGGTTTTCCACATTGAAGCTTGAAGCACAACATTTTGATTACAGAGTAGCTCCCTTGCACTAATATTTTCACAATTGAATAGGTAACTTTGTATGATTAGTAAATCCATCATTTTTGGTGAGGTAGATGATTTGACCGAAGAATCTTAATGCAACTATCCATCACAAGCTTTGACATTTGTGATTACACTACCTTGATCAGAAAATTCTGCTTTTGACCTTGCCTCCTGTTTGATTTCAATGTATAATGGTACTATATTGCTTGTACCTAGGTGCAGTGAAATTCTGTTTTTGCACACAAATCAGTAAAATGCTTACTATACATCAGCACAATCATACTCCAGTACAAGAGTGTAAGAATAGTAGATTAAACTTAGGCCGTACACAAAAGTTAACATGTTTCCCACCCCATCTTGTGCCCTTCAAATTCAAAGTTGTTAAAAATGTTAGCACCCTAACTTGGCCATAAAGGTCCTTTATCCAGTGACACTGGGTTGGAGTTACAGGGGTTGACCTGGCCAGGTGCTGTTTCCAATGACCTCCAGCGCTACTCCGCCACTTCCTGCACTGCAGGCCATGTCTAATCCATTCGGTCGGCCACTTGGTGCAGCCCTCAATCTAATCTCGCCCCAGGTTGCTGCAGGGCCTCCAGTAGCCCACTCCATCAATGCAATGATCCGGGCATGGCGGCCCGAGAATGTGTCGTCCTTTGCCTCACGCCATCATTTAGCCTCTGTGCCCCAGGGCACCTGCTGCAGCTGACGTCGGAACACACAGAGTGCCTCTGAGGGAGGGGGATATAAGCGCCTGTCCACTCACCTACAGCGCTCCTTTTTTTCGTCCACCATCTTCGGCATCTTCAAGAGACAAAAGCAACACAGGACCCTTCATTTGTTCTCTGCAGATAATTAGCATGTAGCTGGAACTATAGGGATGTAAATATATATTGAAATATTGTTTACAGCATAATCTATGAAAAGGGGCTGATATGACATTTTCTTTCATTCCAAAAAACAATCAAGTGATGCATCAACAAATTATTGCGCAAATGAATTGAAACCAATAATGGAACAAAGTGTGCACATTCTAAGTCATGTCAATGCAATTAACCAGATCACTACCATAATATCACTGAGCAGTATATTTGATAAGTGAAATAATTCTTTCTTTATGCACATTTTAAAATTCATGCTGTATTCCTAAAGAAAATTCATTGGTCGCATAGTTTTATTAGTTGGGAAGAAAAAGTAAAAGAGCAATTCGTCAAATAGGCCAACAAAAATTAAATGATTCATTGAAAATTTTGAGATTGATGAAGGGACAGCAGTATTCTACAATCAATTTTATACAATACCTCATAGTATTGCATATGACACATGCCTGCCTGTGGCTGTGAGGCAGTGCTGTTGCTTTTCTAGGTTCCAAGCTTCATGCAAATAAATACCTTGCACATCTGGAGGATGTGAATATTTTCATATACAACTGGTTCTACAAAGTAAATGATACCATTACCTCTGTCTGGAATCAAGTATTAAGGATGTAGTAATAGTGATTGAGAAGCAAGCAATGATTAGATAGAGTCAACATAGTTTTATGAAATGGAAATATTTTTCAGCTCGCGGTGCTTTTTAATGCCGAACTAGTAGGTGAACTAAAGGGAAGCCAGAATATGTCGCATATTTAGATTTTATGGGCGCTTTTAATAAAAATGCCACAAAAGTTGCTGTTCCACATGGTAATGGGTCATTGGTTTGGGTAAACCATATATTAGCGGGGAATGAGAATTGGTCACCGGATAAAAACCATATGAATAAGTTAATACTTTTTGGGATTAATGGTGTACTGCATGAATCAGTTCTTATACCTTAATTTTATAATATTCAAGTAGGAATAAATTGGTAATTTTTGAGGTTATGGTGTACTGCCAGGATTAGTACTTGTGCCTCAGCTTTTTATATCCAAGTAGTCCATTCATATTCAATGTCAATGGCTTAAATGAGGGGACTCAGTATAATATATCTTTTGCTAACGGTATAAAGCTGGGCAGGTAAGTAAACTGTGTGGGTGAGGCAGAAAGGCTGCAAAAGTAAAACAGTTGAACTAAAACTTGGTGAAATTCATTTTGGTAGGAAGAATATTGTTTTTTTTCTTTGAGAAATAAATGTTGGATTTCAAAGGTATGGGTGTTTTAGTACACTATTTTCAATAACCAGTTGAGAAGACGAACTATACTCCTTGCAGCATGGTGGCGTGGCGGTAGAACTACTGCCTTAAAGCGCCAGGGATCCGGGTTCGATCCTGACTACGTGTGCTTGTCTGCATGGAGTTTGTACGTTCTCCCACTGACCTGTGTGGATTTTCTCTGAGATCTTCGGCTTCCTTACACACCCCAAAGACATACAGGTTTGCAGGTTAATTGGCTTGATATAAATGTGTATATTAAAAATAAAATTTTAAAAAAGAAAAAGATTGTCCCTAGTGTGTGTGTAGAGTAGTGCTCGTGTGCAGAGATAGCTGGTGGATGCGGACTCGGTGGGCCGAAAAAGAAACTTATTGGAAATGACCGTCAAAAAATTTGTGTATACTGTTACCGTAGTTAAAAAAATAATAATTTTGACTTAAGAAGTTGCAAATTACACACAAATGAATCTGTTTGTTTTTTAGACATTTGACAAATGTTTCCTGGGATCTTCAGAAACAGCAGATGCAAATCGGGTATTCTGCGGCCAACTTGGAGCAGTTTATGTCTTCGCCGAAGCTCTCAATGCAGCTCAGATATTTGCAATATATCAACTTGGCATTGGATACAAGGTAGTGTAAAGCAAAAGAAAAAAACATTGTAGATTCTGGTAATCTAAAATAGAACAGAAAATGTCTGGAATATTCAGGAGGTTAGCATATATATATATATATATATATATATATATATATATATATATACAGAGAATCACATTTAACATTTCAGTGCAATAAATTTTCATTTGAGCTGGGTAATGGTGGAGATAAAACACTCTTTACATTGCAGAGAAAGATGTGAGGGGTGACTAGAACAAAAGGATGATTGGAGGGTAGAAGAAATTAAATGACAGAAGATAGACACAAAATCATGAATAACAGTAACTTCAGACATCTCTGGAGAAAAGTAGTAGGTGATGTTTTGGGTTGGAACCCTTTTTCAGACTGCTTCAGAATGACAGAAGTGCTGATAGAATCACTTAAAAGGTGGCAGTGAAAGCAAACGAGCAACCAATTTTATGTCTAGGAGAAGGTGCCAAAAGGACAATGGTAGTTTTAAAGTTGTAACAACTCTTATCAAGGAAGTCATGGAGACATGCAGATTTTTTTGGAATGCATGTATTCCATAATTAAATGGGTCAGAGAGGAGAAAATAGGTGTTTAGACATCAGGTCTGAAGTGTTATTGGAGACATGTCGATGTAATAAGGATAGAATATAAGTAGAGCATCGATGAACTGTTCAAGCATGGCAACCACTGTGAAGGTCAGAAGCAGCTTGAAGTCCACATGGAGATTTCCGTTACCAAATAGGCTGGAAGATGATGGTTATTAATTTGTGGAAATGATTTACTGTGTTATTAAATCATCCTTACCTACATCATTGAGAAACTTTGATATTTTCCAGGGTGCTTTCAAATTTAAAGCAGAAAGTGATCTCCTTCTAGCGGAACACCACAAGTTACTACTTTATGACGGCAAGCTGTCTGGTAGCATTGCCTTCACATACAATCCAAAGGCTACAGATGCTCAACTCTGTCTAGAATCATCTCCCAAGGATAATCCATCGATTTTTGTTCATTCTCCTCATGCTCTCATGCTTCAGGTAAAAGCTAAGTTCTGTAAATGTTGCTTTGTACCAGTTTCTTAAAAAAGGACAAAACATTTATTCTGTTGTTAATTAATTTCAACAGCTAAAGCATTTATGGCATGTTATGGACAAATCTTTGAAAATATATATTACATTTAGAAAATAAGTTATTTCTCCAAATTTAACTGGTTTTATGCATCTTGGGTATGTGGAGAGCCTCTTGCAAGTGACTAAACACTGCCATACTGTTTTCAATTTTAACGTGAACTTTTTCTCTTGCCTGTTAAATGGTGAATAAATACATTTGAATGGTGAATAAATACAGTTGAATGGTGAATACATTTATTTTATAATGTTTCATCTGGTTTTAAAAATGTGTTGGTAAATTTGTTTTTCTGCCTTCTTCAAACTAATTGCATAAAAAGTGAGTTCAGAAGTTCAGTTTTATAAATTTTTGATTTGAGGTTTGATCTTTGTAACAGGATGTGAAAGCTGTTGTAACACATTCAGTACAAAGTGCTATACATTCAATTGGTGGTGTCCAGGTGCTTTTCCCATTGTTTGCACAACTTGACTATTGTCAACATTCTTCAGACCAAGTGGACAACACTGTTTGGTAAGTGAATTTGTGGATGTTCATTCTGCTCGGGAATTGATTATTAATTTCTCTCGGGATACTGTTAATGGATTAAGTCCTGCACCTCTCATAAATGTCTGCTTCTCTCAATTTAAATGCTCAAGCATTGTCATCAATGCCATCAGCTGACAAGGCCATGAATTTCTCTGCCTACAGTTTTCTGTTTATAAAACATACCATAAATCCTACCTTCTCAACCAAACTTTTGTTAATTTGCCTTTGTACCATACCTCTTACCTAATGACTCAGTAATCCTTCTATTGAGGGGACTATATAAAGTGAAATGGTTGTTGAAGTGATTAAGTGGACTGGTTGATGCTGCTTGACTCAGAGTTCCTCCATCAGTGTTTTTATGAATACATTGATTGTGTTTTCTTGGCAAATCCCTCTGAAATGTGCATCCTTCCTCTCGTTGTAACGAACGTTCTTCCAATTATATGCATTATAAGAATTTGCCTTTCATTTTGTAAAATCGCTAAGGTTATTTGTTCATGGACTTTTTGGTTAGTAAGTAACAATGTATACCATGTGATTGACAAATCAGATTTTTGGTAGACTTTACAATTGTTTGCAAAACTTATTTTAAAGTATAAATGTAATTGGTGAATTTGAGTTAGCTGGAATGAGAAATTTCGCACGTTTAAGTTTTGCAACTTGAGGAAGTTTTAACCTTTTGGGGGAAAATTTGAAGATCCAAGTTTTCTTTGGATATTTGAGTAATGGAATTCTGGATGGTTTGTTATGTAAGATTACCTGTGATTTTCTTATAATTTAAGCGCTGGTAGAATAATAAGAGCTGGTAGAATGTTTTTGTTTTATTGTTTACCTGTGACTTGTTTTGAACTTGGTATGGTATTTTGGCACTGTTAAAAATAGGAAGGGCAACTCACTGCACTCTGTCACAGATATGCATAATTTAATATGCAGTTGGTTTTTGGAGTGGATATAAATGGGATATTTTGTTTCTTTTCATTACACCACTTGTCCACATGCCTTAAATTTATTTTCTTAGGTTTTAATGAGACACCATGCCAACTTTATCCTTCTGACTCTGCTCCCCCTCCCCCCGCCCCCATTCTTGCATCCATTTTGTCCAGAGCCTTTTCTGCATTAATATTTACTTATGGTGGGTTTAATTTTCACACAGTAAATTATTACATGGGAAGATTATTTGTTTTTAAAGTTAACTTTTAACTTTTTAAGCATCAGCTTTGTAATTGAACATATTAATAAGCATAGATAGACACAAAATGCTGGAGTAGCTCAGCGGGACAGGCAGCATCTCTGGAGAGAAGGAATGGGTGTCATTTCAGGTCGAGACTCTTCTTCAGACTGAAGAACGTTCCTTCTTTCCAGAGATGCTGCCTGTCCTGAGTTACTCCAACTTTTTGTGTCTATCTTCGGTTTAAACCAGCATCTGCAGTTCCTTCTTAAACATATCAATAAGCATTTTCATTGTGATGGTTTTAAATTCAGAATAGGTCTTTCTCATAACCACTGATTCTTCTCTGTCTAGATCCGCCTCCATTTTTCCAACATCAAAGTTATTCTCTACATCTCTAGCCTTTTCTTTCAAATTCATATTTTTTGTAAAAATCAGGAGCCTGCCATTCTGCCTATCAAACCCATATTAGCTTTTCATGGGTCCGTTCCATTCTCCTCATAACCTTTGTAAATTATTATTTCTTGGATATCTGTGCATTTCCCATTGAAAATCCATCGTGACTTGGTTTCTACCTCCTTTCTTGGCAGAGTACATGAGATTACGAGAATCTACCATCCTGTTTTCCCGGAAACCTGGCTCACCTAGTTTTGTTGTGCAAATCACTTTGAAATAGCTCGGGGCCCATCCCTACGTTCCTTTGAATTTGTTAGGTTCATTTGTAAATACATGTCTGTTGGTGTATTTATAGCAGTATCAATGATTTGGATGAGAACATACAGGGCAAGATTAGCAAGTTTGTTGATGACACAAAAGTGAGTGGTTTTGCAGATTATGAAGATGGTTGTGAAAGATTGCAGCAGGATCTGGATCGATTGGCCAGGTGGGCTGAGGAATGGTTGATGAATTTAACACGGAAATGTGTGAGGTGTTGCATTTTGGGACGTCGAACAAGGGCAGGACCTACACAGTAGGCCTGTGGGGAGTGTTGTAGAGCAGAGGGATCCAGGAGTGCAGGTGCATGGTTCTTTGAAGGTCGAGTTGCAGGTAGATAAGGTGTCAAAAAGGCTTTTGGCACAATGGCCTTCATCAGTCAGAGTTTTGAGTATAGAAGTTAGGAGGTCGTGTTACAGTTGTATAAGACGCTGGTGAGACCGCATTTAGAATATTGTGTTCAGTTCTTTGCACCATGTTATAGGAAAGATGTTGTCAAGTTTGAAAGGGTTCAGAAGATTTACGAGGATGTTGCTAGGACTAGAGGGCGTGAGCTGTAGGGAGAGGTTGAGTAGGCTGGGTCTCTATTCCTTGGAGCGCAAGAGGATTAGGGATGATCTTATAGAGGTGTACAAAATGTTGAGAGGAATAGATCGGGTCGATGCAGAGTCTCTTGCCCAGCGTAGGGGAATCGAGGACCAGAGGACATAGGTTCAAGTTGAAGAGGAAAAGATTTAATAGGAATCTTAGGGGTAACTTTTTCACACAAAGGGTGGCGGGTGTATGGAACAAGCTGCCAAATGTAGTTGAGGCTGGGACTATCCCATCGTTTAAGACACAATTAGACAGGTACATAGATAGTACAGGTTTGGAGGGATATGGACCAAGCGCAGGCAGGTGGGACTCGTGTAGCTGGGACATGTTGGCTGGTGTGGGCAGGTTGGGCCGAAAGGTCTGTTTCTACACGCTATTACTCTGATCTATGACTATCCAATAGTCTGGAATATCTGCCTGCTTGGCCTCACTAAAACCCCGAGGCTGTTGGATTACAGTAGTTTCACTGTAATGCCTGGAATCTGTTTATAAAATAAAAAGCCCTCTCAACTGTATTGTCTTTTGCCTTTTTTAATTTGTAACTTCAAATTACACCTGTAGGTTCTCAAGCCATCCATTTAAAGAAATCGCTTCACTCTATTTACCATATCCACATTTGCCATCATCTTGTACGTGTTTCTGAAATAACCTCATAACCTGTTTTGCTACAAGAAAAGAACCAGTAGCTTTTCCAGCCTAACCTTGCAGCTAATATTTCTGATCTTTTCTGCACCATTACTCCAGTGTAAAGGGAAATCTGAGAGAACATTATGAAGCAGAGTAGATTTCCATTTATGATTCTATTTTCCATTCTCATTTTAAAAAAATCATGAAATTAAAATAAGAATTCACTTACTTAATCACTTGAAATGTGCAGGATTAATGTTTTCTTTACCATGTTCAGTATTTATCATATGAATGTATCCATTCACTATGTGTCATGATTTCCAGGATATGGCGATTATTTTGTATTGAAGTGCCTCCTTATCAGACTAGCTTGCTACATTTCCTCTCTGTTTCCTATCATTTATCTCTGGCTCAGTCCTGGTATCAAATAGTTTTGACTTCAAGCTCCATTGTTGTTCCTCTTAATTACTATGCCACCTGAGGCTTATTGTTTAAAAATAAGATTTAGAAAACCCCAGAGATGCTGGAAATCTGAATAAGACAGAAAATGCTGGGAACTCTCAGTAGATCAGGCAGTTAATGTAAAAAGAGAAACAGTTAAAGTTTCAAGTCTGAGACTCTTCCGATGGCAGGTCTTCAACACGGATGTTACCAGCATAGACACAAAATGTTGGAGTAATTCAGCGGGACAGGCAGCAGTGTTATACTTGCGTGGAGCACCGAGAAGCAGGCAGTTGAAAAACGGGGTAAAGAGTTAATTGGCTGTAAAGTTTGTGACAAAAGAAGGTTACTCAGGATTCAGGATATCTTTATTTGTCATCCAAAAAACAAGTTTTTTGGACGAAATTTAGTCACCCACAGTCCAACAATAAAAACAGACTCACAGGTAGAGGCAGTTTAAAAAGAATGCCAAAACACATGTTCTAGTGTTATACTTGCGTGGAGCACAGAGAAGCAGGCAGTTGAAAAATGGAGGAAGCTGCACTGTGGTTTATTCAATCATTTACAATCCTCCACCAAAGATGGCACTATTACAGCCCTCTTGGGAGCTGTCGGGGCAGAAGATGCTTCTAGTCTGAACGGCAGACAGGTCGGAGGCTCCAATACCAACAATGAGACTCGACCGGTGAGACCGTCGTCGGGCAGAGCCATAGTGGTGGGTGGCTCCATTGTCGACGTGCGGACAGGAGATTCTGTGGTGGCAGGTGAGACTCAAGGATGGTCTATTGCCTCCCTGGTGCCAGGGTTAAAGATGTCACGGACCGACTTTACAACATCTTCGAGAGAGAGACGGTGAACAGCCGGAAGTAGTTGTGCACTTGGGCACAAAAAACGTTGGGAGGAAGAGGAAGGAGGTTCTGCATCGCGAGTTTAAGGAGTTAAGAAGAAGACTGAAGAGCAGGACTTCTAGGGTGGTTATCTCTGGATTGCTTCCCGTACCTCGTGCTGGTGAGGGCAGGCACAGGGAGATAGGGGATATGAATGTATGGCTGAGAGGCTGGTGCAGGGAGCTGGGGTAGGGGTGACCTGGACAAAAGGGACGGGTTACACCTTAACTGGAGAGGGACCAGCTTTCTGGCAGGCTGGTTTGCTACTGCTACACATGTGGGTTTAAACTAAATAGTGGGGGGAGGGGTTGACAAATTGGGAATATAAAGAGGGAGTTAAAGGGGAAGTGATTACAGGAAAAGTTGCGATAGACTCCCGAATTAATGGGAAGGAAAGTTCGAGAAGGGATAAGAGAGTAAGGTCAGGGCCAATAGTGTGAGAGGGGAGGTGAATACCGAGGTTAAAGTGTTGTATTGGATGAGCTTGAGGCTCAGTTAGATATTGGCAATTATGATGTTGTGGGAATCACAGAGACATGGCTGCAAGAGGACCAGGGCTGGGAGCTGAATATTCAGGGGTATACGACCTATCCAGAAGACAGACAGGTGGCAGAGGGGGTGGGGTCGCTCTGTTGGTAAGGAATGATATTCAGTCCCTTACAAGGGGTCAAGTCAAGTCAAGTCAATTTATTTGTATAGCACATTTAAAAACAACCCACGTTGACCAAAGTGCTGCACATCTGACTAGGAAAAAAAAAGAAACATACAGTGGCAGGCAGCCAAACACAACGGCGCGGCCATCTTGAACAAAATGTTAATTCAATCAAGGGGTGACATAGAATCAGGAGATGTAGAATCAGTATGGACAGAACTGAAGAATTGTAAGGGTAAAAAGACCCTAATGGGAGTTATCTACAGGCCCCCAAACAGTAGCCTGGATAAAGGGTGCAAGTTGAATCAAGAGTTAAAATTGGCATGTCGCAAAGGCAATGTTACAGTGGTTATGGGAGATTTCAACATTCAGGTAACCTGGGGAAATCAGCTTGGTAATGGACTCCAAGAAAGGGAGTTTGTGGAGTGCCTCTGAGATGGATTCTTAGAGCAGCTTGTACTGGAGCCTACCAGGGAGAAGGCAATTCTGGATTTAGTGTTGTGTAATGAACCGGATTTGATAAGGGAACTCAAGATAAAAGAGCCATTAGGAGATAGTGATCATAATATGATCAGTTTTAATGTACAATTTGAGAGGGAGAAGGGAAAATCGGAAGTGTCGGTATTGCAGTTGAGCAAGGGGGACTTTGGAGGCATGAGAGAGGAGCTGGCCAGAGTTGACTGGGAAGATACCCCAGCAGGGAAGACGGTGGAACAACAATGGCAGGTATTTCTGGGAATAATACAGAAGGTACAGAATCAGTTCATTCCAAAGAGGAAGAAAGATTCTAAGGGGAGTAAGAGGCAACCGTGGCTGACATGGGAAGTCAAGGACAGTATAAAAATAAAGGAGAGGAAGTATGACATAGCAAAGATGAGTGGGAAACCAGAGGATTGGGACTCTTTTAAAGAGCAACAGTAGATAACTAAAAAGGCAATATGGGGAGAAAAGATGAGGTACGAAGGTAAGCTAGCCAAGAATATAAAGGAGGATAGTAAAAGCTTCTTTAGGTACGTGAAGAGGAAAAAAATAATTAAGACAAATGTGGGTCCCTTGAAGACAGACGCAGGTAAATTTATTATGGGGAACAAGGAAATGGCAGACGAGTTGAACAGGTACTTTGGATCTGTCTTCACTAAGGAAGCCACCAACAATCTCCCAGATGTACTAGTGGACAGAGGTCCTAGGGTGACGGAGGAACTGAAGGAAATTCACATTAGGCAGGAAATGGTGTTGGATAGACTGATGGGACTGAAGGCTGATAAATTCCCAGGGCCTGATGGTCTGAATCCCAGGGTACTTAACGAAGTGGCTCTAAAAATCATGGACGCATTGGTGATCATTTTCTAATGTTCTATAGATTCAGGATCAATTCCTGTGGATTGAAGGGTAGCTAATGTTATCCCACTTTTTAAGAAAGGAGGGAGAGAGAAAACGGGAAATTATAGATCAGTTAGCCTGACATCAGTGGTGGGGAAGATGCTGGAGTCAATTATAAAATAAGAAATTGCAGAGCATTTGCATAGCAGTAACAGGATCGTTCCGAGTCAGCATGGATTTACGAAGGGGAAATCATGCTGGACTAATCTTCTGGAATTTTTTGAGGATGTAACTAGTTAAATGGACAAGGGAGAGCCAGTGGATGTAGTGTACCTGGACTTTCATAAAGCCTTTGATAAGGTCCCACATAGGAGATTAGTGGGCAAGATTAGAGCACATGGTATTGGGGGTAGGGTGCTGACATGGATAGAAAATTGGTTGGCAGGCAGGAAACAAAGAGTAGGGATTAACGGGTCCCTTTCAGAATGGCAGGCAGTGACTAGTGGGGTACCGCAAGGCTCGGTGCTGGGACCGCAGCTATTTACAATATACATTAATGACTTAGATGAAGGGATTAAAAGTTGCATTAGCAAATTTGCGGATGACACAAATCTGGGTGGCAGTGTGAACTGTGAGGAGGATGCTATGAGGATGCAGGGTGACTTGGCCAGGTTGTGGGAGTGGGCAGATGCATGCCAGATGCAGTTTAATGTGGATAAATGTGAGGTTATTCACTTTGGCGGCAAAAACAAGGTGTCAAGTTAGGAAATGGGAACGTACAAAGAGATCTGGGTGTCCTTGTTCATCAGTCACTTAAAGTTAGCATGCAGGTACAGCAGGCAGTGAAGAAAGCTAATGGCATGTTGGCCTTTATGACGAGGAGTTGAGTATAGGAGCAAAGAGGTGCTTCTGCAGTTGTACAGGGCCCGAGTGAGACCGCACCTGGAGTACTGTGCAGTTTTGGTTTCCAAATTTGAGGAAGGACATTCTTGCTATTAAGAGCGTGCAGCGTAGGTTCACTAGGTTAATTCCCGGAAAGGCGGGACTGTCATATGTTGAAAGACTGGAGCGAATAGGCTTGTATACGCTGGAATTTAGAAGAATGAGAGGGAATCTTCTTGAAACATATACAATTATGAAGGGATTGGACATGTTAGAGGCAGGAAACATGTTCCCAATGTTGGGGGAGTCCAGGACCAGTTTAAGAATAAGTGGTAGGCCATTTAGAACAGAGATTCTAAAATCTTGTTCTTAAACTTCTGAACCTTGGCCTTGGGGTCTCCATGGCAAATGGTTTCTGGACATCCTGGCCAGCAGAACCCAGTCAGCTAGAATTGGTTGTAATATTTCCTGCACCCGACCTTCACCACCTGTGCTTCTCAGCGTTGTGCGCTCAGTTGCTTGCCCTACTTTCTGTACGCCCATGACTGCGTAGCGAAATACCAACGTGAACTTGTAAATTCGCCAATCAGAATCAGAATCACCTTTATTGTCATCCAAAAAAACAAGTCTTTTGGGCGAGATTTTGTCACCCACAGTCCAACAATAAGAGCAATAAAACTAAGCAATTACACACACAATCACAAACCAACACACAAAAAAAGAGAGAAACATCAATCACAGTGAGTCTCCTCCAGTCACCTCCTCACTGTGATGGAAGGCCAGAATGTCTTTTCTCTTCCCCTGCCGTCTTCTCCCGCGGTCAGGCTGCTGAAGTTGCCACGTTCCAGGCCGCGCCGGACGGTGAAAGGTCCGCAGCGGGCCGACCCCAGCCCCGCAATCCGGGGCGGGCTAAGACGCTGCCGCTGCACGTTGGGGCGGTCCTGGCTCCCGACATTGAAGCCCCCGCCGGGCAGAGAAAATCCCGCGGCCTATTTCAGGCCGCGCCGGTCCCTTCCAGTCAACTTTGGCTAGCTCCTCCCTCATTGCTTCATAGTCCCCTTTGTTCAACTACAATACTGACACTGCTGATTTTGCCTTCTCCCTCTCAAATTGCAGATTAAAACATCATATTATGGCCACTACCTCCTAATGGTTCCTATACCTTGCGTTCCCTTAACAAATCCGGTTCATTACACAACATAGATCAGCCACGATTGAATGACGTAGACCTGATGGGCCAAATGGCCTAATTCTGCTCCTAAACATAAACATGACTCCCAATGTGCTCCCTCTTGTTGATCCAGGTATTCCACTGCTATCGTCCTTTTCTTGGCCTGGGGATTGTTCTTGGCTTTGACCTTTTGAAGTGCTGGCTTGTCAAGTATTTGTCAATCAAGCCTTCACTCTACAAGATAGCCACAAAAATGCTGGAGTAACTCAGCTGGTTAGGCAGCATTTCTTGAGAAAAGGAGGAGGTGACGTTTCGGGTCGAGACCCTTCTTCAGACTGAGAGTCAGGAGAGAGAGGGAAACTAGAGGTATGATAAGGTATAGAACAAAGTAGTGACGGCTCCGATGACCGAAGAGCCCACAATGATCCTCTACTGGTTATGTGATGTAAACAGGGAGAAATCAATGATTCTGGGTTTGCCTCTATTGAGGTGGAAATGGTCAGTCATGATCATTCATTCATGATCTAGCATGAAAAAGATAATTGCTTTCTGTGTTTTGACCATATTGTTTCCAGGGAACAAGGCTTTCTGTCCTTAACTGATTGAGATTTTCAGGCACTATAAATTCCAGAAGAAGGAAACTTTATAAGATGCTATGGCTAAATTGATGGGTACATTTATCATTTCCAGAAGCTTTGGAAAAAATCAACACCCAAGGATTTTCATCGGGGATTTTGATAAGATATAGGTGTAGGGAAACGTCATGTGAAAGATGATTGAAGCTACATGGATAATGTTGATCTGTGTAGTAACTAGGTTATACAATGAATATCAAGGGAATGGAGGGGCAAGGATCATGTGTGGGCAAATGAGGTTAGTTTATTTGAGCATTATGTTTGGAACAAATATTGTTGGCGGAAGAACCGGTTTCTATGCTGTACCTTTGTTCCATGTATAAAGTTCTTTATGTAGTATGTTTAAGTATGTTTAAAATGTTGAAATCCTTTGACTATTTTGATTTGTTTCAGTTCCACACTGTTGGCATTTATAATGGAGTTACTGAAGAATTCAGTGGCCATGCAAGAGCAAATTCTGTCTTGCAAGGGTTTTCTTGTCATTGGGTTCAGCCTTGAAAAGGTAAATGTTCCAACTATTTAGCTTATGTATGATTGTTCAAAGTTATTTAACAAATTAGCGAATAGATAAATGAATGAATTTAAAAGTAACCAAACTGAACTAACTATGTGAGATACTTTTAGGAAAGCTTGTTAAAATTCTGATTATTGCCAATGCCACTGTTTTAATTTAGCTTTATGATTATGGTTTTGCAAAACCACTCCTTTTAAATTATAGGCTGGATTTATTGAAAATGCTAAATTGATGACCAGTCTGCATGACCCATTTCCTATCATTTCCAAAATTTGCGAGTTATGGTATGATGTAAGGAAACTCACATTTGTGTTTCAAATGATTATTTAAACTGAGATAAACTGTAAATTCAGAGGGGTTGTGTTGCACAAATCACAAACAATTACAGGAAGGTCCAGCAAGTAGTTAGAAGGCAAATGACAAGTTGGCCTTCATTGCAAAGGAGTTCCAACAAGCTATTCATTTAAAAGATTAGGTTTAGGCTATAGTATACACTTGACTGTCAATTTAGCTGTATTTAGCTGTGTGTTATTCCGTGGCTGGGTTACCCCATCTAGTGGTTTGGCTAAAAATTGAAGTCTGCTGAACATCTTGTGTAATTGATCTAAACTTCAAAAATCACCCTGGACAGCAATTGTATCAGGTTAGCAATTTTATTTTCTTATGCTTAATAATTTAGAACCAACTGAGGAAATTGGTTAGAATGAACAACTGATATTTTATCCTTACCAAGTACATCCCCATTTTTCGAAATAATCTTTTGTTTGTAAATTGGCATATCAGATTTAAGACTTTAACCTTAATGAATAACTTATATGCATGCAAGTCTAAATTGTGACATTTTTGTGATTCATTGAAATGTAGATGCCATAAAAAATATTTGGTGCAAATAAGATCAAGCAAGGGGGAAAAAAAAACAACACAATTATTTCAAGATATGTATTGAGTTCAAGTACAGTCCTCCTTGGCTTTTTGTACTCACTTTTTTTTAAACATGTTATTCCAGAAACAGATCAATTCATAGCTATTCATAGAGGATTAACTAATATTTTTTGAATACCATGTAACAAATGCAGCCGCAGAAGTGAAGTATTGTTTGTGGTTATGGTAAATTATGTGGTATAAAGTGTGATTTCTTTGTGCTGATGCCTTCTTTAATTTCTTCTTAATAAATTGGAAGTGAGATTTAAAAGAACTGTTCTCTATGTTAGAGCATTTGCATGATTAAATAGTTTAAATATTGATACTTCAATATCTGAAATTGTACCTTTGTTGTAGTCTTCCAAAGTTCATATCACCAGAGATGTATTGGAATTGTGTTTGGCCTTTGCCAAATATCTAAGTAATTTACAGAACGGAGGCCCTCTGCTTAAACAACTGTGTGATCACATTCTTCTGAATCCTGCTATATGGATCCATGCTTCAGCGAAGGTGAGCATTTAGCTTTTTATTTAAGATTATTTCTTAAATGTAGGGAATTAAATGAAAAAATGCTACTAATATGCAGCTCTAAAAATTTATGTTGAAGTTTAACTGAGTACCACGCTATAAATGCTTGAACATGTTAAAGGCAAATACCTTTTCCAATATCTGAACAATACCCAATCCAAGAGATTAATGGGTGAAATAAAATTAATGAATTTTTAAAATATAATTTTGTTGCACTTTAAAATGAGCCTTAATGACTTGTAGTTTTTAAAAATTCAATTTGGTACGTTAATAAAAATAAAGTTTTGTATACTAATTCAAATTGAGTACGTTTTAAACATTCGGCAATTAATGCTTGTCAGATGGATTGTTAGGAACAGAATTATGACAAAGGATCTTTTTGTCTCACAGGCATTAATCCTTTGCTACTCTGATTTATGGTTATCCTCCGAAAAATGTTGTTTTTAGATGTGAGATATGACTGAATATCTGAAAGGCAATTCATATTGTCCACTGTCTATCTCCGTTACATTGATGACTGCATCGGTGCTACCACCTGCACCCATGCAAAACTCATGGACATCATCAACTTCACCACCAATTTTCATCCTGCACTCAAATGTACTTGGACTATCTCCGACATCTCCCTCCCCTTTCCTGATCTCACAGTCTCCATCACAGGAAATAGACTATTGACTGACGTCTATTACAAACCCACTGACTCCCACAACTATTTCAACTACACTTCTTCCCACCCTGCTGCCTGCAAAGACTCTATCCCCTACTCTCAATTCCTCTGTCAACATAGCATCTGCGCCCAAGATGAGGTGTTTCATACTAGGACGTAGAGATGTCCACATTCTTTAGGTTCCCCTCTTCCATCATAAATGAGGTCCTCACTCGTGTCTCCTCGGTACCCTGCAGCTCTGACCTTGCTTCCCCTCCTCCTAGTCGCAACAGAGACAGTCCCTCTAGTCCTTACCTTCCACCCCATCAGCCGTCGCCAACATCCCTTCCCACCCAAACCACTCTCTCTCCAGGTACCTTCCCTGCAACCGCAGAACATGCAACACCTGTCGCTATACCTCCTCCCTCGACTCTGCCAGGGACCCCAACAGTTCTTTCAGGTTAGGCAGAGGTTCACTTGCACCTCCGCCAACCTCATTTACTGTATCCGTTGTTTAAGATATGGACTCTATAAATCGGTGAGACCAAACGTAGACTGGGCGATTGTTTCGCGGAACACCTTCGCTCAGCCCGCCTGAACCTATCTGATCTCCCAGTTGCTGGACACTTTAATTAATTTTTACATTCCTACACAGACCATGTCCCAGGTCTCCTCCATTGTCAGAGTGAGACTAAATGCAAATTGGAGGAACAGCATCTCATATTTCGCTTGGGCAGTATACAGCCCAGTGGTATGAATATTGATTTCTCTCACTTCAGGTGGCCCCAGCATTCCCTCTCTCTCTCTCTATCCCTCCCCCACCCAAGTCACACAAGCTTCTCATTTTCACCCCACAAACAGCTTTATCATGTTACATTTTTGCATATATTTCATTCATTGTTCTCCACATCACCGTCTATATCTCTCGTTTCCCTTATCCCTAACCAGTCTGAAGAAGGGTCTCAACCTGAAACGTCACCCATTCCTTCTCTCCAGAGATGCTGCCTGTCCTGCTAATTTACTCCAGCTTTTTGTGTCTATCTTTAGCAAAGGCTAATGATTGGCAAGTATTTTTGTGCCTGGAAGGTTGTTTTCCAGTGTTGTCCCACTGGGCTATGTTCTTAGACTTTTGCTGTTGCTGTAAATTAACCGTTTAGAGCACAATACAGCAAAGGAACAGGTCCTTCAGCTTACAATGTCAGCGCCAGATATGAAACGAATCTCCTCAATCTGCATGTGATCTATATCCTCCCATTCGCAGCATATCCACTTGCATATCTAAAAGCCTCTTAAATGCCACTATCTACCTCCACCACCATCCCTGGCAATGAATGCATTCCAGGCATCTACCATTCCCTGTATAAAAAAAAAACTGTTCTGCTCATCTCTTTTAAACTTTGCCACTTTCACCTTAAGCTACGCCCTCCATTTTTTGACATTTCAACCCTGAAAAAACAGTTCTGACTGTCTTCCCAATCTATGCCTCTCATAATTTTATAAACTTTTATCATTTAGAAGTTTGTACGTAATACAAAAATTGGAAGTATGACAGAGAGCAGGAAAGCATTTTCCTCATTTTTTGAATTTTTCTCCAAATTACTTGAAAACATTGCACAGTAAACACTCACTGTAAAGGAGGGAGATGGTGTCCGCTATTACCGATTGTCTGCTACAACCAAATAAGGGGGATAATACAGTATATACAGTACAATTGGAAAAACAGTCAATAAATACACACTGCACAATAAACAGTAAAGCACACAAAATACACAATATCATGGGAGGGCATAGTGGCGCCGTGGTACAGCGCCAGAAACCCGAGTTTGATCCTAACGTCAGGTGCAGCAGCATGTGTTTCCATCGGGTGTTCACGTTTCCACCTGCGTTGCGGAGACAGGCAGATTTGTGGTTTGGTTGGCTTCTGTGGGATGTGTGGGTTTTGTGGAGACGCTGCTTCATGGCGCTGGGGGCCAGGGTTTGATCTTGGCCTCGGGTGCTCCCTGTGGCCACGTGGGTTTCCTCTGGGTGCTACGGTGCACTGGTTCTATCCTATACACTGTTGTGTGCGGGTGGAGCTGATGTGCTGGGGAGCCTGGGATTGTGTCTTTGGCACTGGGGTGGAGGCTCTGCCAGGGGTTCGCGGAGGCCAGTTGAGCTGCAGGCCTGCACGTCTTTGTGGTGGAGGGTGTGTATGCTGGGGCACTCGCACTGTCACAATGTCCTGTCTTTACAACGTGGGAGGAAAGATATAACGTAGTGCATAGGATAGAACTAGTGTGTGGGTGATCACTGGTTGGCACGAACACTGTGTTTCCACGCTGTATCTTTAAGCTAAAATAGTTCAAGAACGCCATTCACTCCATCCATCTCGTGGTTATTCTGTGAGACAATGAACGATTTATAATAGATTTGGTCCACTCTAACCAAAATCTGTTATAAAGAGGTAAGTTAAAACTTATTGTACTCTATTTCTTCTCGGCTCGTTCATTGACGCCACTCATCCCCTTTTTACCATGGTACCAAAACAGGAAACTTCAGTTTGCCCAATCTTTCCACACTGCCAAGATTTTCCATTCCTGGCTCCTTACAAATCTTATAGCGTTGCCAGGGGAATTACAACTGTCTTGGCATTAATCAGAACTCTGTGTATACTCAAGTTACAAACTAATGAGTGTTTATGTAATTCGAGCATAAGCTCATCTCTTATATTTTATGCCTTTCACCAATAAAGGAAAGCCTCCTGAATGACACTGTAACTGCTTGAAGCCTTGTCTGTTCTCTTTAAGGATCTGTGAACAAACTTAAGGTTCCATCATATCTCTTTATATCCTTCCATTTACTCTGTATCCCTTCACCCTGCTGCATTTCTGCACATGCATTATCTCACACTTTTGGATTGAATTCAATTTGTCTCATTTCTGCTCAACTAGCCTCTTGCTGTGACATTTGAATAGGATAAGCAAATTGTCAGTAACATTATAGATTTAGACAAAGTTTAAACCTGTGGATTGAAATGAGGTAAAAAAAAATGATTTGAACAATACATAGAGAGCAACATTAAATTTATGGAAAACAAATGAGATTAAGGGAGAGCGATTCCCTGAGTCTTGCTGGATATTGTGGCGGGCATGGACAGGGATTATACTATATCTGGAATAAAAAACAATACTTATACAGATAAGTGCGAGGTGTTAAATTTTGGGAAGGCAAAGCAGGGCAGGACCTACACAATGAAAAGCAGGGCTCTGAGGAGTATTGTAGAACAGAGAGGAGCGAAGGTACTCGAAACGTGGCGTCACAGTTAAATAGGGTGGTTAAGAAGGTTTTCGGCACATTGACCTTCATCAGAGTATTTAATATAGAAATTGCGAGGTCATGTTGCAGCTGTACAAGAAATTGGTGAAGCTACATTTCGAGTGTTGTGTTCAGTTTACTCGCCCTATTATCGGAAAGATGTTGTTAAGCTGGAAAGGTACAGAAAAGACTTACGAGAATGTTGGCAGGACTCAAGGGCCTGAGCTACAGGGAGAGGTCGAGCAGGCTTGGAGGGGTTCCTTGGAGCACAGGAGGACGAGGGGTGATCTTATAGAAGTGTACAAAATCATGTGAAGATTAAAACACAAAGGTGGTAAGTATACGGAATAAGCTGCCGGGGAGGTACTTTTACAACGTTTAAGAAACTTTTGGATAGGTACATGGATTGGATAGGTTTAGAGGGATATGAGCCAAATGCAGGCAGGTGGAACTATTGTCGATGAGGTATGTTGGTCAGTGTGGGTAAGTTGGGCCGAAGGACCTGTCTCCATGCTGTATCACTCTATGGCTATAATTCAACAGGTCAAGCAGCATTTGTGAAGGCAGAAGGTGCATTTTGACATTTTTGAACGATATCCAGCATCACTCCTGAATTCTTCTAGTTTTTTTAAACTTTAAGCAATGATTGATTTGCAGTTATGTTTAAATAATGTAGTTGTTTAAACCATAAATTTAACACAGTATTCGATAACTTCCTCATTACAGTTTACAAAAAAATTCTGTACAACAGCCAATCATCTACCTGTTATCTCATTACATTACTTGGAACCTTTCCTGTTGTTCTTTTAAATATTTTGGATCCCCCCTCTGCTGCGCTGTTTTTAAATACTCCGGCTCTCATTTCTGTGCTATCCTTAACTCTGGGGTCCCTCTCACCCAATGTCTTTGAAACTCAACTGTGGTCTTACTGAGTGCACTTTAAGTGCACTGAGCTTCACAAAGGTTACATGTGCTTATTGTTTTTTTAAATTCTTTCAGTTTCAGCAAAACTATATGCAATGCAAGCTATGTTAATGCTATTCAGTTCCTAATTATGGATTGTTAAGTCATGGTGTTTGAATATAAATCTATTAGTTATTTTTCCTGTTTTTTTCAATACAGGTCCAGTTACAGTTGTATACTTACTTGTCCACTGAGTTTATCAGCACAGCTACTATTTATAATGCAGTTCGAAGAGTCGGTACTGTGTTACAGATAATGCACACACTGAAATATTATTACTGGGTTATGAATCCGCAAGATCGTAGTGGAGTTGTTCCCAAAGGCACAGGTAAGATGAAACGTCCAGTAATTCAAGAAGTAATTCTGCCTGTGCTGATTTATGTTATTCTGTATATTCTGGAAATGGCCAATAAATAGTGCATGTAATCTATGCATTACTATCTGAATTGGCACCACTGCACGCACAAACATATCAATCAATCTGGAGCATACTCAATCAGGAATTATTGCGCTGCAAAGAGAAACTTACTTGGTAGCTAAGCAGAAACTCAGTTTAAAATAAAATCTTCAAGTACATTGCACTCTATTGTATTTGTAAGCACTGCAATGAATTTCAAAGATTGATTTGAATCTGGTTATTAAGTATGTTCAAAGCAATACAGAAGATTATTTTGGGGAAAGCAACGATTTTAATTTTGCAATTTATGGTAGTCTACAGAGATATCTTAACTTTTGGTTTGGGATACATTCCAGTTCATAGCTGAACATAAAACTGCTCAAACACCAGCTTCAGTAAAGGGAGCAGGTTTGAAATCATGGCCATAATATTGAATTTGATATTAAGTTTGAAGGAAAAAGGAGAATGAGACAAACGTGGAAGGGATTAGTAATAAATCAACCACGGTAAGTTGGGCTGATTTATTGGGAATGATGGGAAGTATTTAAAGAGGTTTTTTGGATGAGGCAAAATCAGTATATTATATATATCCCTACAATAAACTCCATTTGTTTAATTCAACCATCTTGGTCAGCAAATAATGTGAGAGATATGATAAAGCTAAAGAGTAGTGTTTTAGAGTTAGAGTTACAGCATGGAAACAGGCTCATCGAGCCACCGAGTCCATGCCAACCATCGATCACTCGTACACTACTGTGCTTAGTGTCGTACACTTGTACGCTAATTCAAGTACACTGTGGGTGACTATGATCACCCGTACACCAGCTCTATGTCCTGCACACTAGGGAAGTTTATAGAAACCAATTAACCTGCAAGCCTGTACGTGTTTGAAATGTGGGAGGAAACCAGAGCACCTGAAGAAAACCCGTGCGGTCACAGGGAGAACATGTAAACTCCACACAGACATCATCTGTAGTCGGGATCGAACTGGAGTCTCTGTCGCTGTGAGGTAGCAGCTCGACTGCTGTGCCACAGTACCGTCCCAAACAAGCTTAAACAATGGAAGGAAAATTGAAATTCAATGTGCTGAGTCAACTTATTGTCACAAAATAAAGGATTGTATACAAATTGAGTTGTATGATGAGTCTCAAAGTTCAAAGTAAATGATCTTGTATATACAATATAAGAAGGACTGGTAAAGATTATGGGTTCACAAGAGATATATGCAGTTAGGCCTACAATAGATATTAAGAAAATGGCAGGCAGTAAGTCAGTGTATTATATGCATTTTCACAATGAAAAGATTTGAAAAAATTTAAAAATAAATCCACAGGAGGAGCATAACTGTTGGTTGGGTGGGGGGGGGGGTGCAATTGAGAGAATAACAGTACTTACTATGTGCAACTCTTTAGAATTTGTGATTTTTCACTCCAGGATAAAACAAAATCATAAATGTGCATATATTAGTTGTGATTTTCCAAAGTCATGTAAATTAATGAATAGTGTTTATAACTTTGAAAACTTCAAATGTGTATCCTTTGTTTGGGAAGAGAAAGTAGGTTTTGTAACACCAGTCAATTTAACACCTGTTGCGGGAAAATTATTGTAATCGATGATCTGAATCAGAGTTAGTTTGAACATTGGAACAGTTAATCAGTTGATTAAGGATGACGATGGAGGTTTTTAGGATAATAAACATGGGTGTACCCTTAGATCCTATCTGCATGGACTGCTTTGTGGTTTTGATAACAGCTTTGCTGTTTTTCCTTTTGATATTAATATTAATTGCAATTAAATAAATGTTTATTGAGCCTTAGTGAGGAACTAAATAGAGCTAATATATTAAATCCATTTGGCCTATCACTTTGTTGTGTTCTAGATACGTTGTTTCAGAAAGCTATTACAGAGAAGGTCACAATTCACTGCCTTAGGGCATGAGCTAATCTGGTTTCTGCTGTGCTGTTGCTCTCTGCTTAATGTTTTGCGTTCTTCATATTGGCTGCAAAAGGCCTGTGCCCAATTCCCACTGAAGTATTCAAATCTTTTGTACTTAATTCTCCTGAATATGGTCTCCTTACTACTTATTGTATTCTTATTCCTCATTGAATTAATTTTATCTTGAATCATTGAGGTTGTTTCTTCCTTGCTTTTATCTTTTCTACAGATCATATTACCAGGTATATTTGGCTCCTGGCCCTGATATTATTGATCCCATAGTTCAATAAAAGTAGCTATATTATTTCCATTTCCAGTTCATTTAATTTATTCTTTGTGCTCCATGCCATGGTATAAAGAATGTTTACTTGCGTATTTCACATTCCTATCCCCTTGTGAACACACTTTATCTGGCTACTTGTCAGCTCTTCCCATTCATTTGTTTTGAAACTATTATTAATACTATCGTTTCCTGTTGAACATCCCCTATCCTCATCATTTTTAATTCAAAATAATGTTATCCTTTCTGCTAGTCCTGGTCCCTGCAGGTTCAGATAGATTCCATTCCAATGATTCAGTTTCATTATGTTTCAGTCCCAGTCCCATGAACTAGATATCTTCCTTCCCACACGAGTACTCTGGATACATTTTTGGTTCTCTAACCGTGTATTTCGTAAATCAGTTTTCCCAAGTTTTGGTTAATATTCCTGACATCATGATCCATTAGATCCCATTTTTTGATTTAGGATTTTTCCAAACAGGATTCCTTGTATTGTAGCGACCATAGAGAATGGTCCAGGTCGTCGAACCCTCGGATTGGCCAGCGAGGTCACGTGTGAACGCGACCATGGGGATTGGTCCAGGGAGCGACATCGCTGATTGGCCAGCGATGTCATGTGCGCGTTTGGCGCCCGAAATAGTAGTTCGGCGAAGTCTTCGAAGAAGACAGTAAGTTTTTGATGGTTGTCCTTTACCTTGTTGTTTAACTCTGTATTCGAATATTGCGGCTGCAATAAACTTCTTCTACAACCAACAAGTTTCCGGACTCGCCATATTGGTGACCCCGACGTGATCTGGACGATCACCGACTATGCAGGACCCGACGCCTCGTCGGCGATGGCCGCGCCGGGCACACCGGAGTCAAGCGCGGTAAGTGTTCACCTTCCGTGGTTTTGGACGCACGCACCGCAATCTTGGTTTATACATACCGAAGCTCAATTTCATATAAAGAAGATATCGGACGACTCCACGAGGTATTACTACCTCGTCAGCGCTCTATCATCGGAGATGACCACGTGCGTGATGCGGTTCATCGTTAATCCACCTGCGGAAAGCAAGTACGAGGCCCTGAAGAAAGTATTACTGCGAATCTTCGGGTTTAATAAGCATGGTGGTGCGGCAAGACTTCTGCACCTACCGGATCTTGGAGACCGACTGCCTTCCGTCCTCATGTCCGAAATGATGATGCTAGCCGGTGAGCATACGGATTGCCCTATGTTCGAACAGGCATTCCGCGAGAAGCTTCCTGAGGATGTCCGACTGCTGCTCACGGATTGTTCTTTTAAGGACCCCGAAGCATATGCAGCGAAAGCGGACGCGCTCATAGCGGCTAAAAACAAGGCAAAGGACCAGGCAAGCGGTTCGATCAACAAGGTCTCGACATCAGTGACCACGCCACAGCTACGGCAAGATGGCGCCACGTCTCCCGCCAATTCTCCGAAAGCCCGCCAAAAAGATCCGCACAAGCGCGGCTGGTGCTATTATCACCTACGATGGGGTAGCGAATCCCGCAACTGCCGCTCACCTTGTACCTTCGCGGGAAATGCCTCGGCCGATCGTACATAGGGGCAGTTACGATTGGCCAGAACCGGCGCCTCTATGTCCATGATCGATTCACGGACACAGAATTTTTGGTGGACACGGGAGCCATCGTCAGTATAGTGCCGCCGACCGACCTCGAAACCAGATCGGGTAAGACAGGTCCCACCCTCATCGCGGTTAATGGCAGCCCAATTTGCACTTTCGGTATACGGAAGATGTCCCTTGTGTTAGGCCTCCGCACGTACGAATGGCCATTCATCATAGCCGACGTCAAACAAGCGATCTTGGGAGCAGATTTTCTCTGGGCTTTTTCACTGGTCCCTGATGTCCGCGGTAACGACCTCCGACCCTCCGCCGAAGATGAGCACGTCGCTCCGACAATCGCCTCCTCGCCCAGCCCTACTGTCCAGGCCGTCGTCGCGGCCCCCGACTCGTATGCTGAGATTCTGGCGGAGTTTCCAGAGCTGCTCATTCAACGTTTCGACACGTCTTCGGCCAAGCACGGCGTGGTCCATCACATCCGCACCGAAGGCCCTCCTGTTTTCGCTCGGGCCAGGAGGCTACCGCCAGACAAACTGGTGGTGGCACGGGCAGAGTTCAGGAAGATGGAGGAAATGGGAATTGTTCGTCAGTCTGACAGCCCGTGGGCCTCGCCGTTACATATGGTCTCCAAGGCATCTGGGGGGTGGAGACCATGTGGCGATTATCGGCGTCTCAATGCTGTCACCACGGCTGATCGCTACCCCATACCGCACCTACAGGACTTTTCATCTGGGCTGGAAGGAGCGGTGGTGTTCTCCAAAATCGATTTGGTGCGAGGATACCACCAGATCCCGGTGCGACCGGAGGACATACAGAAAACTGCAACGATTACTCCGTTCGGGTTGTTTGAATGGTTGCGTATGCCTTTCGGTTTAAAGAACGCGGCACAGGCTTTCCAACGACTGATGGACCGCGTGGGCCGGGGTTTACCCTTTTTGTTTATTTATTTAGACGACATCCTGGTTGCCAGCACCTCAGTACAGGAACACCAGGCCCACTTGCGGACCGTTTTCCAGCGGCTCCAAGACCATGGGCTCATAATCCAACCCTCCAAATGTCAATTCGGCCTTCCTGCTCTTGATTTTCTAGGGCACAGAATTACCCCTGCCGGCGCCTCCCCTTTGCCCGAAAAGGTGGAGGCTATCCGGGCATTTCCTAGGCCCACCACAGTAAAAGGGCTACAGGAGTTCGTAGGCATGGTTAATTTCTACCATAGGTTCGTCCCGGCAGCTGCGCGAGTCATGCGCCCGCTTTTCCAATGCCTTGCAGGGAATCCGGTAGAGTTGATATGGTCCCCGACCGCAGAGTCGGCTTTTACAGCAGCTAAGGCAGCTTTGGCAGACGCCACCATGTTGGTCCACCCGAGCCCCTCCGCCCCCACGGCCCTGACGGTTGACGCCTCTGACGTGGCGGTGGGCGGGGTTCTGGAGCAGCAAGTCGGTGGCCGTTGGCAGCCTTTGGCGTTTTTCAGCCGGCAACTAAATTCGGCTGAGCTGAAGTATAGCGCATTTGACCGAGAGCTTTTGGCCCTCTATTTAGCTGTTCGTCATTTCAGGTACTTCCTTGAGGGCCGCCCATTTGTGGCCTTTACGGACCATAAACCATTAACATTTGCTTTTGTCAAATTGTCTGACCCATGGTCGGCCCGCCAGCAGCGGCACCTGACTGCTATCTCCGAATTCACCACCGATGTCCGTCATGTCGCGGGTAAGCTTAATGCCGTTGCTGACGCCCTGTCTAGACCTGCTTTTCCCCCTATTTCGGCGGTGGACTGCGAAGTGGATCCCCAAGAGCTTGCGGAGGCACAGCTTCTAGCGGATACCGCTTCGGCATACCAGTCCACCATTTCGGGATTGAAGTTGGCCCAGGTAGCTTGTGGGTCAGAAGGCACAAAAGTCTGGTGCGATGTTTCTCTTCCCCGTCCCAGGCCGGTAGTACTGCCCTCCCTTCAGCGCCGGGTTTTCGATGCCATTCATGGGCTGGCGCACCCGTCCATCCGCTCCACCTCTGCTTTGGTAGCAGCTCGGTTTGTCTGGCATGGCCTACGGAAACAGGTAGCGGGTTGGGCGCGTGCCTGCGTTCCCTGTCAGACCGCTAAAGTCCAGCGCCATGTCCAGCCCCCCGTACAGGATTTCGAGGTCCCGGCTGTTCGTTTTTTCCACATCCACGTGGATTTGGTCGGTCCTTTGCCTTCCTCCCGGGGCTACACCCACCTCCTCACGGTGGTGGATCGGTTCACCCGGTGGCCAGAGGCTTTCCCATTGTCTGATATTTCGTCAGCGTCTTGTGCTAGGACTTTGGCCCTTCATTGGGTAGCTCGTTTCGGGGTCCCGGCAGTTATTACCACTGACAGAGGCCCACAATTCACTTCGTCCCTCTGGGCCGCGCTCGCAGAACTGTACGGGTCCAAGTTACAACCCACTACTGCATATCACCCCCAGGCAAATGGACTCGTAGAAAGGTTCCACCGCCAACTTAAGGCGTCCCTCAGTGCAAGGCTTGAAGGCCCGGACTGGATAGACCAGCTCCCTTGGGTTCTTTTGGGCATCCGGACTGCTCCTAAGCTAGATCTCGGTGCGTCGTCCGCAGAGCTAGTATATGGCTCGACACTTCGAGTACCCGGAGATCTGTTTCCGGACCCTTCAGACCAGCTGCCTACAGTCCTAGCATCTCTCCGGGAACGGGTGGACTCCCTGGCTCCAGTTCCGACTTCACGTCATGGGTGTCCCATGGTACATGAACCGCCTTCCCTGAAGGACTGTGAGTTCGTTTTTCTGCGAAAAGATTCCCATCGCGCCCCGTTGCAGAGGGTCTATCAAGGGCCGTTCCGGGTTTTGCGTAAGGGAACGGCTACCTTCACCTTAGACATGTGCGGCAAGAGTGAGCTCGTCTCGGTGTCCCGGCTCAAACCTGCACATTTGGATCCGGATCAACCAGTCCTGGTCGGTCAAACCCCTAGGAGAGGCCGACCTCCGTTAGTTCCGCTCAGTCCAGGACCCCCCGTTCCGACAGTTCCTCCAGGACCCCCCGTTCCGGCAGTTCCTCCAGGACCCCCTGTTCCGGTAGTTCCTCCAGGACCTCCCGTTCCGGCTGTTCCGCCAAGTCCGGAACCCCCGGCTCCTGTGGTTCAGGCTGTCCCTCTCCGTACTCGTTATGGTCGCGAAATCCGGCTCCCTGCTAGGTTCCGCACCTCGGGTTCTGGGGGGGGTCATGTAGCGACCATAGAGAATGGTCCAGGTCGTCGAACCCTCGGATTGGCCAGCGAGGTCACGTGTGAACGCGACCATGGGGATTGGTCCAGGGAGCGACATCGCTGATTGGCCAGCGATGTCATGTGCGCGTTTGGCGCCCGAAATAGTAGTTCGGCGAAGTCTTCGAAGAAGACAGTAAGTTTTTGATGGTTGTCCTTTACCTTGTTGTTTAACTCTGTATTCGAATATTGCGGCTGCAATAAACTTCTTCTAC
Source organism: Rhinoraja longicauda (assembly GCF_053455715.1). NCBI lineage: Eukaryota > Metazoa > Chordata > Chondrichthyes > Rajiformes > Arhynchobatidae > Rhinoraja > Rhinoraja longicauda. The sequence continues at coordinate 122,714,468 of NC_135953.1, forward strand.
AACCAACAAGTTTCCGGACTCGCCATAGTATACTCTTACTATCTTTCCACTGTTTTTGATTCTGAAATGGACCACGCAACTACAACCTCTTCTATTTCTAATACAATTTCAAGCTGGTTTAATATGCACCCCAGATCTGCAATAGGACAAGAAGCATGTCAGTGGGTAGATTACAAAGGATGTAATTCATTTCATTGGGGACAATGGAAAGACATTTGTTTAGGCTGTTTGCCCAGGAGAGTGTCATTATCCTGCTCCTACATTCTTATGTTCACATAACCTGCCCCGCAATAACAATTAATATTATTTATATTTATAAAGTTTAACATATTAGCCTAGAAATTTTCTGCATGTCTGTACATGAAATTATCAATGTGAAAGGTGTCCCATGGCTGACAGTTGCCTCCCTTGGTTACGGAATGGGGCAGCTTTGAGGGCAGGGCAGGGCAGTGATCAGGGCCAATTTAATGCTTGGATGGTGAAACCTATTAATTGCATCTGCTGTGGCTTTGATTCTTTGTTCATATTTATGTTTTTTCATTAGGTTTTTGCTAACCATCACAGTTACATATAGAAGTAACAATTTATTCCCTTTTTAAAAAATCAGTTCTTCACACTTGTCATAAGTTGTGTGGATGTGATTTAGAAATAACCAAAATATATATCAGAGTGTAAAGACATAGACAGTACCAGAATTTGAATACTGTGGAGTTCTGCTTGGCTTTCCAATTTGCTTCAAGGTTGAAATTGCCTCGCTGGAGATTGACCGAGTGCTTCTTGAAGGGTTTGTGTGACTTGAAATACTAGTGGAGAGATTTTGATGTTCCAGGAAGGTGTCTATTTTTCTCAATTTGCTGAATCTTGAAGTGGGTTACAATGTCACATAAAGTCTTCTGGCAAAGGTACTGGTCCTTCAGCTCCATGGAGTCTACGCCGACCATTAAAATCTCATTTACACGAATTACATTGTATTTTCATCAATCCCCCCTGCCCGCAATTCTACTAAAGTAAATTCTCAGGGTTATTTAAAGCGGCCAATTAACCTAGCAACCCATGTCTTTGTGGGCATGGAAGAGAACCTAAGGATTTAGATGCTGAAGTCCTTTATTGCCAAAATACTTTGATAATGCACTGCATGATATAATATCAAACAATATTTGAGGCAAGTGTACCTTCTTCCACCTTGGCACTGAATTTCCCTAGTTCTCACCTTGCAATCTTTAAGATGGACTCTTATTTCAGGCAATGCTATGCAAATTCCCTCTCCTGTTCACCTGTTGCCCGCGCCCTTCAACTGACCTCATGTCCCCACCTACTAGTGACCATTCCTAGCATTCCTTTCTGTAAAGGATAACAATTGCTCTGTTTTATCATTAGTCATTTTAGTGCACAGTAATTTTCATGTCGGAGAGCAAACTGATTCATTAAAAAAAAACCTGAAGATCTTATCTAAATTTGCTGATGTTTACTTTCTGTTGCGGATTATTATATACAGACTAAAAACACAGATTGTCCTTCTCTTCCACCTCTCCTCAATCCTCAGCTCTATGTGCATCCTCAATTGTCTGAATAAGTCATATGATTCAGGACAAATTAGAAATGTAACTTGAGTATTTATTGGTGTTTCAGTATAAATAAGTTTAGTTCAGAGATACAGCGCGGAAACAGACCCTTCGGCCCACCGAGTCCGCACAGACCAGCGATCCCCGCACATTAACAGTATCCTACACACACTTGGGACAATTTTACGTTTATACCAAACCAATCAGCCTACAAACCTGTACGCCTTTGGAATGTAGGAGGAAACCGAAGATCTCGGAAAAAACCCATGCGGTCATGGGGAGAGCATACAAACTCCGTACAGACAGCATCTGTAGTCTGGATCGAATCTGGGTGTCTGGTGCTGTAAGCGCTGTAAGACAATAGACAATAGACAATAGACAATAGGTGCAGGAGTAGGCCATTCAGCCCTTCGAGCCAGCACCGCCATTCAATGCGATCATGGCTGATCACTCTCAATCAGTACCCCCTTCCTGCCTTCTCCCCATACCCCCTCACTCTGCTATCCTTAAGAGCTCTATCCAGCTCTCTCTTGAAAGCATCCAACGAACTGGCCTCCACTGCCTTCTGAGGCAGAGAATTCCACACCTTCACCACTCTCTGACTGAAAAAGTTCTTCCTCATCTCCGTTCTAAATGGCCTACCCCTTATTCTTAAACTGTGGCCCCTTGTTCTGGACTCCCCCAACATTGGGAACATGTTTCCTGCCTCTAATGTGTCCAATCCCCTAATTATCTTATATGTTTCAATAAGATCCCCCCTCATCCTTCTAAATTCCAGTGTATACAAGCCCAATCGCTCCAGCCTTTCAACATACGACAGTCCCGCCATTCCGGGAATTAACCTAGTGAACCTATGCTGCACGCCCTCCATAGCAAGAATATCCTTCCACAAATTTGGAGACCAAAACTGCACACAGTACTCCAGGTGCGGTCTCACCAGGGCCCGGTACAACTGTAGAAGGACCTCTTTGCTCCTATACTCAACTCCCCTTGTTACGAAGGCCAACATTCCATTGGCTTTCTTCACTGCCTGCTGTACCTGCATGCTTCCTTTCATTGACTGATGCACTAGGACACCCAGATCTCGTTGAACTCCCCCTCCTCCTAACTTGACACCATTCAGATAATAATCTGCCTTTCTATTCTTACTTCCAAAGTGAATAACCTCACACTTATCTACATTAAACTGCGTCTGCCATGTATCCGCCCACTCACACAACCTGTCCAAGTCACCCTGCAGCCTTATTGCATCTTCCTCACAATTCACACAACCCCCCAGCTTAATATCATCTGCAAATTTGCTAATGGTACTTTTAATCCCTTCGTCTAAGTCATTAATGTATATCGTAAATAGCTGGGGTCCCAGCACCGAACCTTGCGGTACCCCACTGGTCACTGCCTGCCATTCCGAAAGGGACCCATTTATCCCCACTCTTTGCTTTCTGTCTGTCAACCAATTTTCTATCCATGTCAGTACCCTACCCGCAATACCATGTGCCCTAATTTTGCCCACTAATCTCCTATGTGGGACCTTGTCGAAGGCTTTCTGAAAGTCGAGGTACACCACATCCACTGACTCTCCCCTGTCATTTTTCCTAGTTACATCCTCAAAAAATTCCAGTAGATTTGTCAAGCATGATTTCCCCTTCGTAAATCCATGCTGACTCGGAATGATCCTGTTACTGCTATCCAAATGCTCAGCAATTTCGTCTTTTATAATTGACTCCAGCATCTTCCCCACCACTGATGTCAGACTAACTGGTCTATAATTACCCGGTTTCTCTCTCCCTCCTTTCTTAAAAAGTGGGATAACATTTGCTATCCTCCAATCCACAGGAACTGATCCTGAATCTATAGAACATTGAAAAATGATCTCCAATGCTTCCACTATTTCTAGAGCCACCTCCTTAAGTACCCTGGGATGCAGACCATCAGGCCCTGGGGATTTATCAGCCTTCAGTTCCATCAGTCTACCCAAAACCATTTCCTGCCTAATGTGGATTTCCTTCAGTTCCTCCATCACCCTAGGTTCTCCGGCCCCTAGAACATTTGGGAGATTGTGTGTATCTTCCTCAGTGAAGACAGATCCAAAGTAACGGTTTAACTCGTCTGCCATTTCTTTGTTCCCCATAATAAATTCCCCAGCTTCTGTCTTCAAGGGACCCACATTTGCCTTGACTATTTTTTTTCTCTTCACGTACCTAAAAAAACTTTTGCTATCCTCCTTTATATTATTGGCTAGTTTACCCTCGTACCTCATCTTTTCTCCCCGTATTGCCTTTTTAGTTAACTTTTGTTGCTCTTTAAAAGAGTCCCAATCCTCTGTCTTCCCACTCTTCTTTGCTATGTTATACTTCCTCTCCTTAATTTTTATGCTGTCCCCGACTTCCCTTGTCAGCCACAGGTGTCTCTTACTCCCCTTAGAGTCTTTCCACCTCTTTGGAATAAATTGATCCTGCAACCTCTGCATTATTCCCAGGAATACCTGCCATTGCTGTTCTACTGTCTTCCCTGCTAGGGCCTCCTTCCAGTCAATTTTGGCCAGCTCATGCCTCTGTAATCCCCTTTGCTTTGCAACTTTACCGCTGCGTCACGTTGCCGCCTTATATATTACTGACCCTATATAATATTGTCCACTGTTGAAGTTCTGGATTCAATCACCTGACGCTTTTTTCCCTCTGTAAATCCATAATCAGCATGGATGATCACTTTTTGTAATTGCTTGACGCTGAGATTAAAAAAAATGTTTTTCTTTCCTAGATGGCCCCAGACCAAACCAGAAGGAGATTCTTTCCTTGCGAGCATTTTTGTTGCTATTCGTGAAACAGTTGATAATGAAGGTGACAATCTAAAATTTAGAAATGTAATAAAATAATGTTCTTGCCATGAACAATACAATGGTATATTTAGATTTATTTGGTGTGTAGGTAATCTTGTGAATTACATCCATATTATTAAGCTTTTTCAATTTAAATTTCCAGAAATGAATCAGAATATTTTATTTGGTGTTTTGTAATAACTTGATGCTCAAGATAAGCAAACATTTTGAGACCTGACAATATCAGAGCAAGATGTCTTTTTACGCAATTTGTAACCGCATAGTTGCAGTGCAACCAACCACACTGGAAAATTGCTCCAGTATGTTTTGTCCATAAAAGGTAGGGTAAATTATAATTACTGTTATCAACAAAATGATGGAAGATGTTATCGGGCACATACTTAACAACTGGACTCCCCCAACATTGGGAACATGTTTCCTGCCTCTAATGGCCTAATTCTGCTCCTATCACTTATTACCTTATGACCTTGTATTCCATTCTGCCTTTGAAATGTATTGTTGTTTCTTCATTGTTGCTGGGCCTTAATCCTGAATCTCCCTATTTAACAGCACTGTGGTAAGATTTGCATCCATTCAAAAGGGACGCTATCCACCATCTTTTCACAGAAGCCTTGTTCAGAAGTGATCTCATTCTGTAAATAATATATATATATTTTTTTTAAACAGAATTCTTCAGCCATTTTATCTTTCTCTATAGCATTTTCTTTAAAGTATTTGCATGAAACACTGTCAGGTGCTGCTGGACATAAAACTCAGCACACACCCTTGTGCAACTGGATCCTTGACTTCTTGACTTGTAGACCACAATCAGTGAGGATGGGTGACAAAGCATCATCCACGATAATTCTTTACAGCCATGCCTTGCAAGGCTGCGATCTTCAGTCCTCTTACTGTACTCCCTGTACACTCACGATTGTATGGCCAAATTCTGCTCTTAACTACATTTACAAGTTTGCGGATGACACCACCATAATAGGCTGAATCTTCAACAATGATGAGATGGAGTACAGTATGTGCTGTATGTGTTAAGAATATGGAGTGGAGTACACGCTCCAAAGTACATCAATGGTGCTGAAGTGGAGATGGTTGAGAGCTTCAAGTTCTTAGGTGTAAATATTACTATTAATTGCCCTGGTCCAAACGTATTAATATTACAGCCAAGAACACATACCATGGCTTCGACTTCCTTAGAAGACTCAAGAAATTTGGCATATCTCAAATAATTCTTGCCAATTTCTTTAGATGCATCATAGAAAACATTCTCTCGGGATGCATTATAGCGACTGTTCTGCTTAAATCCACAAGATTTGCCGTAAGTTGTGGATGCAGCTCAGTACATCGCACAAACCAGTCTACCTATCCCATACCCTCACCACCATTGAGCCGATGTACACCATGCTGCCTCAGGGAAGCAGCCAACATAATCAAGGACCACTCACACTCCAGTCATTCCCTCCTCTCCCCTCTCCTGTTCGGCAGAAGATACAAAAGCCTGTCCCTTGAGATTGAAGAAAAGCTTCTTCCCCGCTGTTGAGAGACTCTTGAGCGGACCTCTTATAAGCTAAAGATGTATTCCCGATACCCCAATCTACTTGCGGGCCTTAAAGATTGTAATCTCAGTGTGGAGTAGTAAGAGTATCACCTACAGAAGAACCAAAAAGAAAACATGAATAACAAGATGATGTCAATATTAATTTGTTTGGGTAATAGTGGAATTGCAGATCATATTGAATCAAATAGATGAGAAGCTTTATGTATTTATTTTATAAAATTCAAAATAGTCCAAAATAGTGCCAGCAGCAAGAACTCTGTCATACAAATGTTAGTTAACGTATTTGCCCAAGGTTTAATGAAGATTATTTATAGCAGATTGAAAGTATGATACGATTACAAATTATTCTTGATTCATGGTGGTATGTGGTATTTTGTTTTCATTTAAATACAAGAAAAATAGGTTAAATACCTTAATGGGTAACATAGAAATTGTGCAAAAATGCAATTTCCTCCAGAAACATTTGTTTGGAAAAGTTCTCAACACATCCAATACATAGTCAATGCATTGACAAAGTCATGACAGATATTTTTAACTATAGAAAATTAAAGATTTTATCAAACACCAATCAAAACTAAAACAAAACTCCAAACTTAACCTGAAGTAAAAATAGGAAAATTCAGGCCTATTGTTTAAGGATTTTCTAAAAGTGAATTGAAACAGGGTGTCACAAAATTGATAAAGAAAATGGTATGAAGAACAGTAAGAGATAAGAGTTTGAAAGCCTTTGACCCATGTATTTGTCAATTCAAAACAAATGATTGGGCCTTGGTTCACGTTTCTATTTGGAAAAAGTATAGGTGTCTTTTTGGATTATTCTGGATTGTTGCCCTATATTTTCTCAATCTTCAATATGTTTCCAAGCATCTTGGGAGAACAGAAATAGAACTAAAAATGTTTATCTACTGTAATTTCTTGAATAATAATTTTCAATGATGCATTATTTACAAAAGATATTTTTAATGATCTACCACTGAACTATAGAAACTGGATTTGTGTAGGTTAACTGTATAATATATGTATAGTTCTTTTATGAAATTAAAGTGTCAAAAGTAAATTTCAATTTACTGCCAAATTTTTATTTTGCCTGGACCTTCTCAAATGTTGCAAAGTTATAGTATAGTTCATCTTATTGCCTTTTGATTCTTTAAATATCATGACATTCATCATCATTTCTACAAAATTATTCTTGAATTTTAACTGCTATTATTCAAAATAATTTGGTGTAGAAGGTGCCAGTCACGTGATTTAATTTTTTTAGTTTGGCATAACTGATTAGCACATCCATTATTGTATAAAAATACCATTGATACATTTGATAAATGTAGCTGTTGTTTTGCAATTCATGGAAATTGTGTAAAAGGAATTAATATTTTATGTATAATCATGTTTATCTTTCATTAGGATCACGGCATTAAGGAAGATGAGCTGCAGAGTATTCTTAACTATCTTCTCACCATGCATGAGGTAAAATAATATAAAACACTTGGAATTGCTTCATTGAGACCTTCCTAATGTATTGTACAATTATCATTTATAATCAATATGTTTCCAATTGAGGAAAAAAACAGGATCTACTGGCGAGGATGTTTAAAGTGCACAAGGTGACTGTATCAGTCACTTAAAATAGAAGCAGAAACTTATGATATAAGGTTGTTACATTTTCATAATTTATAATACATACATCCATGGAAATCTTGCACTGATTCTCATCAGTTGTAGCTGAATTGTTGGACTGCTTAACTTTTTTCTCTTGAAATGAAAATATTCGTTTGAGTGATGGTAAGCTCTGTCTTTAACACCATTAAACCATCCAAGCTCATCACCAAACTCGCGGGACTTGGAGTTAGCACTCATCTCTGCAACTGGATCCTCGACTTCTTGACCAACATACCCCAATCAGTGAGGATTGGGGACAAATCATCCTCAATGATAATCGTCAACACTGGTGCTTCGCAAGGATGCGTTCTTGGCCCCCTTCACTCCTTGTACACCCACGACTGTGCAGCCATGTACAAATCTAATTCAATTTATAAATTCGCAGATGACATCACCATTGTGGGCCGAATATCAAATAATGATGAGATGGAATACAGGAAGGCGATTGAGAACCTCGTGACCTGGTGTCGAGACAACAACCTTTCTCTTAAAGGAGATAGTGTTCGACTTCAGGAAGTGAAGGGGTATACTTAAATTGACAGCACCAAAGTAAAGATGGTTGAAAACTTCAAATTCCTTGGAATAAATATCACCAACAACTTCTCCTGAATCACCCATATTGAAGCAAAGACAAAGAAAGCACACCAACGCCTCTACATCCTTAGAAGGCTTAGGAGGTTCAGCATGTCCCTAACAACTCACGCCAACTTCTACAGATGTGCCGTAGAAAGCATTTTATCAGGATGCATCACAGCATGGTTACGGAATGGCTCCATCCAAGACTGCGAGAAATTGCAGAGAATTGTGGATGCAGCCCAGACCATCACATAAACTAACCTCTTGTCCATTGACTTATGTTATACATCACGCTGCCTTGGCAAGGCCACCAGTATAATCATTGATGAGTTGTACCCTGCCCACTCCTTCTCCCCTCATCCACCGGGCAAAAAGTATAGGTGTGAAAATGCACAGTTCCAGATTCAGGGACAGATTCTTTCCAGCTGTTATCAGGCAATTGAACCATCCTACCACAACCAGGGAGCAGTCCTGAACTACTATCTACCTCATTGGTGACCCTTGGACTATCTTTGATCAGACTTTACTGGCTTTATCTTGCACTGAGCGTTATTCACGTTTTTCCCTTTATTATGTATTGTATACTGTGGATGACTCGATTATAATCATGTATTGTCTTTCCGCTAACTGGTTAGCTTGGAACAAAAGCTTTTCACTGTACCTTGATACACGTGACAATAAACTAAACTCAAAACCTAAATTAACAGGTAAGACTGACCACTATTAAGCAGAAACCTTCATTTATAATGTAGGAGCCATTTGTGCTTAAATTAGTTACTGTCATTGTATTATGGCTATGTTTAATATTTCTAGTTTCTGTCTATTTTGCATGCTTGTGGGTGTGATTTGATACGTAATGGGGAGTGTCTACATCTGAGGAGGCTAGCGTAGCCACAGATTGGGGGTCAGTTTAGTCTCGGAGGATGGAGAGAATACAGTTTTTTACCACAAACACACTCACGCCAGCCACAACCGCAACCACGCCGACCCCGACCACACGGTAACGACGATACCATCTTTACTGGATTGTTCGAAGAAGAAATAGTTGATAAGAACGAAAAGTTATGAATTACTCTTTTGATTTGTGCTACTTTAATAAAGACCAATTAATCAAGAAACAGCGTTTGGAAGATTCGTTTTTGTTATCTCAGATGTGTGTGTAAGCTATACCTCCATTCCATCCCCGAAAAGTAATGGCTATCAAAGTTGGACTTTGAGAAGGTATAGAAACTGCCATTATACATAAGTAATTTAATCTGCTTCATGTGACTTATCTCTTTATAGTGTGTTATTTTTATATCTGAAATGCTGAACAATTTCAACCCGCAATTTATTATAATAAATGTTAATGGAGATCATCAATAAAATGGGCCCAATCTGAGTTGACATAATGGGGTTACACAAATTTGCTGAAATTGTGGGCTAAAATATTGCCACAAGATGGCAGTCAAGCTAGGATTATAAATAAGATTTGAAATTGCTGTGGTATCATATTTTTTCAAGAAGGCTGGTAAAATTACGGCAAAAGAACTGACCTTACAATGCCAGCTCACCATTTTGTTCACCTGATTCATTGATGAATTTGTTAACACTAAGTAATTGTGAACAAAGAATGTGCATTAATTCAAACACCAAACTTCATTCCTGCCACACATATTTCTATTTTGCAAATTTCAAGGTTCATTATTTTATTGTGATGGACTGTAAATCTTCACCAAGCACTATGTAAAACATTAATCATTGATTAACAAGAGCCATTTCCAGACACTTGGGAATGTTTTCCCCAATTTGCTCTCCTATTTGTAAAATCGGGCGTTACATGGAGGATTTTGAAAGTAGAGTGCAGCAGTCTTTCATTGTTTGTCAATTGGATTATGAACATCTGCTTCTCTCTTGAATTATTCAAGGGGCTGTGGACTGGAAGAAGCCATGTCGAAGTATCTCAAGCCATTAAGCATTTAACAGCTGCTGATGTAGATTTAATAGTTGATTAATCCATATTTTGATAACTTAAGTACACTTTTAATGCTTCAATCTTGTCAGAATTCAATGGTATTGAGCCACTCTTGTGACTCCATATATAAATTATTTCTTTAAACAAACATGCAAGCAACAAATTGCTTGCTACTTGGGTTTATGAAATCTGATTTGTTCTCTTCCTAAATTGTCAAATTGCCTGAAGATATTCCAATATGTTATCCATTAATTAAAATATGATTAAGAATATTTGAAGTAATTTTAGTCTGTTTGTAGGAATGTTCTGTTTTAGTGTGTCTTGACAGTTTAAAAATTGTTTAAAATGTACTATCAGTTTTGCAGGAAGTGCTGCATAACTTTATGGCTTTGTTTATTTTATTGGGAATAGCTCAAAAGGAAGTTGGTACATTGATAAAAATAATTCATTCTGTGGTTCATATACTGTAAGATATAAGGCCTACATTTTTAATTTTACACTGTTAAATTTGCTTTGCAAGCTACATTTAAAGAAAACAAATCCTTCATATTCTCTTTTACATGAAGAATAAATCTCACTAACATTGTTAATTTATTTTGTATTTTATGTCACTTATATCATAATTTATATTTTACTTCAGGATGATAATTTAATGGACGTTCTGCAATTACTTGTTGCTCTGATGTCCGAACACCCAGGCTCCATGATTCCTGCTTTTGATCAGAGGAATGGAATGCGGTAAAAGATTAAGCATGATCTTGAATCTTACCAAGCAAATTAAAGGAACTAGAATTTTGCACTGCTTGAAATTAGTAGCCTGCAGTATACCTTAAGCATACAATTGTACAAAGTTCAGTAGATTATTTAAATATTATCTTTCCATTTCTTTTATTGGTATCCTATGAGAGAATTTTAACCTTGTTCTCTTGAGGGTTGCGTTGGTTAGTTTTGGAATTGAATATTTGATATACATTTTGACAGGTTTGCTACCTTTTAGGATTTATAATTATTTTCAGAAGTGGAGAAACATTTATTATAAGCACAATCTGATCAGCTTTAAAAATGGAGAAACCATTTAAGACTAATTTTCATGATGAAAAATTCCCCTCTTCTAAAATAATAATTAGTCTTAATAGGTTTCTCTGTTTTGAAAGCTGATCAGATTGTTCTAAGGCAGATCAATAAATCTTTAATCGCCCACAATATTTAAATATTAGATATTTGCCTGCCAGTGCAGTATGTTTGTGCCCAGATGAGAAAAAGCATGCCAGGGACATGATTTTATTTAATTTAGACATTTGAGCTTTGTTGTTCCAATTTCTTTGTCTATTAATTCTGTCTTTGTTATGTATGTCATCTAAACATGTAATAGCATGTAAGGGAACTTCTCTGCATGCTGTTAGGAAAGTTTTAAAATGCATATAAAAATGACATTTCTATTATGTAAAAAGGTAGTGGATATTCAATGATTTCTTGAATATTAAATAACTTAATATTCCTCTAATTCCCTTTCTTTTCCTATTTGGACAGGGAGTTAATCCTTCAGGTAGTCAATTAATTCTTCCTATGCAACTTTTATTGTGGCTTTGCTTTGGATTACTTTTCGACCTGATGTTCCGATGCTGTTCCTTCTGACCTCCTGCCTTCTGCCCTGTGAACACATGAAGTGGTCCAAAGCCTTTCTATTTACATTCTAACTCGCACCAAATCCAGTTCATTAATGACCTTTGTGCCAGTTGACATGTTATTTTTTGGTGATTATTTTCTGGCACATTAAATCAGTGACCTGCATTTGTTAGAGAGATAAATTGTGGTTTGGACATCATAAGAACTTTCTGCACTGCATTCATTCTGTGATTACTTTTTTATATCGGCTCACTATCGCATTCCAATGATTGTGCCTCCTGTCAATGTAGAAATACTCTCAGTACTATACTGAAATGTCAGTGTAGGTTATGTCCACAAATGTTTGAATGGGATCTGCTCCCATTATGTCCCCATTGATTAGGATGGTCTAAATCTATGCTCAACCTGAGCTTTGCTGTCTTTGTCTTAATTTTACTAAAATTATGCTGGCATGTTGTTAGCTGGTTTACATTGGCTTCTGGTCTGGTAATGATTTGATTTAAAAAAAATCTTTATGTATTAAGATTGGCCCGTGGCCTTGCATCTTTCCCCTCTCCTTCCACCTCCAATGCCAACATTTCTCTCTTACCGCCCACCCCCCCAACCTCCCGAACCTCTTCTCCGTGTTCGTCCAATTCTGGCTGTTTGTGTTTTTGATTGCAATTAATCCACCACAGTAATGCCCTAATTCCCCATTGCCTTTCCAGCTCTTTCTTCCTTGAAGCAACTCTTTAACGTCTCCTTAGTAAGATGCAGTGCTGACAACATTTTCCCCTATAAAAGACTAGATTATTAAGATGTAAACCATAATTTCTTGATCTTATTTCTATTAATTCGACCTGTGTATTTTTTACAGAATCATCTATAAACTGTTGGCTTCAAAAAATGAAGGGATAAGAGTTCAAGCTTTGAAAGTGATGGGTTACTTTTTAAAACATCTTGCCCCAAAGTACGTGCAAATAATCTTGGACTCAATTCCATAACCAGAAATGCTGAATATAGTTTTAACTTGCTTCACAAATGGTTTATGTTTCACAGCGTGGACAGGTTTTATTGTTCACTGAAATAAATAGCTGAGTATTCAGATTTTGCATTAAAATCATGTAGTCAAATGAATTGAGAGATGTATTTGTGCTTTAGGCTGAGACTGCTTTCCATAAAAACTTTATGACAACTAAGCGAATTGCTTTCTGTTCCAGACGCAAGGCTGAAGTTATGCTTGGACATGGTTTGTTCTCCTTGCTGGCAGAAAGGTTGATGTTGCACGCCAACATAATTACCATGACAACATATAATGTTTTATTTGAGGTGAGCATCAACTAATTAAAGTGATACTTGCTTGAACAATGTCGGGACACTTGGAAAATATTTAAGGTTTTTGTCACGAGCAAATGTCAGTTTGATTGCTCTTGCCATAGTGTTTCACTGAATGTTTTCAAAAAATTACAGTTAAACAAATGCATAATGCTAATGCAAATGTAAAAAAGAAATTAGTTATGTATTCTATTTTTCTTCCAAGCTTATTGAACTGTATTATGGAATAATACATTAAAAAAACATAGAATTATTGCTCTTCACAAATAGGATGACATGACAGTTAAATTAGCATGGAGTGAGGTAGGATGATGTAGTTATATGCTGTGGAGAGAGTTAGGATAACATAATTAAATAACCACAGAGGGAGATAGGATGACGGAGTTAAATAACCATCTAGAGTAATAGGATGCCGTAGTTAAATAACCATGGAGAGGGGTAGGATGATGCAGTTAAATAACCTAGGAGAGAAGTAGGATGACGTTGTTAATAACCATCCAAAGTATTAGGATGACATGGCAGTTAAATAACCCTAGGAGTAACTTGCGCTATTCTATTTTACTTGAATGCATTCATTCTCAAGTACTTTTAGTTCGTTGTTACTAATCACCCCTGTAACCCTAAACATTTGTAATGGATTGAATTTTACCTGGGTGGCCTGAGTTTTTTTTCCGTATTATTTGTTATGGATTTATTTCAGAAAAATGCTTGTGGTAGAATATCTCATCACCCGATTTTCTCTATTTATTTTCTTTAATTTAAGGATTCATCTAGCATAATTGTTTGAATGTTCAAGACATACCTACAAGGCAAAACCACTTGTCTGTTATGGCTATTAAAGTTGCACCAGGGAAGCAGCATATCATTAGATATTGATGTTAGAACAATTTGCGAAAACAGGCAAATCTGTAGTCATCTATTTGTGATTTGCAGTCATTAATTCTTAAATTTGCACAAAACAGTAATGAAAATACAGCATTTTAATTTTAATCTTTTAGCTATCTTGTGTGATTTGCAATATTGGCCATATATTTTAGGTTGACTGATGAGTTGTCTTGGTTAGAGAGTGAGAACTGAATGCTTTAGCTTCTGTCACTAGCAGGAGATTAAAAAGCCAAAGGTAATAGGAGAGAAAAGATTGATGATCAGGGTAAATTTTTAAGTAATATCAAAACAACAGAAAAGGGCGGGGTTATCCAAAGTATATGTGGGAACCCAGGAGAGTGAAACCGGGAACAAGAGATGGGATACAAGGAATAGCAGAACATTATAAACTTATATTTTTCATCAGTCTTCATGGTGGAGAACAGTGCAAATATCCCAAAGAAAACATGTGTAGTAACGAACTGCAGATGCTGGTTATACACCAAAGATAGACACAAAATGCTGGAGTAACTCAGCAGGACTGGCAGCATCTCTGGAGAGATGAAATGGGTGACCCTTCTTGTGAGGGGGCAATGACGATCTTGAGCAGGTCCCAGTAGCTTCCCTTTGCCTCCAGAGCTGTCATGGCTGTCATAAGGAAGAGTAGAATTAGGCTATTCGGCCCATCAAGTCTACTCTGCCATTTAATCATGGCTGATCTATCTCTCCCTCCTAACCCCATTCTCCTGCCTTCTCCCCATAACCACTAGCACCTGTACTAATCAAGAATCTATCTATCTGCTGTAAAAATATCCACTGACAGTCTCCACAGCCTTCTGTGGCAAAGAATTCCACAGATTCACCACCCCTGACTAAAGAAATTTCTCCTCATCTCCTTCCTAAAAGAACGTCCTTTAATTCTGAGGCTATGACCTCTCGTCCAAGACTCTCCCATTAGTGGAAACATCCTCTCCACATCCGCCCTATCCAAGCCTTTCTCTATTCTGTACCTTTCAATGAGATCCTCTCTCATCCTTCTAAACACCAGTGAGTACAGGCCCAGTGCCGACAAATTATATCATAGGTTAACCGATTAATTCCTGGGATCATTCTTGTAAACCTCCTCTGGACCATCTCCAGAGCCAGCACATGTTTCTTCAGAAATGGTGCCCAAAATTGCCCACAATATTCCAAACGCGGCCTTACCAGCGCTTTATAGAGCCTCAATGTTACATTTCTGTTTTTGTATACAAACCCTCTTGAAATAAATGCTAGCATTGAGTTTGCTTTCTTCACTACCGATTTAACTTGCAGATTAACTTTTTGGGAATCCTGCACTAGCAGTCCTGCACTAGGGACGTGGGTCCCTTTGCACTTCCGATTTCTGGATTCTCACCCCATTTAGAAAATAGTCTATGCCTTTATTCAAAACGACCAAAATGCATGACTCTACACTTTGCTACTCTATATCCATATGCCACTTCTCTACCCACTCTCCCAACCTATCCAAGTCTTTCTGCAGAGTCCCTGCTTTTTCTACACTACCTGTCCCTCCACCTATTTTCGTATCATCCGCAAACCTGGCCACAAAGCCTTCAATCCCTTCATACAAATCATTAATATACAACGTGAAGAGTACTGCCCCAGCACCGACCCTTGTGGAACTCCACTCATCACTGGCAGCCAACCAGAAGAAAAACCTTTTATTGCCACTCTTTGTCTTCTGCCATGTATGTTTTTGCACTTGTATTCTGTTTAAAGTTTGAATCCACAATCAGTAACCTGTGCCCAACTTCTCCCCATATCCCTTGGTTCCACTAGCCCCCAGAGCTCTATCTAACTCTCTCTTAAATTCATCCAGTGATTTGAACTCCACTGCCTTCTGTGGAAGAGAATTCCACAAATTCACAATTCCGAGTGAAAAAGTTCCTTCTCACCTCAGTTTTAAATGGCCTCCCCTGTATTCTAAGACTGTGGCCCCTGGTTCTGGACTCCCCCAACAGATGTGCTCTTACCAGGGCCCTATACAACTGCAGAAGAACCTCTTTACTCCTACACTGAAATTCTCTCGTTATGAAGGCCAATATCCCATTAGCTTTCTTCACTGCCTGCTGTATGTGCATGCCAACTTTCAGTGACTGGTATACAAGGACACCCAAATCTCGCTGCACTCCCCCTTTACCTAACCTGACACCATTGAGATTATAATCTGCCTCCTTGTTTTTGCCGCCAAAGTGGATAACTTCACATTTATCTATATTATACTGCATCTGCCACGCATCAATCCACTCACTCAACCTGTCCAGGTCACCCTGCAACCTCCTAACATCCTCTTCGCAATTCACACTGCCACCCAGCTTTGTGTCATCTACAAACTTGCTAGTGTTACTTCTAATTCCTTCATCCAAATCATTAATATATATGGTAGGCAGTTGCGGCCCCAACACCGAGCCCTGCGGCACTGCACTCGCCATTGCCTGCCATTCTGAAAAGGACCCGTTTACTCCTACTCTTTGCTTCCTGTCTGCCAACCAATTCTCCATCCATGTCAACACCCTACCCCCAATACCATGTGCTCTAATTTTACTCACCAATCTCCCGTATGGGACCTTATCAAAGGCTTTCTGAAAGTCTAGATACACTACATCCACTGGCTTCCCTTCATTCATTTTACTTGTCACATCCTCAAAAAATTCCCGAAGATTAGTCAAACATGATTTCCCTTTCATAAATCCATGCTGACTTGGACTTATCCTTTTACTGCTATCCAAATGCACCATTATCTTTAATAATTGACTCCAGCATCTTCCCCACCACCGATTATGAATCACTTTTGTTCCTGTTTATAATCGGATGTGTTTTTTCAGCATAGTTCAGTTATACCGTCAAAATTACCCAACTTATTGCTTTCTTTCCAAATCTAATTTTTTTATGAACATTATAAACATTGACATTGCTTTCCAGATATAAGAAAGAAGTGGCTTATTTTTAAGGATCCCATAGGAGGATCAATTTTAAATTTTATATTATAAAATTGAGTATAAAATTTCATTGAAGATAAAATGCAATGAAAATGCTTTTGCTTGTCAAACAATTTGTTTATATTTGAACTTTGATTTTTAAGATTCTGACCGAACAGATATGTACTCAAGTTGTGCACAAGCAGCATCCTGACCCAGATTCATCAGTGAAGATTCAAAACCCACGTAAGCACCATTTATTTTGAATTAAAAATTTCTTCCACTATTTACCTATGTTTGAGATTATTTTCCTCCTCCGAACTCTGAAAAACCAGGAAAACTTTGCTGTAAATTTTAAGATAACAGAAAAAAAAGCTTTATTGCATTGAATCAACTGGAAGTTAAACTGAAAGTGGCAACACAAGTAGATAGAGTGGTAAAGAAGACATATGGTATGTTTGCCTTCATTGGCCAGGGCAGTGTATAAAAGTCAGGAGGTCATGATGCAGCTTTATAGGACTTTGGTTAGGCCGCATTTGGCGCATTGCATGCGTTTCTGGTCATTCAAACATGGAAAGTACGTGGAGTCTTTGGAAAGGGTACAGAGGAGGTTGACCAGAATTATGTTTGGATTAGAGGGTAATAATTGCAAGGAGAGGTTGGACTGTCTTGGATTGTTTCCTCTGGTTGAGAGGAGACCTGATAGAAGAATATAGAATTATTGGAGTAGATAGATAGAGTAGATGGCCAGAACCTGTCAGGATGGAAATATCAAATACTTGAGGAAATAGCTTTAATGTGAGGCAAAGTTTAAAGGAGCTGCGCATAAGTGAAATGATGACTGCGAGAAAGGCAAGTAGAGCTTTTTATTTGAGTGAGCTCAGTTAGTTTAAATTAATCCCCCCTTCCCCTTTTTTCTATTTATTCATTTATTTATTTGTTTATTTATTTTTCCAGTCAATATAATACAACAGATTGACCATACAGTTGTGAAAGTTAAATAGTGCAAAAAATCATTGTATCAAAAAATAAAACAATATAATCACACATGATATTTAATTGTATGTGTGAGAGTATAGAGTCATAGAGTGAGTGATGCAGTGTAGAAACAGGCCCTTCTGGCCAACTTGCCCGCACCGGCCAACATGTCCCAGCTACATGAGTCCACCTGCCTGCGTTTGGTCCATATCCCTCCAAACCTGTCCTATCCATGTACCTGTTTGTTTCTTAAATGTTGGGTTAGTCCCTGCCTCAACTACCTCCTCTAGCAGCCTTTGTGTGGAAAGGTATGTTTTTAGTTTGACCAAAAGACAGTGATGGAGGAATTCAGTGGGCTAGGCTGCATCTGTGGAGGGAATGGACAGATGACATTTCAGGTTGGGACACTTCCCAGTCTGAAGAAGGATCCTGAATCTTAAAAAAACATCGTCATCCATTCTGATGCTGCCTGACGCTCTGAATTTCTCCAGAAGTTTGTTTTTTTGCTCAAGATTTCGGCATCAGCTGCGTCTGTGTCTCTGTGATTTCAGTTTTTAATTTTAAAATACATTAGATAATTTTCATCATTTTTATTTGTAAATGTGTAAGGCATACGAAAAAAATCCATGAAAGTTTTGTTGATATATTGTAATTCAAAATTCAAAGAGCAACTGTTGTTAAGATGACTTTTAAAATACTGTACTTTTGAAAATGTAGTCACATTCGACCTTGCATATTATATTCCTATTTTTCCAGAAATTCTGAAGGTGATCGCAACACTACTAAGGAATTCTCCTCAACTTTTAGAAACAATGGAAGTTAGCCGTGTTTTCTTATCTGACATGATTAAACTCTTCAATAACAGCCGGGAAAATAGAAGGTGTGTTGCTGCTGGTGCAAAATCTAATTACTGTGATTTGGTTATGTGAATTAAGCACATCGATATGTTGATTTGCTTAAATATGAAGCTTGTATTTGTTTAGACCAATAAATGGTACGAACCACAAATTAATCTGGAGATTTTTCTCATTCCGCCTACAGTTCTTGTTTTCTGACATTGGATTCTTAATATTATAGAAGGTTGATGTTGCATGATACTTGATGAATTGAATGTTTCTGGTGCAATCTTTCCATGGCAAATACAGAACTCTCTTAATCATTATTACTTTGCTTAAAGATTGCATGTAGTTAATCCCTGAAGAGTCAAGTAAATATCTTAACCCTAACGTTCAGTACCTTTTCGTAACCTATAATTTTGTTTCGACAAAGGTAGTTTGTTTTATAAATTTAGATGCTGAAGTGAAGTGCTTTTTCTTGACTTTTAATTTCGCGATTTGTATTTTAATGTGTGTAAATGTTTGATTTGTTTCCCTGGTTAAATAGTCCACAACCCAATGTTTCAACAGATATATTTTCAATCGGGATCCTGCATGTCTTTTTCAGAAACTATTTCCTGAATGACTAATTAAAATCACAAATTACATCCTCTATGATTCTGGCTTTGTTGGTTTATCCCTCATTAATCTTCCTACAGCTTTTGTGGTCAACTGACCTCTACTTTTTTCATACCTTCTCCCTATTGCCCAACTCAGTAGAATTGCTCATGCTTAGTGTCACTTTTACATAGTGTTCGTCACAGCATCTTCATAGATGCAGACATAGGTGCAGGAGTAGGCCCTTCGAGCCAGCACCGCCATTTAATATGATCATGGCTGATCATCTAAAATCAGTACCCCATTCCTGCTTTTTCCCCATATCCCTTGATTCCTTTAGCCCTAAGAGCTAAATCTAACTCTCTCTTGAAAACATCCAATGAATTGGCCTCCACTGCCTTCTGTGGCAGAGAATTCCACAGATTCATAACTCTCTGAATGAAGAAAGTTTTCCTCATCTCAGTCCTAAAAGGCCTACCCTTTATTCTTCCCAGGGATTAACCTCGTGAACCTACGCTGCACTCCCTCAATGGCAATAATGTCCTTCCTCAAATTTTGAGACCAAAATTGCACACAATACTCCAGGTGTGATCTCACCAGGGCCCTGTACAACTTCAGTCGGACCTCCTTGCTCCTAAACTCAAATCCTTTCGCAATAAAGGTCAACATGCCATTAGCTTTCTTCACTGCCTGCTGTACCTGCATGTTTACTTTCAGTGACTGATGTACAAGACAGGAGGGAAACCGGCCCTTCAGCCCACCTGTCCATGCCCCAGCTAGGCTAGTCCTTATTTGTCTGCTTTTGGTCCATTCACCTCCATTTACCTATCCAAATGTCTTTTACGTATTGTTATTGAATCTGCTTTAATTACTTCTGGCAGTCCATTCCATATACCGAGCTCCCTCTGTGTGGGGATAAAAACTTTGCCTCTCGGGTTCCTATTAATTCTTTCCCCTCTCGCCTTAAACCTATGCCCTCTAGTCCTTGACTCCCCTATTCGAGGAAAAAGACTCTGTGCGTTCACCCTATCTATTCCCTTATGATTTTATACACCTCTATATGATCATCGCTCAACCATCCTGTGCTCCAGAGAATGAAGTTCTCATCTGCACAGTCTCTCCCTATGGATCAGGCCCTCAAATCCTGGCCACCCTAGTAAATCTTCTCTGTACCCGTTCCAGCTTAACAGCATATTTCTTAAAGCAAGGTGCCTTAAGCAATACTCCAAGTGCAATCTCTCTAACAACTTGTGCAACTGTAACATTACGTCCCAACTTCTATACTCAATACCCTGATTGACGAAGGCCAATGTGCCTAAAGCCACTTTCACCAACCTATCTACCTGTAATGTCACTTTCGGGAACTATGCCTTGCCATTCACTGTGAAGGTACTGCCCTGCTTTGACTTCCCAAAATGCAACAATTCGCAGTTACCTGAATTATATTCCATTCGTCATTCCTCAGCCCACTTACCCAGTTAATCAAGATCCCATTGCAATTCTTGATAACCATTTTCACTGTCTTTGAAATCATCTATTTTAATGTTATCTGCAAACTTACTAATCTTGCCTTGGACATCCTCATTCAAATTGTTGACATAGTTGGCAAACAGCAATGGGCCCTCACCAATCACTGAGGCAAACCACCAGTCGCAGTCTGAAATTCATCCTTTCACCACCATTCTCTGTTTCCTAACATGAGTCAATTCTGTATCCAGTTAGCTAGATCTCCTTGTCATTAAGTCAATACAACTTTGATGTAACTGGTTGCAAATTACTTTTCTTTATGGGATTAATTGTTCTGAATCACTTGGAAACAGTTTATTGTGAAACCTCGCCTTGATCACGATTAGGTTTTGCCTTAATTTGTATCTCTCTCCCGAGTCATTGTCACAAAATGAGCCAGACTATTTTTAATATCTACATCAGGCCAAGTTTAGAAAAAAAAAGAATTTCTCAATGTGTTCTTTCCGTAATTATTCATTGTGGGTTTTGCAAAATTTGTTTTGAAATGAATGCGAGTAGAATGTAAGAAAATGTTTTAGAGCCAATTAACCAATTTGGTCCTAGGCCATCTGCAATAGGGGTATTGATCTTAATTGTCCTTTTTGATATCATGTACTCTCATGAAGGTAGTCTTCATTCAGCTTCATTACCAATAGTTAAATGCTCATTTCTGTCCTTATTACCTCTATTGTTAACTATTCCCCATGTTTTCTTGTCTTACCTTTTGAAATGTTCATTTTGTTCAGAGATTTGCCACCTGTATCCAATCATTGTTGCCTTAACCTCCAGTAAATGTTGTTCTCCTAACTCTCACCCATATCTTTTCCAGCATTCCCAAATTCTCTTCTTATTAACTTCTGCATCTCCGTCTTTGTTATGGCTAGCCTTCTCTTATGTTGGTGTCCATTTTTTTTGCACATCTGTAATTCATTCTAGGTTATTTTTGTATATTGAAAGTGCTTTACAAATGTCGGTTATTGTTGAGGTAGATTGATTAAATTTGAAGAGTTTTGACTGCATTAGTGATCTGTCTGCTTTCCAAAGAGTAATAGATTTGTCTGGCCATGATCCATTTGAGGGGAACCTAAATTTATGAAAGAAGGGAGAGTGATATATTAATATCACTGATCTAACCCAATCACCTTTGTGTAGGAAGGAACTGCAGATGCTGATTTACACCGCAGATAGATATAAAATGCTGGAGTAACTCAGCATCTCTGCAGGGAAGGAGTGGGAGAGAGGAAATGAACTTCTTCAAAGTAGGTGTATCTTGAGGAGATTTCACAGTGGAGTAGAGACGAGGAGAACTAAGGGTCTCGACCCGAAACGTCACCCAATCCTATCCAGAGATGCTGCCTGAGCTACTCCAATATTTTGTGTTGATCTTTGGTTTAACCCAATCACCTACTTGATAATCAGGGCTAACCTGTGCAGACTCTCAACCCAACACCATAGACATTATAATGAAGTGGCTGGAAAAGAAAGAATCGGGTGGAGGATTATATGTTTTTGAAACACTCTCCACAACCTTGGTTGTGAGAACTCAGCCATTGCCTCAGGCAGGAGGAAGGCCTGCAATATATAGAGTCATGCAGCTCGGATACAGGCCCGCCAGCCCAATTTGTCCATGTTGACCAAGATGCCCATCTATGCTGGTCCCATATGTCTGTACGTGACCCTTATCCCTCTAAACCTTTCCTATCCTTGTACCAGTCCCAATGTCTTTTAAAATGTACCTGCCTCAACCAGTGGATGGCCTTACCTGGTTGCATTGGACTGACCTTATAGTGTTTGGCACCAGTCATGTTCAGTGACCACAACTTATAGATAGTTACACATTGTAGATTTCCATACTCTAGATCTGTAAAACATATCCTCACCATCATATTACTCTGAATAATCGTGGGAGGATGAACGGTAATCATCATTTATCGACAGTTGTCGCTGAGCAGCTCTGGGAGATCTCTTTCCATAGTGATGCACATGTGGAGCCATTATATGATGTCTTTCCTTATCATTATTGATTTGTGGTTTATTATATACAAAGAACCAAGTATCGCCAAATCTTTCTTGATCTGGCAATCATTCAGAAATATTACTGCTTCTGCACAAAGTCATGACAGATTCTAACCAAATGCATTTAATTGGAAACTGCACATGTTCCCCACGTGCAGATGGACAATACCACCTTGTTTCTTCCTGCCTGGAGCATTGCTGGCCAACTTGCCTTGAAACACATTCATTTTTTTTTCACGTTAAAATATGGCATTTAAACAATGCTTCACGAAACAATCATGCCCTGTGTATGGTCTCCACTTTTATATAAATACAAAAGCAATTGAACCTTTGCTAGTAACTGATAATACGCATCTGCTTATCCTTCTGAAGCACGTCTGCAAGAAACATCACTTGCAGTAGATACATGTAGTTGTGGAAGGAGATCTTCTGAGGGAGGATCCTTCAATTGTGCGCAAAGACCACCTGAATGATATTTCATATCAAATGCGCATAGATTGTTTAAAGGCTAAATGTACTCACATCATTGCACTATATAGTATTCCATCCATCCACGGTTCCATGTACACTAGCTGCACATTTTATCGAAGTGGACAGTCCAAAATTAACATAATATTTTAAGCATTTCACTCCAAGGGAACTAATTACACAATCATGAATACTCGCTTCTCTTGAGCATTCTTGGTAGCTGCTTTCCAGTTATCTTTGCAGGGACCAGATCTTGCACATATTAACTTCCATCTAGAGCACAATTGGTATGTGCTAACCTATTGCTCTTTAGGTCTTTTCGTTATTAGATAGACTTTTTATCCTCTAATTCAGCGTTGTTATTGTTCAAGTTCATTATGTTGGATCCCTTTCTGCTCGGTGTTGGTGGTGTTCCTATGGCTTTAACTTTAAGCCTTTTTTCCCCCGGTTGGACGAACCATTAAAGCAGAGAACCAATACATAGTAACCGAAGTAAGGCATGCACAATATTTAAAACCACTTTCATACTCTTATTTTCAAGATAATGTTTTACAAGCAAGTTCACAAAAAGGTTATGGTTCATGTGTTGTAAGACAATATATTAAACAAATATTTCCTCCACTGTTCTTATTTTGAATTTGCATTTCTCCTCGTGCAGAACTTGCTGGTCTTCAGAACTGCTATTATTTATCCATTTAAATAAAAGCACATTCGGGACATGTGTATGCTTTGTTAAATGCAGAAGATGGGAACTTCCTGACAGCTTTGATGTTCCAATTTTTTTAGCTTGCTCTGTTAGTTACATCTTACTGAGATTTCTGCAGTTCATTGTTTTCATTGGGGATTTTCAGGCTTCTGATTTGAAACAATGGGGAAACTAAATCCCTTTAATTATTTTGATTTAGTTTAAGGTTTTCAATTTATCTAGGGTGCTTTATTTTTCCATTGTGAGCTTATGATGGTTACATCATTTTTAATAGTCTTAAAAATTGCAAATTAAATAAATTTCAGTTTAGTCTTGAGATACAAGAAACTGCAGATGCTAGAATCGTGAGCAAAACACACATGCTGATGGAACTCTGCGGGTCAGATAGCATTGGTGAAAGGAAATGGACAGATGAAGGGTCTTGAGCCGAAATATCATCTGTTCATTTCTTTCCACAGATAGTATCTTGACCACAGTTTATTTTTTGTTTGTTTACTTTTCTTGTCTGAATACATTTGGATCCTTTTAGAATGTTTTTGATTTATTTATAATAACTGCATCTAGTTTACAGTGATTGAATCATTTGTACATCTGTATAGCCTCTTTTGTGTTTTGTTGAAGACATGCATGTTGATTTCATAATTTATTTCGGAAATAATTTATTGCGTCACCTTCAATTAAATTGCAGTAAAATGCTTAAAATGTTAAAATATGATTTACTTGGAATAAATGTAAGTATTCAGAGTAACAAAAAAACTTCCACAATGTATTGCAAATCTACCTTGAGTAATTTGAATAAGGCAATGTTTTGCTTTCTCGTGCTCCCTATCTGTCTTTTCTACTAGATTTGTTTGTATTTATTAAAAATCTTAATGGTGATTATTATTTTGCAGGAGTTTGCTGCAGTGTTCAGTGTGGCAAGAGTGGATGTTATCTCTTTGTTATATCAGTCCGAAGAATTCAGAAGAGCAAAAACTAACTGAGATGGTGTATGCTATCTTCCGCATATTGCTTTATCATGCAGTAAAGTACGAGTGGGGTGGCTGGCGTGTCTGGGTGGATACACTCTCAATTACGCATTCAAAGGTGAGTTATTAAAAATCTCTGAGTACTATATGCATAACCACAATGTAATTATGTCCAGTTAGTGACCAGTATATATCATTACTAGTGCATTAAAAAAAGCAAACATTAAGCAGTTCACTTTAAATGTCAAGCCATGAATGCATCAATTTCAGGAGAAATTGCATGATCAAAAATCGTTTTTATATATAAAAATTCTAATTAGGCCAACTCTAATGAATGTTGTTTAGTTACTTAAGTTTTCAAGGAAGTTCATGGTAAAGCTCTGTTTGATTGCTTTTAATTTCTAAGCCACAAGGAGGCATACATGATCTTTGTGATGTGCAATTTCACAATGAAAATGTGAAGCAGCAAATATGAATCAGACAATGGGATTGTATTGTGGTCTACATTTTGCTGGGTTGCTAAAAATGGAATAGCTGCCACTTTCTTTTTGTTTGTAATGATTAGAAAGCTTGAGACTGAGCAGTAGTGAGTGCTTTTTCTGCCACGGCTCTGTGCTTCTGTGCTTTTTTTGTATTTCAGTGGAAGACCTCAATCTTACTGAAATTTCCTAGATTTATAGAAACAGAGAAAATAGGTGCGGGAGGAGGTCATTTGGCCCTTCGAGCCAGCACCGCCATTCATTGTGATCATGGCTGATCATCCACAATCAGTAACCTGTGCCTGCCTTCTCCCCATATCCCTTGATTCCACTAGCCCCTAGAGCTCTATCTAACTCTCTTTTAAATTCATCCAGTGAATTGGCCTTCACTGCCTTCTGTGGCAGAGAATTCCACAAATTCACAACTCTCTGGTTGAAAAAGTTTTTTCTCACCTCAGTTTTAAATGGCCTCCTCTTTATTCTTCGACTGTGGCCCCTGGTGCTGGACTCCCCCAACATTGGGAACATTTTTCTTGCATTTAGCTTGTCCAGTCTTTTCATAATTTTTACGTCTCTATAAGATCCCCTCTCATCCTTCCAAACTCCAGTGAATACAAGCCCAGTCTTTCCAATCTTTCCTCATATGACAGTCCCGCCATCCCGGAGATTAACCACGTGAACCCACGCTGCACTGCTTCAATAGCAAGGATGTCCTTCCTCAAATTAGGAGACCAAAACTGCACATAATACTCCAGATGTGGTCTCACCAGGGCCCTATACATCTGCAGAAGGACCTCTTTACTCCTACACTCAAATCCTCTCGTTGTGAAGGCCAACATGCCATTAGCTTTCTTCACTGCCTGCTGTGGAAACAGTTCTCATTTGTGTATATTGTAACTTCATTTTTCAATTATATCAATATTTATTTTAAAGTTAAGTTCAAATGTTAATGCAGAAATAAACGCTTTTTAAAAAATGAACACATTTAAATCAGGTATGCTAAATTAGGTATGAAATGATTTTTTTACACCAACTTAATGTGCAAATTCAGACAAGTTGGTCTGGTATTCTATGCAGCGTCATTTTATTGACGGATTTGGAGGGATTTGGGTCTCTGAATCAGTGCGCTACTGCATAATTTTATCAGCTATGCAATTATGCTTGTTTTTTCAATAAAGAGTGTTCCAAGTTTCAACCCAACTCAAGAGAAAGATGCTGCCATAACATAAGGGCAATTTAATAATGCTTGACTCCCTGGGCAGAATTTGCAAACAGCATACTTGCAACCAAAATTGTCTGTGGTAAGCTATGCAAAATGCATCTCCATTGTCATCAATGGATTTTCCAGATCAAGCGCTATCATTTGAGAACTTAGTGCGCATAGAAAGAATGTTACGTCAATGTTCTATAGATTTAGTAGTCACCCTCTCTTTGCCCTTAACATAAGAGGATGTTGATGTAGGATGTTGATGAGATGTGGGACACCTACAACTATAAAAGGATTGCATTTAACAGATACACAGGGTATTTTGTCAGGTAAGGCAGTCTATGCCGTGTACAGATTGGTTGTTGTTGGGTTCATCAGTTATGAATTGCAGTGGAATTGTAATACAATGATATTATGTGGTGGTTGATTTAAAACTGGTTGACAAATATACATGTTATTAAACATTTCATTGCATGTAATACTGATAAAGGATATTCAGCTTTTTGTTACTCATGGATCAGCTTCCAGACTTCAAACCAGGTGAAAAAATATTCTTTATGTTTGTGCTATCTGTCAAAGGACCAGGTTAATTTGTAAACTGCACGGTTCACAGAATAGTAGTGGTTCTGGTTTAAAATGTTTCAGCATAGTTAAAAAAAAAGTTCATGATTAGCTATCATGAAAACAAGTTTGTGTTAACATATTCTTCGATTGATTAGATGGTTAAACAAACTTGAACAGATTGGGTAGATGTGGTTAGAAATTTCTCTTTGGAAGAACAGTGGCAACTTCAACTGGCTGGGCCAAATGTTCTGAACAATGTATAGACAATAGACAATAGACAATAGACAATAGACAATAGACAATAGGTGCAGGAGTAGGCCATTCAGCCCTTCGAGCCAGCACCGCCATTCAATGCGATCATGGCTGATCACTCTCAATCAGTACCCCGTTCCTGCCTTCTCCCCATACCCCCTCACTCCGCTATCCTTAAGAGCTCTATCCAGCTCTCTCTTGAAAGCATCCAACGAACTGGCCTCCACTGCCTTCTGAGGCAGAGAATTCCACACCTTCACCACTCTCTGACTGAAAAAGTTCTTCCTCATCTCCGTTCTAAATAGCCTACCCCTTATTCTTAAACTGTGGCCCCTTGTTCTGGACTCCCCCAACATTGGGAACATGTTTCCTGCCTCTAATGTGTCCAATCCCCTAATTATCTTATATGTTTCAATAAGATCCCCCCTCATCCTTCTAAATTCCAGTGTATACAAGCCCAATCGCTCCAACCTTCCGGGAATTAACCTAGTGAACCTACGCTGCACGCCCTCCATAGCAAGAATATCCTTCCTCAAATTTGGAGACCAAAACTGCACACAGTACTCCAGATGCGGTCTCACCAGGGCCCGGTACAACTGTAGAAGGACCTCTTTGCTTCTATACTCAACTCCTCTTGTTATGAAGGCCAACATTCCATTGGCTTTCACTGCCTGCTGTACCTGCATGCTTCCTTTCATTGACTGATGCACTAGGACACCCAGATCTCGTTGAACTCCCCCTCCTCCTAACTTGACACCATTCAGATAATAATCTGCCTTTCTATTCTTACTTCCAAAGTGAATAACCTCACACTTATCTACATTAAACTGCATCTGCCATGTATCCGCCCACTCACACAACCTGTCCAAGTCACCCTGCAGCCTTATTGCATCTTCCTCACAATTCACACTACCCCCAGCTTAGTATCATCTGCAAATTTGCTAATGGTACTTTTAATCCCTTCGTCTAAGTCATTAATGTATATCGTAAATAGCTGGGGTCCCAGCACCGAACCTTGCGGTACCTCACTGGTCACTGCCTGCCATTCCGAAAGGGACCCATTTATCCCCACTCTTTGCTTTCTGTCTGTCAACCAATTTTCTATCCATGTCAGTACCCTACCCCCAATACCATGTGCCCTAATTTTGCCCACTAATCTCCTATGTGTGACCTTGTCGAAGGCATTCTGAAAGTTGAGGTACACCACATCCACTGACTCCCCTGTCAATTTTCCTAGTTTCATCCTCAAAAAATTCCAGTAGATTTGTCAAGCATGATTTCCCCTTCATAAATCCATGCTGACTCGGAATGGTCCTGTTACTGCTATCCAAATGCTCAGCAATTTCGTCTTTTATAATTGACTCCAGCATCTTCCCCACCACTGATGTCAGACTAACTGGTCTATAATTACCCGTTTTCTCTCTCCTTCCTTTCTTAAAAAGTGGGATAACATTTGCTATCCTCCAATCCACAGGAACTGATCCTGAATCTATAGAACATTGAAAAATGATCTCCAATGCTTCCACTATTTCTAGAGCCACCTCCTTAAGTACCCTGGGATGCAGACCATCAGGCCCTGGGGATTTATCAGCCTTCAGTCCCATCAGTCTACCCAAAACCATTTCCTGCCTAATGTGTATTTCCTTCAGTTCCTCCATCACCCTAGGTTCTCCAGCCCCTAGAACATTTGGGAGATTGTGTGTATCTTCCTCAGTGAAGACAGATCCAAAGTAACGGTTTAGCTCGTCTGCCATTTCTTTGTTCCCCATAATAAATTCCCCTGTTTCTGTCTTCAAGGGACCCACATTCTCCCTGGTAGGCTCCAGTACAAGCTGTTCTAAGAATCCATCTCGAAGGCACTCTACAAACTCTCTTTCCTGGGGTCCATTTCCAACCTGATTTTCCCAGTCTACCTGCATGTTGAAATCTCCCATAACCACCGTAGCATTACATTTTTGACACGCCAATTTTATCTCCTGATTCAACTTGCACCCTATGTCGAGGCTACTGTTTGGGGGCCTACAGATAACTCCCATTAGGGTCTTTTTACCCTTACAATTTCTCATTTCTATCCATACTGATTCAACATCTCCTGATTCTATGTCACCCCTTGCAAGGGAATGAATATCATTCCTTACCATCAGAGCAACCCCACCCCCTCTGCCCACCTGTCTGTCTTTTCTATACGTTGTGTACCCCTGAATATTCAGTTCCCAGCCCTGGTCCTCTTGTAGCCATGTCTCAGTGATCCCTACAACATCATACTTGCCCATGACTAATTGAGCCTCAAGCTCATCCACTTTATTTTTTATACTACGCGCATTTAAGTACAACACTTTAACTTCTGTATTTACCTTCCCTCTCACATCGGTCACAATTGGCCCTGCCCTTAATTTATTTTCCCCTCTAGAACTTCTGTTCCCATTCTTCCGAGAGTCTTTTGCAATATCTCCTGTATTCCCTTTTTTTACCTCATCTTCATATTCACAATTTGTTAACCCCTCCCCCCCACTACTTAGTTTAAAGCCACAGGTGTCACACTAGCAAACCTGCCTGCCAGAATTGTAATTGTATGATTCTTCAGCTTTTAAATGAAATGATATGTTGAATAGGGAAGCTACGACTTGTCTAATAGTATAAATTTAACAAACCCTGAAAAGAAAATCACATGGCATTATGTGACATGCTTCAGGACCTGTTGTGAAGAGTGAAGTTTCTGTTTTTGCTTCCTGATCCTAACACCATTTGCCACTGATTGGGATCTTTGTTGTTTATTGTGTGGCAGAGGAGACAAACTTAATTGTTTGTGAATTGTGGGAGAGAGATAGTGGTGGGTGGTGTAAAGCCATTCAAAGTCAGGAGCCAGATGAGGCAAGGGGGTCCAGAGACAGGGGGGTTAGTTAATGGTGGGTCCAACGTAGGGTGTTGTAGGTGGAGTTGTGTAGTTAGGTGAGGTTGTGACCAGTGCCTGGAGATTGGTGTTTTTGTGGATGGTGGGATGTCATGGTAAGCATTAAGTTAAACATTGTAGTTCCCTTTTAGGTTGGTGTTGAGTCCTTCTGACCACATTGTGCTGGGATTGCCCCCAAAACGTTGTGGTCTAATGTTGCCTGCAATGTTTCAAAAGGAAAAATGCATGTGAATGGCATTACATGTGACACATCATATTAAGATCTCAAGGGAGCTCATTACCATGATGTGTTCCATTGAATTTTACAAGTGATGTAAAATGACCCGCAAGTATTATTAGTTTTAATCTGCAATTTGAGAGGGAGAAGGTTAAATCAGAAGTGTCAGTGTTGCAGTTGAACAAAGGGGACTATGAAGGCATGAGAGAGGAGCTGGCCAAGGTCGACTGGAAAAGGATCCTAGCAGGAATGACGGTGGAACAGCAATGGCAGGAATTTCTGGGCATAATCCAGAAGATGCAGGATCATTTCATTCCAAAGAGGAAGAAAGATTCTAAGGAGAGTAAGAGGCAACCGTGGCTGACAAGGGAAGTTAGGGATGGAATAAAACGAAAAGAAAAGATGTATAACGTAGCAAAGAGTAACGGGAGGCCAGAGGATTGGGAAACTTTCAAAGGACAACAGAAAGTAACAAAAAGGGCAAAACAGGCTGAAAAGATGAAGTACGAGGGTAAGCTGGCCAAGAATATAAAGAAGGATAGTAAAAACTTCTTTAGGTATGTTAAGAGAAAAAGAATAGTAAAGACAAATGTGGGTCCCTTGAAGGCAGAAACGGGTGAAATTATTATGGGTAACAAGGAAATGGCAGAAGAGTTGAACAGGTACTTCGGATTTGCCTTCACTAAGGAAGACACAAACAATCTCCCAGATGTACTAGAGGACAATCTAGGGAGACAGAGGAACTGAAAGAAATTTGCATTAGGCGAGAAATAGTATTGGGTAAACTGTTGGGACTGAAGGCTGATAAATCCCCAGGGCCTGATGGTCTGCATCCCAGGGTACTCAAGGAGGTGGCTCTAGAAATCGTGGATGCACTGGTGATCATTTTCCAATGTTCTGTAGATTCAGGATTGGTTCCTGTGGATTGGAGGGTGGCTAATGTGATCCCACTTTTCAAGGAAGGAGCGAGAGAGAAAATAGGGAATTATAGACCAGTTAGCCTGACATCGGTGGTGGGGAAGATGCTGGAGTCAATTATTAAAGAGGTAATAACGGCGCATTTGGATAGCGGTAAAAGGATTGGTCCAAGTCAGCATGGATTTACGAAGGGGAAATCCTGCTTGACTAATCTTCTGGAATTTTTTGAGGATGTGACAAGTAAAATGGATGAAGGAGAGCCAGTGGATGTAGTGTATCTAGATTTTCAGAAAGCGTTTGATAAGGTCCCACACAGGAGATTGGTGAGCAAAATTGGAAAAAAGTTGGTTTCAGTTGCACAGTGGTGAGCAAAAGGCATATGCAATTAAATTTCCAGCCCATTGCTTGTTTATTGCTGGCGTATTCCTCAGCTTCACAGTTGTGTTTAGTTTCTCATGCAACGGTAATATAGTAATAATATTTGTCCATTTCTGGTATGAAAGACCAGGAAGAGAATTTGTTTTGTGAGATCAACAAAACGTTTTGCCTGTTCTTGAGCATGTATGGTTGTATATACTTTTTAATATTACCAGAGCACAGGCGGTGCTCCTTCATAGAATACCAGAAATTTATAGGAATCCCCTGTCCTTCACAGCTGAATAGAATTATTCAAAATAACCAGTCTATTCCTGTTATCAATCTATTCGGACTGCCAAATTTTGGATTATTGTTTTTGTGGTTCAAACACACTAAGTGCACTTTTAAGTACTAGTTTAGTGTGATGAATGTTTATGCTTCTATTGTCTTTTCAGGTAATGAGTTCCAGACCATGAATACATGCATGGTGTAATGATCTTTCATTACGGTCATTTAAAATAGGTTTGCATCAGACCATTCAGCTCTCCCATTCGATAATGGCTGATCAATTTTTCCTCTGAACCCCATTCCCCAGCCTTCTCCCTGTAACCTTTAACACCCAACACTCTTGCTAATCAAGAACCTATCAATCTCTGCTTTAAAAATACCCAAAGACTTGGCCTCTATCGCCGTCTGTGGCAATGAATCCCACAGACCCCCCCC
Source organism: Rhinoraja longicauda (assembly GCF_053455715.1). NCBI lineage: Eukaryota > Metazoa > Chordata > Chondrichthyes > Rajiformes > Arhynchobatidae > Rhinoraja > Rhinoraja longicauda. The sequence continues at coordinate 122,747,077 of NC_135953.1, forward strand.
CCACCCTTATCCTATACTCCTGTGGGTACAGGCCCAGAGCTATCAAACGCTCCTCATACGTTAACCTAATCATCCCCGGGATCATTCTTACACTTCCTTTGGAGCCTCTCCAACACCAGCACCAGGGTCCAAAACTGCTCACAATATTCCAATTGTGATCTGACCAGCAACGTATAAAGTCTCAGCATGGTTTGCGGATATCCTTTTCTGAAAGATATAAGTAAATCAAAAGAAGGGTCTCGACCCGAAACGTCACCCATTCCTTCTCTCCTGAGATGCTGCCTGACCCGCTGAGTTACTCCAGCATTTTGTGATACCTAAGTAAATCAAACGGTGTTACATAATTTCCAGCAGCTTCACAATCACTATCACTGATTCTTACTTTTGTTTTCCAAATTGTGGGAAAATTAGAGAAGGATAGGAGAAAAAATCAGCTTGTGCAATGTTCTTTGAAATATTTGTTAATTTGGCATGAAAATGTGCTGAGAAAAATGGCTCAGTGCTGCTGTTTTATGAAAAACAACTTTGCTTCAACTTCTTGATTATTTCTTTTAAATGTCAAGCAATTCCAAGTAAAATGAACAGGAAAGGACTTATTTTAAACATATGATCTTGCTGACTGTTGGAGTTATGACTAATCATCTTTCTGATAACGTTATTTTCTTCATCTGCAGTATATCTTGTTTGAAAATGTTGTTTGGTTTGGATACCAACTTAATTGAACTCTACCGTTTCAGAAATACAATTACTTAGTTTGTGTTTTCTTTTACTTTTGCTACGTTTCTGATCAAAAAGACTAAACTTTGAAAGAAGACTGGTCAAATAATTTGGAACATTTTCATTGTTGATCATGAAGATCTGTGAATTTTCTTAAAAAAGCCAAAGAAACATGATTGCAATTTTATTGTACAGTTTGATAGATTTCCTGCCACTTTTGTAGCAGCGAAGCTGTTTGTCACTGTATTCTACTCCTCCCACAGCTACATCACACTCATTAATGCATGGTGGCTTTCTTGACATTTCTGCACTATCCCCCGTTTCTATACAATTTCCCGCAGTCAGCAAGTAAAGATTTTGAAAAATGGTGTGTTATCCTGTTGCTTCTCTAGCAGTACCTTTGGATGTGATAGTGTAATTACTATTTAACATTTTAAATTGTATTTTAAATATTGGGACCTTGCATGATGTAATACCTTTGTAAACCTTAATATTAGGACAATTAACCTGAAAGGACAATGCACTAAAGTCACTCATAACTAAAGGCTTTAATATTAAATTTTTAATTTAAAATATTCATCAGAATGACATCAGAACTTAAGAAATAATATTGGAAAATATGCATATTGACCATAATTAGCTTGTAGTATTCATTTGCGCAATACTTTTCAAAGATCATTAAATTATTTGATAAAGTGAATATAAAAACTGTTTCTTGCTGTTGAGGAGACTGAGAACAAGGAGTCCTAATCTTTTAATTAAAGCCGTATCATTCAGGAATGAAATATGAAATAAGTACTTCACAGCTTAACATTAATGTATGGATGAGCATTGACGGGGAGGGGGGGTTGGGAGGGGGGGGATCTCTGCCTGTCGATTTTGTTTTTTTTTAGCAGTTTTGTTTGGAAACACTTCACCTCATCTCACATGTTATTAAAGTTTCAGAAGGTGTTGCTGCTATTGAAGATCGGGTTGTTTCTTTCAGAAAGTTCCCACTGAGGAACCATGGAAATGTTTAAAATGTTTTTAGAAGTCACTGGTGAGCACAGGTGGTTTGCAGCTGATTGGAAAGCTAATTACATCACACAATACAATATTATATTTGAACTGCAACTCAAATGATTTTATATTTCCTAAATCATGTTAGTGCATGACATTCAACCAGGAATTAAACAGCACATTTTTATATTAGTTTACAAAGCACAAAATAAAGATTGGAACATATCCAAGATTAATTTGAAATTACAGTATCATAATTTTTATTTTAAAATATTTAATTATGAGATGTATTTGAAGTGTTCAGTGCACACATATTCCATTTTCTTGGTCAAGGAAGACCTGAAGAAGGGTTTCGACCCGAAACGTCACCCATTCCTTCTCTCCAGAGGTGCTGTCTCACTGAGTTACTGCAGCATTTTTTGGTCTATCTTCGGTTTAAACCAACATCTGCAGTTCCTTCCTACACAAGTAATAGGTGGCTACAGGTAAGGGGAGAGGGGGGGTGGAGGTGATTGGTAGATGGGTGGATCATGTGACAAAGGCTGAAGGTGAAGAGAAGACAAATTAGTATCAGATAAGGAAAGAAGTGGAGTGAAATGCAAAGCCACAGGGAGGGATATAGGTGGAAGGGGACGGGGAGGGGAAAGACCAGGAGATGATAGAAAAATATGGGCCTTGGGGATGGGAAACGAGCATGCAGAGGATAGGAAAGGAGCAGAGTGCCTAGGGCAGTGGGAGGTGGTGGGAGAAAATTGTTTGCGTCAAGGTTCACATGCACCTCTTCCAACCTCGATTATATTTGGCACTCCCAAGTAGTGTAGTGTAGACTAGGTGACCATTTTGCCAAACACTCTCAAGACTTATTTTGATAACCAAAACCTATTTTGATAAGTAAGTATTTGAAGTCAAGTGATGTTGAATGTTAGGACTCGTAGAGTACCAGACATTTCATGTTGTTAGTGTGGTAATTTCTTTTGCCTGTACATTTACAAATCTCTGTTATGCAAAAAGCTATGGATTAGCAATCAATGAATGGATGGGTGAAGATTAATGACTACCCATGTAGCTGGCTAATTTAGAACAATATCTGGCAATTAATTATTATCTGTTTTATTGTTAACGCTCCAGGAAAATAAGGTGGAAATACAAACAAGTTAAATATTTGTTCCATAAACTCAATTGTTATTGACGGGTAACTTACATGTGCACATACAGCATGTTTTGATTCATTAAGTATAATAAACCCAATGCCCTTACTGAGAATATTCTGCTTTTGTCATGGTCATTTTTGATTTTCTTTGCTTATGCAGTGTTGTTGATGTGAAGAAATAGTTGTCTGAACTAGTTACTTGTATGTTTTTTACAAATATTGTTTTAATCAACCTGATTACTATTGTAATGATTTTTAAAAAAAAGTAACAATCTGATCTGGAAGAGGAGGATGCAAACCTATTTTAAATGACAGTAATTTGGCAATTGAGAGTTATATATACATTATATGCATGTTTAACATTTTAAAATGTCAAAGTGTTTGGTATTTCTAAATCATAACCAAAAATGTTCTGTATTGTTATTTTTTGAATAGCTTTCAGTTTGATGATTACTGTCTTCGAAGGTGAACTACACTTCAAGTATTACAATTCGATCAATACAGTTAGGAACACAGTGTAGTTAAGAATGGAGTTCCAGTATTTAGACTCAGCAGTGAGAATGCAATGGTGACCTATTTTCCAAGTCTGTGTGTTGTATCTAGCAGTGGGACTTAGGTACGAGTATTTTCTGCTCTCCTCCACTTTTAGGAGGTTAAAAACAGATGAGCTTTAGCAAGATGAAAACACTATTCTGTCAAGTAGACTTCATCTTTCTTTGTATTTGTTTAATTCCATTTGGGTCATAGTATACACCTCAGTAATTCAGAATCCAAATGCTTTTTCGGTAGTAGATCCACATGATAAAAAGTGTGTGTACTTAATATATATTTTTTCTGTCAGTTGTATTATTCAAAATAAATCATCGTAACTTATTATTGCAATAGGTCTGAAGGTGGGCCACTGATTTATTTATTTCTGCAGAGGGGCCCTGATTTTTCTCTGCATTCTTGTATCTTTTTAAATATGAATCCACTGTCATATTTGCAATCAACATCAGCAGTTCTGAATTTCTGCTGTTGCTGATTGTATAATTCTATATTTAAGCCACATTCAGTTATATACATTAGGCACGAGTTTATTGAAAGCTTGTAATGACTTCTTGTTCCAATGGGTGGTGCTGTGAAATACCTGTTTATTATTGAAAACATTGGGCTTTACTGGTGTTCATGTCAAGTTGAGTTTATTGTCTTGTGCACAAGTACAATGAGGTGCAAATACAATGAAAAGCTATGTTGGAGCAGCATCACAGGCACGGAGACTCAGACAATGCACAGGACATAAATTATCCATAAATTATACATATAATTGAAAAAAACAATGAAAATTAAAATACTGCAAAACAAAACTTTTATGAAAAATGAAACATTTGTGTAAAAAAAAATTAGGAATGTCCATGGTAGTGTAAACGGGGTCCGTAGTGTTCCATTGCTGAGGTAGGATTAGGATTGTTCAGGTCGGCTCAAGTAAATAATGGTTAAAATCATAAAATTAGACCAAAGAGTTGAATCAAGAAGTACTTTCAAATGTAGGGTAATAGAAATCTGGAACAAGCTCCCCAAAAGTCAATTGATATTTCCAAAATGAATCAATAGATTGCAGTTCCATTAGGGTAAATACAGATTTTGAATAAGAAGAAGGGAACTGGCACCTTAAGTCTGCTTCTCCATTTAGTAATATCATAGCTGTTCCGTTGTAACTTTAGTTCCCCATTTCTGCCTCCCTATAGTAACCTTTCGCCTTTTGCGTATATATTTCGCTTTGACATAAAAATATGCAGACTCCACATTTTGAAGAAGAAAGTTCCAAGGAAACAAAAATCTGAGAAAATTATTTTCTCTCTCTATTGTAAAGGGGAGCTTCTTAAAATGGTGACACCTACACCCTTGTGCCAATTAATTGAATCACGGGCTGATTTTGCTATTATTTCATATGAGGAATTTCTATGTCCAGCATTTGTTCTTATATTTTTCTGAAAACCGATAAATGTCTCCAAAAAAGACATCTCTGTCAGAGCAGTTCTGAATCAGCCTAAATTTTATTATTGGGTCTCAGCACATGAAATACCATATTTTGCACTCAGTTATAGCAGACAATTGGCAATAACAGACGCCACCCCCCCCTCAGCTTTGGTCCATTACAACGAGGGTTTACTGTATGTGGAAAAAACAAACAAACAATAATAGTGCAGGGACAAAAGGAAAGTCTCCAAGTCTGTGCAGATCGGAGCTTATTTCAAGGTTTTACAGTTTAATAGCATGATGGTTGTTGGGAAGAAGCTTTTCCTGAACCTGGATGCTACAGTTTTCAGGCCTCTATACCTTCTTCCTGATGGCAGGAGTGAAATGAAACTGTGGCCAGGATGGTGTGGATCTCTGATTTTACTGGCTGTCTTTTTGAGGCAGCGACTCCAGTAGATCCCTTCTCTGGTGGGGAGGTCAGAATCCATGATTGACTGGGCAATGTTCACCACGTTCTTCGTTCCTGGGTTTTCGATTTGACGAACGAAGCCATGATGCAACCAGTCAATATGCGCTCTACTGTACATCTGTTGAGGTTGAAGAGAGTGTCGACATATCGAATCTCCTCAACCTTCTAAGTATTAGAGGCATTGATGGATTTACTTTATGATTGCGTCAATGTGCTGGGTCCAAGACAGATCTTCAGAGATATGCACGCCGAGGAATTTGAGGCTTAGACAATAGACAATAGACAATAAGTGCAGGAGGAGGCCATTCGGCCCTTCGAGCCAGCACCGCCATTCAATGTGATCATGGCTGATCATTCTCAATCAGTACCCCGTTCCTACCTTCTCCCCATACCCCCTGACTCCGCTATCCTTAAGAGCTCTATCTTTTGACACTCTGCACTACTGTCCCGTCGCTGAAGACAGGTTTGTGAATCCTCTGCCTTCCTCTTCTAAAGTCAACAATCAATTCCTTGACGGCGAGAACAAGTTTAATCTGGCACCATTCGGTCAGTCAATCGAACTTCCTCCCATATTCTGACTCGTCTTAATTTGTAATTTGCCTAACAATGGTGGCAATGTCGCCGAACTTGAAAATAAGGTGGAAATGTGTTCAGCTGCACATTGATGGGCATGAAATGAGGAGCCCTGAAGTGCTCCTCCGCTGAAGTGCTTCCTCCTCGAGGAAGAAATGTTGCTTCCAATTCGTACAGATTGTGTTCTGTTGATGACGAAGTTGAGGATCCAGTTGCAGAGACCCAATTCCATGAGCTTGGTAACCATTTTGGAGCGGATGTCAGTGTGGAATGCCAAGCTGTAGTCTATGAACAACAGCCTGACGTATGTATTTTTATTGTCCCAAGTGATCCTGTGCCAAGTGTAGAATCAGAGAGATCGCATTGTTCTTTAACCTGCTGTGGTGATAGGCAAATTGTATTGGGTCCAGGTTCTTGTTGAGGTAGTTGATGTGTGTCATAACCAACCTCTCAAAACACTTCGCTGTTAGTGCCATTGGACATTAGTGCAATTGCACAAGGATGTAGTTCTAGGCAAGCCACCCATGCCATGTATGTCTAATGAATCTTGACTGCTGCCAATGCATTAATAGGACATTAGTAAGGAGACCAACACTGTATTTCCTCTTGCTGAAGCATAAACTTTTTGTACCAATTCTCCTAGTTGTAAATGAAAATGTTCTGTTAGCTTTAGTAATTATTTGTTACCGCTGCATAATAGCCTTTTGATGAACATGTACTTGGGTCTCCCTATGGGGGGGATTTGATCTTGGAATGATGTAGTCTCTCACGATTTACATAATGATTATTTATCTTGTTCAAGTAAACCATTTCATATTTTCCCACATTATATTCTATTTGCCACATTGTTGGTCATTCACTTATCCATCTATATCGCTTTGTTGACTCCTTATGTCTTCTTTTCAATTTACTTTCCTCCCTTTTTTTGTGTACCAAGGGAAATGGTGTAAATAGAGTTGAAGAATAGATCAATCAGGATCCAATGGAACATTGGGACAAGTCCTGAGGAGATGAATTGCCTACTCTTGTTCCTGTCAAATTATAATCATCAGGTCATATCCCTGAAGATTTGTGTCCTATCAATTGAACCTGCAGCTTTACATGGACTAACTGAGAACTCTCCAATTTTTATAATTTAGCATGAGGATTTTCCCCCTTCAGTTTATACTGAAATTTGATCAGCAAAAATACACATTCCTGGGTTTTTGCAAGAACAAATAGTGTGGATTTGCAACTGAAGGAAGTTTTCTGATGCTTCACAATTTTTTTTGATTTTTTGCCAAGTTTGAATACTTTGTTGCAAAGCTATGTACTGTTAAAAGTTCAAAAAAACAGCTGCCTGGGGAACGTAGTGGGTCAGTCTAGTTGAAGGGTCCCAACCTGAAAGGTCGACTGCCCATTTTCTTCCAAAGATGCTGCCTGAACTTCCAGCAGCTTGTTTTTTGTTCCAGATCCCAGCTTCTGCACTTCCTTGTATCTCCAGTATTTGCTGTCAGTCAGGTGGGATATTTAACAAGTTTTTATTCATTGATTTTAAGGTCACTTATGAAATACATAAGGAGAACTTGGCCAAAATGTATGAAGAGTACCAGAGCCGGGGTGAAAATGCACAGCAAACCGCAAGTATTCGTTCCATCTCTGAGTTTAGCAGTGCACAAGAAGCCACTGTTAAGAAAAATATTTTTCAGGTTAAGCATTTGCCACATTCTGAAAATGTTGACAAGCAGCTGGAAAAAACAGAAGATTGCAAGCTTGAACTGCAATCTGAAAGTGACCAGGAGACCAGTACAGTAAAGGCAGAGGTACAGAAGGGAAATTTGGTACAGCCAGACAAAACAAAAAATGCACCTTTGCCATGTCACAGTACTGAAACAGAAAAAACTGCAGCAGAAGTAGATCAGATGCCAAATAAACTAGATGCTGCAGAAAGTTCCAAAGTGGAGATAATGGAAGCAACTGAAGAATGTGTGGAAGATAAAGCAAATTCCGCCATATCAACTGGTACGACAAAAACTTTATTTGAGGAGATTTATTTGGTTCCTTCTGAATCAGTCAAAGACAAGACAGCACCAGAAAATACCACAAATGAACAAGACAGCAAAGCTGCAGTGGAGCCATCTGATTCAAAAGCTGATGAGATCGAATCTTCAAGCAATGGGCAATATGAGAATACTTTAAATAGTAGTCATGAGGACAATGTCCCTGAACTTAAGGCCACTTCTCCAGAACAAGATGGCGGTACTTCGACTGTTACATCCAAAGTTGATGTAAGCTCGTTGGAAGCAATTTCAAATCATTGTGCCACTGTACCACAGGAAGCGATTATCAAAGAGAGCCAAGAAATGGCAAAATTGGTTACTGATTCATTAAAACAAGCAAGCGGTCACACAACAGTAACTAACACTCATAACTCTGACATTCTGGATAAAAATGTTGGAACAACTGGCCCAAAGACGAGAGAATTAAGAGTTCCAGCTTCAAAGGAAATGGCTCGATTGGATGTGTCTAGTGTTGCAAGTGATACTGAGAGACTGGAACTTCGATCAAGTATAAGTCAAGATTCTGCAAATACACCAAAGTCATCTACTCGGGTAATAACTTTATTCTTATTATGGATAAATTGATAACTTTATTTAACCGTGTCATTGGGAAAATTATTCATTTTTTTTGCTATTTCCATGGGTATCAGAGCTGGAGGAGTGAAATAAAATCATTTTTTACATATGCTAAATTAATCTAGCCTTCAAATGTTGTTTAATTTCAAGTTTTTCCTATGCAGCTTTCAAAAACATTATCGTTTTAACAGAAACCATTTAAGGTAATGAAAAATCCAAAGAATCACTTATTACTCTGCAGATCAGAAAATATCTGACGATCAAGAAAATGTTTAGTCAATGGGGAGGGGGAGGAGAAGAGAGGGACAGAGGAACTATCTAAAGTTAGAGGTCAATGTTCATACTGCTGGGCTGTAAGCTGCCCAAGCAAAATATGAGGTGCTGTTTCGTCCAATTTCCGGTGGGCCTCACTATGACCCTGGAGGAGGCCCATGACAGAAAGGTCAGACTGGGAGTGGGAAGGGGAGTTGAAGAGCTCAGCTACCGGGAGATCAGGCTGGTTAAGGCGGACTGAGCGAAGGTGTTGAGCGAAACGATCGCCGAGCCTGTGTTTGGTGTCGCCGATGTCGAGAAATTGACATCTGGAAGAGCGGATACAATAGATGAGGTTGGAGGAGGTGCAGGTGAACCTCTGTCGCACCTGGAAAGACTGTTTGGGTCCTTGGATGTAGTCGAGGGGGGAGGTAAAGGGACAGGTGTTGCATCTCCTGCGGTTGCAGGGGAAAGTGCCAGGGGAGCAGGTAGTTTTTGTAGGAAGGAACGAATGGACCAGGGATTTACGGAGGGAACGGTCACTGCGGAATGCAGAAAGGGGAGGAGATGGGAAGATGTGGCCAGTAGTGGGAGCCCGTTGGAGGTGACGGAAATGTTGGAGGATGATTTGTTGGACTCGGTGGCTGATGGGGTGGAAGGTGAGGACAAGAGGGATTCTGTCCTTGTTACGAATGGGGGAAGGGGGAGCAAGAGCGGAGCTGCGGGATATAGAGGAGGCCCTAGTGAGAGCCTCATCTATAATGGAAGAGGGGAAGCCCCGTTTCCTGACGAATGAGGACATCTCTGATGCCCTAGTGTGAAACACCTTATCCTGGGCGCAGATGCGGCGTAAACGGAGGAATTGGGAGTAGGGGATAGACTTTTTGCAAGAGACAGGGTGGGAAGAAGTGTAGTCCAGATAGCTGTGGGAGTCAGTGGGTTTATAGTAGATGTCAGTCACTAGTCTGTCTCCTGTGAGGGAGATGGTGAGATCCAGAAACGGTAGGGAGATGTCAGAGATGGGGCTTGTTACGAATGGGGGGATTTGTCACCCTCCAACATTTGTCTTCCTGTCTCCACCTATATCCTTTCTTTGTCCCCCCCCCCCCCTGACATCAGTCTGAAGAAGGGTCTCGACCTGAAGCGTCACCCATTCCTTCTCTCCTCGATGCTGCTTGACCTGCTGAGTTACTCCAGCATTTTGTGATACCTTCGATTTGTACCAGCATCTGCAGTTATTTTCCTACGTTCTTAAAGAGCAATCCATTTTAAAATATTGGAATAGTGTAGAAGAAAGCTGAGCTGGTTTTGGGCAATTAGTTTGGAGGCTCTTCTGGTTTTCATGTTTAATGGTTAAAGTGATGGTGCACATCTGAGGGGTAAAGGATGCAATTGAAAATAAGCATCAGGTTCTATTATCTACTTGTTGGAACCCCATCCCTGTGTTAGGCTTTAATTGATGATTTTCATCTTTCTGGAGGAAAATAACTGCAGATGCTGGTACAAATCGAAGGTATCACAAAATGCTGGAGTAACTCAGCAGGTCAGGCAGCATCTAGGAGAGAGGGAATGGGTGACGTTTCGGGTCGAGACCCTTCTTCAGACTGATGTCAGGTTACTCCAGCATTTTATGATACCTTCATCTTTCTGGACGTTATTCTTTCTGTTCTCCAAATAAATGTATTTTCTTCTGATTTGATATTACATCTTGATGGCTGAATATTTAGATGAGTGATAAGGTTATGGAACACAAAACACACTGGATTAAATTATTTTGGATTTTGGTAGTTTTTTGTTCTTGTTTTAATTTTAAAATTGCAGCCATTCTTGACAAAATGTGTGCATTTTTGCACTTCTCATTATTTCGGAAAATTAAACTACTTCACTTTTCATCTGTGTCCGATTTAAGAAAAGATAGATCATTAAATGATGCTGCAAATGTTTTCACATAGATCTTACACTATTCTTTCTGCATTTCATGCAGATATCACAAACAGAGCTTGCAAGTCAACAAGGCCTTGTGCCTGATGGACAGAGCCGAGCACCTGATCCTTCAACGCGTGCCACCATGTTTCGCATACCAGAATTTAAATGGTCTCCAATGCACCAACGCTTGCTAAATGATTTGCTATTCTCCATAGAAACAGATGTACAGATGTGGAGAAGGTTAGTTATGCATGTTGTCCATCAACCCAAATTATTAAACCTTCTCTGACCTGGTTGTACGAAGGAATTGCTTTTAAGAAGCATTCAAAGAATCTTAGAAGAGTAACTCTGAAATATATGCAGAAACTTTAACCATCAGTAATAGAAAAGCACATCCTAATGTTGCTGAGTATTTTTGTTTAGCGATTTAATGATATATAGCTTTAACAGTGAATGTTTTTCAATTTTGCAGTTCTTATAAATTACTGTATTTTGTAGAATGTTTCAGTACCATAGATTGTCAGTTATGCATGCAGATGATGTAAATGAACTGTGAAAAGTAATTCTACGCTTTCTTTTTCACTTGAAAAGCCATAGCACAAAAACAGTGATGGATTTTGTTAACAGCAGTGAAAACGTCATCTTTGTCCACAACACCATTCATCTTGTTTCTCAGGTGGTAGATAACATCATAATGGCCTGTGGTGGGATTCTCCCACTTCTTTCTGCAGCTACATCTACTACAGTAAGTATGAAATATTCTATTAAAAAGTGAATATCTTTTGTGTTTGTTAAAGTGATGTAGCTTTACGTTTGTATTCAGTGCGTTGCATAATGATTTTTATTGATCTTGTTTAAAGCAGCAATTTATTTTGATGTTTTACCTTACTTGTGTATTGATACAAACTTTGCAGCTTGACAGCCTTTTGTAAATCCTGTTCAGAAAATCCCCTTAGGCCAACAGTCATCGTTAACAATAATTTGATGCATTTGCGTATTTGAAGTAAAATGCACATTGTGAAACATTGTGCACAAATGAAACATTGCTTAGTATTGTTATTAAAACGTATTTGAGGTAAAATGCACATTGTGAAACATGACGGGTAACACCACCAGCTCGCCGTCTAAAAACAGCACCGAAGGGGCGCTGGCTAGCGAGGCTGGAGGGGGATCCACCGCCGGGGATGTGTCCGAGCATGAGGGGAGGTGGGCTCTGACGCGTGTGAACACGAGGAAAGCTGGAGGCCCAGATGGTATATCTGGGCGAGTACTAAAGTCTTGTGCTACTCAGCTTGCTCCAGTGCTCACCACAATATTCAACCTCTCCTTGGCAAAGTCCGTGGTCCCTGCATGCTTCAAAAGATCCATCATTGTACCGGTGCCAAAGAATGCCTCTCCAGCGTGTTTAAATGACTACCGACCGGTGGCCCTCACCTCGGTTGTCATGAAATGCTTTGAGAGGCTAGTCAAGAAGCACATCTGCGCCCTCCTTCCTCGCAACATGGACCCACTACAGTTCGCATACCGTCCGAACAGGTCCACGGATGATGCGGTCTCCCAGGTTCTACACACCGCTCTCTCTCATCTGGACAGCCAGGGGGGCTATGTGAGGATGCTGTTCATTGACTTTAGTTCAGCATTCAACACAATAGTCCCCAGCAGACTGGTTGAGAAGCTGCTGGAACTGGGGCTTAGCACCCCTCTGTGTGCCTGGGTCCTGGACTTTCTCACTCCAGGCCCCAAGTGGTCAGGATGGGGGAACACACATCTAGCTCCCTCACCCTGAACATAGGATCCCCCCAGGGCTGCGTCCTTAGCCCCCTACTGTACTCCCTGTACACACATGACTGTGGGGCCAGGTTCAGCTCAAACTCCATCATCAAGTTTGCTGATGACACTGTGGTGGTGGGCCGGATCTCCAACAACGATGAGAAGGCCTACCGGGAGGAGGTGGCTGATCTGGCACTCTGGTGTCAGGACAATAGCCTCCTCTTGAATGTCACTAAAACAAAGGAGCTGATTGTGGACTTCAGAAGGGCTAAACATCCAAGGACGTACACGCCACTGGAGATAAATGGGTTTATTGTGGATAGGGTGAGCAGTTTTAAATACTTGGGAGTCCGCATCGCAGAGGATCTGACGTGGGCAACGCACATTGCCGCACTGGTGGGTAAGGCTAAGCAGCGCCTTTACCACCTTAGACAACTGAGGAAATTCAGAGTGTCTCTGAGGATCCTTCATTGCTTCTACTCTGGGGCTGTAGAGAGCATCCTGTCCGGCAACATTACAGTCTGGTTTGGGAACAGCTCTGCCCAGGACAGGATGGCCCTGCAGAGAGTAGTGCGTTCGGCAGAACGCACCATGGGAACTACACTCGTCCCCCTGCAGGACCTATACATCAGGAGGTGCAGATCCAGATCCAGAGCAAGCAAGATCATGAGGGACCCCTGCCACCCCAGTAACGGACTGTTCCAGATGCTACGATCAGGCAAACGCCTCCGCTGTCACGCTGTGAAAACGGAGAGGATGAGACGGGGCTTCTTCCCACAGGCCATCAGGACTGTCAACTTTTATAACCCCAGAGACTAAATTTTTGTCGACACTAATAGTAACTTATTAACTTTATTTATATGCTGTAACTGTAATTCTTTTTGTGCACAACCCGCAGGCATTGCCACTTTCATTTCACTGCACATCGTGTATGTGTATGTGACAAATAAATTTGACTTGACTTGACTTGACATTGCTTAGTATTGTTGTTAAAACTTTGTGCTTATGGCATTTCCTCTGGGGATTAAAGTGTATTTAAAGAATGACCTGAAATTTAAGATATGTATACTATATAATTTCTAAACTATACATTGATAACAATGATTATGTGTCTCTTCCCCAGAGTAGAAGATAATTAATGCTGGACCTATTTTAATTTGTGAATAGCAGGGGCCCAGGATTGCAAAAGTCACTGGCTACCATCCTGAGATTCTCTTTATTCTTACTCCTTCTTTATTCTTAGTCCTTCGTTATTGTCTGACAATCAGTTTTGGATCCATATATTACCCTAATCTCTTGTGGGATTTTATCAAAAGTGTCCTGAAGATACAAATACACCATCCACCGGTTCTCACTTATTCTATCAGTTGCATCCTCAAAACAAGTCAGTACAATTGTCAAATATGATCATCTATATACTAAAACTCTCGTTTGTTTGTTTATTTGTGATCAAACTACAGCCAAAACGGTACACAATAGCTTGACAATTTTAGGCCCACCTTATTCACCGTCATCGCTTTAATGGTAAAGCAAGTAGTTTTATTGAAATCGGTGTTATATTTTTAAAATTATTCACATTTTAAAGTTTAAATCTCTCCTAGGGAGGGGGAGGGAGGTGGGAGGGAGGGAGGGGGGAGGAAGGTGGATAAGGGGGGTTGAGGGGGAGGGGGGAAGGGGAGGGTTCTGCACCAATGCAGGAGAGCTTTGGGCCCAATGGGTCCACTTGGTCTAGTTCTTTTACAAACCTAAGTTGATATTTTTTTATCTCCTGTTATTGAAACACAGAAACATAGAAAATAGGTGCAGGAGGAGGCCATCCGGCCCTTCGAGCCAGCACCGCCATTCATTGTGATCATGGCTGATCGTCCACAATCAATAACCCATGCCTGCCTTTTCCCCATATCCCTTGATTCCACTAGCCCCTAGAGCTCTATCGAAATCTCTCTTAAATCCATCCAGTGATTTGGCCTCCACTGACCTCTGGCAGAGAATTCCACAAATTCACAACTCTCTGGGTGAATATCCTTTGTTATAAACTAGCATTTCCGCTACTGATGATGTTAGGTAAACTAGTCTGTTTTCTGCCTCTCTCCTTTTTTACCATCCTCCAGTCAGTGGAAATTGATCCATAATTTTCAGCATTTGGGAAGATGATAACCATTGTATTCATGGCCACCGCCTTTTGTTCATTGTAATGTAGATTAATGACTTTCAGTGCCATTAATTTCTCCAGTACCGTTTTAAACTAATAAGAATTTGTTTTAATTCCTCTTTTTCATCATAACATTTCGAGAAGTCATGAATTCAGAATCCTACCATTTCTTTTTCCCCTTTATAAATTCTGCATTTTCTGACAGGAGGCCATCTCTTCATGAATCATATGTGTAGGAAAGAACTGAAGATGCTGGTTTAAATCGAAGGTAGATCACAAAATGCTGGAGTAACTCAGCAGGACAGGCAGCATCTCTGGAGAGAAGGAATGGGTGACATCCACTTCGAAATCCTTACATTCAATCTCACTTGACTTTTCCATTTTTTTTATTACCTCTTGACTCTTTTTTGCTGAATTTTTAGCTTTTTCTGGTAAATCATACACCTCTTTGAATCTAATTGAATCCTTAATCTATTTGGTAAGATGTGGTTGTATTAGTTTTATTTTTGCATGACTGCTCCAGAGAGGAATGTAAAACTCTTGTCGTTCTTGCTTCTGTTCCATAAAATGTTAGGTTTTAAACAATTTTACTTTCAGTCCTGCTGTACAGTTCTAGTTTAGTCCAGTCAAAGAAAAGACTATACACGTTATGAGCATTCTTCCCTAAAGGAACCTGCATTGCAAGATTCCTAAATAGCACCCCATCTAGGATTCCCGGTTCTCTGAATTAACTGGCCTAAAAAAAATCTTGTACATGTTACCGAAATTTATCCTCCATGGTACTATTGCTAATTTGTTTTGGCTAATCCATTTATAGATCAAAATCACCTATTATTGCAGAAATTACTGTGTTTATTTGCACCTCTGATTTCTTGTTTCCCTATACCATGGCTATTTGGAGGACAGTAGGCAACTCCTATGTTTTCTGCTCTGTGGTACTTCTGTAGTTTCACCCAAATCTACATTTTCTTTTTCATTTTCTGAACTGATATCCTTTCTCATTATTTTATGGCTGCCTTCTGTTACTGACAATGCTACTCCAATGCTACAATATCAACTGAGCAATTCTGGGCACCATATCTGAGGAATGATGTGGTGGCCCTGGAAAGGGTCTAGAGGAGGTTGACAAGAATGATCCCAGGAATGAGTGGGTTTAATTATGATGAGCGTTTGACGGCACTGGGCCTGTACTCGCTGGAATTTAGAAGAATGAGGGGGGACCTCATTGATACGTACCGAATAGTGAAAGGCTTGGATAGAGTGGATGTGGAGAGGATATTTCCACTACTGGGAGAGTCTAGGACTAAAAGCCATAGCCTCAGAATTAAAAGACGTTCCATTTGGAAAGAGATGAGAAGGAATTTCTTTAGTCAGAGGGTGGTGAATCTGTGGAATTCTTTGCCGTAGAAGGCTGTGGAGGCCAAGTCAATGGATATTTTTAAAGCAGAGATAGATTGATTCTTGATTAGTACGTGTGTTAGGGGTTAAGGGGAGAAGGTAGGAGAATGGGATTCGGAGGGAAAGATAGATTAGCCATGATTGAATGGCAGAGCAGACTTGATGGGCAGAATGCCCTAATCCTGCTGCTATTATGACCTTATAACCTCCTTTTCCTTTAAAGTCTTTTCTAAATATTGAAGATCCGTGGATATTTAGTTCCCAGCTTTGGTCATTCTGTAACCACGTTTCCGTAATAGCAGCTATATTGTAACCATGTACATCTATTGGCACTATTAATCGCACAACTTTATAAAAGAGAGAAACAAGAAACTGCAGATGCTGCAATCTTAAATAAAAGACTAAGTGCTGGAGTAACTGAGCAGGTCAGGAAACATCGGGAATTAAGTGTAACACCTCCAAGTTTGCGGATGACACAAAGTTGGGTGGCAGTGTGAGCTGCGAGGAGGATGCTATGAGGCTGCAGGTGTATTTGGATAGGTTGAGTGAGTGGGCAGATGCATGGCAGATGCAGTATAATGTGGATAAATGTGAGGTTATCCACTTTGGTGGCAAGAACAAGAAGGCAGATTATTATCTGAATGGTGTCAGATTAGGAAAAGGGGAGGTGCAACAAGACCTAGGTGTCCTTGCACATCAGTCACTCCCCCCCTAGCAGAGATATCTAAAACTAGAGGGTGTAGGTTAAGAGATTTAGAAAGGATCTGTGGAAGAACATTTTCACCTGGTTGGTGGTTAAAATCTGAAATGTACTCTTGAGTGGTAGGGGATACTTAATGGTGAATGTTGTCAAGGATGTTACTGAGCCCACGTGGATGGCATCAATAACAATGTCTTCATTGATACATTTTGCTACCTCTTCAAAAGTTTAATTATTGGCCAGACAGGCTCTCTCCCTAATGAAATCATGCTGACTATCACTTTCCTTAGTAGCTGGTCACAGTCTATATTTGTAAGATCCTCTCTTATTGAAGTTGGCCTTCTTCCAATTCAGGACCTTAATTCATAAGTTCATAGTTCATAAGTCATAGGAGCAGAAGTAGGTCATTTGGCCCATCAAGACTACTCTGCCATTCAATCATGGCTGATCTATCTTTCCCGCTTGTAAAGCAGTGACAGGATTGGTCAAAGTGAGCATGTATTTATGAAGGGGAAATCATGCTTGACTAATCTTCTGGAATTTTTTGAGGATGTACCAAGTGGAATGGATAAGTGGATGCGGTGTATCTAGACTTTCAAAAAGCCTTTCACAAGGTCCCACACAAGAGATTAGTGTGCAAAATTAGAGCACATGGTATTGGGGGTAGGGTTTTGACATAGGTAGAGAACTAGTTGGCAGACAGCGAGCAAAGAGTAGGAATTAACAGGTCCTTTTCAGAATGGCAGGCAGTGACATATGGGGTGCCGCAATGCTCGGTGCTAGGACCCCAGTTATTTACAATATATATTAACGATTTAGATGAGGGAATTAAATGTGACATCTCCAAGTATGCAGATGACACAAAGCTGGGTGGCAATGTGAGCTGCTAGGAGGCTGCAGGGTGACTTGGATAGGTCGGGTGAGTGGGCAGATGCATGGTAGATGCAGTATAATGTGGATAAATGTGAGGTTATCCATTTTGGTGGGAAGAGCAGGAAGGCAGATCATTGTCTGAATGTTGTCAGATTAGGAAAAGGGGAGGTGCAACGAGATCTGGGTATGCTTGGCATTAGTCACTGAAAGTAAGCATGCAGTGAAGAAAGCTAATGGCATGTTTGCCTTCATTGCGAGAGGATTTGTGTTGAGCAAAGAGGTCCTACTGCAGTTGTACAGGGCCCTGATGAGACCACACCTGGAGTAATTGTGTGCAACTTTGGTCTTCTAATTTGCAGAAGGACATTATTGCTATTGAGGGATTGCAGCATTGGTTCACCAGGTTAATTCCTGGGATGAAAGGGACTGACATGATGAAAGAATGGGTCAACTGGGCTTGTATTCGCTGGAATTTAGAAGGACGAGAGGGTATCTTATAGAAACATGTAAAATTCTTAAAGGATTGGACAGGCTAGATGTAGGAAAAATGTTCCCGGTGATCGGAGAGTCCAATAGACAATAGGTGCAGGAGGCCATTCGGCCCTTCGAGCCAGCACCGCCATTCAATGTGATCATGGCTGATCATTCTCAATCAGTACCCCGTTCCTGCCTTCTCCCCATACCCCCTGACTCCGCTATCCTTAAGAGCTCTATCCTGCTCTCTCTTGAATGCAATCAGAGAATTGGCCTCCACTGCCTTCTGAGGCAGAGAATTCCACAGATTCACAACTCTCTGACTGAAAAGGTTTTTCCTCATCTCAGTTCTAAATGGCCTACCCCTTATTCTTAAACTGTGGCCTCTTGTTCTGGACTCCCCCAACATTGGGAACATGTTTCCTGCCTCTAACGTGTCCAACCCCTTAATAATCTTATACGTTTCGATAAGAATGGTGTCAAGTTAGGAAGAGGGGATGTTCAACGAGATCTGGGTGTCCTAGTGCATCAGTCACTGAAAGGAAGCATGCAGGTACAGCAGGCAGTGAAGAAAGCCAATGGAATGTTGGCCTTCGTAACAAGAGGAGTTGAGTATAGGAGCAAAGAGGTCCTTCTACAGTTGTACCGGGCCCTGGTGAGACCGCACCTGGAGTACTGTGTGCAGTTTTGGTCTCCAAATTTGAGGAAGGCTATTCTTGCTATTGAGGGCGTGCAGCGTAGGTTCACTAGGTTGATTCCCGGAATGGCGGGACTTTCGTATGTTGAAAGGCTGGAGCAATTAGGCTTGTATACACTGGAATTTAGAAGGATGAGGGGGGATCTTATTGAAACGTATAAGATAATTAGGGGATTGGACACATTAGAGGCAGGAAACATGTTCCCAATGTTGGGGGAGTCCAGAACAAGGGGCCACAGTTTAAGAATAAGGGGTAGGCCATTTAGAACGGAGAAGAGGAAGAACTTTTTCAGTCAGAGAGTGGTGAAGGTGTGGAATTCTCTGCCTCAGAAGGCAGTGGAGGCCAGTTCGTTGGATGCTTTCAAGAGAGAGCTGGATAGAGCTCTTAAGGATAGCGGAGTGAGGGGGTATGGGGAGAAGGCAGGAACGGGGTACTGATTGAGAGTGATCAGCCATGATCGCATTGAATGGCGGTGCTGGCTCGAAGGGCTGAATGGCCTACTCCTGCACCTATTGTCTATTGTCTATTGTCTAAGATTTCCTCTCATCCTTCTAAATTCCAGTGTATACAAGCCTAGTCACTCCAGTCTTTCAACATATGATAGTCCCGCCATTCCGGGAATTAACCTAGTAAACCTACGCTGCACGCCCTCAATAGCAAGGATATCCTTCCTCAAATTTGGAGACCAAAGCTGCAGACAGTACTCCAGGTGCGGTCTCACTAGGGCCCTGTACAACTGCAGAAGGACCTCTTTGCTCCTCTTGTTATGAAGGCCAACTCCTCTTGTTATGAAGGCCAACATTCCATTGGCTTTCTTCACTGCCTGCTGTACCTGCATGCTTCCTTTCAGTGACTGATGCACTAGGACACCCAGATCTCGTTGTACGTCCCCTGTTCCTAACTTGACACCATTCAAATAATACTCTGCCTTCCTATTCTTACCACCACATTAAACTGCATCTGCCATGCATCCGCCCACTCACACAACCTGTCCAAGTTACCCTGCAACCTCATAGCATCTTCCTCACAGTTCACACTACCACCCAGCTTTGTATCATCTGCAAATTTGCTAATGGTACTTTTCATCCCTTCATCCAAGTCATTAATGTATATTGTAAATAGCTGCGGTCCCAGTACCAAGCCTCGCGGTACCCCACTAGTTACTGCCTGCCATTCTGAAAGGGACCCATTTATCCCCACTCTTTGCTTTCTGTCTGTCAACCAATTTTCTATCCATGTCAGTACCCTACCTCCAATACCATGTGTTCTAATTTTGCCCACTAATCTCCTATGTGGAACCTTGTCAAAGGCTTTCTGAAAGTCAAGGTACACCACATCCACCGGCTCTCCCCTGTCAATTTTCCTGGTTACATCCTCAAAGAATTCCAGAAGATTAGTCAAGCATGATTTCCCCTTCGTAAATCCATGCTGACTCGGAACAATCCTGTTACCAGAACCAGGGGTCACAGTTTAAGAATAAGTGGTAGGCCATTTAGGACTGAGACGAGGAAAAACATTCACCCAGAGAGTAGTGAATCGGTGGAATTCTCTGTCACAGAAGGCAGTGGAGGCCAATTCACTGGATGTTTTCAAGAGAGAGTTAGATTTAGTTCTTAGCAGGAACAGGGTACTGATTTTAGATGATCAGCCATGATCATATTGAATGTCCGAATGGCCTACTCCTGCACCTATTTTTCTATGTTTCTATGCCCCCATTCTCCTGCCTTCTCCCACTACCCTTGACACTCTTAGTAATCAATAATCTGTCAATCTCCACCTTAAAAATACACAGCCTTCCCAACCGTCTGTGGAAATGAATTCCACAGATTTGCCATCCTCTGACACACTTAGAAATTCCTCCTCGTCTCCTTTCTAAAGGTGTGTCCTTTTATTCTGAGGCAACTTTCTCACTTGTGGAAACATCCACCTTTCATCATTCGGTAGGTTTCAATGAGGTCCCCCCTCATCCTAAACTCCAGTGAGTAAAGGCCCAGTGTGGTCAAATGCTCATCATACGTTAACCCAATCATCCCTGGGATCATTGTCGTAAACTTCCTCTGGACCCCTTCCACATCCTTCATCGGATATGGCGCCCAAAACTGCTCACATACTCCAAATGCGGTCTGACCAGTGCCTTATAAAGCCTCAACATTACATTCCTGTTTTATACTCTAGTCCTCTCGAAATAAATGCTATCATTGCATTTGCCTTCCATACTACCATTTCAACTTGCAAATTAACCTTTTGTGAATCCTTCACCAGCACTCCTAAGTCCCTTTGTACCTCTGATTTCTGAATCCTCTCCCAATTTAGAAAATAGTCAACACCTTTATTCCAACAACAAAAATGCATGACTCTACACTTTGCTATGTTGTATTCAATCTGCCACTTGCATGTGGCACCTTACCAAAAGTCATCTGAAAATCTAGGTAAACCACATCCACTGACCCTCCATTGTCTATCCTGCTATTTACTTCCTCAAAGAATTCCAACAGATTCATCAGGCAAGATTTCCCTTCATAAAACCAACCTATAGTTTCCCCTCTTCCACTTCCTCCCTTGAACAGTGAAGTATAATTTGCAATTTTCTGGAACCACTCCTGCTTGAGTGATTCTTGAAAGTTTAACACTAATGTCTCCACAATCTCTAAAGCAACCTCTTTCGGAATCCTGGGATGTAGTCTGCTGGAACAAGTGTCTTATCCACATTCAGACCTTTCAGCTTCCCAAGCACCTTCTCCTTAGTAAAAGCCACATCGCTAGCTTCTGCCTCCTGACTCTTTTCCCTGACCATCCTTATTCCTTTCCATAACCAACTTAAAACTCAGAATTATGGTTACTAGCTGAAAATGCTCTTCTACTGACATTTCAACCACTTGCCCAGCTATATTTCCAAGATTAGTCCATTACTGCCCATTCTGTAGTCAATCTAAGTAATAGCTCCAAAGGTTCTTCTGGATGCACTTTAAAAATACCACCTCTTCTGTGCCTTTGATATTAAATTGATCCGAGATAATAGGAATGAGTAAGTTAACCTATGATGAGTGTTTGTTGGCACTGGGCATGTACTCGCTGGAATTTAGAAGAATGAGGGGAGGACCTCATTGAAACATACAGAATAGTGAAAGGCTTGGATAGGGTGGATGTGGAGAGCATGTTTCCACTAGTGGGAGAGTCTAGGACTAGAGGCCATAGCCTCAGAATTAACAGACGTTCTTTTAGAAAAGAGATGAGGAGGTATTTCTTTAGTCAGATGGTGTTGAATCTGTTGAATTCTTTGCCACAGAAAGCTGTGGAGGCCAAGTCAGTGGATATTTTTAAGGCAGAGATATATGGATTCTTGATTAGTACAGGTGTCAGAGGCTATGGGGAGAAGGCAGGAGAATGGGGTTAGGAGCGACAGATAGATCAGCAATGATTGAATGGCGGAGTAGACGATGGGCCGAATGGCCTAATTCTACTCCTATCACTTATGACTTATAACCTACTATTGGAATAGTTGTGATATCTTACGATTATAATCGTATTACTCTTGAGGCTCTCTACGCATCTGCTTGTCGGTCTCCTGCTGCCCGTTAAGCCTATTATCCACTGCCAGCGAAATGATCACCCACTTTTTGCTCCTAGGTTTGACCCATACGGCAATGTTTTAAGAGACTTCTAGGATATCTTCCCCTCATTGCAGTAATGGAATTCTTAGAATATTGCATTGCAACTCCCTCTTTTTCTATGGTTAGCCTTTGTATCTTCTCCATAGCGTCCACCCATGACCCCAAGCGATGCAAGAGCCTCAAAGCTATTGGACAAGTGCAGGAGCTGATGCTCCAGTTATATTGTCATCTGGATCTCCTATTTCACTTGCTGTCATGTCCCACGGTCCTTGACCACAAATCATTTCCAAAGCCTTTATTCTTTGCAGTATAATAATTCAAAAGGCAAGTTGTCCAGATAACTTTCTTGATTCATGACATCTCACTATGTTCTGCATCTTGGTCTCTAGCATCTCAACACAATGTTCTTTGTGCTACAGATATAGTCATCTTGGACAAAAATGTGCAGAAGTTCCCACATATGCATAAGTGTCCCACAGCAACACACCCTCCTGTCTCCCCGCATTATTTTATTTAATGAGTTAAATGTTAATCAAATTGTTTATCACATTTAGCATATTAAATAAATTGTTTGGTTGTTAATTTAGCCTTCTATCACAACCAAATATTTCTTTGTTATTAAATCTGTAGACTTCTCTTGTAATAGTTTTCAAATCCCAAACTTGTTAAATTAACCAAATGTTCAAAATGAAAATAATTAAAATTAATATTATGGTTGTGATGAGCGACAAATCCCCAGGAATAGATGTTTTCCATCCTGGGTATTTAAAGGATGTAGGTCAGAATAGTAGAGTCAGAGTCATACAGCAAGCAGGCCCTTCGGCCCAATGTGCCTATGCTGTCCAAGATGCCCCATCTACGCTAGTCCTGCCTGCCCACATATGGACTATATCCCCCTAAACCTTTCCTATCGTTGTATCTGTCCAAATGTCTTTTAAATTATGATATAGTACATGCCTCAACTACCTTCTCTGGCAGCTTGTGCTGTATAGCCATCACCCTCTGCGTGTGAAAAAGTTGCCCCCCCAGGTTCTTATTACATTTTTCCCCTCTCACCTTAAACCTACAAGTCGCAGGCCTCCAGTCCTACCACTATCAACTTCTGCTTACATCCATGAAACCAATTCTCTATCCAGACAGCTAGGTCTCCCTGGATCCAATGCGACCTAACCACCTAGTGCAGCCTATCATGCTGAACCTTATCAAATGCCTTTCTGAAGTCATTACAAAAATCTTACAGTTTTGAGAACCATTCCTTTATATTGGAAAATTGGGTAATCATCCTAGCATTAATGAAAATAAATTGTCACTTTAGCATTAGAATGCATTTGGTATGTTGTGGAAGTGTGTAAATGAAAAAAGAAAAAAAAAATGCACGTTGTGCAATGACTCAGGGCTAAAATGAGCTGAACAGTTATGACATGTTCCAGTGTAGGAACTGCTGATGCTGGTTTACACTAAAGATAGACACAAAAATCTGAAGCAGGGTCTTAACCCGAAATGTCACATAGTCCTCTTCTCTAGAGATGCTGCCTGATTCGCTGAGTTACTCCAGCATTTTGTGTCTATCTTTCTTTGGTATGTGGAGTGTGTTCAGTTTAATAATGTGCTAGTCGAGGCAGTGACGTAACAAATGTCTTTAAATTGATTTCATTTGTAATAATTCAAAATGACCTCCACAGCATGAATTGGAAAACATTGAACCAACTCAAGGTCTATCATTCGAAGCCTCCGTGATCTTTCTTCAGAGGCTAATAGGTCTTGTTGATGTGCTGACTTTTGCCAGCTCACTTAGCTTCACTGAAATAGAGGCTGAAAAGAACATGTCTTCCGGAGGAATATTAAGGCAGTGTCTTCGTCTGGGTGAGTACATTATGTAATGCATCCTGATCTTTGGTGTTTCAAATGTTACAACTTTTCAATTTACAATGAGTTTATCAGTGCATTGTCTGTTTATCATGAGACGGTTTAAATTATGTAAATTACACCATAAGGCATGGATTTTTTTTTAAAGGATATGGTTTCGCACAATTTTGAAGAAGTTTATCCAATTTATTTATAAATTTTAAGTGTACTGCAGTAAAATTCTAATAATCCACAATTGAACTGTTTGGAAATCTTAACAGTTCAGTATCTAGTTCACCCAATGACATTCGCTGCACATCCTTTCAGCTTGCTGGGGTCCTGGTTCCTGAGTTACATTTTAGCTTGCCGGGTTCACTGAAAATTTTAGTTTAATAATGTACATCTAAAAAAGTGAAGTAAAAATGTTGTGATATTAAATGGAAGACATCCAACCAACAGTGTCAGAATCTACCAGTTCAACATCATCAAAGTTCTGAGCATGTTGGATTATTCATATGGAAGTTACAATTGGAGAACTTATTAACAAATGTTAGCATTAATGCTGACTTACAAACACAATTCCACATTATCATAACATGCACCCCATAAATATACAAAGATTTTGTCTTTTTTAAAAATCTGTTCTTCCTTTTATTCTTGCATTTATTTATGCTGGTAACAGATATATGGGGAATGTTTTATTTAAATAAATATTCAATTTTCTCTAATTGTTTATTGTTGAGAGACAAATGGTCAGGTGCTGTACTTATCAGGTTATTTCTTTACTCTGATCAATGAAAGCATAAACCAGCATTAATGCAAATATTTGTTAATAATTTCGCTAAGTGTCACTCCCAAAATGAATTCACTGTAAATGGCCCCAACTGTCCTACGAATAGATAATGACCACAATAATGACCACATAGAGAAGAGTGCAAGCATGTCAAAATCCAGGGCAGTAGATTGAAGAGAAGCTGAACAGACAATATTACTAATGATGATGTAGAACAGCAATGGAAATTAAGTTTAAAGGCTGCTCAATAGTCCAAAAAAATAATTGTTTTAAGAAAGTGCAAAGTAAACACAATGATGAGCATTGGATGAATAAAGACATAAAGGAAAAATTAGAGGTTAGGAAGGAAACATACATTAATTATATGGACAGTATGGGTGAAACAAGTGAGAAAACTCAAACCCAGGTCAGATAAAAAAATTGAAACAAAGAATGAAATTATTATTCAAAATCACAAAATATTCCAAAATGAAAAAAGATCAAACGTTTCAGGATTTCAGTAGCATTTCAAAAATATTGACAAATAAATTTGCAGGCAGCTGTTGCAAAATGGCAGAAATACTGTATAAGAAAACACTTTAGTATTCACTTGATGCACAGACTGGATGGATGTGGTGTAAGTTGGTGAAATTAGAAGTTATGTAACCACAATAAGAAATATTGAACAAACTGATCAAATTTGAGTGATTTAAAAAATCTTGCACTTGGGATGGAGCTGCTTGTGTTTTAATAAAATTTAAAGTAGAGATTATATATATGCTTTTAACAATTTATTAGTAACACCAAATGTCTATTAAACCTGCATTTAGACAATAGACAATAGACACTAGTTGAAGGAGTAGGCCATTCGGCCCTTTGAGCAAGCACCGCCATTCACCGTGATCATGGCTGATCATCCACAATCAGTACCCTTCCCGTTCCTGCCTTCTCCCCATCCCTTGACTCCGTCATCATTAAGAGCTCTATCTATCTCTTGAAAGCATCCAGGGAATTGGCCTCCACTGCCTTCTGAGGCAGAGAGTTCCACATCTTCACAACTCTCTGAGTGAAAAAGTTTTTCCTCATCTCAGTTCTAAATGGCCTACCCCTTATTCTTAAACTGTGGCCCCTAGTTCCGGACTCCCCCAACATTGGGAACATGTTTCCTGCCTCTAGCGTGTCCAATCCCTTAATAATCTTATATGTTTCAATAAGATCCCCTCTCATCCTTCTAAATTCCAGAGTATACAAGCCCAGTCGCTCCAGTCTTTCAACGTACGGTAGTCCTGCCATTCTGGAAATTAATCTCGTGAACCTACGCTGCACTCCCTCAATAGTAAGAATGCCTTTCCTCAAATTTGGAGACCATAACTGCACACAATACTCCAGGTGTGGTCTCACTAGGGCCCTGTACAACTGCAGAAGGACCTCTTTGTTCCTATACTCAACTCCTCTTGTTATGAAGGCCAACATTCCATTAGCTTTCTTCACTGCCTGCTGTACCTGCATGCTTACTTTCAGTGACTGATGTACTAGGACACCCAGATCTCGTTGTACTTCACCTTTTCCTAACTTGACACCATTCAAATAATAATCTGCCTTTCTGTTCTTACCACCAAACTGGATAACCTCACATTTATCCACATTAAACTGCATCTGCCCACTCACATAACTTGTCCAAGTCACTCTGCATCCTCGTAGCATCCTCCTCACACTTCACACTGCCACCCAGCTTTGTGTCATTTTAGAATAATAAGTGGGGGGGAAATGAAACACTGTTAAAGGAGAAATTAGAAGAATATCTTATGTATGGCATCTAGGTGCCATCTCGACTTTGGCTTCTGCATTTTAGTGTCTTGGCATAGAGATTGGAGACGAGGTTATTTTCAGGGTAATTCTGTGCAATCAAGTGGTGTGATGCTATATGGACTGCTAGGTGGTATGCTTTTCCAGTATAATATTTTTGTATACATAGAAACATAGAAACATAGAACATAGGTGCAGGAGTAGGCCATTCGGCCCTTCGAGCCTGCACCGCCATTCAATATGATCATGGCTGATCATCCAACTCAGTATCCCGTACCTGCCTTCTCTCCATATCCCCTGATCCCTTTAGCCACAAGGGCCACATCTAACTCCCTCTTAAATATAGCCAATGAACTGGCCTCAACTACCTTCTGTGGCAGCGAATTCCACCGATTCACCACTCTCTGTGTGAAAAAAAACGTTCTCATCTCGGTCCTAAAAGACTTCCCCTTTATCCTTAAACTGTGACCCCTTGTTCTGGACTTCCCCAACATCGGGAACAATCTTCCTGCATCTAGAACTCCATTCCATTAGAACATTTACATATTGTTTTAAATTAGGCAGATTTGAAAATTTAGCCTACATTATTCAGGTGTTGAAAGTCCAAGCTTCAGTAAATTATTTAATTCAGTACAAAAAGGTGCAACTAATTGCCAGTTGCCTTCAAGGCAAAATGCAGTGCGTGAGAGTGAAAGGTAGCTCTTTAGAATGGAAGAAGATAGAAAGTTGTGTTCTACAAGGATCAGTGCCAGGACAACATATAATGATATAGAGGCACTGGAGAATAGGTAGAGAAGATATACTGAAGTGTTATTAGAAATATAAAAGTACACATTTTGGAAAAGAGTGATAGGATCTGGTTTTTGTTCTCTTGGGAAAAGATTATGAGGAGTTATCTAATAAAGATCTTTAAATCTGCAAAGTACAAAAAGAATGTTTGCATTTGTGGGTAAGTTTATAGAAAGAGGCATTCAAAATAAGCTAGTCATTAGGAAATCAAATTGGAAATTCTTTTTTCATTCCAAAGAGATAAGAATGTGAAACGTTTTACCAAGAGAGTGATTGAATTTATTGACTATGATCAATTTAGATGTGATGTGATGGGGATTTGCTGTGATTAGGGATTTGTAAGTCATTACCTTTGGGCAACTTCAGCGGATAAAAGTTTAAATTAAGTAAATTTGGGAGTGGAATCTCAGATTTCTTTTCTTGAAAGGCATGCATAACCCATGAAATTATTCCTCCTTGGTGCAAAGGGAAATGGAACTCAAGTTAATGTTTCTTTTGAAATTTGATGCAGTACACTCTCTTGAATCTTCAATTTTCTTGCTCTAGAAAGAGCTAAACTGATATTAAATATAGTGAAAGTAACCTCATTACTTTCTGTGGTTAGAAATGACTATATGTAAAAGTGATTATTAACTATGATTGTTTGGTGCTTTAATGTTTTAAGCAGTTTGATTTAAGCTGTTGCTTCATGTGAAACATGTTGTAATATGGTCATTGGGTGACCTGTATCCAGTACTTTGCTTAACCTTTATATTTTTTCTAATGGAATGGAGTTCTCGACTGACTTGTCGTTGGTTAGTTTGAATTTTTGTACAGTTGACAACGTTCATGTATATGTAAAACTGCTGAGGCCTTGCTTGTCTTATTGAAGAAGTATGTTTGTTCCTCATTAGCAGTAAAGGTATAAAAAGGAATGCATTGTATATTGTCATATTAATCTAAATGATTGTCAAGTTTAACTTAAAAACAGCAGACAAAACTTGTATAAAAATATAGCAAAACAAATCTGGATTAACTAAATATTGAATGCATAGAAATAAATTGTTACATATTGTCATTTTAAACATTTAGTTTGACTGATTCTCTCCTTTCATTGAAGCATATCATAAGAGAATGAGTCATTAGGAACAGTGCGTATTTTGGTGTATTTCAAGTCACTCACATTTAGTTAGTATTTATTATAGTAGTTGCCAGATCTGTACATATTTTAAAAAAAATTCTGACAATCAATTTGATTGCATTATTATAATTAATGTTATAATGTTATAATATAATTGATGTAACATAAAAATACTTGCAGGGTAGAGACAAACTTATGGTAATGTGCAGAAGGGGATGCAAAAGAAATGAAAAAGCATGTTTGAATAAAACCCTTAACAATGATCCTTAACCTAAATCTAATATGTAGAAATAACAGGTAAAAGTAGTGAGCAGGCTACTTTTTCCTTTAGGATAGAAGAAAAATTGAGGACAAAATTTATTTGGATCCTTCAGTTGCCTGCAATTAAATGCTGACCTGAACCTGAGTAATAAGGATTTAAAAAAAATCTGGTAGGAGTAACTATAGGAATGAGGTTTAGATGTAATTTTGAGTTTAAGGTTATTTCTTGGTATTCAGGTTGCAAAGCTGGCAAACATGTGTTAAGTTTCTAGCAAATCTAACCAGAATTTGGGGCAAAAATAAGAGAAATTGGTATTGTAATATATTGATAAACCATAAGTGAGGGCATTGCAAAAATTTGCCCTTTGGAGAGGGTGGTAGATGTGGGAGGATCAGTGAAAGCTGACTTGTGACTAAAGTTTTGAATTGGGAAACCGACATAAAAAGGCCATTAACAAAAAGTTCGTAGATGGCTGAACTGGCTGATGCATTTTAAAATAAGAACATTCGTTAAAGTAGCTTAGAATTGTCCATTTTTGTGTTACTTACAGTTATGTTATTTTGATTGGTGACTTGAAAGATGTCTGTTGCCCCATGTATCTTGCCTTAAGAAGGGTCTTGACCCGAAACGTCACCCATTCCTTCTCTCCAGAGATGCTGCCTGACCCGCTGAGTTACTCCAGCATTTTGTGTCCACCTTGTCTTAATTTGGAATAAGATACCTGATGAGTTGAACTCGAATAGGAATTCAATAGGAGATTGGCAGTTAAGACACTGCTTTGCATCTTTTCTTCAAAGGCAGGAATCAAGGATAGCATCCTCTTTCCAGAGCTTTTATATTGTAGATGCTCCAAATGTGAGAATAGTTTAATGACTCTCTGAAATTGCATAACTGTGGAAAGAATGAACTTTGCTGTTTTCAACTATTTCCTTCATAACTCTTCTCATACTTTACTAGTTCTTTGTATTTTTCTAGAATGCGGCCAACACACTTAATGCTTCTTATGCTTTCAAGGGCTTTGTTATTTCTCTCCTGCATGTCTATGATATGACTAATATATGAGAGCTAAACTGGATTGAGTGTATGAAATATTGAGAATGTCCTCAATGATAGTTTTAACAGAGATGCATGTAAGGTGACTTAGAAGACTGGTGAATTGATCAGTAAGAATAAGAATTTAAAGTGGGGAATTGGCATGTGGGCTTGGGACAGGAAGTGACATATTAAAGATCATAAATTATCTATCGACTACCCTGAGTAATAGTCAGCATCAGAGGCCAATACAATAATCTCCAACAGTTTTCTTTTCATTGTGTGATAATGATTTTCTCCAGATAATTTGAGATTTGTAGTTAAAGAGTGTCTTCTGTCAGTTCATTTGTGTGTAAATTGTTTTTTGTTTTCTTTCCAATGGCAGTGTGTGCTGTGGCAGTCAGAAACTGTTTGGAATGTCAGCAAATGTGCCGTGTTAGGTCTGGTGCTGATTGTACAAAGGCTCAAAAAGCAATGCACAGTCTTCTTGGAACTGGAAAGTTAACAGCCAAGGCAAGTGTGTGATTCACATGCAGAATGGAAACCCAGATAAATGGAAATCTTTTGATGTACAAAACTTAATAGTGATAATATGAAATTTAATTTATGAAGAACATTTACACTTGCAGGCACAGCAAAATTACAGTATATTTTTATATGATTAAAGGAAAATTTAAGTAATAAAAATTGTGCTTAATATTTGGGTATATTTAGTTCAACTTATTGTCACGTGAAAGAGGTAGAGTGAAAAAGTGAAAAGCTTTTTTGGTGCATGCTATTAAGTCAGTGGAAAGACGATACATGAGTAGTATCAAGCTGTCCACAGTGTACAGATACGGGATAAACGAAATAATGTTTAGTGCAAGATAAAGTCCAGTAAAGTCCGATTGAAGAGAGTCCGAGGGTTTCAAATGAAGTAAATGGTAGATCAGGACCACTCTTTAGTTGATGATAGGATGGTTCAGTTGCCTGATATACTTAGTATAATTCCTAGATTCTCTGATAGTTTCTTGGGTTTCACAAATACCACACTCTAGTTTCCTTCTAAGAGGTGTTTATTGAGAATTCGTTGACAATGTTTTCTGGTCAGTAAGTGCATCAGATACATTGGATCATTTAGACTGATTCCTTAGGCAGGCTAAGACTGTACTGTCTTGAGTTTACAAGAACAATAGATTATTTTGTTGAAATATATAACATTCCCTTGTGGCTTGAAAGAGTAGATTCAGATTTGACAATTCTCCTGGCTGGGGTGGATAGACACTGTCTGAAAGTAAGGGGTCAGCCATTCAGCGCTCTTTATCCAGAAGGTGGTGGACGTTTGAAATTCTCTACCCAAGAAAGCTGTGGAAGCCCAGTCACCAAGATCATTCAAGACAGATTAATAGATTTGAATATTAGTGGATTATGGGATATTGCATTCATGCATAAAAGTGAAATTGAAGTAAAATATCAGCTGTTATCTCATTGAATTGCTGAACAGGATGAGGGTTGGTTTGGTGGGTCCATAAATTTGGTGCATCAACATTGTGATCCAAGTCATTCTTATTTAATTATTTATTTTAGTTACTTCAGTTAATTAATCTTCCTGACCAAAGTGAGGGAATTCAAGGGGAATTCAAAATGTTACTCCTCCACAATGCTTCAAAGTTACTTATTTGGATCCAAATCTAAACCCTGAAATGAAAGGTGAATGTTCTAGCCTACTTCACCACCCAGTTTGTAACTCTGAGTATACACTTGAAAAAGGGGAAATTAAAAAAAAGTAAAATTGTTTTGTGTGGTAACTTTGATTCACGGTACTTTAAATAGGTTAGTGTTTTTTGAGCTGTGTTGAGCTTTTATTGAGCTGGGTGTCATTTGACTACTTTGTATTTTTTCTTTAGAGCTCTATGGATACTGTAACAGGATGTATATCACCAATAAGAGATATTGACCGCTTGCTGCAAGATATGGATATTAATCGCCTTCGAGCTGTTGTGTTTAGAGATGTTGTAAGTTTTGCATTTTTGTTTGCATTTAATTCTACTTTGCCAATTCATTTTAAGCAATAAATGCAGTAAACCTATTAGGAGATGGCAGCTTGTTTTAATAAATTACCTCACTAATCCATTCAACATTGCTTGTAAATGTGATGGGAGACTGCTGTGTTTACCCTCACATATGATCTACCTTGTGCATTGATTAACTTCTTGTGTTATGAGCTTGTCCACATGAATCTCCACATTGTGTCATCAGAAAGATGTCTGGAGGATTATAATATGCAAAAACCAGGTGCAACCCAAAGGTAGAAACATGATTAATAATAGTATCAGTCATTTCATAACAGCAACATTTTAGACAATTGACAGTTGGGTTTTTCTAGCTTTTCTGATGTTTAAACACCAACTCAGCGACACCAAGTGGAGACTGGCCGATTGTTTTACAGAGGATCTGTGTTCTGTCTGCAATGAACATTGAATCTTACGATTGCATATCATTTCAACTCACATCCCCATTTTCACAAAGATCTGTGTCCCCTGCTTTCTCCGCTGCCACAGTAAGAGCAAATGCAAACTAGATGAACAACACCATGTATTTCACTTCAGTAGCTTGCAACCCGATGGTATGACCATTCAATTTTTCAATTTCAGATAACTCTGACACACAGTGTTCATTTTCCTCGCCTGTAAGTCTCTCTAGCTTATTTCTCCCTATGTTCACCATTTCCCCCTTTGTTCACGTTTTCCTTTTCCCAATCCCTCTCCCACCTGTCTCTACTTTCCCCCTCCCCCTAACCCATCCAGCTCCATCTGCTCATCATCCCCCACCTTACCTGGTTCTACCTATCACCTACCAGCCCGACTCAATCATCCCTTCCGTCACTTCATTGTATTGGATATCTTTCCACTGCACTTTCAGTACCAATCACAGCCAGAAACGTCCACATCTCTACTGCTTGGATCTCCAGACCTCCTCCAGCAGTTTGGTTTTTTTGAAATAAATTTAAAGTGGATGGGTGTAAAAACTGAAATGGGATTTGATAGAAACGTCCCTCCCCACCTCATCTTACAATAGAAATAAGTTAGTCATGTATGTTTGGGTGTAAGTATATGGGTGCATACAAATGAAGTAACAATAAATTGAAATTTCTTTCTGTACTTGAATCTTCAAAGATTCCCTCAAGCAATGATTTCTGAAGAGTCATTTAGTTGGACTCATTCTGTAGTTCCAATCACACAATGAAAATGCATATTTATGTTTATATTATAGTTAAATATCCATGTTCTTCAAAGAAGTTTCATTCTGAAGCAGATAGAGAGAGAAGATGAATGAATAAAATTATAGTTATACAGATCGATTTGAATGAATTAATGGAGGAAAGGGTGAGAGAAGCTGGGAAGTTCAGGGTGGGAATTGCAGAGTTGACAATATTGGCAGCTGAAGACAGATGTTTGTTCAAGCCGTCCAAATGTTTCAGATCTTACTGACAATTCAGAATCACTGGCATTTGGGTATTTAAATAGCAATAGTTCTGGAACATTCTTGCATGCATTGTCAAGCATGAACAAACAAAGTTACTGAAAGAGAGATGACACTGCATGTGTCTATGCCATGCCTTGCAGAGGTTTATTTATGTTGTTTGGATCTTGTGCTGAGTTAGACAGTTCAGATATGGATATAAGACAAAGGGAATGTTAAGTGACACTAACTGATTCGTTTTAAAGTTTTAATTAATGTACATTTTGTTTTTTTTTGTTAACTTTTTGAAACAATTTATAAAAGTATTTATAAAAGTATTCATTTTGATAGAAAATCAAATATAAACCCCCTCTCAGCTTGAATAGGTGACATTTAGCGTTTAGGAGGATTTGGGGCTGCGATATGGGCTTTGCAACGCATGCCAGGTGTGTATGAAAGAGGAGATCACGAGTGACTGGCCAGTGTAATACATTTTGGGTCACTATCTCCTCAGTGGCAGGATGCTGTGTTTTGTTAAATGACATTCCTGCATCATTAGACATTTGGTGAATTAAGTGTTGTTGTTTTTAAATTTATACGATACCATGAGTAATTTCACTTCTACTTTGTATTGAAGTAATTAAGTATTATGAAGCTATATATGAGTTGTTTTACTTTTCAGGAGGATAGCAAGCAGGCTCAGTTTCTAGCCTTGGCTGTGGTGTACTTCATCTCTGTGTTGATGGTATCAAAATATCGAGAAATCTTGGAACCTCAAAAGGACAGAAAGCTCTCTCGTACTCAGTCTGTCAGAAGTACTGAAAATGGAAATGGAACTACGACGAGCACAGGTTAGATTTGTGAATGCATCTTTTGCCACTTTCCTAGCTTCAGAATAATTTCATGCTATTGCTCCTGTCTATGCCATATATCTCAATTTGATATTTGGGGTATTCGGGAGACTGCCCATGCTCAACAATCATAGAGACAAATTCATCTGGTTTTTTTCTTCAGCTTACAGGTGCAGGCAAGTAGATACAAGGATTCCCAACCAGTGCAGGCTTTGCCAAAGGGCCTGTACTTTTGCATTGTACTTATTCATTATTGAGAGATCCAGAAGTAATAGGATGGAAAGTTTAAGAAGGGATAAGAGATAAAGGTCGGGTAAAATCAAGACCGTTGTGAGAGGAGGGGGAGGTGAATACTGAATTAAAGGTGTTATATTCGAATGCTCATAGTATAAGAAACAAAGTGGATGAGCTTGTAACACAGTTAGAAATTGGTAGGTATGATGTGGGCTTTACAGAGATGTGGCTGCGAGAAGATTAGAACTGGGAGCTGAATATTCAAGGTTACACATTCTATCGGAAAGACAGACAGGTGAGCAGTGGGGGTGGGGGAGCTCTACTGGAAGGAATGAAATTCAGTCCAGGATCAGAAGATGTAGAGTCATTGTGGGTAGAGCTGAGAAATTGTAAAGGTAAAAAGACTCTAAAGGGAGTTGTGTACAGGCCCCCAAACAGTAGCCAGGATATAGGGTGCAGGTTACATCAGGAAATACAATCAGATGTAAGAAAGGCTATGTTAAGGTGGTCATGTGAGATTTCAATATGCAGGTAGACTAGGAAAATCAGGTTGGTACTGGACCCCAAGAAAGGGAATTTGTAGAGTGCCTTTGAGATGGTTTCTTACAGCAGCATGTAGTGGAACCTACCAGGGAAAAGACAATCCTGGACTTAGTGTTGTGCAATGATCTGGATTTGATAAAGGATCTCAAGGTAAAGGAACCACTCTCGGCCACAATATGATAAGATTTAACCTGCAATTTGAGAGGGAGAAGATGAATTTGGATGCGTTGGTATTACAGCCGAGCAAAGGGGACTACAGAGGCATGAGGGAGGAGCTGCCCAAAGTTGACTGGAAAGGGACCCTAGCAGGAATGACGGTGGAACAGCAAGGGCAGGAATTGTTAGGAATAATTCGGAAGATGCAGGATCTTTTCATTCCAAAGAGGAAGAAAGATTCTTGGAGGAGAATGAGATGACCGTGGCTGACAAGGGAAGTCAAGGACAGCATAAAACTAAAGATTAGAATGAAGCCAGAGAATTGGGAGGCTTTTAAAGATTAACAGAAGGTAACTAAAAAGGCAATACGGGGAGAAAAGATGAAATGCAAATGTGAGCTAGTCAGATAGGAAAGAAGATAGCAAAGCAGATAAAAGAAGATAGCAATTGTTTCTTCAGATATGTAAAGAATAAGAAAGAGGCAAGAGTGGATGTTGGTCCATGGGAAAATGATGCAGGAGACATGATAATGGCCAATAAAGAAATGACAGAGGAATTTAATAACCTTTTTGCATCAGTCTTCACAGTAAAATTCAAGAGTGTCAGGGGATGAAAGTTAGTGGAGTGGCTATTACTAAAGAGAAGGTGCTAGGGAAGTTGAAAGGGCTGAAGGTGGATAAGTCACCTGGTCCTGATGGACTGCGCCCTAAGGTTTTCAAAGAGGTGGCTTTAGAGATTGTGAAGGCATCCATAGTCATATTTCAAGAATCACTAGAGTCAGGTGTAGATCCAGACGATTGAAAAATTGTCAAAATTACTCTGGTGTACAAGAAGGGAGTAAAGCAGAATAGTGGAAGCTATAGGCCGGTTAGTCTGACCAGTGGTTGGTTAGATTTTAGAGTCCATTATATAAAGGACTAGACCAAGTGGACCCGTTGGGTCCAAACCTCTCCTGCATTGGTGCAGCACCCTCTCCCCCCCTCCCCTCCCCCTCCCACCCCCCTCCCCTCCCCTCCCCCTCCCCTTCACCCCTCCCCCAACCCCTTCACCCCTCCCTTCCCATCTCCCCCCCATTCACCCCTTCCCCCATCCCTCCCCTCTGCCCCCTCCCCACCCCTTCCTCATCCCCTCTCCCCCACCCCCTCTCCCCCATCCCCTCTCCCCCATCCCCACGCCCCTCCATCCCCTGCCCCTCCACCCCTACCCTCCCTCCCCCCTCGGCCCAACCATGGACCTGTTGCCGGGCGGGAAGTCCCCCCGTGGTTGTGGGTGGGCAAGGGGGGACGGAAAAGGCACTGACCTGTGTCCCCATTTCTCCTGCGGGTGGGGCATGGAGCCGAAGCGTCTCCTGCAGCTCGGCTGCGATCTGCGGCAGGGAATGGCGACAACGGCATGGACCCGTTGCCGGGCGGGGAATGTCTCCCGGGGCTGTGGGTTTGCGCATTTATCAAAGTTTATTAGGAAAATTGTTTTTAAAAAGTAACAAAAGTGGGTTTATTCAAACCATGGGGGAATGGTGAGTAGGGTGGGCCTAACATTGTCGCGCTGTCGTGTACCGTTTTGGCTTTGTAGAGGGCATGGTACACACATAAACATATAAACATATACACCCAAACAAACCGACAGTTTTAGTAATATACTAGACCAAGTGGACCCGTTGGGCCCATTCCTCGTAGAGGGGGGACAGGGAAGGGGAGAGGGTGTCACTCACCTCGGCCCGCTGGCGCCAGCGATGCAGCCAGAGCGAGCCGTGGACCCAAAGCCTCTCCTGTATTGGTCTAGAACCCTCACCTCCCCCACTCAATCCCCCTTATCCCCCCCTACTCCCCCCACTCACCCACTCCATTCCCTCCTACCCCACCCCCACTTCCCCCTCCACCCCACTCCCCACCCCCACTCCCCTCCACCCCCCACGCCCACTCCCACTCCCCCATCCCCTCCCCTCCACACCAACTCCTCCCCCCCACCCCCACCCCCCTCTCAACACGGACATCAGTCAGACCCCCCACATCGCCCTCCCCTGCAAAAGATTAATGTATATTGAAAGAGATACAATATATTTTTTATTCTTATATGGCCCACTCCACCCCCCTCCTTCCCCCCTCACCCCTCCATCCCCCCCCCCCCCCCCCCCCCACCCACGAGAGAGGGAGCGATTCACCTTGCCTTCTTGCCACGGGAGGAAGGTCTGGCGCAAGGCATGCCGGGGGGGGGCGCATTTGTTAAAGCCAGTTTATTGGGCGCGACACCCTGGCCCCCCTCCCTCATTGGCTCGCACTCGTGTGGGTCCCATTGTCACGTTTCATGCTGAAGATCATAATGAAATCGGTTTAAAAGGTAATTTTTAAACTTTAAAATCTCTCTAACTTAAAAAATATAATACCAATTTGAAAGAAACTTGTTTTAAAGGGTCCCCAGAACAATGGTGAGTAAGGTGGGCCTAAAATTGTTGCGCTACCGTTTTGGCTGTGTAGTGGGCATGGTACACACATAAACACAAACAAACTGAGCACCCTCAACCCCCCCACTCAATCCCCCCTACCCCACCTTACCTTATAGGAGATAATGTGTTTGATAATTTTGGCTAAAAAGATGTTTTGGGATGGGGGGGTGTACCTATCTCGGCTCTAAAACAGACAGTGTTTATGTGTGTACCATGCCCACTACACAGCCAAAACGGTAGCTTACCTGGAAAACTCACTGGTGGCTATTTTCTTCTGCTTTGTTTTTGCTGTTGGGGGACTAGTAATGCACATTTTCCTCTACGCAGTGAAAGTTGCAGTGTATTACCAGTGATACCATCAGGCAATGACAGTTGACCCTCAATTTGGTCCTGCACAGTTGGTAATCGTTTTGTCCAGGGCTTGAAACACACCAGTGAATATTACTGCACAGGAAATAATTTAGTCACTTAACTATTCTCTACACTGCCTATCAATGGGGCTGTCAGTGTATCTGGATAAACTCCAGGCCATATAACAGTATAACAGTATAACAGTATAACAGAGCTTTATTTGTCATTCGGTACCGAAGTACCGAACGAAACTACATAGCAGTCATAGAAAAAAAGAACACAAGACACATAGCCCCAACACAAACGTCCATCACAGTGACTCTAAACACCCCCTCACTGTGATGGAGGCAACAAAACTTCCACTCTCTTCCCCACGCCCACGGACAGACAGCTCGTCCCCGACCGACCCGCACAGTCCCCGCAAGGGGATGGAAGTCCCCCCGGCCGAATCGCACCGGGCGCTGAAACGTCTCGCGGCCGAGCCGGGCGATGAAAGGCCCCGCGACCAAGCCTTGCGCAGCTAAGTCCTGTGGTCGAGCCGCACCAGCGATGTAAAGTCCCGCAGCCGAGCCGCACCGGGCGATGTTAAGTCCCGCAGCCGAGCCGCACCGGGCGATGTAAAGTCCCGTGGTCGAGCCACACCAGCGATGTAAAGTCCCGCAGCCGAGCCGCACCGGGCGATGTTAAGTCCCGCAGCCGAGCCGCACCGGGCGATGTAAAGTCCCGTGGTCGAGCCGCACCAGCGATGTAAAGTCCCGCAGCCGAGCCGCACCGGGCGATGTTAAGTCCCGCAGCCGAGCCGCACCAGCGATGAAAAGTCCCGTGGTCGAGCCGCACCAGCGATGTAAAGTCCCGCAGCCGAGCCGCACCGGGCGATGTTAAGTCCCGCGGCCGAGCTGCACCGGGCACTGTTAAGTCCAGCGGCCAAGCCGCACCAGCGATGTAAAGTCCCGCGGCCGATCCGCACCAGGCGATGTAAAGTCCCGCGGCCGAGCCGCACCGGGCACTGTTAAGTCCAGCGGCCAAGCCGCACCGGGCGATGTAAAGTCCAGCGGCCGAGCCGCACCGGGCGATGTTGGGCCCCACAGCCGAGCCGCACCCCGCGCCGTGAGGAAGAGAAAAGTTTCCCCCGCCACGCCCCACGCCACCCCCCACCCACACCACCACCCCCCACACATACACAACCAAAAAAAAAAAAAAAACCATCCCAACACCGACACACAACAAAAAAAAAGGAAAAAAGACGAACAGACTGCTAGCGAGCCGCAGCCGTTAGGCGCCGCCACTTCCGCATATTGTAAATATCAGACATTTTAAGTTTAACTTTGAAATTTATTTTTCTTCAGATGCAAAAGATTCATCGGGTTTGGCTGTTCCAACGGCAAATGATGTTGCATCAAATGCACCAATTCGAAGAGATTCTGGTATTGGAGAAGAACAGGTTTTAAGTACGGTTGCCGACTTAGGAGCTAGTAAGCCTGAGATTGTCAGCACTGGTCCAGATGCAATGAGTGAACTTCTGTCAACTCTCTCGTCAGAGGTTAAAAAGTCACAAGAAAATAAAGATGAAAACAGATGTAATTCTGAAAATAAAACGACAGCTTCAATATCATCTGGATCCCAAGGGAAAAATGTCAACGTGAAGGAAATCCTGAGAAGTCTGGTGAATACACCAACCGATGCACTTGAAGTAGATATGGCGCTGATTGGCCCATCCTTTTTGGGAGTTATTGGAGATGCAGCAGCAGAGCAATCTGTACAATTCCGTTCTTTTGACAGGTAAATAAGGTTATCACACTTTCAAAGATTTTCATTTGCTTTCAAATTGAAGGCTATTGCATTTAATTCGTAAGTTTCATTTTAAGTTTTATTTCTCATGAATAGCAAAGCATCTCCAGGAATCTTAACTTGGCAAAATTGTTACATTGCTGTAGTATAGATTATTGATTTTGAATGATTTAATGATATAATACATTTCAAAAGTTTTTAACAATATTCTTCATATTGGGTCGACTGCAAAAATTGCGTAACAAGAAATCTACATAGAATAAAGCAGGTAGAAATTAGTGCATTAAAATACTTCAATAAAGTCCTCTGCTATTTACTTCCTGTAAATGCAATTGTTAACCAAAATCGCTAGAATCACCATTTCATTCTGCTTTGTTCCCACCAATACATTTAAATACTTGCTCACCCCTTTCTCATATCAGTGTACGCATACCTGCTTCATGTACATGCAGTTAGGGAAGAGTCAGAATTTGGAGAATCGGAACAGCGCAAAATGCTGTTCAAGTAATAGAAGGTTTAAAATTTAAATTCTCATCATCTCTTGTTACCACAGCCAGGATATTATAGCATGCAAAAAATATTTTCAATAATTCATATTGTTAACAGAACTGTTAAGCATACCCAGTTTTCATGTTTCGTTAGACTTAAGATTAATTAAACTTTAGCCTGAGTGTTAGGTGGAAATAGGGAATTACAATTAGATCTGTCATGATTTTATTGGCAGTTGGAGCAGGTTTGTGGGCTGAGTGACCTATTTCTTTGCCAAATCCATATATTTGTATCTTTGTTTATCAGTAAACTTTGGCAATTTTAAATGGATGTCTTAAATGAAGAAAATGGGGAACTTGGAATAATTCATCTTGGAAAGTTGTTCAGTTATGTGAGAATAAATAAGGCAACACACTTTAGATGGTGGTAGAGTCAGAAATAGATATAATAGCAGAGTTGGAATCAGATGTTAATTGGCAAAAAATGGTGAGTTGTTTTTTGCAGCATTTTGTTATATCAGTGTTCCTGTGATGTTCCCTGGTGTACTTTAGATCTTCACGATAGTCTATAAATGTATGATCGGAAATGTAATCGGGAGATGCAACAGTAACTTTAAAAAATGAACATGCAAAAGAAAATGTATAGTAAAGTGTGGAATTCAAACAAAAAAATAGTATTTCACAATTATACATGCAGATAATTGTCATATAAAACACGTTATTGAAAAATGATATCTGAAACTTCTTAAATTTGCCTTCATCAAATACTCCACTAATGAATATTAGAAGTTAAATTAATGATGATATTCGGGCCGATGAGGTTAAATAGTGTGTTGCAACCTTTGCCTTCCCTGACTACCGCGCCGGCGACAATTTATGATGAGCTAATAATGTATGTGAATTGCCACAAATTACTCAATGATTTACATTCCAGTAATGGGAGATTACTATTAATCCTCTTCAGTGAAAAATAAGCTTGAGAAACAAATGTTGAAGAAAAATAGGACTACAATGTAATGGCCTAAAAAACCTATTACTGGAGTAACTTGTGTTTCCTCTGGCTTTCCACTTTGAAAGCATTTTGTGATTAAGTGATTTACTTTTTCCATGCTGCAGAATCAGCAGGCTAATTAAACTGATTTTTTAAAAAATCATTTGTGCATTCTGCCTGGGAGCTTGTCAGTACATTTAGTTAAATGCTATACCTTTCATCGTATGTGGATCTACTAATTTGTAAATGACCAATAGACATTCTGATGTAACAGATGAACTAAAAAAACTCATTTGAACCTGAGTACAAGCATTTTAGTTGTATTGTGCTCCAAGGCAACAGGATTAAATCTTTGTTTTTCTATATGTATCTTCATGTTGGACTTTAACTAATGTTATAATTCAATGTTTAAAATTAATTGGTCAAGGGTCTTTGGTCCATGTTTCTAGATACAACCTTTCATTGGTTTTAACTCCCAGTTCCACTTCCACTTGTAATACGAAAATAATTTGAGCTGAAGGTTGAGGAAAATATTTCAACCTGAGGACTTGCCATTTCATACCCTTTTCCTAAACAACCTAGTTATTTCTCTTTCTATTATTCAGAGCATGATAGCCAATAACACTTCTAAAATGGCAAGCTTGATGCTAAATGTACTAAGATTAAAATGTAATAACAAAGTGCAGTTAGCCTGATGGGAAGTATTTGAAAGTAAATAAAGTAAAGCAATCTTTCATTAGAGGTAGTGCTGGCATTGTTTGATTCGTATTACAACATAGATCAATACCAGAAGTCCATTAGTACCACTTGCATCAAGAAAGATTCCTTATTTTGTGCCTATTTCCCAACTGGCTCTCACTTTCATATTGTCCATCTTTAACTACCCTTCGTTTTCTTGACTTTTCTATCTCAATTTCAAGTGATACGGTATTGCCCAATTTCCATTTCAAACCCAAAGATCTCACAGCAATCTTGACTACACCCCTCACACCCTGCCTCCCGCATTCTATTACATTCCTCCAATTTTTTCAGTTCTATCATATCTGTTTTGATAATTACTCTTTCCATGCCAGTGCAACACAGGCATCTTATTTTCTACTTTTCCTAATACTGATGGGTGATCATTGACCTGAAACATTGACTTTTTATTTCTTTCACATTATCTGCTGAGGATTTTCTGTAGTTTCACATAAGGTTTCCAGCATCAGGCTTTTTTAAAAATTCAAATTTCCAGCAATACAAGTTTGTGGAAAAACGCCCCTTGTTGCATCAAAGCAATTAATATACATTCCTTTAAGGCACAAAGGGAATTGGCACACCCATGAATATCATGAGAAATTTGTAGATGAGTATTTTAAATCTTAGGAAAAAGGCACAGAACGTTTAAGAGAAAAGAAGTAAGCCCAAGAATGGAATGCAAGAGATAACCAAACAATTTATAAAAGAAGGGAAAGCAGAATATGAGTATTAGCTAGTGAGGGGTGAGGCACATGAAAATAGACCGTGAACAGGAAAAGACTGGCAGAGGAATTAAACAAATAATTTCTGTACTTTTACATGGAAGAATGCACAAGTAACCTACTAGAATTACTGAAGGACCATTTGCACTCAGTAAAAATTAGGGGGAAAAATAAATAAATATTAGCGAAGAAATACGACGTGAGAATTTAATGATCTTAAAAGCAACAAAAAAGTAAGGATTTACACCCAGTTTTGAGTGAAATAGACATGGGGATAATGTAATAGATGCTCTGATTATCATCACCTCCTATTCACTAAAATTCTGAGAAGGTTCCTACAGGTTAGAGGGCAACAAATGTGACCCCATTAACTAAGAAAGAAGCAAGAGGGTAGACATGAAATTAATGACCTGAAAATAAAATAAATAAATAAATAAAACTACTGTAAATCTGCTATAGGAGCCATTTTGCGTTTATTAGTTATTTTGCATATTATTAAATTACTTTGTATACTGCTGTATTTTTGGATACTAAGAGGTTAAAACTATGCTTACGTATATGGACTGGGAGGTGCCATGGGCGGGGCCATATCATTAGTATAACTTGCCAAACACTGACATAATGCTTCAGTGTGACACCAGAGCCTGCAAAGATAATGTCTTAGTGGCCATATTTTAGCAAGGACTGTCGGTGAGAAACTAAGTTTTTAGCAGAACCAGGCAATTTAATGACAAGAGATATGTCAATATGTTTTTATTGCAACTTCAAATAAACAACTAACTAACTGCAGCGTCGTGAAGATCTCTCTGTTATTATTTGAGTCAAGAACCACCGCTCCCACTCCTTCGTCTAACGGTATGCTTTGGGGCTTTATAAGGAAGCATAAAGCTGGCCGTTACGGTAAAAACTTACCTTTGCCGGAGCGCATTGTAAGAAATTATCTTCATGAGCGATAAGCTGTAAGTGCTTTCTCAGCCGGGGAGAATAGATCAAGAGCTATCCTCGGTGAGAGAAGATAAAGTAAATCCGTCTCTAAAGAGTCATTTAAAAAGAACTGGCTCTGGGAGTGGAGACTGAAGTTAGTCGTGACTAACAAAATTAGGATTGTTTTGTCGCAAAACTTTGAAGTTGAAACAGCTTGTCGTCGTTAAAATCACTACAGAGATTTTAAACTTCAAATGCTGGTTGCAGTAAGCTTTATTAGAAAGTTGTTTTTCAGAAGTTGTATAAGAAAACTACGACTGAAAAATGTTGAGAACAAAGAAATGACCTTGAGCAACGCAAGTTATCAGCCTGTTTTTGAATTCCAAAGATATTTCTTTGCGCCAATACGTCTTAAAGGGATATTGACGTACAAGTATGCTTGTACGTAAATCTGATGTTCGGCCAGCAGGTGGTGCCATCAGAATGGATTCCCAAAGGGACAAACGATTTTTCTTCAATAAGTGAATCTTCAAAGTTCTCTTGCGTCTTGGAGTGGGTTGCCTCCCTGAAAAGCCAGCGTGAGATTGAAGAAGAAAAACAGAAAAACAAGATATAAACAAGCTATCAAGTTAATAGAAATAATGAATGAGAACATGGAATCAGGTGAAAAGGTAAATGGAGTACAATCTAACCTGATTCAATTAATCAAGGAAGCTCTGGTAAAGTTACCACTGCCTGAAGATGAGCTTGAAAAGCAAAATCAGTGGACTCACCAACTCTCAAAATCTAAATTGATTTTCAAATCTCGTTCTTCATCTCGTGCAGCTTGGACGCACTCTGCTCGTATGAAGGCTAAGGCAGACCTGGCCGTTCTCGAAGAACAGGCTGAAATCATGGAAGACAGGCATGAGATTGAGGTACAGGAACAAAGGAGGAAAAACAGAAGAAACGAGATGAACAATTGGTAAAACAAGGACGAAAAACAGGAGAAGACAATTGGAAATGGAGTTCAAAAGGAAGAGAAGACAATTGGAATGGAAGAAGAATGATCAGCTGAGAAGACGGAAGGAACGATTGGAACTAGATGCTGCAATGGCAGCAGCCAAGACAAGACTCAATGTACTTTAGGCTAGGAAATCAAGATAGAGCTCAACAGCAGCTGATGGGATGAACTCTTATTTGAAAGGAGGAACTGTCAAAGGCCCTACTTTTGCTAAGGCAACGACTGCAGAACCTGTAGAAGCACAGGTGCAAGAAGGTCATTCTGAAATTCTTAGTATTGAACATGGAAAAGAAACCAGAACAGAAGGAAAAGGGAAGTGCGAGTGATGCTGTT
This sequence comes from Rhinoraja longicauda, assembly GCF_053455715.1. Lineage (NCBI taxonomy): Eukaryota > Metazoa > Chordata > Chondrichthyes > Rajiformes > Arhynchobatidae > Rhinoraja > Rhinoraja longicauda. The sequence continues at coordinate 122,792,045 of NC_135953.1, forward strand.
CTCCCATCTCAGACGTGTGACCGTATCGGGGCCGGTGATGAAACCTGCATCGTCTCCAAAGCAGCCGAAGCTGATCCATTGGCTGGAGAATATGGTTCTGAAAATAGTTGTCTGAGCACAGAGATGACTGAGACCATCTCTGAACTAATACCAGAAAATTGTGAATCTTCGGATCAAGAAATGATCGTTATGCTGTGTATTGTCTCTATCTGCCCTCAGTCCTGATGCAGAGTCTTGACCCGTAACACCAACAACTACTTTCCCCCCACAAATACTGCCTAACCTGCTGCGTCCCTCCATTTTTTCCTTGAAATTATAGACTCTGCCATCTCTTGTGTGTCTTCATAGTATTGCATGTATGCAAGCACCTAATGATCTATTACCCAACATTTTGCTTATTTTGACCTGAAGATAAGCAAACTACCAACTTTACAATAAATACCATTGTACAGATGTAGTCTCAAATAGACATGCAGAAACTAGCATGAACTAAACAGAACTGTCCCGGCAGACCTATTGTCTCTGCCTGCTCATGTCCCACTGAACTTATTTCCACCTCCCTCGACTACATCCTATCCCCCCTGGTCAAATCCCTCCCCACCTACGTCCAAGACACCTCACATGCTCTCCATCTCCTCGATAACTTCCGGTTTCCAGGCCCCCCCACTCCCTCATCTTTACCATGGATGTCCAGTCACTCTACACTTCCATCCCCCACAAGGATGGTCTCGAAGCCCTCCGTTTCTTCCTCGATCGTAGAACCAGCCAATCCCCATCTACTAACAACCTCCTCCGCCTATCAGAGCTGGTTCCTACCCTTAACAACTTCTCCTTTGACTCCTTCCACTTCTTCCAAACCAGAGGCGTAGCTATGGGCACTCGCATGGGCTCTAGCTATCCCTGCCTCTTTGTCGGGTACGTCGAACAATCCCTGTTCCGGACGTACACTGGCCCCATCCCCGAACTCTACCTCCGCTACATCGACGACTGCATTGGTGCTACCTCTTGTACCCATGCAGAACTCACTGACTTCATACACTTCACTTCCAATTTCCATCCTGCCCTTAAATATACTTGGACTATCTACGACATCTCCCTCCCGTTTCTGGACCTCACCATCTCCATCACAGGAGGCAGACTAGTGACTGACATCTACTATAAACTCACTGACTCGCACAGCTATCTGGACTACACTTCTTCCCACCCTGTCTCCTGCAAAAAGTCTATCCCCTACACCCAATTCCTCCGTCTACGCCGCATCTGCGCCCGGGATGAGGTGTTTCACACTAGGGCATCAGAGATGTCCTCATTCTTCAGGAAACGGGGCTGCCCCTCCTCCATTATAGATGAGGCTCTCACTAGGGTCTCTTCTATATCCCGCAGCTCCGCTCTAGCTCCCCCTCCCCCCATTCGTAACAAGGACAGAATCCACCTCGTTCTCACCTTCCACCCTATCAGCCAGCGGATCCAACAAATCATCCGCCAACATTTCTGTCAGCTTCAATGGGACCACACCACTGGCCACATATTCCCATCCTCTCTTTCTGCGTTCCGCAGAGACCGCTCCCTCCGTAACTCCCTGGTCCACTCGTCCCTTCCTACCCCAACCACCCCATCCCCGGGCACTTTCCCCTGCAACCGCAGGAGATGCAACACCTGTCCCTTTACCTCCCCCCTCAACTCCATCCAAGGACCCAAACAGTCTTTCCAGGTGAGACAGAGGCTCACCTGCACCTCCTCCAACCTCATCTATTGCATCCGTTGCTCGAGATGTCAACTTCTTTACATCGGGGAAACGCAGGCTCGGCGATCGTTTCGCTCAACACCTTCGCTCAGTCCGCCTTAACCAACCTGATCTCCCGGTGGCTGAGCACTTCAACTCCCCCTCACACTCCCAGTCTGACCTTTCTGTCATGGGCCTCCTCCAGTGCCATAGTGAGACCCACCGGAAATTGGAACATCATCACCTCATATTTCGCTTGGGCAGCCTGCAGCCCAGCGGTATGAACATTGACTTCTCCAACTTTAGATAGTTCCTCTGTCCCTCTCTTCCCCTCTCCCTTCCCAGTTCTCCCTCTATCTTCCTGTCTCCACCTATATCCTTCCTTTGTCCCGCCTCCCTGACATCAGTCTGAAGAAGGGTCTCGACCCGAAACGCCACCCATTCCTTCTCTCCCGAGATGCTGCCTGACCTGCTGAGTTACTCCAGCATTTTGTGAATAAATACCTTCGATTTGTACCAGCATCTGCAGTTATTTTCTTACAAATGAGACTGTCATGTTGCTATGGGGGGAATGGGGGGGGGGGGGGGGAGACACACTGATATTCTTCATTTCTGTTCTTGGATGAAATATTAGATAAGGGAAACCACCAGTTTTGGGTTGTGATAAATTTATGTCAGATGTCTTGCTAAAATTAGTTGGCTGTCAAATTGAAAGCGGATGATTTCCAAGCATGCACTGTACTTGCTTGGAACAAGCATTCAACATCTTGCACAGTCACATCAATTGAAAATTAAAAAAATGCTGTATTTTAAAAAACTACAGCCAAAAGCAGCTGTGCTCTCATGATTCCACAACAAGATGATAAACTGTTTGCAATCTGGGCTTATGTAGCCGAGTTTTCCTCCAGTTCCCGGCTTCTGGAATCTATTCAGAACCAGATAAGTTTCCCAAGGTCCTAATCAATAAGATACATTGATTCATCTGGAAACTACAGCTCATTAGTATTATGCAGACAGGTCCAAGGTGCAATTACCAAATAAGCCTCAGGCTGACGTCTTCAGGAGTGCCTTCCAGGGTCTATTTATCACCAGCTTCCCAACATTATTTACATATCTCTTAGCTATATGATTTAAAGACCCTCTAAAATAGTTATCCATCTAAATCCACATTCACCATATCCAAAGTGATCAGCAGCATCTGCAGTGAGCAAAAATTGAGTCAGCCTTTCACCTTGGCAGCTTTGTGACACAGCAGGCACTGCTCCCTTGGTGCTCCTGTGACCTTGGTTCAATTGCGTAGCTTTCTGTGTGCGTGTTTTACCTGTGACTGAATTTTCCTCAGGTTTCTCCCACATTCCAACAACAAGTTGGTTGGTGACAGGTTAACTGATTATTGTAGACAGAAAAAAACCTTAAGTGCAAGTGGGTGGCAGGGGAATAAGTAATAGTGGGCAGTGGGGGATTCCAGATTTTCCATTATTAGCTGAGACACATTTATTGTGGTATTCAGTTGAGGGTGTGAATTTTTTACAATATATCCAAGAGAATTTTTTGAGCCAATATGTAAATAGACCTACTTGAGAAAGGGCAGCACTGGACTTGCTCTTCGGGAATATAGCCAAACACGTGGCTATAGCAGCACCGTGACAGTACTTTGAAAATGATGAACACAACTTTGCCTGTTTCAAGGCAGAAAGAAATAATGATGGTCCAGAAATAAAGTCCAGAATTTGGGGCAGAGTAATTTAAATACCTTAAGACAGGATTTGGCAAAAGCAGACTGAGGGCAACTACTTGTTTGGTTTCCATCCAACAGGTATGAGCCTTTCAAATGGCTTATATTCACTGGAATTTAGAAGGATGAGAGGGAATCTTATTGAAACATACAAAATTATTAAGGGATTGGACAGGCTAGATTCAGGAAAAATGTTTCCCATGTTGGGGGAGTCCAGAACTAGGGGTCATAGTATAGGAATAAGGGGTAGGCCATTTAGGACTGAGATGAGGAAAAACCTTTTCACCCAGAGAGTTGTGAATCTGTGAAATTCTCTGCCACAGAAGGCAATGGAGGCCAATTCACTGGATGTATTCAAGAGAGAGTTGGATATAGCTCTTATGGGTAACGGAATCAAGGGCGTCCAGGGAAATGCCTTGTTGAGAAAAGTGCGAGTCTTTGGCGAGGAGACTGAGGGAGGAGGCCACGCCAAAAGTTGGAGAGGATGAGACAATAGTAGGAAATGATAGGTAAGCTGATTCAGTGTGATGTTTGCAGGATGTGGGAGGTCAGGGACACTGTTGGTGCCTCTGGCTGCTACAAATGTGGTAAGTGTGTCCAGGTTCAGCTCCAGAAGGACCGCGTTGGGGAACTGGAGAGCCAACTGGATGACCTCAGGATCATCCGAGAACATGAGACGTTCCTGGACAAGACCTTCAGCGAGATTGTTACACGAAAGGTACCGGAAGTGAGAAGGTGGGTGACGGGGGGAAGGGAAAGAAGCTTGGAGTATGAGACCCCGGGGTTGTACCTCTTGATAACAGGTTCACCTGCTTGGAAGCTGTCGGGACAGAAGACACTGCCAGTCTGAGCGGCGGACAAGTCTGCAAGACAGAAGTGGCGCTGAGCCAAAGCCGGAGACTGACGTCAGGCAAAGCCGTAGTAGTAGGGTTCTCCATCGTGAGAGGTACGGACAGGGGTTTATGTGGCAACAGGCGGAGGTGTGTTGCCTCCCTGATGCCAGGATCCAGGACATCACGGACCGAGTGCAGAGCATCCTCGAAGGTGACGGTGAGCAGCCGGAAGTGGTAGTGCATGTTGGCACAAACGACGTTGGGAGGAAGAGGAACGATATTCTGCAGCGTGACTTTAGAGAGCTTGGAAGGCTGAAAAGCGGGACCCTCAGGGTGGTTATCTCCGGTTTGCTTCCAGTTCCTTGTGCTGGTGAGGGCAGGAACAGGGAGATAGGGGATCTGACTGTGTGGCTGAGGAGTAGGTGCAGGCGACAGGGATTTAGATTCTTAGATCACTGGGATCTGCTTTGGGGTGAGGGTGAATTGTACAAAAGCGATGGGTTGCACCTCAACAGGCAGGGGACCAGCATTCTGGCAGTCAGGTTTGCCACTGCTACACAGGTGGTTTTAAACTAAATAGTGGGGGGGTGTTTCAAATGGGATAGACAAGGATGGAGTTAAAGGGAAAGAGAGTTTAGGAAAAGTTAAGAAAGACCCCAGAATTAACGGGACAGAAAGCTCACAAAGGAATAGGAGAGAATGGCCAAGTGTAATAGGAATCAATGTGAAAGGTGAGACGAGCAAAGGATTAAAAGTACTAGACAATAGACAATAGGTGCAGGAGGAGGCCATTCGGCCCTTCGAGCCAGCACCGCCATTCAATGTGATCATGGTTGATCATTCTCAATCAGTACCCCGTTCCTGCCTTCTCCCCATACTCCCTGATTCCGCTATCCTTAAGAGCTCTATCTAGCTCTCCCTTGAATGCATTCAGAGAATTGGCCTCCACTGCCTTCTGAGGCAGAGAATTCCACAGATTCACAACTCTCTGACTGAAAAAGTTTTTCCTCATCTCAGTTCTAAATGGCCTACCCCTTATTCTTAAGCTGTGGCCCCTTGTTCTGGACTCTCCTAACATTGGGAACATGTTTCCTGCCTCTAACATGTCCAACCTCTTAATAATCTTATACGTTTCGATAAGATCTCCTCTCATCCTTCTAAATTCCAGTGTATACAAGCCTAGTCGCTCCAGTCTTTCAACATATGATAGTCCCCGCCATTCCGGGAATTAACCTAGTAAACCTACGCTGCACACCCTCAATAGCAAGAATATCCTTCCTCAAATTTGGAGACCAAACCTGCACACAGTACTCCAGGTGTGGTCTAACTAGGGCCCTGTACAACTGCAGAAGGACCTCTTTGCTCCTATACTCAACTCCTCTTGTTATGAAGGCCAACATTCCATTGGCTTTCTTCACTGCCTGCCGTACCTGCATGCTTCCTTTCATTGACTGATGCACTAGGACACCCAGATCTCGTTGTACGTCCCCTGTTCCTAACTATATATGAATGCGCAAAGTATAAGTAAGGTGGATGAGCTTGAGGCTCAGTTAGAGATTAGTAGATATGACATTGTGGGGATAACAGGACTGGAATTGAAACTGAATATTCAGGGTTATACGTCCTATAGAAAGGACAGGCAGGTGGGCTGAGGAGGTGGGGTAGGTGGGGGGGAAGAGGGGGGGGGGGGGGGGGGGGGAAGAGGGGGTGGGGGGAGAAGTGGGGGTGGGGGGGGGGGAGAGGAAGGGAAGAGAGGGTGTTGCACCAATGCAGGAGAGGTTTGGGTCCAACGGGTCCACCTGGTCAAGTATATATGAATGATTTGGATTATGGAATTAGAAGTAACACTAGCAAGTTTGCAGATGGCACAAAGCTGGGTGGCAGTGTGAACTGCAAAGAGGATGTTAGGAGGTTGCAGTATGACTTGGATAGGTTGAGCGAGTGGGCAGATGCATGGCAGATGCAGCATAATGTAGATAAATGTGAGGTTATCCACTTTGGTGGCAAAAACAAGGAGGCAGATTATTATCGCAATGGTGTCAGATTAGGTAAAGGGGAAGTGCAACGAGACCTTGGTGTCCTTGTAAACCAGTCACTGAAAGTAAGCGTGCAGGTACAGCAGACAGTGAAGAAAGCTAATGGCATGTTGGCCTTCATAACGAGAGGATTTGAGTATAGGAGCAAAGAGGTTCTTCTGCAGTTGTATAGGGCCATGATGAGACCACATCTGGAGTATTGTGTGCAGTTTTGGTCTCCTAATTTGAGGAAGGACGTCCTTGCTATTGAGGCAGTGCAGCATAGGTTCACGAGGTTAATCCCTGGGATGGAGGGACTGTCATATGAGGAAATATTGGAAAGACTGGGCTTGTATTCACTGGAGTTTGGAAGGATGAGAGGGGATCTTATAGAGACGTATAAAATTATAAAAGGACTGGACAAGCTAGATGCAGGAAATTTTTTCCCAATGTTGGGGGAGACCAGAACCAGGGGCCACACTAGGAATAAAGGGAAGGCCATTTAAAACTGAGATGAGAAGAAACTTTTTCACCCAGAGTTGTGAATCTGTGGAATTCTCTGCCACAGAAGGCAGTGGAGGCCAATTCACTGGATGAATTTAAAAGAGTTAGATAGAGCTCTAGGGGCTAGTGGAATCAAGGGATATGGGGAGAAGTTGGGCACAGGTTACTGATTGTGGATGATCAGCCATGATCACAATGAATGGCTGAGCTGGCTCGAAGGGCCAAATGGCCTCCTCCTGCACCTATTTTCTATGCATCTATGTATCTATGATATGGGGAGAAAGCAGGAACAGGGTACTGATTCTGAATGATCAGCAATAAATCAGCCTGGTTTGAAGGGCGAAATGGTCTACTCCTGCACCTATTTTCTATGTTTCTATAAAATGATGAGATTTCAAGACCACCATGTAACCATAAGGGTAAAGGGCAATGACAGCATTTTCAGGAAATCCCGGACTTCAGTGAATGTCTGTGGTTGGAGAAAGAAGAAAAATGGAAGCATATGTTTGGTATAGAGAATAGAAAACATGGCAAGACCTTCAGAGAATAGAAAGTGAAAAGGGAAATTAGGAAGGCAAAGAGGGAACATGAAGTATCACTGCCAGATACAAATTAAAACATTTTTGGAGTATATTCGGGGCAACAAAGTAACCAGAAAAGGAGCAATGTAATGTAATTGACAAGGATAAATACTTAGCACTTCAATGGATACTTCTCAACTTTGTATTCAGATAATCTCTCTCTCTCCTCTCTCCTCTCTCTCTCTCTCTCTCTCTCTCTCTCTCTCTCTCTCTCTCTCTCTCTCTCTCTCTCTCTCTCCATC